>NC_062285.1:12969107-13573928 GCF_902655055.1 Lutra lutra | reverse complement strand
CCTTCGACTCAGGTCGTGATCTCAGGGTCCTGGAATCGAGCCCCGCATCGGGCTCTCTGCTCAGCAGGGAGCCTGCTTCACCCTCTCTCTCTCTGCCTGCCTCTCTGCCTACTTGTGATCTCTGTCAAATAAATAAGTAAAATCTTAAAAAAAAACTTAATTTATAAGTTAAGCACAAGAGATGAATAACAATAACTAACAATGACATAGAACAATTATTATAATTACTAAAATAAAAGTTATGTGAATATAGTCTCTCTCTCTCTCAAAATACCTTACTGTATCCCCCTTCTTGCGATGATGTGCGATGATAAAATGCCTATGTGATGAGATGAAGCGAGGGGTATGACACAGGCACTGTGCAGAGCACTTGGCCACAGCTGACCTTTTGACCATGCGTCAGAAAGAGAACCACCTGCTTCTGGACTGCAGTTCACCGCAGGTAACTAAAACTGCAGAAAGCAAAACTATGTCGAGGAGGAAGACTATTGTATTTGCATAATTTGTATTTTGAGGAATCTGTGCACATTTTTCTTATAGTCTTACCCAGTAATTTCTTTCTTTCTTTTTCTTTTCTTTTCTTTTTTTTTTAAAGATTTTATTTATTTATTTGACACACAGAGAGAGAGATCACAAGTAGCAGAGAGGCAGGCAGGGAGAGTGGGGTATGCAGGCTCCTTTCTGAACTGAGAGCCCAATGAGGATCTCCATTCCAGGACCCTGAGATCATGACCTGAGCCAAAGGCAGAGCCTTTAACCCACTGAGCCACCCAAGCGCCCCAGCAATTTCTTTTTTTTCTTTTCTAAAAAAATCTAAAGATTTTTTTTTTTAAAAGATTTTATTTATTTATTTGACAGAGAGAAATCACAAGTAGGCAGAGAGGCAGGCAGAGAGAGAGGAGGAAGCAGGCTCCCTGCCGAGCAGAAAGCCCGATGCGGGGCTTGAACCCAGGACCTGGGATCATGACCTGAGCCGAAAGCAGTGGCTTAACCCACTGAGCCACCCAGGCGCCCCTTTTTTTTAAAGATTTTAAAATTTATTTTATTTGACATGAAGAGAGAGAGAGCACAAGAAGGGGGAGCATCAGGCAGAGGGAGAGTAAAAACAGGCTCTCCGCTGAGCAGGGAACCTGATGCAGGGCTCGATCCCAGAATCCTGGGATCGTGACCTGAGCTGAAAGCAGATGCTTAACAGACTGAGCCACTCAGGCATCCCCAGAAATTTCTTTCCACAGTGCCCTAGCAATAAGCATTATAAATGTAAAAGGGAGCATTAAAAGCCAGGGATGTGTGCTTAGAAGAATAATAACCAAGTCCAGATGTAGGAAATTCAGCTGAATAATTTAGGAATTTTTTCCTATTAATTATATTGTTTTCAGCCACCGATTTGTTATTTGCACTCATATGTGAAGACCCAATCACAAATTGTCAATTTTAAAGCCACAAAGCGGATGTTCCGCATCCAGTGCTTTGCCAAGTCTGCATTCCTTTAGAGTCTCCCGCAGCTCTGCCTTCAGCTCTGGTGTTTAACTTTGCTCACATGCAGGGCTTGCTTCTGTGGTTGTCAGCACCCTGCAGAGGGAACAGCCCCCAAAGGAGCCCGGGTCACAACAGGCCTTGGGCAGCTGCCTCTAAGCAATGTCTTCCCACCAGCTCACAGGTACCTCTGGGTGGCATGAAGACACCGTGACGATGTCAGGGGCAACCGCTTCCCCATCAATAGCGGAGTGAACTCTTTCCTACCCATCTTCTTGCTTTCCATCTTCCCCAAGTCTTTTCAAAAGCTGGATTTGCATGTCTTTTTCCAGATGGAAAACCTAGCCACCAAACAAACAAAAAAAGCCCACTGCACCTGAGCTGTACCCTCTTGTTTTACCAACAGTAGCACTTCAGATCTGCAGACAAGTCGGCGGAGAAAATATCATGTATTTCAAGGAAGGGTTTATTTAACAAAGTCATTTCTGGCTGGCAGGTGATCTGAACAACTTATGTGAAGAACTAGGTGATGGGAAATTCTTGAATAACCCTACACAAGATAATTCTCTCTCTGGTCCAGAATGTAATGTCATCTACACATCATATTTTCCGTCAGTCAATTTCCACATCCAATCAGACATGAGCTTTTTAAACTACAACTTACAGGAGTGCTCATTTTTCATTTAGGCTCTAAACAGAGGGAAATTATTGTTTCTACAGAGGCTCTTCGATTAATCCCACGATGATCAAGGTGCACTGAGGGAATTCGGGAGCCAACCAGGAACAGCACCACTGATGTCTTTTTTTTCTTTTTTAAAAGTTTTTAAAATTTATTTAAAAAAATAAATTTATTTATTTGACAGACAGAGATCACAAGTAGGCAGACAGGCAGGCAGAGAGAGGAGGAAGCAGACTCCCCACTGAGCAGAGAGCCCCACCTAGGGCTTGATCCCAGGACCCTGGGATCATGACCTGAGCCGAAGGCAGTGGCCCCAACCCACTGAGCCACCCAGGCGCCCCAGCCACTGATGTCTTAATGTCGAAGACTCGAGCTGAAGGGAAATCTACGGGCACGGGACACTCAGGGGACAGAACTAGGATGTGTCATGGTCATTCTCTCAAAAGCAAATTGAGACAACAGAATCATCTGCTGTGATAATAATGCAGAATTTGGATGTCCTGCCTCAGATCAGGCACCAGGGAGAAGAGCCACATAGACTATCCTGCGGAGACTATGGCCAGCATTTCAGCTTGTCCCCAGGAAGCAGCCGTGTTTTCTTTATTTTCCTCTGGAGCTCACTCTCTGTGGACAGATGCGAAGGGGGCTTTGGGGAGAGGCCCTGGAGACAGGAAGCCCCCGGGCATGCTCGGAAGCTAGCATCCAGATCTCTCAGGCAGGCATGGAGAGCTGGCAGGACAGCCTACCAGAAGTGTCTGCCTGAGAGACAGGGAATGAATGAGGAGAGAGCTTCCCCTAAGGGAGGAAGGAGTCGTGACAAGCTTGACCCAAAAACAAAGCCTTAGTCATTGGAGGGGAGCACAGAGCAAAAGCTGTCACTCAACCAAGTCCCTGGACCCTGACTGAGTCCAAGGGCAAGGATGGAAGCCATAAGTGAAGCAACTGAACAGCTGTGACACCAGAAGCTGAGTTTCTGTGTGGGTGGCGCAGATTTGATGCTCTTTAAACACGATGAGAGCAAGGACACCAAGATGCCCCTTCTGCCACAGACCAGCACACATTCCAAGTCTCTGGGGGCTCCTAAACATCTGTGGTGTCCAGATGTGGGATGACAGAATCATGGCGGTGGATGGGACTGTCATCTATGATGATCTGATCATCAGAGAGCCTGGGGAATACTGGGCAGAGACCAGGGTGTTGCATGGGGAGTTCCTAGGGATAGTGGGAACCATCCCAATGATGTTCTCTTGTGGGATACATATTTATTAACTTTTTTCCTTCCCTTAATTATTTTGATACAATACAGTCAAATGCCTTACATCAAGGAAGCTACAACACTGTCCTTAACACCTAATTCCTAAATTTTGTAGATGGAGAGTCGGAATAAAATCAATGTGATCAACTCCCAGTTAGTTACTCAGGCCCTCTAAGCTTCTGTGCAGCTCTTGTGATATCTAGCCCACCCACTCTCTTAGGGAAGGCTAGATTCATGGAAGCTGGCCAGGATAGCTTCCCAGAGATGGGGGTTCAGGGTACAGAATAAAGAATCAGGCAAACCATAGCATCAAAACAAAAAAAGATACACACAAGAGTGCAAAGTTGGGGCTAGAGGAAACATGGCCAAACCATGCGGTCAACTTGAGGTGTGCACATTAAGCAGAAATAAAGCTATGGAAACAAAAATGGGGCAAAGCAAGAGATGAAGAATTCCCCTGGGGCAGGGCTTCAAGACATCCTGGAGCCTTCCTAAAGATGCACCTCTCTGGCCTTCCTAGGTGTGCTTTGTGCATTTAAGGGCAGGAAACAAAATGCACAGGTTTTATGATCCCAAGCTAGAGTAATTTGTTGGAGCTCCACCACGGTAAATTACCACAAACCAGGTGGTTGAAAGGACAAAAATTGCATTTGCTCGCCATTCTGGAGGTTAGAAGTTTGAGATCAAGGTGTCAATAGAGTTGGTTTCAGCAGGGGTCCCTCTCCTTGGCTTGTAGATGGCCACCTTCTCCCTGTGTCTTGACATGGTCTTCCTTCTGCGTAAGTCTGTGTCTTCATCTCCTCCTCTTATAAGGACACAAGTTGTATTGGATTAGGGTCCACACGAAAGACCTCATTGAACCCTCATTGTCTCTGTAAAAACCCTATCTCCAAATACCACTACATTCTGAGGCACTGGGGGTTAGGAACTTCAACATCTGAATTTTGGGGAAACATAATTCAGGCCATCACATGTTTTAAAAATAATTATATCAGAGTGTATATTTATGGTTATCTTCCTAGTAATTAATGAGTAAAGAAGTAGTCTCTATTATAATACCCTCTGCACTGAGAAGACACCAGACAGTAGAGAAAGGAAATTGAGGGCAGTTCAGGCTAGGACACAGGTTAGTAGGAGACTAGGTCATCACCATTTCCAACCCTGTGTCAGATATTATTTATCTTTGGGAGAGAGCTGGACAGCAGATTCTGTCTGTCTGCCTTTTGGGGACAGTGGTTCTTTTAAGCCAAGGAGCAGGAAAATGGTGGAAGAGAGTGGCACCCAATCAGCCTAGTCAGTGTCTCAAGAAGGAGACACTATATCCCTCTTGAGAGGAGGGTTTGAGTGCTAGGAGTTTACAAGGGAGTGTTCTCTGGGTCAATACCTGTGAAGAAAATAAGGGTGGGCAGAGGGAGGCATTGGACCCCAGGCTGGCATCGTACATCCAACAACAGACTGAGCTGATCCCAGAGTTCTGGAGCTGGGATGGCCCCTCTAAGTTGAACCCCCATTAGACGAGAGGCTGGTTCCCCCCACCCCACATATATCAAGGGCAAGTTTTTAGATAAGGACCATCCCCAGGGATGGCACATGATCTTAGACAAGGAGTTCTCTTTACACCTGCAAGAGCTGGAGGATGAAGGGTCTTAGTCTCAGAGGGAGGATCCAAGTGACTCATTACAGCACCCACAGGAGTCAGTTGTATATATATATGGAGAGAGAGAGAGAGAGAATTCTTCAGAAAAGAATCGTTCAGGGGCCCATGAGAAGATAAGCTCCCAAATAACAAATACCAACATGAAATTAGTCTTTGATCATCCCTGATCAAAAAATGTGAATCCTATAAAAGGTGGTCATGATGTTGGTTTCAAACTGCAGTATCCTCTAAAATTAGAGAGATTTTTAAAATGGGTTCATGTGATCCATTGGCCCCAAAAATGCCAATTAAGTAACTACAATCAGCAAAATTCCTGAACTTACATTTGTCTTTTCCACGTGACTTTTTTTGGGATTAACAGAGAATTTGTAAACAACCACTCTGTATATAGTGAACTATTTCTTACCTTTATAGATACATAGAAACATATAAAATATGTGTATCTCACCTTTCTCCATCTCTGGCCATTCAAAGAAGAGCAAAAATAAATCCTTACACATCTAATGTATTTGAACTCTGGGCATTTACAAGATTCAATTTTTCAATTGCCCATGGGTTTCAGCAGATATTTCCTGAACATCTTCTGTATGCCCAGCACAATGAGTGAACTGAGTCTTGGAAGTGCTTTAAAAAAAAAAAAGATATGGCCCAGCTCAGTTATTTACAGTCTTGTTGGATGATCCAGACTAAAAAAAAAAAAAAAAAAAAAAAGTAAAAAATGAAATAAAATAATTAGACCTTGTTTTATGTGCTATTAAGAGAGTGTGCCAATCTAGAGAATAACTGAGGTAAAGGGGACAGTTGGTTTTGCTGGAGTATTGAGAAGGCCTCCCTGAGGAGGTGACCTTGAAGCTCTGGTTTGAAGGTCAGGAAGGGAATGGACATTTGCTATAAAGGAAGGGTCCCCGGTAGAGAGAACGGCATGTACAAAGGATCTGAGGTGAGAAGGAGCATTAAATGATTGATGTGTAGTGAGGGAGGGAGTGACAGGAAGTGGCATTAGGAGGGATAAGAGGGTGCAGATCAGGTAGGGCTTCAGAGGGGGTTAGATTTTATTCAAAGTGCAACCAGAAGGCATTGAAGTGTTGCCAGCTGGGAAGAGAGGTGCCTGATGTATGTTTCAAGAAGATGGCTCTGGTCTTGTGTGGAGAATGAATCCAGGGAGGGAAGAGGGGGTGCTTGAGCAACAGCAGGGAGAGGAGTTAAGAGGCAGGCACAGAACAAGGGATGGAGGATGAAGAGACTGGAATGACTGGGATTGCACTGTGGGTGGGCGGGGCTAGCCAGGGAGGGGGGGAAATGGGCGTGGTTAGAGGGACTCTGAGATACTCCCCTGAAGCAACTTTACTGAGATGGAGAGGGCCAGGAACAGAAATAAGATAGGAGTGTTAGGGGTGGAGAGTGAATTAGCATTGACTTTCTGTTTCTTTCTCTTCCTCCTATCACACACATTCTCCTTCCATGCGCCTATGCATACCTTCACAGCATGTAGATATTAATTAAATGTAATACCACCCATTCATTAATATTATAAAAATACTAATGATAATAACTAGTACCATGTTTTACATAAACCAGGGACTTTGCTAGGTGTCGTATATGCCTTATCTCATTCATCCTCATTATAACCCTGAGCGGAGACCCCAATTGATTGGGGACAAAACCAAAGCCTACAGAATATAAGTCACTTGCTCAAAGTCACATTATGACTTATGTGGCATTGAACCCAGGAAGCTGGACTCCAAAACTGACATCGTCTTTCTACATCTTGAATTTAAGTCTTTGGAGATGTTAATTCTCTGACGGTTTTCATGACACATTCAAACATTTCTCTGCAGAGAAAACTATTTCCTTCATACTGTCATGGGGCAGTTTCAGTTAATATTTCTTCACCATCTGTATGTGATCAGTTTAGCAGCAGTAAGTCAAAGTCTACCAATGTTTTGTTTCAACATAAGCCTTCTGCTTGGTTTCAAATATGTTCAAACTGAGCCTAGAATAGAGAGCATGACGAACTGTCAAATCCATGTCTGTCGTTTTTCTAGGGATTTCTGCCTGTAGTTTCCATTAACGTTAAAGGCAGTTAATTTTGTTTGATAGTGAACAGACCCTTTTGAGTTGAAAATAGGAATGATTCTAAAATGCCCGGGGACTGGATATTTAGATCTTATGGATTACTGATAACACCTACTGCCTTTTCTTTATTGCAGGCTGAGCAGTCTATACCTCACCAGCCAGGGTGGGTGGGGAAGGATGTTACTTGTGGATATAATTGCCGGTCCTGGTGACCGGCTTCCAGTAGAGTTGCTTTGAATGCCAGCCGCTGTGCTGGGGGCTTCATATACGGTGTCTTTGACTTTCAACATTAAATCACAGAGAAGGAAAACAAGGCCAAAAGCAACGCTGCTTGTCCTCAGAGACTTTCCCCTTTAACAACTTTTTCTTGCTCCTCCCCATAACTTCATATTAAATTTTAAATTAATTAATTTTATATTTTCAAGATGTGTTCTTAGAAATGATGGTCATTGTAGGGAACTGAGACATTGTATCAAAATAAAAATAAGTCACCTATATTCACGTTATCCAGATATAACTGCTGTTGAAATGTTGTCATTCCTTCAAGTCTTGAACGACTATAAATCAGTTTAATTTTGTATGGACTACTTCAATTTTATTTTAAAACAATATAACCTACAAGAAGTTTTCCATGTTGCCTATTTGTCAAAACAAAAACACTTAAAAATATTTATAATGTTCTGGGATACAGCTATATCCTCATAATTTCCCTAATGTTTGACATTAAAAGTTGCACAAGGGAAGATTACATTGCCGGAACTACTACACCAAAAAAGTGTAATGGTACTAACACAATATTTACACGTATCCGACTGAAAGAGGACCAAAGAGAATTTGGAAGGTTTTTGTTCATGTTGTTATTTTGAAACAACCTCAAACTTATAAAAATGTTGTAAGAATGTTTATTTATTCCTGAACCATTTGAGACCAATGCTTACATGATGCTCCCTGAAAACTTTAGTGTGTATTTCCTGGGAGCAAAGGTATTCTGCTACATAATTATAATATTATCATCAAATCCAGGAAATTAACATTGCTACACAGCTACTGTCTAATCTTCAGTCCCCATTCCAGTTTCAACAATTGTTCCCAAACTGTCCTTTATATAAAATGATCCAATCCAGATCACATTGTATCCAGTGGCCATGTCATTCATTTTAGCCTCCTTAAATGTAGAGCAGTCCCTCAGGATTTCCTTGCCTTTCATGACCTTGGTGCTCTTGAAGATTACCGATCCGTTATTTTGTAGAATGTCCTTAATGAGTTTGATGTTTCCTCGGGATTAGAGTCCTGTTCTGCAACTTTGTCAGGGATACCATGGAGGTGATGTTATGCTCTTATTACATTCTATCAGGATTTGTCCCACTATGGGTGACAAATTTTATTTTTAAAAAAAATTATTTATTTATTTTAGAGAAAGGAGGGGGGCAAAGGAAGAGAGAGAGAATCTCAAACAGACTCCCCACTGAGTGCAGAACCCAACACAGGTCTCAATCTCATGACCCTGAGGTCATGATCCCAACTGAAATCAAGAGTCAGATAGATGCCCAAGGGACAGAGCCTCCCAGGCACCCTAGTGATGTTCACTCTAAACACTTGTTTAACGTTATGTCTATCAAGATTTTTTACTATAAAGTTACTCTTTCTGTCTCTGTCATTAATAAGTATTTTGAGGGGAACGAGTCTCACCTCAAATTTTCAATTGATTCATTATTAATTTAAGTCAGTATGGGCTCATGGATTCCTGTTTTGTTCAATGGATTGTAATCTAGAACTACCATTTATTTTGATGCACAAATCACTCCAGATTTGGCCAGTAAGATGTCCCATGACCTTCTGAATTATCTCCAATATTCTTTGAGCACTTTCTTACTTTGAACAAAATTAGATGTTTTAGGCCCATTTTATACTTTCCCACCCCAGCCCTGGAATCAACCTTTTCTTCCTAAGACTCCTTGTTTCTTTTACTGGAATTTAGAAACCATGGTCTGGATTCCACACTTGCTCATTACTGCTATGGTATTTTTGTTCCCAGGTCCTGTAGGTAAACAGAACTAGGGAAGATATAGAGAGAATACATACACTTTCACATCAATACTATTTCTATGATTATATTGAGTTTTTATATATTTTTATATATATTATATGTATTTTTATATATTTATGCAATCTACCATTAATTTTAAATTTGTCATGTCTTCCATTATTTTTATGTCAATTTATGTCATTAAAGTCCATTCTCGTCAAGCTGATTCTTTGTTTACATCTTCTAGTTTTCTGATGGGTTTCCTTATTATGTTTAGCTTCTCACCTAGAATTAATTTGGAGTATGTTATAAGATGAAACTCTTTCCTGTTTACTGTTTCAAGGCATCAGTCAATCCCCAATATAATTTATGGAGTAATATATCCCTCCTTCATTTATAATATTCTCTTTTCAATATTTTGTCATATATATTAGAGTTTCAAGGATATCCATTCTGTCTGTTGGTTCTTTTGCCTCAGACATTCAATTTTCATTATCATAGCATTATATTGTATTTTAGTATCTGTCAGGGTAACTTCTCTTCACCAGAAATCTTGCATGCCGAGGGACTAATATTGTGTTGCTCCCAGAACATTTGGAAGCACTGTCAAATGACTAAGGAAGCGACTTGGAGTCTGGGGACTTTGTGTCCTTTCCCAAATTTTGTTACACATGTAGCCATTTCCTTTGTTTGCCCTGAATTCTGGAGCAAATAGGAGGTGTCATCTAGAATATTCTGGCAGAATTCAGGCACACTGGGGACTCCCTCCTAACTGGATAGTTGGCCAGAGCATCTGCAGGGATTTGAATAACCAGCACAGTAGGGGAAGGCAGATTTGGGTCCTCTCATACAGAGAGAAAAACTAAAGTTCACTCAGTTGTAATATTATTCAACAACTTTCTAGTCCTCTCTTTTGTTTGCCTTTATTAGCTATCACTGGAGCCTAACAGGTTGCACTTTAGAGTAAACCAGAGGAAGGACTACAGATAGCATAGGAGTTAAGACCTAACAATTCAATGAAAATGATGTATTATGAGCATAATTTTTTAAAAAAAAAGAAGTAATGCATTAAAAACAGATCTTCAGGCAGCAACTCTTAGTGCCCATGGGTCCTCTCCCTGTGCTTTAATAAAACCACCTTTTTGCACCAAGAATTCTTTCTTCAGGGGCGCCTGTGTGGCTCAGATGGTTAAGTATCTGCTTTTGGCTCAGGTCATGATCTGCAGGTCATGAGCATCAGGCTCCCTGCTCAGTGGGGAGTTTGCTTTTCCCTCTTCCCTCTGCCTCTCTCCTTCTCCCTGCTTATACTCTGTCTCTCTCCCTCTCTAAATAAACAAATAAAATCTTTAAAAACAAACAAACAAACAAACAAACCAGATCCTCATTTTTAGGTTATAAAATGCAGGCAATTCATTTTATCATAACCTAGTCTGATTATCACTGTGCCTTGTTAATTTCTCCTAGTGATTAAGACAAGCCTGTTTCTTTGGAGGGGCGGGATTATTCAGTCAGAGGTACAATAGGCAGCAGAGAGACGGCAAGGTAATCCTTTACATTTACTGTTATTGGTATTCTACAGGGAAGGCTGCCAGTGTGTCCTTAATTTCTTGCTCCACTGATTTACAAATGGTAACTGTATAGTTGGGAATCAACACAGTGACAGACTTTTTAAAAAGCCCCTCATTTCTTAAATGGCTAGCCGGCAAGTGTCCAGAAAGCATTGTTATCTGAAACAGCAGAGTGACAATGGAAACATTGATGTTGGCAGATAACAAGTCACAAAGCTACATGAGAATACTAGGTCATTGGTGCTTCAATGTTTCATATTGTTTTCAGATGTGCAACTTTTTTTTATGATTGAGTTCCGCAGTGGTACGTTAGGGTGGAAGTACTGAGTGACTTCGAGATAAAATTTTGTGAAGTATGACAAATAAGAGCCTTAAAGAGAAACAGTGGCATCAATATTTCAGTTTGAAATAGGTCTTCATATTGCCTTCATATTCACAATACACTACTAAGTCTATTTTCTCTTTTCTGCATCTAAAAAATAATTGTGCTGATAGAGTACTTTGGGCTTATAAAATGTTTTCACATACATTAGCTCTTATTTTTTTTTTTAAAGGCAAACATTTATTGAGGCCTTGCTCAGCATTAGACATGATGAGAGAGCATAGAAGCATTCTCATTGACTCCTCACAAAGGCAACACGGGGCAACTTTCAGATTAGCTCTATTAAATAAGTGAGGGAACAGAGAGATTAAAGAGGTCAGGTAACTTCCCATGGTTCTGTTCCATTTCTAGCAAGTGCTAAGAGGCAGTTCTTCTTTCTGAATTTTGCTAACCTGCCCCGACTTCCCATAGACTTCAGAGGCTAGTTAGGAAGTTTCTTGTTAAACCAGTTTTTCCAGTATTAGTTATCCTCTGATGTCTCCTTTGGTACCCTAATGTCTCCCCCAATCTGCAAAGTTTTCATGGGAGCAGCCACAAGGAGGAGTTTAGTATGAACCCGCGGGTGGAGCACCTGCCATCTTGACCACTCTGGAAGGATCAGGTACGAGATGATGAGATGAAATTCAGAATATCAGGGTCTGATAAAATGTATTTAAAATACTCGGGACTCAGAGATGCAGACTAATATCTGTTCCCCTCTAGCACTGGGATATAAAGCTATACATTTTGTCTTTGCAAGATAAAACAGGGAACTTCATTCTCTCCCACTTACATCCCCTCTAGCACTGGGATATAAAGCTATACATTTTGTCTTTGCAAGATAAAACAGGGAACTTCATTCTCTCCCACTTGAAGGTAGAAAGAATCCCTTTGTTCCCTCTCCCCTTGATCGGTGGTCATGATTAAAGCCCAATCTGAGTTTAAATCTTGGATCCAGACTTCATAAGATAGATTTAGGGAAGTAACTCACTCTTCCTGGGCCTCAGTGTTCTTGGTGTTTCTTCATGGTGTTAGGGGGACTAACTCAGCTTCCAGACACAGCAGAGGCTCAAAGTGGTGTTAGTTTTTCTTCTTCTTAACTATTATTTTTACTTAAAAAGAGGCTCTGGCTTTCTTAGGGGATCCTTACAAAGTTTCAGGTACCTCCTGCTACCAGCTTTGCTTGTCTGCCCCTCGTGAGACCCATCCCCTCCACTTCCATAGGGGCTGCTGTAGACTTGGGTAGGATTGAAAATCATGCCCTAGAGAGCCCTTCATCGTGTCCAGCTTGGTTGTGTACCAAGTATTTCTCTGGGGCTCCTGACAACATCTCTTTCCCTTGCTTCTGGCACCTGATCATATCTCTAGGTGCCAGTGGACAATTCTTGGATTGTCTCAAACTCACCCTGAATTCAACACATCATAGAACCGTCTCAACACATTCTCCCCCACAAAACTACTCTTCTTCCTGTTTCCTACCTCCCTTCTCTCCTACCTCCAACATCATTTTTCCTTTTTTCGTTTTGCTTAAATATAAGTTATCAAAAACAGTGTCTCACTGTTGTTGATGGCAACCATCAACCTTTGTTTTCAACTACTCATAAAGTCAAGACTTCTTTACAGGTCTTTATCACTATTGGTTGACTGTTTCCTCCCTGTTAGACAGTCAGCCCCATGAAGTCTGGGTCATGTCTGGTTTCTCATGACAGTATCTTTAGGACCTATCACAACCTCTGATAATGGTTGGCACACAACTGGCAACTGACTGTTGAACTACTCTCCGTGCCACTTGTAGGGTTTCCCCCCCCAATCCCATCCCATCATTTCTAATGACAGCTTCCCTAGTGAAATTATCAAAGCCTCTCACTTGAGTTTGAATTCCGGTTCTGCAACTTATTAGCTGTATAGACTTCGGGAATTTTTTTTTGTTTTCCTAGTTCTAGTATGGAAATGATAAGATGTACCCATAGGGTTGGAAAATTAAATGAAATAATATATCTGAAGGGCTTTGAAAGTATCTGGCACATAGTAAATTCTCCATGCAGGTTGCCAAGAGGGAAATGTGAAATGAGGGGCATAAAAGACAGATTTCTCCCTAATTTTCAATATGTATAAGATTACCTGCTCTGGCACTCTATTTCCTTCAAATATCCTTTAAATCTAATATCTGAATTTCATTCCCTCAGGACCTTACTCTTTCCATTTGAAACCAACAGCTAATCTGATAAACCAATATATGCTAAAGGCTGGTCTCTCAGGGGCGTAAAGTGTTATCTCTCTGGTAATATTTTTTAACTTAACAGATCCTCTAAAGAAAAAAAAAATGAAAATGACTTTAAATAGGAGACATTTAAGCACATGGCAGGCAGCCCGGTGTTTTGGGCATGCCAAATAAGCCCACCCAGTATCCTCTTTTCTCTTCCAATAGCTCTGCCTCGTGCCTCTCTCCCTTGTGCTCAGCTTCGTAAAAAGTTTCAAAGATAAACCTCTACAGGAGAGCAAATGAATCGGAGAGTGCTCGTCTGACACTTTGAGACTCTCAACGCGTTCTTTCGCAGCCAGTTTGACTTAAACCCTAAATGTTCTGTCTCGCTGCTCTCCCAGTACTCTTGTCCTTCTAGAAATAAAGCCTGCATTTATTTCTCTTTCTAATCTTGTACCATTGCCCCAAATCCTAGATACTCTGCTGGGTTCCTGCTATGCTCTGATAGATTTCCCTCAATGCTAATTCTCTCTGCTTGCTTGATTCTGAAGGCTATTGCTTTGGAATTACATGTGCTCCTTTCTGCTTGTGTGTGTAGAATTCCCTCCCCTGACACCATGTCAACTATACAGAATACTTCATGCTTCATGTCTGGTCCCCTTGGTTCTGGATGCCAAACACTTTTTACTCAACTGACTTATATTTTGGAAACTGTTTTGTTGTTGTTCTTCTTCTTTTTCTTTTTCTTTCCTTTCCTTTCTTTCTTTTTTTTTTTTTTTTGAGAGAGTGAGAGTAGGGGAGGAACAGAGAGAGAAAGTCTCAAGCAGACTCCCCCTCTATGTGGAGCCCCACCTGGGGCTTGATCTCACAATCATGAGATCATGACCTGAGCCAAAATCAAGAGTTGGATACTCAACTGATAAAGCCACCCAGGTGCCCCTGGAAACTCCAGTCAATCTTCACCCAATGGATTTAACTGAATCTTTCTTAGCTATGACCCTAAGATAAGAGATGCAGTGCAGGCTGGCCTTTTTGCTACTAATCTAATCATTTTATGGACAGTTACTTCTCCTTTATGAGAGCTAACATCTTCAACTCCTTAAGTTAGGCATATCTAGAGAGACATTTAAAAAAAAAAACACTTGGAATAGTAAACAAAACAAAATACAAATAAAAACAAGAACACAACCATGAAAACTTCACATTGAATTATAATTAACCCTAGATTCCCATACTATATGTATTCTTAACATATTATATATTTAATGTAATCGCAAAAGTTGTTGCTGCTTGTCAGCAATGAAATAGTTGTACTCATGACAAGATTTGTAAATCCTAGTCACATGGCCTCCATCTTTAGGTCTGTTGCAAAATAATCTGTAAAGTTCTCAAAATGGTAACTTAAATTTTACTTAATGTGGAAGACAAATAGGCAATAGCGCATTTATCATGAGATGGGACAGATTTATGTAATTATAACTTCAAAGTGATACATAATTATAATTTCCAAAAGCTTTGGAGTGATTGGGATCTGCTTTTGGAAGCAAAGCCTCTGTGACAACAGAGGATTAATGGCATATAGGTCATCTTCTCTCATTTGGACGTTATCTGGAATTCTTCAGGCGACCCACACAATATTATAAATTGTGATTAAAATCTTAGGGCACAGAACCCACGTCTTTGGCAAATGTGCAAATATTTAATGAGATTTCTATAAGAAAAGTATTTTGTTCTCCAAGGAAGTTATTAACAAAGGGAGAATACCTCTTTTTAGTGTCCTACAGCATGACCTTAAAGGTGAAAAGAATAGTCACCGGGTTCCTGCTTCCTCCACAGTGTAGAAAGTGACACTAGGTTTGCCCTCTCTTGAAAACAACTGGAAACCCTGACAAAGGGTTTTGAGACATCAGTTGACAGACAGCACATGGTTGGGATACCTGAGACAAAGTAAACAAGTCATGTGAGCCTTTAATTGCCTGAGATTTCTGTCAGGAAGTACCTCAGAACTCTGTCATAAAGGGGGAATGTGAGCCAACTATGACTCCCTGAGTTGTACTGGCAGAGGCTATTGGGTTCATGGAGCCTCTTGCAGCTAGTTTTCCAGAAAGAACACTGGAGAGGAGGGGGTTATACAGAAATATGTCTCTTTGGGGTGAGATGTCATGAGTCAGAGCGAGGAACTACCAGAGCTGTAAACTGAAGATTTCCAAACAGTTGAGTCCTGACTAGCCAGTGACAAAGCTCCTTGAATGGCCAGGGTACATTAAGCCATATCAGCGGGGCTAACCCAGCCCTGGAGTAAAGCTATTCTAGACCTCTCCCAACATCATTTCTTTACTATGTGTCCAGTCACAAAGTGTCCAGTCAAAGACCTGCTTAAATTTTTTTTTATTAAAAAATCAGCCTTCCTTACAGCTAGATTTGTTTACGTGTTAGGTCTAGGTAGCTGTAGTTTAAGTGAAAACCACTGTGAGTCGTTTCTGAGAAAGTTCTTTAAAGAAGCCAACTCGTCTGGCTTATGTCCCTTTCACTCTTGCTCATTCCCTTCTTGCCCACTGGAACCCAAAAGTGATACGGAGCATCACAAAAAGGGATGTAGAGTAGCCATCTTGAATCATAAAGGAATCGGCTTGAGAATTAAGATGCTCACTGAGGTTGGCTAAGAGGAAATCTAGAGGGACCCTATTTTCTCATGAAGGTATTGTTGCACTACCATACTGGTCCTCAACTGCCTACAGAGAAGAAAATGGTTGAGAAAAATAAAATCCATAAATTTGAAAACTCCTGCTTAAACTAGTTTTCTGTTTGTTTGTTTGTTTGTTTGTTTTTTTAAACATTCAAATATGTCCTAAGTTCTTTTTGGAGACTTTTTGTAGCTATTCTCAGATGCTTATTCCTTTAGATAAAATCTACATTAAAAAATTCTGAAGAAGTCATCTTATTTGGATTTTGATTGGAATCTCCTCATATAGATTACTGTGGGCAATTTAACTTAGGCTGTGACCCAGACTGCCTGGCTTTCTTTAAACAGGAGTATGCCAGTTAGTAGCTGTATAACCACAGGGTATCAGTTTTTCACTAGTAAAATGGGGAATATTTTTTTTTTAAAGATTTTATTTATTTATTTGACAGAGAGAGATCACAAGTAGGCAGAGAGGCAGGCAGAGAGAGAAGGAAGCAGGCACAGTGCTGAGCAGAGAGCCCGATGCGGGGCTTGATCCTAGGACCCTGAGATCATGACCTGAGCCGAAGGCAGCAGCTTAACCCACTGAGCCACCCAGGCGCCCCGTAAAATGGGGAATATTATAGCACCAAATTCTTAGGGTTGCTGTGAGTTGAAATGTCTAAAACATTTAGAATATAATTAGGCACAGAGAAAGTGTTTGCTTAAGTGTTAACTATTCTTATTTTATATTTTAATTTATTTTTTTATTTTTATTTATATATATATATGTATTTTTAAGATTTTATTTATTTATTTGACAGAGATCACAAGTAGGCGGAGTGCAGGCAGAGAGGAGGAAGCAGGCTCCCCAGTGAGCAGAGAGCCCGATGCGGGGCTCAATCCGAGGACCCTGGGATCATGACCTGAGCTGAAGGCAGAGGCTTAACCCACTGAGCCACCCAGGTGCCCCTATTTTAATTTATTTTTTAAAGATTTATTTAATTTAGGGAGAGAGAGAGAGAGCATGTGAGAAGGGGTAGAGACAGAGGAAGAGGGAGAGAGAGAGAATCCTTAAGCAGATTCCCTGCTGAGTGCAGAGCCCAATGCGGGCTTGATCCCAGGACCCCGAGATCATGACCTGAGTCAAAATCAAGAGTCAGATACTTAACCGACCAAGCCAGCCACGCTCTCCTAGGTATTACTATTTTAAAATAGATGTGTTTGGAAAGTATTGGTTCTGAGATATTGAATCTTATTACCTGGAAACAACTACACTTTTTATTATATTCAAATTTCCTTTTGCAAGATTCTAGAGTTCTAAACATTTTATTAAACATTTAGCTTTTTCTTTTTTAGACAGTTTCTAATTTCAGTGCAAATGATTATATTTCAGTGAACACATATTTGCTCTTCTCATCACAAATCAAATCCTTCTTGGATATAAAAAGGTAACAATGTATGCTAAATTGAATAATTCTCTTATCCCATTTCAATGAAATTCAAGATGCAATTGTAATTTGAGGAAAAAGAGAACATTATAAAATAATTAATAATCAATTTTTCAGTTTTGTTAGTTTGAGATACTTGTAGCAATCTCAGTGATTTACAGTTTACAATGAGTTTCTTACATAGCACAAAGTATTATTTTCTAGAAAGAAATGTAATGAAGAAAGAAGAGTGAGTTCCATTAAAATTGGTTCCACTGGCTGCTTTCCTTTCCAATAAACACACACAATTCCAAACTGAAACATACATGTGTACCAAGGAAAAATACTATTAATAAACAGTGTACCCAAATGTCAGAGCCATGCAGAATTTGTAGTTTTGGAAACACACTCCAAAATCCAAATGTCATAAATGCTCAAGTGACCTTTGTGTTCCAAACAGAGACCAAATGGCCAAATCTGGCTTGGGTTACCATGGAGACACATTTTGATGGAAGGAGCTCTGATGAGGTTGAGCAGCATGGATGATTGCGGGTCGCGTTGTAACAAACAGTAATATGTGTCAGCGCGGCACTCTCTGCAAGAGATTAAGGATGTACGTACTTGATAGATAGCATTGTTTAAGAAAATATCACGTCAGCTAATGTCTACAAGTGAGAAGCAAGCCAAAAATATTTTTAATGTCCTCTTTGGGGCTCTTAATACACAAATGTCAGGTATAAGAAAGACCATTTTAAGGATAAGTTAATCACAAGAATAATTTATTTTGTTGTGCTTCTCAACAAATACTGTTCTATGTTCTAAGGAACACTACGTGATCAAATTCAAAAAAAGGTATTATAGAACTGTCATTCCAAGCACAGTACAAAGATAAACTTTCTCTTATTGGTGGAAACAAGCTACAAATTCAGATCAATTCAATTTCATTCACAGATGGTATCCCTACTATGTGGATAACACTATTATGTATAATGGAAATACAAAAATAAGAGACACTGTACTTGGTGTGAAGGAGGAACAAGTTCACACACAATATATTATGCTGTATCTTATAACTTAGTCATAACAAAGATTAAAATTAAGTACCATAAGGATGAAATGTAGAAGGATATTAACATTGAGACATGGGCATCAGAGAAGTCTTCAAGGAACAGAATGTCCTCAAGTTGAGCAAAGAAATGTCTAGCAAGAGTCTCACTAGAATAGCCAAGGCTTGAAGGAAGAAAAGCAAAAGATAAATACCCATAAGGGTTATTCAGCGAATGCGTACACAGGGTATCACAGGGGACACAGTCAGAGAGAAATGAGAATGGATGAAATGGCACACTAAGTGCCTATGCCTTCCCTCAGTTGCAAAAATTATCTATGTAAATATTATGTTAAAAAGAAAAAAAATCCATAATAGTAGGTGAAGATAAGATTCCAATCAATGCACCAGAAATTTTGAGGAATCTTTGATATATATCTACCAGGATCAGGTCTATAGAGAAATATAAATGGGGGGAATATCAGCTCATCAAATATGTTGTCTGGATGGGATAAGTCAGAACAGCTCCAACCCTAGAGGCAAAAAGCCCAAGGAACAGAAGGGGACCTTATGGTAGTTCTCAGGGTAATTCCTGGAGAATTGTGTCTTGAGCTGTAAGATAATTTGATCTTCCCCCTTCTACAAAACCAGGGACAACAGAGTTTTTGTCCTCAGAGGAAAGCATCAGGGTGGGTGCTGAGCTCTAGGGATAGGCAGGATGTCAGAAAGATAGCAATGAATGGGAGTGACAGGGAGACTTCACTCTCAGAAAACAAGCTACACAAGTTGGAGGGAGGTGAAAGTGTTTAAATGTTCTTGCCTTTACATGAAGATAACAAGAATATCTTAAATTTCAAAAATAAAATGGATGTTCGAAAAGTATATATGTAAGAAATGAAAGGCTTTAGGAGGACAATTTCCCCACAAAATAGGAATTTATAGAACAAAAAATCATCCATTAATCTAACAAAAGACAAAAGGAAACAAAAAGAACCCCCCCAAAAAAGAAAGAAAAATAACCTGTAAGTACAGAAAAACAATAAAATGATATTAATAAGTCCAGGAATATCACTAATAACAGCATTATGAATTAATTGGTTAAGTTTTCCTAATAAAACAAAGAGGGGTTCAGTATGTAATCTGAGTTCAATTATAGGTTGTTTCCAGGAAGCACAACTGTAAATATGACAGAACGTATAAATAAAAAAAAATTATATAAGTAAATAAAGAGTAGAATAGAATTCAATGTAAGATGTATTATATGGGAGAAAAATTGATTCTTTAATGGGAGAGAAATCAGTCAAGAGTATGTCTACTATACACATGTAATTAACAATACATCCTTAAGTTAAATGAAGCAAAAAAATTAATAGCGATAAAAACTTGATATATTTACAACTATTGTGGGAAACTCAATACATTTCATAAACTAATGAATCAAAAAGAAAAGAATTAAGTAAGGATGTAGAGAATTTAAATAGCACAATTAACAAGTTTGATCCTTTAGATTTAAATAGACCTTTGACACAATACATAATTTTTAAACCCACAGAGAATGTTAAAAAGTAGATTAAATTAAACCATAAACAAACTTGCAATAAAATCTTAAAAACACAGATTCTAGGGGTGCTTGGGTGGCTCAGTAGGTTAAGCATTCACCTCCTTTTTAAAAAAATTTTTTAAATATTTTATTTATTTATTAGGGAGAGAGCATGGGGGGCTATGGTGAGGGGCAGAGGGAAAAACAGACTCCCCACTGAGCAGGAAGCCTAATGTGAGGCTTGATCCCAGGACCCTGGGATCATGACCTGAGCCAAAGGCAGAGCTTAACCACTGAGCCACCCAGGTGCCCCAAGTGTTCAACTCTTGATTTCATCTCAGGTCAGGATCTCAGGGTCTTGGGATCAAGCCCCATGTCAGCCTCCACAGGGGATACTCTTACTCCCTTTCCCTCTGCCCCTCCACCACCCTACTTGCACTCAGTCTCTCTATCTTAAAAAAAAAAAAGCACGGATTCTATAAACCAGTCATTGATAAGAATGAAGTGCTATTAGTAACAAAAAAATAACTTTTAGGCTCAAGAGGAAAACAAAATAAAAATTATAAACTAGAAACAAAGAAATGAATAAAGATGAGGACACTATAAAACAACTTTGAGATAGGTATTTAATAGCAGAATTCAATGAGATAGAGGACAAATTATCAGTATAGTTAATTTAAAAATAGGTAATATTTTGAGAAGCCTAATAAAATAATCATGCCTGGTACATCTGATCAAGAATAAAAATATAGTAAATATTTAGTTCATTGTAATTTTAGTAGAATGACCCCAAGAGCTCTTAACATACAAAAATATGGAAAATTTCTCAGCTACTGAGTACAGATACTAAGATCAAAGGAAGGAAAAAAATGGTTGTTCAGTTAAACTATGTGGCCCTTCACCATCATATATAAAATAATAGCAAATAAAACCAGCTGTATAGTAAAAGAATCACACCAAGTAGGGTTTATATCAGAAATGAAAAATGCTGTAGACTTAATGTAACTCCTATGGAAATTCCAGCAGTTTTTTTTTTCTTTGAGAAATTGACAATCTTTACATCTATATAAAAATACCTAGATTGGCCAAAAAACAAACACAAACAAACTTTTAAGAAGAAGAATAAAACTGGAGAGCTTTCACTTTCCTGATTTGGAAACTTACTGTAGAGCTACAGCTAAAAAGAAAGCATGGAACTGGCGATGAGAATAGACATATAGAACTACAAAATGATGCAGCAGACCTAAGAAAGAATTCCTTATATTCTAGGCAACTGATTTTAAGAAAGGTGTCAAGGCAATTTACTGGGGGAAAGGATAGTTTGTTTAATGAACAGTGCTAGGAGAACTGGATATCCACATGCAAAAAGATGAACTTAGACCCTTATCTCACACCTCACACTCGTTAACACAAAGCTGTCTCTAAATGGATCACAGCCTTAAATGTAAGACCTAAAACAGTATAACCTTTAGAAATACAAGGATGGGTTGATTAAAAAAAAAAAAAGCTACATCAATAAATTAAAGAAGTGATCATCCCGAGATTAAAAAAAAAATCATTGGTTAGATTTCAACACTCATTCTGAATTTCAGTAAATAAATAAAATCTTTAAAAATGCAGGGGTTGGCTATGGACTCTGAAAAACGATCTGAGAATTTTGAAGGGGTGGGGGGTGGGAGGTTGGGGGCACCAGGTGGTGGGTATTGTAGAGGGCACGGATTGCATGGAGCACTGGGTGTGGTGCAAAAATAATGAATATTGTTATGCTGAAAAAATAAAAAAATAAAAAAAAAAATGCAGGGGTTGGGGGAAGGGTAGCCTGGGTGGTTCAGTCATTAAGCATCTGTCTTCAGCTGAGGTCATGGTCCCAGGGTTCTGGGATCAGGCCCTACGTTGGGCTCCCTGCTCAGCGGGAAGACGGCTTCTCCCTTTCCCACTCCCTCTGCTTGTGTTCCCTCTCTCGCTGTCTCTCTCTCTGTCAGATAAATAAAATTGTAAAAAAAGAAAGAAAGGAAGGAAGAAAGAAAGAAAGAGTTTCAGTGAGCTAGGAATAGGAGGAAGCTTCCTAACCTTGAAATATAGAAATCTATCTGCAACCCATAACTACTCTCTGTCATCATTAAGGTGAACATTAAAAGAATTTATCCAAAAGGCAGGAAAAATTCCAACATGCTTTTCATCACCTTTACTAACCAACATTTTACTGAAGTAAATGAACTTAGACCCTTCTTGTAGTGGTACAAGAAGACAAAAAAAGAAATGCAGAGGAAGTATGAGAGGGAGAGAGAAATCTGTCATTATTTGCATATTTTTTGATTTGTCTATAAAATGCAAGTAAATAAAAATAATTATATGGGATATTATTCAGCCATAAAAAAAGAGTGAAATCTTGCCTTTTGCAACAACATGAATAGATCTACAAGGTATAATGCTGAGTGAAATAAGTCAGTAAAAGAAAGACAAATACCATATAATTTCACTCATACATGGCCTTTAAGAAACAAAGCAAATGAGCAAAGGAAAAAAGAAAGAGACAAACCAAGAAACAGAGTCTTAACTATATAGAACAAACTGATGGTTACCAGAAGGGAGGTGGGGGGATGGGGGGATGGGTGAAGTAGGTGATGGGGATTAAAGAATGCACTTATGATGAAAAATAAAATAATAACAAACTCAACAAATTATACCACTTTAGCTTTAAAATAAAAATAATAAAAATTATGATGTGTCATAAAAACAGTTTAGTCAGATAGCCAGACAGGATATCAACATTAAAAATCTGTCACTAAAAATATATTAGTAATACCAACTTTGGAAATGCAATGGAAATGTCTCATTCACAATATCAGGAAGTAACAAACTATCTAATAAGCTGAACAAGTCTTCTTTAACCTACCTACCTTCCTTCCTTCCTTCCCTCCTTCCTTCCTTTTCTCCTTCTCTCCCTCCTTCCCACCATATACTCATTCATTCACTGATTTGAGTACCTACTATGTACCAGAAATTACCCTTCCACACCTAGGTACCTATCCAACAGAAAGCAAATACACATACACCAAAAGGCATGTTCAAGATATATTAAAGTAGCCTTGATCATAACCCAAAAATGAAACAAACATTGATTATAGAAAGCACAAATGAATCATGATACATTCAAAGGATAGAATTTAGACAGCAATGAGAATGAACTCACTACCGCTATACGCAGGAACAGAGATGAATATCTTAAGCATAATATTGAGCAAAAAAGTCAAACACAAAGGCATGTTTACTTTCAGAATTCCATTCCATAGTTAAGCAAAACTAACTGATACTATCAGAATTCAGGAGAGTGGTTTGCTTCTGGTTGAGAAAGTTTCCAGGGCATGGAGTGAGGGAGGTCCCAGGGGTGCTGGTGGTGTCTTTCTTTTCTTTCTTTCTTTCTTTTTTTTTTTTTTTTTTTTTTTAAATTTTTTAATTTTTTTCAGCATAACAGTATTCATTATTTTTGCACCACACCCAGTGCTCCATACAATCCGTGCCCTCTACAATACCCACCACCTGGTGCCCCCAACCTCCCACCCCCGACCCCTTCAAAATTCTCAGATCGTTTTTCAGAGTCCATAGTCTCTCATGGTTCACCTCCCCTTCCAATTTCCCTCAACTCCCTTCTCCTCTCCATCTCCCCTTGTCCTCCATGCTATTTGTTATGCTCCACAAATAAGTGAAACCATATGATAATTGACTCTCTCTGCTTGACTTATTTCACTCAGTATAATCTCTTCCAGTCCGGTCCATGTTGCTACAAAACTTGGGGATTCATCCTTTCTTTCTTTTTTTTTTTTTTTTTACAGATTTATAAACATATATTTTTATCCCCAGGGGTACAGGTCTGCGAATCGCCAGGTTTACACACTTCACAACACTCACCATAGCACATACCCTCCCCAATATCCATAACCCCACCCCCTCTCCCAACCCCTTCCCCCCATCAACCCTCAGTTTGTTTTGTGAGATTAAGAGTCACTTATGGTTTGTCTCCCTCCCAATCCCATCTTGTTTCATTTACTCTTCTCCTACCCCCTCGACCCCCCATGTTGCATCTCCTCTCCCTCATATCAGGGAGATCATATGATAGTTGTCTTTCTCCGATTGACTTATTTCGCTAAGCATGATACCCTCTAGTTCCATCCACGTCGTCGCAAATGGCAAGATTTCATTTCTTTTGATGGCTGCATAGTATTCCATTGTGTATATATACCACATCTTCTTTATCCATTCGTCTGTAGATGGACATCTAGGTTCTTTACATAGTTTGGCTATTGTAGACATTGCTGCTATAAACATTCGGGTGCATGTGCCCCTTCGGATCACTATGTTTGTATCTTTAGGGTAAATACCCAGCAGTTCAATTGCAGGGTCATAGGGTAGTTCTATTTTCAACATTTTGAGGAACCTCCATGCTGTTTTCCAGAGTGGTTGCACCAGCTTGCATTCCCACCAACAGTGTAGGAGGGTTCCCCTTTCTCCGCATCCTCACCAGCATCTGTCATTTCCTGACTTGTTATTAGCCATTCTGACTGGTGTGAGGTGATATCTCATGGTGGTTTTGATTTGTATTTCCCTGATGGTGAGTGATATGGAGCACTTTTTCATGTGTCTGTTGGCCATCTGGATGTCTTCTTTGCAGAAATGTCTGTTCATGTCCTCTGCCCATTTCTTGATTGGATTATTTGTTGTTTGGGTGTTGAGTTTGCTAAGTTCTTTATAGATTTTGGACACTAGCCCTTTATCTGATATGTCATTTGCAAATATCTTCTCCCATTCTGTCAGTTGTCTTTTGGTTTTGTTAACTGTTTCCTTTGCTGTGCAAAAGCTTTTGATCTTGATAAAATCCCAAAAGTTCATTTTTGCCCTTGCTTCCCTTGCCTTTGGTGATGTTCCTAGGAAGATGTTGCTGCGGCTGAGGTCGAAGAGGTTGCTGCCTGTGTTCTCCTCGAGGATTTTGATGGATTCCTTTCTCACATTGAGATCCTTCATCCATTTTGAGTCTATTTTCGTGTGTGGTGTAAGGAAATGATCCAATTTCATTTTTCTGCATGTGGCTGTCCAATTGTCCCGACACCATTTATTGAAGAGGCTGTCTTTTTTCCACTGGACATTCTTTCCTGCTTTGTCGAAGATGAGTTGACCATAGAGTTGAGGGTCCATTTCTTGGCTCTCTATTCTGTTCCATTGATCTATGTGTCTGTTTTTGTGCCAGTACCATGCTGTCTTGATGATGACAGCTTTGTAATAGAGCTTGAAGTCCGGAATTGTGATGCCACCAACTTTGGCTTTCTTTTTCAATATTCCTTTGGCTATTCGAGGTCTTTTCTGGTTCCATATAAATTTTAGGATTATTTGTTCCATTTCTTTGAAAAAAATGGATGGTACTTTGATAGGAATTGCATTAAATGTGTAGATTGCTTTAGGTAGCATAGACATTTTCACAATATTTATTCTTCCAATCCAGGAGCATGGAACATTTTTCCATTTCTTTGTGTCTTCCTCAATTTCTTTCATGAGTACTTTATAGTTTTCTGAGTATAGATTCTTAGTCTCTTTGGTTAGGTTTATTCCTAGGTATCTTATAGTTTTGGGTGCAATTGTAAATGGGATGGACTCCTTAATTTCTCTTTCTTCTGTCTTGTTGTTGGTGTAGAGAAATGCAACTGATTTCTGTGCATTGATTTTATATCCTGACACTTTACTGAATTCCTGTACAAGTTCTAGCAGTTTTGGAGTGGAGTCTTTTGGGTTTTCCACATAGAGTATCATATCATCTGCGAAGAGTGATAGTTTGACTTCTTCTTTGCCGATTTGGATGCCTTTAATTTCCTTTTGTTGTCTGATTGCTGAGGCTAGGACTTCTAGTACTATGTTGAATAGCAGTGGTGATAACGGACATCCCTGCCGTGTTCCTGACCTTAGGGGAAAAGCTTTCAGTTTTTCTCCATTGAGAATGATATTTGCGGTGGGTTTTTCATAGATGGCTTTGATAATATTGAGGTATGTGCCGTCTATCCCTACACTTTGAAGAGTTTTGATCAGGAAGGGATGCTGTACTTTGTCAAATGCTTTTTCAGCATCTATGGAGAGTATCATATGGTTCTTGTTCTTTCTTTTATTAATGTGTTGTATCACATTGATTGATTTGCGGATGTTGAACCAGCCTTGCAGCCCTGGAATAAATCCCACTTGGTCGTGGTGAATAATCCTTTTAACGTACTGTTGAATCCTATTGGCTAGTATTTTGGCAAGAATTTTTGCATCTGTGTTCATCAAGGATATTGGTCTGTAGTTCTCTTTTTTGTTGGGATCCTTGTCTGGTTTTGGGATCAAGGTGATGCTGGCCTCATAAAATGAGTTTGGAAGTTTTCCTTCTATTGCTATTTTTTGGAACAGTTTCAGGAGAATAGGAATTAGTTCTTCTTTAAATGTTTGGTAGAATTCCCCCGGGAAGCCGTCTGGCCCTGGGCTTTTGTTTGTTTGGAGATTTTTGATGACTGTTTCAATCTCCTTACTGGTTATGGGTCTGTTCAGGCTTTCTATTTCTTCCTGGTTCAGTTGTGGTAGTTTATATGTCTCTAGGAATGCATCCATTTCTTCCAGATTGTCAAATTTGTTGGCGTAGAGTTGCTCATAGTATGTTCTTATAATTGTCTGTATTTCTTTGGTGTTCGTTGTGATCTCTCCTCTTTCATTCATGATTTTATTTATTTGGGTCCTCTCTCTTTTCTTTTTGATAAGTCTGGCCAGGGGTTTATCAATCTTATTAATTCTTTCAAAGAACCAGCTCCTAGTTTCGTTGATTTGTTCTATTGTTTTTTTGGTTTCTATTTCATTGATTTCTGCTCTGATCTTTATGATTTCTCTTCTCCTGCTGGGTTTAGGGTTTCTTTCTTGTTCTTTCTCCAGCTCCTTTAGGTGTAGGGTTAGTTTGTGTACCTGAGACCTTTCTTGTTTCTTGAGAAAGGCTTGTACCGCTATATATTTTCCTCTCAGGACAGCCTTTGTTGTGTCCCACAGATTCTGAACTGTTGTGTTTTCATTATCATTTGTTTCCATAAATTTTTTCAATTCTTCTTTGATTTCCTGGTTGACCCATTCATTCTTTAGAAGGATGCTGTTTAGTCTCCATGTATTTGGGTTCTTTCCAAATTTCCTCTTGTTATTGAGTTCTAGCTTTAGAGCATTGTGGTCTGAAAATATGCAGGGAATGATCCCAATCTTTTGATACCGGTTGAGACTTGATTTAGGACCAAGAATGTGATCTATTCTGGAGAATGTTCCATGTGCACTAGAGAAGAATGTGTATTCTGTTGCTTTGGGATGAAATGTTCTGAATATATCTGTGATGTCCATCTGGTCCAGTGTGTCATTTAAGGCCTTGATTTCCTTGTTGATCTTTTGCTTGGATGATCTGTCCATTTCAGTGAGGGGAGTGTTAAAATCCCCTACTATTATTGTATTCTTGTCGATGTGTTTCTTTGATTTTGTTATTAATTGGTTTATATAGTTGGCTGCTCCCACGTTAGGGGCATAGATATTTAAAATTGTTAGATCTTCTTGTTGGACAGTTCCTTTGAGTATGATATAGTGTCCTTCCTCATCTCTTATTATAATCTTTGGCTTAAAATCTAATTGATCTGATATAAGGATTGCCACTCCTGCTTTCTTCTGATGTCCATTAGCATGGTAAATTCTTTTCCACCCCCTCACTTTAAACCTGGAGGTGTCTTCGGGTATAAGATGAGTTTCTTGTAGGCAACATATAGATGGTTTTTGTTTTTTTATCCATTCTGATACCCTGTGTCTTTTGATTGGGGCATTTAGCCCATTAACATTCAGGGTAAGTATTGAGAGATATGAATTTAGTGCCATTGTATTGCCTGTAAGGTGACTGTTATTGTATATTGTCTCTGTTTCTTTCTGATCTACTACATTTAGGGTCTCTCTTTGCTTAGAGGACCCCTTTCAATATTTCCTGTAGAGCTGGTTTGGTATTTGCAAATTCTTTCAGTTTTTGTTTGTCCTGGAAGCTTTTAATCTCTCCGTCTATTTTCAATGATAGCCTAGCTGGATATAGTATTCTTGGCTGCATGTTTTTCTCATTTAGTACTCTGAATATATCATGCCAGCTCTTTCTGGCCTGCCAGGTCTCTGTGGATAAGTCTGCTGCCAATCTAATATTTTTACCATTGTACGTTACAGACTTCTTTTTCCGGGCTGCTTTCAGGATCTTTTCTTTGTCACTAAGACTTTTCAATTTTACTATTAGGTGACGGGGTGTAGACCTATTCTTATTGATTTTGAGGGGGGTTCTCTGAACCTCCTGGATTTTGATGCTTGTTCCCTTTGCCATATTGGGGAAATTCTCTCCAATAATTCTCTCCAATATACCTTCTGCTCCCCTCTCTGTTTCCTCTTCTTCTGGAATCCCAATTATTCTAATGTTGTTTCGTCTTATGGTGTCACTTATCTCTCGAATTCTCCCCTCGTGGTCCAGTAGCTGTTTGTCCCTCTTTTGCTCAGCTTCTTTATTCTCTGTCATTTGGTCTTCTATATCACTAATTCTTTCTTCTGCTTCATTTATCCTAGCAGTGAGAGCCTCCATTTTTGATTGCACCTCATTAATAGCTTTTTTGATTTCAACTTGGTTAGATTTTAGTTCTTTTATTTCTCCAGAAAGGGCTTTTATATCTCCCGAGAGGGTTGCTTTAATATCTTCCATGCCTTTTTCAAGCCCGGCTAGAACCTTGAGAATCATCATTCTGAACTCTATATCTGACATGTTACCAATGTCTGTATTGATTAGGTCCCTAGCCTTTGGTATTGCCTCTTGTTCTTTTTTTTGTTGTGAATTTTTCCGCCTTGTCATTTTGTCCAGATAAGAGTTTATGAAGGAGCAAGTAAAATACTAAAAGGGTGGCAACAACCCCAGGAAAATATGCTTTAGCCAAATCAGAAGAGATCCTGAATTGTGAGGGGGGAGAAAGGGGATAAAAAGGGGTTCAGAAAGAAAGAAAGAAAAAAAAACTGTTAAAAAAAACAAAGCCGATAAAGAAAAAATATAAAAAGAGGAAAAAAAAATATATATATTAGATAAACTATTTAAAAAACGTTAAAAAAAGAAAACGGTAAAAGTTAAAAAAAATTTAGCAGAAGAAGAGAAAAAGAAAAAAAAAATTGAAAAAGAAAAAAAATTAAATTAACTGCAAGGCTAAAAAATCATGGGGAGAAAGCCATGAGTTCCGTGCTTTGCTTTCTTCTCCTCTGGAATTCCGCCGTTCTCCTTGGTAGGTGAACTTGGTCCTGGCTGGGTTTCCCGTAGATCTTCTGGGGGAGGGGCCCGTTGTAGTGATTCTCAAGCGTCTTTGCCCCAGGCGGAGTTGCACCGCCCTTACCTGGGGCCGCGCTGAGTCATCTGCTCGGGTTCGCTTTCGGGAGCTTTTGTTCCCTGAGCGCTTTCCGTAGAGTCCGCAGGACGGGAATAAAGATGGCCGCCTCCCGGTCTCGGCCCGGAGGAGCCGATATCCCGGGGCCCCACTCCTCAGTGCGCCCTCAGAGAACAGCGCCAAATGACTCCCGTCACCCTGGCCTCCGGCCGCGCTCCGAGCTGACCGAGCCTGCGACCGGTTCACGGCAACCCCGAGCTGAGAGTCACTCCTCGGCTCTGTCTCTGCAGCCGGCTTCCCCGTTCTAATACCGGTAAGCTCTGCGACACTCAGACACCCCCCGATCCTTCTGCAACCCTGCGGGACCTGAGGCCGCGCTTACCCCGCCTGGGCTTCACCCCAGTTAAGCCTCTGGAGCGATGTCCCTCAGCGGAACAGACTTTTAAAAGTCCTGATTTTGCTCCGTTGCTCTGCCGCTCGCCGGGAGCCGGCCCCTCCCCCCGCGGTCTATCTTCCCATCGCTTTGGATTCACTTCTCCGCCAGTCCTACCTTGCAGAAAGTGGTTGATTTTCTGTTTCTGGAATTGCTGTTCTTCTTCTCTTCAATCTCCCATTGGATTTGTAGGTGTTTGCAATCTTTAGATAAGCTATTTAGCTGATCTCCCGCTACCCGAAGTAGTCTCAGCCTGCTACTTCTCCGCCATCTTGACTCCTCCCCTCTTTCTTTCTTTCTTTTCAAAAATTTATTTTAGAGAGAGAGAGAGTGAGAGATCATAAGCAGGATGGGGAGAGGGAGAGAGAGAATCCCAAGTAGACTTCACGCTGAGTGCACCCTGACACGGGGTTTGATCTCACAATCCTGAGTCACAACCTGAGCCGAAACCAAGAGTCGGATTCTTAACAACTGAGCCACCCAGGTGCCCCCATTGGTGTCTATTTCTTGATCAAGGTGGCAGTTACACAGTTTCATTCATACTTTGTGAAAATTCATTGAGCTGTCTATTTATGGTGTGGGCATTTCACTCTTTCTTTGATTGTGGTAAAATGACATAGAATTTACCATCTTGGGGCACCTGGGTGGCTCAGTGGGTTAAGCCTCTGCCTTCAGCTCAGGTCATGATCTCAGGGTCTTGGGATCAAGACCTGCATTGGGCTCTCTGCTCAGCTTTCTGCTCCACACCCCCGTCTCTGCCTGCCTACTTGCGATCCCACTCTCTGTTAGATAAATAAATAAGATCTTTTAAAAAATTACCATCTTAATTATTTTTAAGTGTGCGATTCTGTGGTATTAAATACACTCACATTGTTGTGCAACCGTCATCATCCCATCCAAATTCCATAACTCTTTTTGTCTTGTCAAAGTGAAATTCTTTTATTGTTATTATTGTTATTTTTTTATTAACATATAAGGTATTATTTGCCCCAGGGGACCAGGTCTGTGAATCATCAGTCAACATCAATCATCAATCAATCAATCAATCAACAGTTTGACATCAGTCAATCATCAATCAACATTTCACCGCACTCACCATAGCACATACCCTCCCCAATGTCCGTAACCCAACCACCCTCTCCATACCACCCTCCCACCAGCAACCCTCAGTTTGTTTTGTGAGATTAAGAGTCTCTTATGGTCTGTCTCCCTTCTTGGTCCCATTTTGTTTCATTTTTTCCCTCCCTTCCCCCCATGACCCCCTGCCCTGCCTCTCAAATTCCTCATATGGGAGAAATCATATGATAACTGTCTTTTTCTGATTGACTTATTTTGCTCAGCATTATACCCTCTAGTTCCATCCACATTTTGCAAATGGCAAGATTTCAGTTTTTTTGATGGCTTCATAGTGTTCCATTGTGTATATATACCACATCTTCTTCATCCATTCATCTGTTGATGGACACCTAGGTTCTTTCTGTAGTTTGGCTATTGTGGTCATTGCTGCTATAAACATCCAGGTGCATGTGCCCCTTCAGATCACTACATTTGTATCATTAGGGTAAATACCTAGTAGTGTGATTGCTGAGTCATAGGGTAGCTCTATTTTCAACTTTTGGAAGAACCTCCATATTGTTTTCCAGAATGGCTGCACGAACTTGCATTCCCACCAACAGCATAAGAGGTTTCCCCTTTCTCTGCATCCTTGCCAACACCTGTCATTTCCTGACTGGTTAATTTTAGCCATTCGGACTGGTGTGAGGTGGTATCTTATTGTGGTTTTGATTTGTAGTTCCCTGATGCCAAGTGATGTTGAGCACTTTTTCATGTGTCTGTTGGCCTTTTGGATGTCTTCTTTGCAGAAATGTCTGTTCATGTCTTCTGCCCATTTCTTGATTGGATTATTTGTTCTTTGGGTGTTGAGTTTGATAAATTCTTTGTAGATTTTGGATACTAGCCTTTTACCTGATATGTCATTTACAAGTATCTTCTTCCATTCTGTCAGTTGTATTTTGGTTTTGTTGACTGTTTCCTTTGCTGTGCAAAAGCTTTTGATCTTGGTGAAGTCCCAATAGTTCATTTTTGCCCTTGCTTCCTTGCCTTTAGTGGTGTTTCCAGGAAGAAGTTGCAGGGATTGTGGTGGAAGAGGTTGTTGCCTGTGTTCTTCTCAAGGATTTTGATGGTTTCTTGTCTCACAATGAGGTCTTTCATCCATTTTGAGTCTATTTTTGTGTGTGGTGTAAGGAAATGGTCCAGTTTCATTCTTCTGCATGTGGCTGTTCAATTTTCCTAACACCATTTGTTGAAGAGACTGTCTTTTTTCCACTGGACATTCTTTCCTGCTTTGTCAAATATTAGTTGACCATAGAGTTGAGGGTCCATTTCTGGGCTCTCTATTCTGTTCCATTGATCTATGTTTCTGTACCATATTGTACCAGTACCATATTGTCTGATGATGACAGCTTTGTCATAGAGCTTAAAGTCTGGAATTGTGATGCTGCCAACTTTGGTTTTCTTTTTCAACCTTCCACTAGCTATTTGGGGTCTTTTCTGGTTCCATATAAATTTTAGGATTATTTGTTCCATTTCTTTGAAAAAAATTGATGGTATTATGATAGGGATTGCATTAAATGTGTAGATTGCTCTAGGTAGCATAGACTTTTTCAGAATATTTGTTCTTCCAATCCGTGAGCATGGAATGTTTTTCCATTTCTTTGTGTCTTCCTCAATTTCTTTTATGAGTACTTCAGTTACCTGAGTATGATTCTTTGCCTCTTTGGTTAAGTTTATTCCTAGTTATCTTATGGTTTTGGGTGCAACTGTAAATGGGATTGACTCCTTAATTTCTCTTTCTTCTGTCTTGCTATTGGTGTATAGAAAGGCAACTGATTTCTGTGCATTGATTTTATATCCTGGCACTTTACTGAATTCCTGTATGAGTTCTAGCAGTTTTGGAGTGGAGTGTTTTGGGTTTTCTACCTAAAGTATCATATCATCTGCAACGAGAGAGAGTTTGACTTCTTTGCTGATTCAGATGCCTTTTATTTCTTTTTGTTGTCTGATTGCTGAGGCAATCAGATAGTACTATGCAATCAATAGTACTATGTTGAATAGCAGTAGTTATAGGGGACATCCCTGCCATATTCCTGACCTTAAGGGATAAAGCTCCCAGTTTTTTCCCCATTGAGAATTTGCTGTGGGTTTTTCATAGATGACTTTTATGATATTGAGGTATGTACCCTCTATCCCTACACTGTGAAGAGTTTAGATCAAGAAAGGATGTTGTACTTTGCCAAATGCTTTTTCAGCATCTATTGAGAGTGTCATATGGTTCTCGTTCTTTCCTTTATTAATATATTTTATCATGTTGATTGATTTGTGGATGTTGAACCAGCTTTGCAGCCCAGGAATAAATCCCACTTGGTCATGGTGACTAATCCTTTTAATGTACTTGTTGGATCCTATCAACTACTTTTTTGGTGAGAATTTTTTGCATCCATGTTCATCAGGATTATTGGTCTGTAATTCTTCTTTTTGATGAGGTCTTTGGTTTTGGGATCAAGGTAATGCTGGCCTCATAAAATGAGTTTGGAAATTTTCCTTACATTTCTATTTTTTGGAACAGTTTCAGGAGAATAGGTATTAATTATTCTTTAAATGTTTGGTAGAATTCCCCTGGGAAGCTGTATGGCCCTGGGCTCTTGTTTGTTTGGAGATTTTTGATGACTGTTTCAATCTCCTTACTGGTTATGGGTCTGTTCAGGTTTTCTATTTCTTCCTGGTTCAGTTTTGGTAGTTCATATGTCTCTAGGAATGCATTCATTTCTTCCAGATTGTCAAATTTGCTGGCTTGTAGTTGCTCATAATATGTTCTTATAATTGTTTGTATTTCTTTGGTGTTGGTTGTGATCTCTCCTCTTTCATTCATGATTTTATTAATTTGGGTCCTTTCTCTTTTCTTTTTGATAAGTCTGGCCAGGGGTTTATCAATCTTATTAGTTCTTTCAAAGAATGAGCTCCTAGTTTCATTGATTTGTTCTACTGTTCTTTTGGTTTCTATTTCATTGATTTCTGCTCTGATCTTTATTATTTCTCTTTTCCTGCTGGGTTTAGGCTTTCCTTGCTGTTCTTTCTCCAGCTGTTTTAAGTGAAGGGTTATGTTGTGTACTTGAGACCTTTCTTATTTCTTAAGAAAGTTTTGTATTGCTATATACTTTCCTCTCAGGACCACCTTCGCTGTGTCCCAAAGATTTTGGATAGTTGTTTTCATTTTCATTTGTTTCCATGAATTATTTTTATTCTTTAATTTCCTGGTTGACCCATTCATTCTTTAGTAGGATGCTCTTTAGCCTCCATGTATTTGAGTTCTTTCCAACTTTCCTCTTGTGGTTGAGTTCTAGTTTCAAAGCATTATGTTCTGAAAATATGCAGGGAATGATCCTAATTTTTTGGTACTGGTTGATATTTGTGACCCAAGATGTAATCTATTCTGGAGAATGTTCCATGTGCACTAGAGAATAATGTGTATTCTGTTGCTTTGGGATGGAATATTCTGAATATACTTGTGATGTCCATCTGGTCCAGTGTATCATTTAAAGCCTTTATTTCCATGTTGGTCTTTTGCTTAGATTATCTGTCCATTTCAGTGGGGGGGGGGGGTGTTAAAGTCCCCTACAATTACTGTATTATTGTCAATGTGTAACTTTGATTTTGTTATTAATTGTTTTATATAATTGGCTGCTCCCATGTTAGGGACATAGATATTTAAAATTATTAGATCTTCTTTAAGTAGGATATAGTGTCCTTCCTCATCTTTAATTATAGACTATGGCTTAAAATCTAATTTGCCTAATATAAGGACTGCCAACCCAGCTTTCTTTTGATGCCCATTAGCATGGTAAATTGTATTCCACCCCCTCACTTTAAATCTGGAGGTGCCTTTGGGGCTAAAATGAGTTTCTTGCAGATCATATATCAATAAGTCTTGTTTTTTTATCCATTCTGATACCCTGTGTCTTTTGATTTGGGCATTTAGCCCATTTACATTCAGAGTAACTTTTGAAAGATATGAATTTAGTTCCATTGTATTGCCTGTAAAACATATATATACAAAAATAAGGGTAAAAATGAAGGGATGGAATATGAGTATAAAGATGAAAATTTAAAAGATTATAAAAAAGGAATTGATAAGAAGTTGGTTAAAAAATGAAAAAAAAAAAGAAAGAGGAAAGAATGTGATCAGGCTGGAGAATAGAACAAAGCCATGTGCTATATGTACGGTATATTTGGATCTGTTAGAAGAAACTGTATCCTGGGGCACCTGGGTGGCTCAGTGGGTTAAGGCCTCTGCCTTCAGCTCAGGTCATGATCCCAGGGTCCTGGGATCGAGCCCCGCATCGGACTCTCTGCTCAGCAGGGAGACTGCTTCCTCCTCTCTCTCTGCCTGCCTCTCTGCCTACTTGTGATTTCTGTCTGTCAAATAAATAAATAAATAATCTAAAAAAAAAAAGTAAAAAGAAACTGTATCCCAAAATTTTAAAGAAAGAAAAACCTGTACATATACAAAAAAATGAGATTAAATACAATGAAGGGATAGAATATGACTATAACAATGAAAATTTTAAAAGATTTCTATTTTTTATTATTATTTGTATTTTTAATTTTTTTACAGATTTTATTTATTTGACAGAGGGAGACACAGCGAGAGAGGGAACAAGCAGGGGGAGTGGGAGAGGGAGAAGCAGGCTTCCCGATGAGCAGAGAGCCCGATGTGGGGCTCATTCCCAGGATCATGACCTGAGCTGAAGGCAGATGCTTAATGACTGAGACACCCAGGCCCCCTAAAAAAGATTTTTAAAAACATATTGATAAGATAAAATATTTAAAAAACATTAAAATAGGAAAGAGGAAAAAAATTTTAAAAAATAGAATAAGAAAAATATAAAATTAAAAAAATTTAACTTTGAGGGGCGCCTGGGTGGCTCAGTGGGTTAAGCCGCTGCCTTCGGCTCAGGACATGATCTCAGAGTCCTGGGATCGAGCCCCGCATCGGGCTCTCTGCTTGGCGGGGAGCCTGCTTCCTCCTCTCTCTCTGCCTGCCTCTCTGCCTGCTTGTGATCTCTCTGTCAAATAAATAAATAAAATCTTAAAAAAAAAAAATTTAACTTTGAAAGACTAAAGAACCATGAGGGAAAAAGCCATGAATTCTATGTGTTGTATTCCCATAACTCTGAAGTTTTGCCATTCTTACTGATCAGTGAACTTGGTTTTGGCTGAATGTTCTTGCTGATCTTCTGGGGCAGAGGCCTGTTGCCGTGATTCTCAAATGTCTTTGCCCAAGGTGGAATTGCACTACCCTTGCCAGGGGCCTGGCTAAGTAATCTGTGAAGTTTTGGTCTCGGGAGATTTTGTTCCCTGAATGCTTTCTGTAGAGCTCTGGAGGATGGGAATGAATATGGTGGCCTCCCAATCTCCCAACCCAGAGAAGCCAAGAGCTTGGGGCTCCACTCCTCAGTGCGCCCTCAGAGAAAAGCAGTCAATCCCTTGGAGAAAAGCAGTCAATCTCTCCCATCTCCTTAGTCTCCAGCCGCACTCAGAGCTCACCCAGCCTGTGACTGAGCATTTCTATCTCTGGCGCACAGCCCCATTTGGAGTCTCCAAACCCAGCAGATTCCTGCAATGTGGTCCTGCACCACTCCTCCCTGGGGAGAAGGTGAGTATCCCTGGATCTGCCACTTGTGGGGTCCCTGCTGGAAGAGCAGTGGTCCAACTGTGCCTCAGATCATGGTTTAAGGTAATGCTGACCTGAAAGCCCCTCCCCAGCTCGGTCTCTGCAGCCAGCTTCCTCGCTCCCATACCTGGGAGCTCTGCCACACGCAGAGACCCCTTGGTCTTCCTGTCACCCTGTGGGACCTGAGACCACACTGTCCTGGAGAGGCCTCCACCCCCCGCTTAACCTCTCGAGCTACATCCCTCAGTGGAGCAGACTTCTAAAAGTTCTGATTTTGTGCTCTGGTGCTCTACCATTTGCCAGGAGCTGACCCCTCCCCCCACGGTCTCTCTTCCCTCCTATCCCCTCAGATTCACTTCTCCACACATCCTACTTTCCAGAAAGTGGTCAGTTTTCTGTTCCTAGAATTGCAGCTCTTCTTCTCTTCGATCTCCTGTTGAGTGTTTAGGTGTTCAGAATGGTTTGATAACTGTCTCGCTGAGCACCTGGGACCCGATGATATGAAGTCTTTCCTCCTCTGCCATCTTGCTCCTCCTCCTTCAGAGTGAAATTCTATACCCATTAAACAGTAATTTCTCATTCTCTCAACCACCCCAGGCCCTGGCAACCACCATTCTACTTTCTGCCTTTTTGCTTTTGACTATTCTAAGTGCCTCATGTAAGTGTAGTCATACAGTATTTGTCTTTTGTGACTGGTTCATTTCACATAGCATATTGCCCTCAAGGTTCATCCATGTTGTAGCATCCTGGAAAATTTCCTTTCTTTCTAAGGTTATAATACTATTCCACTGTACGGAAATACCATTTTTTACTTATCCATTCATCTGTGGATGGACATTTTGTTTGCTTCCATGTCGTAGTTATTGGGTGCACAAATGTCTATGCAAGACACTGCTTTCAATCCTTGGGGTATAAATCCAGAAGTGGAATTGTTGGATCACATGGTAATTCTCTTTTTAATTTTTTAGGAACCTCCATATTATTTTCCACAGGAGCAATACCATTTTACATGCCCACCAACAGTGCACAACAGTTCCAATTTCTTCACATCCTTGCCAACACTTGTTTCTGATTTTGGGGGGGGGGGTTAGCAGCTATTCAAATGAGTAGTGAAGTTACAGTTTGTGCATTAACATATTTACTTATTTATTTATTTGACACACAGAGAAAGAGAGGACAAGCAGGGGGAGCAGCAGGCAGAGGGAGAAGCAGACTTCTCACTGAGCAAGGAGCCTGACACAGGGCTCGATCCCAGGATCCTGGGATCATGATCTGAGCCAAATGCAGTTGCTCAAGTGACTGAGCCACCCAGGCACCCCTGTTTGTGCATTTTTATGTATATGTGTTATACAGCAATAAAAAGTTACTTTAAAGAAGTGAGTGGGTTTTGAGGAAGTAAGATAAGAGCTTAGTTCATACTAATTTTTCAAGTAGTTTAACAGTAGCAGAAAGGAGGAAAATATCAGTAAATGGAAACATAAAAAAATGGAGAAGAAAACTTTGTTTTCTTCTGTTTGTAGACAAAAGGGGAAAAGTTGAAGGCTGTGTGGGGACAGCTGGAGGGAAGGAATCTGAAACACAGAGCAGTTATCCTTGGAAAAGAGGAACAAAGGGATACAGAGAAACTGACAGTTCAGGAAAACGTTGAGATGGAGATTTTATATGAAAGAACCTTAATCTTCTTAGCTAGGCTGGAGGCTGAGGGTGTTGGTAAGCTGTTTCTACCTTACTGTTGAAGGCAAGAAGCTCTTTGATAAAACTGAGAGTTCAGATATAATGATGCAAGATATGGTAACTGCTTCTAGAGGGCACCATGCATTTAATTTTTGGAAATAAAATCAGTTTTGAAACATATTTGAAACAACTACACTCATATTTTAAATAAAATCTAGGAAGGGAACATTGAGTGACTTGTATCATAATTATATAAGAAAAGTTTGTATTTATGATATGGGTTGTATAAGCAGTAAAAATGGGGGACTGACTTATGTCATAGAGTACCCAATAAGAGTTTGAAGAAGTTTGAAAAACAAATGAACACTTCTAGCCAAATTATTGAGCGGTTGCAATGCCCACTGGAAGCCAGAGCTCCTAGACAGCTGGATGCTTCAGGTGAGAGTCGTCCCCAGGACAGCATGAGCAGCTCAGCCACCAATGTGGTCCTACTGTCTACAGTGAGCTCCCCTGGTACCACGCCCTTGCAGCAAGGTCTGATGGCCTGGATGGCAACTATCCCTCAGTAGGCTCTTTCCTGCAATCTCTGGGGCCTACAGTGAGGAATAAAGGCTGAGCACTCAAGACTTGATGTCCTGACCAGAAGCTGGAGGAAGCCCCTTAAGCTTACCAACAGCAGTTTGGTTCTGGCTACCATGAGATGAAAGATTTTGGAGTGAGCCCAGATCTGGAGTAAACTTGAGCTTTGTGGGGGTTTCAGTGAGATACTTAAGAAGGACAGGTTTGTAGATGGATTAGCCTAATCAAGAAATTTAAATTGAAAAAAAAAAGGAGGGGCACCTGGGTGGCTCAGTTGGTTAAGACTCCAACTCCTGATTTTGGCTCAGGTCATGATTTCAGGGTCATGGAATTGAGACCTGCTTTGGGTTCCATGCTGGGTGTAGAACCTGCATCCCCAATCCCCTAGGCTCTCTATTTATCTCAGATGGTGGTGGTTGGGCGGGGGGGATGGCAGGGAATGCTGTTCCTGTAGAGGAGTTAACCAAGGTGATGTGGAATCTGGGGCTAGGCAAATGTTTGTGTGACCCCTTACCTGAACTTTTGTGATGTTAATTGTGAATTAGTGAGAACAGTATCTATAAAGAGAATAAAGAAAATATATACTCTATGAAATAGAGAATGTAAAAAATAAGTTGCATGCAATTACTAGAGCAGAATCTCTAACTTCAGATAAGTGACCAGGTATTTTGCTATTTGAGTTTTTTTTTTTAAGATTTTATTTATTTATTTGAGAGAGAGAGAGAGAGAAAGCATGAGAGGAGAGAGGTCAGCAGGAGAAGCAGACTCCCTGACAAGCAGGGAGCCTGATGTGGGACTCGATCCCAGGACTCCAGGATCATGACCTGAGCCGAAGGCAGTTGCCCAACCAACTGAGGCACACAGAAGCCCCACTATTTTGCTATTTGAAGTAACAGAAAGTAGAAACTCTTATAGGAACAGCTGGACCACGTAGGAAACTATATTTTTTTTGATGTTACTTATCCCTACAATTATTGGCTTCTCTTATAGAGTCCTCCTAATATTCTTCTTGGTTTATAGTGCATTGACATCAACTAATGTGGTTTAACATGCACTTAAAAAGAAGCAATTCAAAAGTCGGTGAACTTAAGATCATACCAGAAATTTCAATCAAAAATTTTTAATCATTTTATCAAGCATCATTTACTGAAGGCAATGTTGGGGGCTAGGAGAGATTAAAAAAAGTCATTCTCCGCACTTGTCTGAATTGTACATATTAACAAGGGATATAAAACACACACTTGCATGTTCATTCATTCATTCATTCATTTACTCATTCATACACATAGCAAGTCCCTCAGCAAACACTTTGTTGGAAAAATCCTCCTTGCTGTTGGAGAGCTAATGATGAATATGGCAATAGCCACTCTCCTTGAAAAATTTATAGTTCAGAGCAGGAAACAAATCTGTAAACAATTTTAACCCAAAGGGATATACCATCCTGCATCAAGTGTTAAAAACCAACAAAGTAATAGCAAGTGTGAATCTTCTATTTTAACAATATGTAGCTCTATATTTCTGGACAGAAGGCCTCTGTAAATCAGAGTGGTCCTACGGGACAAAAAGAATGTTCTGAGAAATCGCTGATCAGAATCTTCACTCCGCACTCATTACTGGATGACTTTGAAGAAGACATTTCACTCATCACCTCCCAGCTTCCTTGTCTAGAATTTGAGAATGATAATTCCTTTCTCAGTGGTCTATTATAAAGATTAAATGAGATAAAGCATATGTGGCCCAGATGTCCCAGCTCTGACTACAGAGTAAGGTCACATTTGCTTCAATACTAGCATTAAATGACTGAATCTCCATAAGTCCTTCCAGACAGCAAGTCTCATCTCCCAGGACCTAACCCTGGGATCTTTATTTTGGAATGTCCAAGAGTCCAGGATGCCTTCTTACCCATGAAGATTAGTCTTGTGATTCTCAGCTCTCCTGTAAGTCGGAACAAAGCCTCCAGGCAGGGCAGAGGTTCAGGGATATCTTCTTAATGTCCTAGACAGAAAATCAGAGCTGGTGCCTTTTTAATTGTTAATAGGAAGATGGAAATCCAAGCAGTGTTTTGGGGCCTAAAATCCCAAGCTTGGAGCTTTCCATCCTAATGAAATAAGGAAAAAAAAAAGGGGTAACAGAAAAGGAAGAAGAGGTTTTGAGGATACAGGGTAGTATGATGGTGGTGAGTATTTTTGTTTTGTTTTCTTAAATCAAAATGCACCAGATTAGTTTAACAATCTCTCTGTGATCCAGGAATATCCAATGAGAATAGACCATGAATGGGTTGCAACTATATGTTCAAAAATCTCTCAATGTTGCCATTGCTTATAGAAGATGAAAATAAAAAACAGCAAATATGTATTTTCTAGAAATATATATCTATATTCTCTCAATAACACTTCAGTTCTTTCTGGTGTGATTTTAGTAAATATTTATAGAGTGTTTTACTTGATTCTCTATGAAGTAGATTATATGACCCTAGGTTTGTGTTATGCAGGATTGAAACCATCAAAAAACCCCCAAACCAAAAAAAAAACAAAAAAAAAAAACTGTAACCATTTCATTCAGTCCTAATTTTAACTCCGTTTTTTGTTTTTTGTTTTTTTTTCTTGTAACTGTTCTTCTTTCTCCTAAACCTATACTCTCAGTCGTCCCTGGAGTCATCTCAACTGTTAGATGACTTAGAGGACTGGATGTAGAGATAAATTTTACTTCCGTCTCTGTGCTAGTGACCCATTGGGCCAGGATAAATTAAAGGGTGGATACTTAGTTTTTACTTAGAAAATAAGAATTTTATTGATGAACACTGTTGATAATAATGAACTCTCATTAGTCTACTCAGCCCTTCTGAGTTCCTCCTTATTCTCAGCAGATGACATTGTTTTCTGCTTTCCTTAGAAACGCATGTAGGTGCCATCAGTGGGGATTTGTCCCTGCACCGCCTCTCCACGTAGTCCTCTTTGTCACTTAAGTGCTCTCACTCCTGTGTTTATTGACTGGGTGCCCATCATTCTCTCCAGTCCTTGGGTCCCATCAGTTAGCTCTTGAGGCCCTCCTTCCCCTTCTTCCTCTGATTTCTCCCCTTTTATGGCGATGCCTGGGAGGTAGAGTAGTAAATTCCTTGTCTAAAGAGCCCTGATCTCACCTCCCAAAATATAGCCAAGTGGACTTTGATATTAAGAACACTACTGGGGGGACAAGACAGTTGGGGTTTACAAGAGGTCCCTGTAAATCTCACCACACTGAGTGATTCCAGGTATCTCAGAACTGGTCTCATTGGCCTTATTCATTTTATTCTTATCTTTCATGATAATAAAGCCAACTGACACCTTGAGAATACTGACCCTGGATTACTCCTTCCTTCGGCTCACCCCAAACCTCACCCCCAGACACTGTGGCTCTATTCTCAATACGGTGCCTGATGCCCTGACCAGCCTGCTGGACTCTCCCTCCCTTCAGTTCTAATGGAAGTTTGTTTTTTACCCGCTAGCTCCCCTGTGTACTTATTTCCATGTGGTAGCTGAACTGGTCCTTCTTCTGGCCTGTTCCAGACTTATCCACCTTCTCCCACCTGGTGCTTCCTCTCATTCCCCATATAGAGCAGCTTATTTATTTCCTTTGCTCAGAATAGCTGAGGTGTTCATGCAATATCTGCTCATCTCCCAGGGTTAATATAGATGCTGCTGAAGCGAGCATTAATCTCCCAGGGTTAAAAAGACAAAGGAACAAAACACCCAGGAGGTGTGGGGGAGAGGGGTAAGAGAGGGGTAAAGAGAACAGTGAGAACTCAGAACAAGGTCCAGGGAGCTTGTCCTTAGAGTAAGGCTGATTTAGCCTTCTAGATCTTTGGAGAAATTAAAATGCAGAATGGATTCCTCTCTGAAATACCTTCATTTTACCTTATTTAATAATATATATGTGATTTAAAATGACAAGTTAGCAAAAAAAAAAAAACACCCTCAGAAAATTCAGTTATAAAAACTTAAGTAAATAACTTTGAAAAGCACAGAATTATATTTTACCGTGAAACCCAGGGGAATGCACATGAAGTATTATATTTTAATCAGTTTTGACCATTATCTCTGGTTCAAACAAGGCGGCATAATAGGATGGTCATGGAAATTAATACTTGGGCCAGAGCTGTGTGTCCCTCTAAGCAAAGGAAGATGAAAGTCATTCTTCTTTCAGAATGATTTTGAGACCCAGGACAGAAACCTCTGAGAGAATGTGTCACCCAACCCCCAGCCCCCAATCCAATCAGTGCAGGCTCTAGGAAATGAATGAAAAGATTTGTAGCAAAGAGTATCAACACTTAAGCCACAACTAAATAAAAATTAAATGTAGATAATCAGGGATTTCATGGAATTTTTGTTTCCCTTTGTAGTCATTCCGGTCTAGATTGTTATTTTTATTGCTGATATTTCAGTTATCATTTTTTAGAATAGTAACTTTTTCTAAAAGGCACATCCCTGGGGCACCTGGGTGGCTCAGTGGGTTGAGCCTCTGCCTTTGGCTCAGGTCATGATCCCAGAGTCCTGGGGTCGAGCCCCACATTGGGCTCCCTGCTCAGTGGGGAGCCTGCTTCCTCATCTCTCTCTGCCTGCCTCTCTGCCTACTTGTGATCTCTCTCTGTCTCTGAGTAAAAAAAAAAAAAAAAAAATTAAAAGGCATATTCTGTATCCTGTAGCAGGAACTTGTAATAGAAACTGTTCTTCGTATATATATATATTTTCTTCATGTGTACATAACTACTGGCATTTTATTTTATTAGTTCTGGCTACATATTCTACATATAGTCTAATTGGTTAAAAAATAACATGTTAAACTTAACTAGCTAATTTGAAAATGATGGTTTATGACAATTGAATATAATCAGATAGATAGTTTCTTTTTTTTTGCAAAAACTGAAATAATATATAACCTGAGAAATATCCCTAAAAGCAAACATTTCTTTAGTTTGTTATTTTGCTGAAAAGAGTAATACTTTTTAAAGATTTTATCTATTTATTTTAGAGAGAGAGAGAGAAAGAGAGAGAGAATGAGCATGAGTCAGGGGAGGAGCAAAGAGGGAGGGAAAGGAACAGGGAGAGAATCTCCAGCAGACTCCATGCTGAGCACGGAGCCTCATTTGGGCTCGATCCCATGACCCTGAGATCACAACCCAGAGATTACAACCAGAGATCACAACCAAAGCCAAATCCAAGAGTTGGCATTTAGCCAACTGAGCCACCCAGGAGCCCCTAAAAAGACTAATTAAAAAAAAAAAAAGAAAGAAACTTAGATCACATCCAAGCAACACAAGAGTTTTAACTATATTCTAGTCTAAATTTTCATTCCTTTTTATGTGGAATCATGTGGGCAGTGATAAAATTGAGATAAGAATGATGACTTATGTGAGAGGCTGTTAGCCAGAGTGTTCTATAGTGAACCATTTCTACTGGGGGACCAGATGCTGAGACCTTAGATAGTGTGGACAGATTCACAAGTGTCGATTATTGGGTTGCACCAAATCCATCTCCATTCTGTCATTCTCGGGCATCTCACCATTTAGTATTCTCCACCAGCAATTTTGCTTTACCAGTATTTAACTAGACATGTCATTTCAACTTTAAATACCAGAAATGCAATTTAAATTAATTTTGTTCATGACTCCTGTATCTGACAAAAGATTTGGTGGAAAAGATAAAGTGAACATTTACTTGACACATTCCAAGTTACTTTTTTTTAAAGTAGGGGCCATGCTAAACATGGAGCCCAACACAGGGCTTGAACTCATAATCCCGAGATCAAGACCTGAGCCCGAGATCAAGAGTCAGAAGCTTCACTGAATGCGCCACACAGGATCCCTTATTTTTAGTTACTTTTCATAAGACATAAAGCTTCCCCCCAAATCCTTGAGATGTGTACTGATATTACCATTTTACAGTTGAGGAAAATAAAATTCAGGATAATGTGGTAGTCTGGGTCTAAGTCCAGATTTATTGACTCCAAAATCTGTATCCTTTCATTTCTCCTATTCTCTTTCCCAAAAGACAGAAGGCTGAAACTATTGACTGAGAGAATGTTTGGAGATGATCAAAAGCATTTCAGCCCTGTATCTAATTCCCATTATTATTATCAAAGATTTAAACAACCACGCAACAGTTCATAACATACCCAAGCTCCAGATGCATTATCCTCACACTGGGGATCTGAATAACAAAATTCTCCCATAAAATATCTAATGCTCTTCAGCTTGCTGTATGAGTAATAATTCTCCTGAGAGTGGAACTGTTGTCTTGGGTGGATAAATTGCTATGATTTTGGGCACATGAGTACACAGGGAAATAGGTTATGTCACTCACACCTGGAAGCCTCTCTGCCCTAAAGCAACTCCCACCCTTATCTCAGTAGTCAAAGAGGGTTTTGAATTTGGAGTTAGAACCAATTAAAAACATAATTCTAGGGGTGCCTGGGTGCTCAGTTGGTTAAGGGTCCAACTCTTGATTTTGGCTCAGGTTATGATCTCGGGGTCGGGAGAATGACCCTTGTGTATGTGTGTGTGTCTGTAGGGGGATGTTCTGCACACATGGAGCTTGGGTAAGATTCTCTCTTTTCTCTCTCCCTCTGCACAAAACCCTTCCTCCTCTCTCTCTCTCTCTCAACACACCCCCATACACCCACACACATACACAAAACCACCATAATTCTATCTGGATAGGCAGGTGTGGTTAGTAATGAGATATCATTAGCCATTATACTTTATCTCAAACTAGACTGCCAGATTAATCAACTTGCTATTTAGAAGGCCTGTCCTAGGAAGTGGGAGCCAAGACTTGTTGGTTTGGAGGGAAGAGGAAGAAACAAACAAAACAAAACAAAACAAAACAAAAACCTAAAGAACACTGAGCAAGTTTGGGTAGAATGCTGCACTGGAAGAAAATTCCCATGTGAATAGACTTCATAAAACTCCAAGTAAGATGCCCTTCAATTCTGAATTCTATAACTAAACAATATTACAGAAAGGCAAGCTTCAATTTTTAAAATCAATTTGCCTACAACTGACTTTGCATAAGTCAATCAATACAGATTTCTTAAATTTCAAATACGGCAAAATAGACAAAGACTCACCAAAATTCCCCAACAACAGCCGTTCCTACTACACTCCTACTGACAGTTTCCTCATGGCACGCCAAATCCCACAAGCCCTCTAGTGTATCCCTCTGGAAATATAGCTTCTGGGTCTATGCTTACTTGAAGTATTTGCTCTTCCAAAGAATTTCCAGAGCAGCCTGCTTAAAATCTATTTATCCTGCATAGCCAACTTGTATTGATGTTTTTTCCAGTGTTCATACCTGCCATTATTTCACCTTGTTTATTCATCCCCACCCGATTCTCAAAAATGTCTTATGAGAATGCATAAAATATGATGAGATTGGATATGTTAAACTGTGTTGAATGATAAAAGAAAACCAAGGGCGAGGCAAAAACGATCAAGGAATTAGATTAAAATACATAAAGTAACAATCAACCATCCTTCTATTGATAGACTGTCGAGTTAGCTGTACACGTTTACATTACACAATAAACAGGTAACATATGAGGAAGATCTGTAGAACAAACCCTTTTGCATGGGGTCTCCTAAAACAAACATGTGAAGCAGACACAAACAAAATGGCATGATCAACATCTGCACCTAACTGCTCCCAGGTTAGATATCACCAGTATGGATGTTTCCATCTGTGTGCTCACCTCTCCCTTCACATTTAAGTTGATTGAGCCATATACAAGGACAAGTCTTGGCCCTAAGATGGATCCCCAAGCAGAAAATAAGTATTGACAAGAAACTCATGCTGGAGAGATCTCACTCCATTGCTACCCATCAATATTCCTGTTCCATCTAGCCCTAGTAGAACCCCCCACTTGGCCTACCCATCCAGAGGGCTGAGTAGGTCATCTTAACCGGTATGAGTGAAGTAGCTGCCAGGAGCTGGTGATTCTACAAACTAGAATGAATCCTTTTCCCCCATACATCTGGGACTTCATCAATTGCCTTCAATCTCTGTGTCCTCTAATTTATCTTGCACACCGCTCCCTACCCTAATCAGACAATCTTAGTTTTACTCAGAGAATTAAATCCATTTATATTTGATTACTAATTAAATTACTAATTTACTAATTAGTTTTTAAATTGCTAATTTACCATTTACTAATATGGATTTATACCCTCTTCCTATTCATTTTTTAATTTGGCCCATCAATGTATGTTCCTTTTTCTTCTTTTCATCAAGATCATTTCTTATCAATTCTTATTGATTGATCTTATCAAGATCAATTCTTATTTCCCTTCTTTTAACAATAAATTATGCATACTTTTACTATAGTGTTAGTGTTTCTCCTAGAGTTCAACATTCATTTGCTTTCAGTCTGCTAAAATTTTAATTTAATTTTATTTTTTTTGGTAAGCTCTACACTCAATGTGGGACTTGAACTCATGACCTGAGATCAAGAGTCACATGCTCTACCAACTGAGCCAGTCATGTGCCCCTAGTCTATTAAATTTTTTATCTTACCAATTTTTATCTTATCATTTCTCCAATACTTCTAGAACTTTTGTGCTCTTTAATTTCATCCCTTCTTGTGCATCATTGTTGTCATGCATTGTAAAACAATTATTGATTTGTATAGTCAGTACTAACATACATTTACTGACACAATTACCTTTTTGGGTATTATTTATTCCATACTCTATTTCCACTTTTCCACATGGGATCATTTTCCTTCTGCCTGAGTAAGTCTCTACTTTTACTTTCTAATGCAGTTCTACTGATGAAAAATTCTTCCAACTGTCTTTTGTCTAAAAGCGTCTATTTCACCTTTAGTTTTTTTTTTTTAAAGATTTTATTTATTTATTTGACAGAGAGAGATCACAAGTAGACGGAGAGGAAGGCAGAGAGAGAGAGAGAGAGAGGGAAGCAGGCTTCTTGCTGAGCAGAGAGCCCGATGTGGGACTCGATCCCAGGACCCTGAGATCATGACCTGAGCCGAAGGCAGCGGCTTAACCCACTGAGCCACCCAGGCGCCCCTCACCTTTAGTTTTGAAGGGTACTTTTGCTGAATATAAAATTTCAGATTGAGAGTTATTTTCTTCCAGTAATTTAAAAATATTCTATTGCTTCTCCCATTTGTCTTCCCATTGGTCTTGAGTGGTCAGCTGTCATTATTATTGCTCTTTGAAGATGATACTTCAAAAAAATCACATTATTGAAGTCTGACTTACATACCATAAAAGTCAGTCATTTTAAGTATATAATTTAGAGATTTTTCAAATGGATACAGTCATGTCCATTACCTCAAAGAGTTTCTCATGCAACTCTGCAATCAACCCCTTTTCTCCAAATCTGACCCTATTCAACTACTTGATCTAATTTATGTGACCATAGTTTTGCCTTTTCTAGCATTTCATATAAACGGAATAGTAGAGTATGTAGCATTTTATAGCTAACTTCTCTCACTGAACATAATGCTTTGAGGTCTATCTTTGCTGATGTATGTTTCAGTAGTTCCTTTCTGTTGCCAAGTAGTTTTCAGTTGTATGGTTTTACCAGAGTTTACTCAGATATTCATTAGTTGATAGACATTTAATTGGTTTCCAGTGTTAGGTTATCCAGTGAACAAATGTTCTTTGAATAGTCACATGGTAAATGTCTGTTTTACTTTGTGAAAAACCATCCTCCAGGGACACCTGGGTGGCTCAGTTGGTTAAGCGTCTGCCTTCAGCTCAGGTCATGATCCCAGGATCCTGCGATGGAGCCTTGCATTGGGCTCTCTGTTTGGCAGGAAGCCTGCTTATCCTTCTCTCACTCCCCCTGCTTGTGTTCCATTTCTCTCTGTGTCTCTCTCTCTGTCAAATAAATAAATAAAATCTTTTTAAAAAGTCCTCCAAAATGGATGTAACAATTTGCATTTGTTACCAGCAAGGCATGAGGGTTTCAGTTCCACTCCCTTACCAGCATATACCACTGTCATTCTTCTTTATTTTAAACATTCTAATGTGTGTGTCCTGGTTTGTAATTGTGGTTTTAATTTGCATTTTCCCAATGACTAATGATGTTGAATATTTTTATGTGCTTACATGCTATTTGTCTATCTTTCTTTCAGAAATGCCTTTTCATGTATTTTGCCTCCTCTTTTGTAAAATTAGGTAGTTTGTTTTCTTATTATTTGAACTGTAGAATTTTTATATATTATGGTAATGTTACTTTTTTCTGGATTCTTTTAAGATTTTCTCGTTTCTTTGGATTTTGACAGTCTGATATGATATTATTTAGGTATGAATTTCTTTTGCTTGTCTATTTACCCTATTTCAGTTTCTCTGGGCTTTCTACATTTGTGGGTTATTGTGTTGTTTCATTTTTATCAATTCTGGAAAAGAGCCATTTTTCTCTTAGAACATCCCATTTTTCCTCTGTCATCTCTTTCTGGGACTCTGACTATATATATGTAGACATATTAAACATGTTCCACATATCTCCTATTTCAAATGCTCTTTTTCTCTGTGCTCTATTTTGGTTGCTTTCAGTTGATTTGTCTTTCTGTTTGCAAATACTGTTTTCTGTTGTGTTGAAATTGGTGTGTTTATCTAAACTGCTCTATCCATTTGATTCTTTTCTTACCTTTTATTTATTTTTAAAGATTTTACTTATTTATTTGAGAGAGAGAGCATGAGAGGGGAGGGGCAGAAGGGCAGAGAAGAAGCCGACTCCCCTTTGGGCAGGGAGCCTGATGCAGGGCTCCATTCCAGGACTCAGGGATCATGATCTGAGCTAAAGGCAGACGCTTAACCAACTGAGCCAACCAGGTGCCCTCGACTCTTTTTTTTTTTTTTATGATTCAGATATTCTTATGAAATTGTCTTATGAAATTATTATGAAATTGTCCATTATTTCCTTAATTTCCACATTTTTAAAAATTTACTAATCATAGCTTTTTAAAAATAAGCTTTGAAAATTTAGGAAAGGTTTAGATTTACAAAAAATGTTGAGAAGGTGTTAGAGATATTGTTCACATCTAGTTTCCCCTATTGTTAATGTCATGTTACATAACTATGATACATTGGTCATCAGCTCCTAGGTCTTCCTCTTTTGACTCCCCCATTATCACAATCTCCCTTTATCTCTGATTCCACTCTGCTCTTACCAAGAGAGTGGAACTTCATGGATTCCTTAGAATGCATAATGAATACTATTGCTAAAACTCTATATCCCACACATGCTACGATGAAAATAGGCTTGCTTAAGGATGTAGGGTTCATCAGTGGCAGTAAGTGGACAAAACCCAATAAACACTCATCACAAACCTAATACTCATTTTAGTAAACAACAACAAAAATCCCAATTCAACATAAGCATCTAAAGTAAAATTAAAATGAAAAGAATTCAAACTTCCTGCTTAATTCCACCCACTACTTCTCTTACCTGACACATCAGTTATCATTATTATTATTATTTATGTCACAGCCACATCTATGTACTTAGTTTATTAGACCCTGGGGGAGGAAGATTGACTTCAAAACTTTCTACTAAAAATCCATAAAATTAGCCATTGTTGAGAAAATAGCAGAGGAGAGCAAAGGAAGAGTAAAATATGAGTACATCATGGAGAAAATATCTATGTACACATATAATCTCAATAATTATTTTCAAATACTGTTATTATGATCTTTACCATTTAGACTTCCAGTATCTTATGTGATATAAAACACAACAAAGTGAGACAAGACAGACAGTACCAATAAAATACCATAAATAATAAATAGGTAAATAGTGTTATTGCTCCAACTCAGAGGAATACAAAAAACTTGTTTAAAATGAATATCATTTGATCAATAAAACTTTAGGTCTAAGGTAAGGGCTGAGGCAAAAAATTATTTTATTTAGAAAAGAGAAAGATGAAGTTAAAATAAATGTCTTTATATATAAAATTAATATATCATGAACGATCACTTGTTATTTTAGTATAAACTGCCTCAAATCCGCCATGGAATGAAGCAGGGTATAAAGCATTCAATCAATGCATCCCAAGCCTCAATTTCAACAGTGTCCTGTGTCATCTGTGCTACTATTTCTGAAATCTTCTTTTCCATTTTTGTTCTCTTCTTGATAGTGTTGCAGTATTTCTAAATGCTTATTGAAGCTTTCTCCTTGAATTATCAAAGCCAAGTTCACTATCACCTTCCACCCACCAATCCACCCACTTGTTCATTTCCCACTCTCTGTCGGTGGCACCACCATCATTTTCTGCATTATTAAAGCTTAATTTTTTGAGTCATCATTGGTTGGCTCATTTTTCTTATCTTCTGATTTTTAGTCACCATAAAATCCTATATAATTGTTTTGCAAAATATCTCTGGATTCCATTTATTTTCTTTTCATGAGCTCATCACATTGCCCTTCTGTAGCTCAAATGCTCCTTGTGCACTTGAGTTCACATGCTACATCAATTTAGAGGAACAGCAATCTGACTAAAAAATAAAACTGATGACAATTCAAGTCTTTACTTAGTCTCTCAAGAAATGCACAGTGTAGTGGTTAGGAGTGAGAGTCTGAACTCTGACTGCCTGGGTTAGGAACTGGCTCTGTCAATTCCCAGCAATTCCTTCATTGGCCTCAATGACTTTATCTGTAAAGTGGGATTAATAATGGAACCCATATCATACGATTATTATGAGAATAAAATGACTCAATACATGTGAAGCATGTATAGCATTTGCAACAAAGTCTGGCCCGTGGTGAGTTATTACTTTTTATTATTGATTTCATTGTTATTAAAAATCCTTTAGTCTCCATCACTATAAAAAAAGACAGCAGTTATTTTCCTTTAATTATTGCTTATCTCCATTCTTAAATTCCTACCCAGATACTCTCCCAAAAGCCAGCCTATCCTGTTCTTAATATCTCTGGCCAGTTTTTCAACTTGCTGGACATTTTTCTTCTCTTTTTTCAATGTAAAATTCCCTAGTGCCTTTCTGATCCTTTCAATTTTTTCAAACTTTCTACCAAGGAAAGGATGGTGAAAGCAGTCTACCAGGTGCAGGTGATAAGGGGTACCTCCACTGCAGAGAACTTAAAATCAATAACCAAAGTGGTGAAAAGTCAGCTTGATTTTTATCTTTGCCATATGCTGGTGATTATTGAGATACAGGTGATAAATTATTTCCCTCCCCACCAATCTCTTAGTGATTTAGTTGCTATGGTTATGGTTGAGTTTTAATAACATACCTTTATGTTAATGTAAATATACACATTACATATTTTATTTATTTATGTATATTATATTAAATATACATATTATATATTAAATTGAGGCTTGGGATGCATTGATTGAATGCTTTATACCCTGCTTCATTCCATGGAGGATTTGTATATTACATATACATGTACATGTAAGCTTTACATTACTGTGTTTTTATTCCATATCCTTTAGTCAGCATTGGATTCCACCTATAAATTAATTCTGAGAACTCCCAGTTACCCAGTTGACTCTCAACACATGTATCCTTCTTGAGAAAAAGTTCATGAGAGTTACAAGTCATTCCAGATGCTTTAGGCACAATTTTTGTCTCCAATTCCTGCATTTAAACAGTAGATTCAAAATAAGCCTTGATAGCACAGTGACTGTAAAGACAAAGAAATTGAACATGAGTTACTTCAATTCTCCCATTCTGTGTGACCACTTTGAGTTTTAATTTGTATTTTTTTGTGAATAAAGCAATAAGAAGTTTATCAAGTGAAGATGCAGGAAGAGTTCTAAAACAATAAAAGGAAGGATGAACAACAATGTATATTTTACTGAATTCAAATAACATCTTTAAAATAGATATGTAGGGGCACCTGGGTGGCTCAGTGGGTTAAACCTCTGCCTTCCGCTCAGGTCATGATCACAGGGTCCTGGGATCAAGCCCCTTATCAGGCATCCTACATGGTTTGAACATACAAATAACAACAATAGTAATTATTTTGAAGTATTTATTGAACATTGTGGCCATCAGCTGTCATTGGTTGTTGATACAGGTTCACAAGCAGAATGGAAATTTCTTTGGATGAAGAGGGGATCCTAAGAAAAGTTATGCATTCATCATAACACTTAATTGAGGGTCAAGAACAGGGTGTCCTCAAAATCTCTCCTTCAGTTCCCAGTATTGCAAAAACTCCACCCAACCTCGCCCTGCCTTGGATCCACTCTCAGCTGAGAAAAGACTCTGATCATGGGTTAACTCTAAACCATGAATCCCCCAAACACTGTTTCTGTTGCTGTAGTATTCATTGCAGAAACAAGTAATGTGGTTTCACCACTGAAGAATAAAGTCACTAGATTTGTGCCACTGGAGGGGGAATGTTCCATATGTCGAGTTCACATCGATTTTAATTATTGACTTTACCTGAGTCATTCAATACATATTTGAATTTGCTCAACTTTGGACACTGTCTTTCTTTTTTAGCTTTTGTTTTTCTTGCATTTCCATTGTTCAAACCTTCTTATTGTACGGTTGCACCATATCACTAAGATAGTCCGTTCTCTCAACCATGGCATAATATCTACTGCATTAAATCTGCATTTTCCTTGAAGATGTTCTTTCTGTAGCTTCAGACTTCCCGTTTCCATGGGACTGGTTGCTCTTTTTCCTTAGCAGCCATCATTTTAGGAGCAAGCTTTTTAGTTTTAAAGATTATCTAATTCATTTTGTTAAAGTAGTGTAAGATGTTGAGGAATGCATTTCTTTCTTCTGTCCCACAACTGCATTTAGTGGGAATGTCCAAATATGTTCTTACTTTTTGTTTCAAGTAGTGTGATTGGGTCTTGTTGTTAATTATCTACCTCTTTTTCATGGGAAATTGGGAGAAACCTCTGGTAGTTTTCTGCACTGATAACCTGGAATTCTGTATTTGCGTATTTCCTTTTGGCTTCCTCCATGATTTCAAGGACTTTGGTATCATTGATGTAATGTAGAGTATGTTTCCTGGAGATTGTTGAAGTCCTTTATTTCATATAATTGACCTATTTAGAGAAGAAAAAACTTTTTCCTGGTTTCTATTTCTATTGTCCCCTGAAAAAGTTGTCATTCATGAAACTGAATCAGCCAGATTGTAAGGGGGTCACCTCTTTGGTTGAATAGCAGGATGATGAATGGAGTAACTACATCTCTCTCCTGGCATCTGAGTCAGCTCGACTACTCTCACAGGACTTCCTCAACCATCTCAGCCATGTTTAATCTGGATTTCTGACTTCATATAAATATTAAAACTGCATGTTTCTAGACTTTTTATTTTGAAAAATTAAAAGCCTACAGAGAAGTAAAAAGTGTATTACAATAAACACCCAAATATCCTTAACCTGGATTCACCAATGATTAACTTTTGGCCACGTCTCTGTGTACATGGACAATTATTGTTTTGGTTTTGCTGAACCACCTGAAAGGTGTAGAAATTGCAGACTTCATGACACTTTACTTTTAAATACTTCAGCGTGTACTTCCCAGAGCAAACTCATGCTCTAGTATAATGACAATACCATCATTCTACTAAAAAATTTAGTTACGTCGATACAATAATATCATCTGCTAATATTATCTGATACACAAATTTATCCAATGTCCCTACTCAAATTTATCCAATGTCCCAATAATATGCTTCCTAGATATTTTCTCGAGCTAGACTCTAATCAAGGATCAGGTCCTGCATTTGGTTGTCATTTTTCTCCAGTCTCCTTTAATCTGGAAGAGTTACTCTGCTTTTATATTTCAAACTCAGATTATAGTGCAGGAATAGAGAGGGTTATGTTTCTGGTTTACCTGAAGCTTTAATGTCTCTGATTTATAATAGTGGTAAAATGACTTATGTTTGAAAGGATTATGGTCCAAAAAAAAATTAATTATCACTGTGCTAATCTGCAGAGTATCTCTTAATGGCTAACACTACGTCTTACTTTATTAACATAAGTCGAACAAATTACTCTCATTATAAACATTTATAGCTTACAAATTGTTGTTTAAATTAAAAATACTTTAATGCAGAAGGTTCATTTCACCCATGACTAAGATGCATAAGTGTGTCTTTTAATCACCAATCCTTCCCTCCTTCTGTCCATATTTGACACTCATTTTATTACTTCTTCTCATTTTGCATCTAATTGTATCACCTCTCTCCTCATTTTCACTATCTGTTACCTTCCCTCCCCACACCCATCATTTTTTCTCTATTCCCCAACTGCCTTTACCATACCATTGTCCATAGCAGCAGTAAGGAACCTATCCCTGTAGGAGCATTTTTGTGGCATGGAATAAACAGGCAAACATTGAGTTAGAAGACCTGAGATTAATTCTTGTTTCTGTTAAATAATGGGTGAGTTTTTAAGGTTAATTTCTTTTTTTTTAAGATTTTATTTATTTATTTGACAGAGAGAAAGAGAGATCACAGGTAGGCAGAGGGGGAGGGGGAGGCAGGCTCCCTACTGAGCAGAGAGCCCGATGCAGTCCTCGATCCCAGGACCCTGAGATCATGACCTGAGCCAAAGGCAGAGGCTTACCCCACTGAGCCACCTAGGCACCCCTAAGGTTAATTTCAATTAGCCTCAGTAAAGGTTTAAAAGAATGTGAATACCATCTGAGGCACAGAGAGGTCAAATACCTTGCCTAGTATCACATAGCTGGTAAATGGTGAAACTGGGATGTAAACCCAAGTGACTGAATCATGTCCATGACACTAACCATTCTACTCTATTGCCTCCCCAAGACGAGATGGCCAAGGGAATTTGAATTTACCATCCCTATTTTTGTTTCTAAGGACATCACCTGTGGCCATTCTGTCCTACTTGGTAGCGAGCTCCCCAGTAGTTTTCCTTGGACTCTGTCTCTGATGACTTTTTGGTTCCTTGCCCTTCTTGGCTGCCTCCCAGGACCTGCCTCTCCTTGTCTCCTGCAGCATGGGTTGTGGCCACATCAGCTCCTTTCAGTATAGCTTCTATTTGGGGGGGAAGGGAGGCTTCTCATCTAGCAGACTGAAGATAGTGGAGGAAAATAGTCCTTCAGTGTGCAGAAGTATCCATCCTTCTTCTACAATGAACCTGTTTTTCTTTTTTTTTTTTTTTAAAGATTTTATTTATTTATTTGACAGACAGAGATCACAAGTAGGCAGAGAGGCAGGCAGAGAGAGAGGAAGAAGCAGGCTCCCTGCTGAGCAGAGAGCCCGATGCGGGGCTCGATCCCAGGACCCCGGGATCATGACCTGAGCCGAAAGCAGAGGCTTTAACCCACTGAGCCACCCAGGCGCCCCTGAACCTGTTTTTCTATTTTGAATTCTGGTTCCAAAGGTCCCCTCAGTTAGGTCCTACTAAGTAGGCCCTGGAAAGCGGTGGAGGGGGGCTAGAAAACATGATGATTCACTGGAATTAACTATAATTAGGTGAATTCCTTTATTGCTTTAGGCCTGAGACAACATAGCCTTAAAATAAGGGCTCCATACTCCCTCAAGTGTGAGATAAAATAAACCACGTCTACTACGGAGGAGAAAAACTAGTAAAACAAAACAAAACAAGCCAACAACAACAAGAAAAACAGAAACAAGCACTGAGAAAATGGTAGGTATTCTTAGTTTATCTAACCAAGAGAATTTTGTGAGTTGAAGCAGTTTTCTCTGAGGCTCCGGTAATATTTCTGGGTGGTTATGAGTATTCCTGGGATCCTGAAATACGTTTATGTCACCGAGACCTGATATATATCCAAGATTATCTGAAAAAATCCTGAATATATGGGAATTACCTCTAGGATGTGTTTTGCTGTGTTGTGGGTTTTGTTAAGTAGCTCTGCAGGGGAAGGGGTATCCGACTCTATGATACATTATCATCATTTTATTTAAGAGTAATTACACGGGACAGATAGCAACAGCAGTGTGGTGTGATTCCTGATTTGGGCGAGCAGATGTATATTTCATAAATTTACAAGAAACAGACATCACAGGTGTGGATTACCTACAATTGGAAGCTTCTGTTTTGGCCTTGGGAGTCATTACAAACATGATTTACTTGGGCAGTTTGAAAACACACAAAGAACTGGCTTTGAACAAGGGTTTCTCAACCTCAGTGCTATTGTCATTGGGGCTGAAATTCTTTGCTGGGAGCACAGTCCTGTACATTGTGGGATGTTTGGCCCTGAATTGGCTTCTACTCTTTCAGTGCTAGTAGCACCTTCTCACTTGTGACAACCAGAAATGTCTCCAGACGTGGCCAGGTGTCCCCCTGGGGTGGCAGTGGGGTGGCGCAAAGTCACCCTGTTTGAGAATCACAGCCTTAAACTCACCCTGTATTTAATTTACCTGAAGAAGGTCATCAAACACTGGAGAAAACAGTTCCCAGCAGGAAAAAAGGTGAAAAGAAGCAAGAGGCTTAAGATGATCCATTCCTATTGATTTTGCATCTAGGACATTATTTTGGTCAAGATCGTTTCCTAAAAGTTTCTGAAAAGAATCCGCCCACCATTCTCAGGAAAGCACTTACAACGCCTTTCTCCCTGACGCGTCATTCCCAGGCACAGCGAAGAGCTCCTGATGGCTGCAATTTATTTCAGAATTCAATACACCGATTTCTTCCTCACATCTTAAGCTCTTGCTCTCATCCCAGTGTCACATGGCAGCGGCTCCCTCCCATCACTTCAGAGATTATCTTCTTCCAGACACTCTAATGTTAAGGACTCCGTATTCGCAATTAAATGGTCCATTTTAAGACTTTGCAAAGCTCGGCAGATTCATTTAAATAGTGACTCATCGCATCATCCTTCTCCAGAAGCAAAACCGACTTTCCATTCCCCCATTTATTGCTTCCCTACACAGCGTGCTTGAGGTTTAAAATCTCAGGAGCCTGGTAGAACCCAAACGCAACATATTTTCCCATTAAGAAGGTGTGGCCCATCCAAAGGGTCACAGAGATGCCAGGACTTATCAGATCTTTGATGGTGAGCAATTGACTTACTTCATTTTACAAAGCGGTCTTGTCTTCCCTGTTTTTACTACCCCAGTGACTCTTAGCACTGTGTATCAAATTGCCACCCCTGTTTGGAGAAAGTTCCCATTAATCTGGTGTGTGATTAAGACACAGAACTTTTCAGGTCATAAGGAAACGAGAGATTTGATTTCATAGGATACTGGCTGAGACAACTGGGTTGAGTTGAACTGTTTTTCTTCTGTGCCTGTTCCCATCCCAGCCATTGATGTCTGCTCTTGAACCCTAACCAAGAAGATGGTGAGATTTGGGGGCTAATTGCTGTAAAGGGGTAAACTGTTGACAGATGCTGTATTCCGATTCAGGGATTGGGTGACTGTTACTAGCTCTACTAGAGAACACGGAGGAACATGAGCAGGCAGGGGGTCTGAAGCAGTTTCCGGTACAGTCTGTCTACCCCATGACTCCAGCCATCTCTTGGATGGGAGGAAGATGAGGTCCATCTCTCTGACAATCTGACTGCCTCTGGAAGGGCTAAGTTGTGGTATTAAACTCAAATCACTGCCATCTTTCCAGGTCTGGCTCAGATGTCTCCTTTTCAGGCGACCTTGTCCATTACTCAGTCAGACACAGCCCTCAGCCCTTTCTATGGGAACCTCTCTTAAGCCTCTTCCCCCGTGACAGCTGTGTTGGCAGCACCTTCTGTATAAGCCGTAGATCTCTTACTAGTCTGTGATCTCCTTCAGAGCAGGCTCTGTGGGGTTGTCTGGCTAAGGCACCCTCCTCTGAGCTACAGTCTTTGTTTTCTCTGAACAAAGAGTAGAGGAGACCACGTGCTTTCATGGCAGACCATCTCTAAAGTTTAAGTCTTCCGAATCCCCGGCTCTAAGCTGACACAGTGGCAGCGGTGATAAACACCCTAACATCTTTGCTTCCCTTGGTTTACGTTGTATCAGCAAATGTCACTCAAGCAATAGTAGTGACTACACGTGTCAACCCAGGAAATCTGAGTTTCCTACTAGAAAACTGTAGGAAACTCAGAGTTTTCTTCCTTCTTACCTTCCTTCCTCCCTACCTCACTCTTCCCTTCCTCCCTTCCTTCTTTCCCTCTTCCTCCCTCCCTCTCTCCTATCATTAAATATTTTGTTGTTTACCACATGCTGAGTACTGATCTAGTACTGAACAGGATATAGATATGAATGTAATATGATACATGAATATGGTGCAGTCCCTATCGTCATTAAACTAACATTTTAGCGTACATTGCAGATTTATCTTGAAGCTCTTAAAGTGACTTGAGATCTCTACCTTCTTCCCCCCCCGGGTGATGCCTGCTGGGGTCCTGACAAGTGGGGAGCAGAGCCAGCCATCATCTTCCTTTGGAAAGGCCAGGGCACCAAGGCTCCCTCCAACACTCCTGCCTCCTGCTCGGGCTGGCGTCCTGTGTTTCTCATGACATTGTGTCTCCCGTTGGGGTCGGTGTGCTGCCAGATGAGGAGAGGCATCAGGGCACATCCTCAGTTGTAGATTAAAAAAGACGTTTTGTAAAGTTGGAGTCAACATGACAATAATTTATCTTTAATTATATTACGCTAAATAATCGACATGGTGGGTTTTGTGCCCAGTGCCAGGTAAGTGAAGCCAGTCCTCTCATACTGGCGCATTCCCAAGTGGGAAACACTAGCCCTTCCAGATAAAGCTATACCTTGGCAGCCCAGCCCACTCCGATTTCCCAAGCATACTTTATTAATCCTTCTTTCTCTTATACCAGATGTTCTTTGTGAACCACTGGCCTCACTTCCTCTTCCCACTAGACAAGCTCCCGACACCAAGAGTAGGGCGCCACATGTGCATTTCTTCGCATGAACTCAAAGAACACATTCCTTCGGGGAGCCAGCCCCTCGAGCATCCGGTCTTGCCCACTATGACAAGAACCCGTCCCACAGTCCAGACCACATATCATGGGTGCTCCTGAGCCAGCAGTGCACGGGGAACAGGAAGGATACAGAACCCGCCAGCCCCCATCCAGTGCTCAGACTCAGCACCCGGTGGCTCCAGGTCTTTGGTCAAATTGTGAAACGTCTCAACCTCACTTTTCTCAAGTGTATTACACCATCTGGGTGGCTGTCAAAACTGCAGAAATGATCTCTAACTTTCCTATTGTTTTCCATCCTGGTCTCACACTCCTCTCTTGCTGCCGCTAGTGACACCGTCTCCTTCAGCTTAAACATGTGGCTTGGTTCCCTCCGTGTTCGTACCTGCTGATCCTTCTTCCAGGAACACCGTTTTTTTCTGTTGCTGGATCATTGGCGGCTTCTTATTCTTCAGGCCTCATTTCACATGTCACTTCCAAGGGCTCCTGGATGGCTTAGTCGGCTAAGCGTCTCCTGAGGCTCAGGTCGTCATCCCAGAGTTCCTGCTGAGCCGAGTCTGCTCCTCCCTCTCCCTCTATCCCTCTCCCTCTCCGTCTATCCCTCTCCCTCTCTCCCCACCCCTCTCCCTGCTCATTTTCTCTCTCTCTATCTCTCAAATAAATCATATAATTGTTACTTGTATGTTTTTGTTATTATTCCTCTAGACTGCCAGCTGTCTGCTACATCCGTTTGGTTCACTAATAAATGCTCCACATGACGCGGTGTTTGGCCCATAAAGATGCAGACTAAGGATTATATATTTATCCTCATGTTAGGTGAAAGAAACAAAAAACTGCGGTAGTGGAACTGACTTGGCTCATTGTACTATTATCTGAAAGGAATCTAGAGCTTGAGTCCGGGTCTGCCTTCCTCCCATCTTCCAGCACTTCCTTTCCTTCCCACCAGCCATTCTTGGTTGGGCAGAAAGATGGCGCCCAAACCACAGAGGGAGCGTTACTCTATAATGTTTGAAAAAGCATGGTGGGTCTTACGATGGAATTTTATACCTGAAAAATGGGGAAAAAAAATGGTTTTCCTTTGCACACAGCAGAAGACAAAGCTCCACATTGTCTTGACTGGCTGGGTAGAGGTGAACAATGCAGCTGATAAAAACCACGCTGTCCCACAGTTGAGGAGGCCTCCGTCGGGCAACCTGTGCTCGTGGAAGACCCTGGAAGTCTCCCTTTGGCTTTCCTCCTTTTCCTTCATCCCCATCCTCTGTCAATAACCAGGTCCTGTGTGTTTATCTCCACAATACATCTCCATACCCACTGAAATTAGTAGCCTCGTGTAGGCAACCATCATCCTTGCTACTCTTTTCCCACCCACCCCCTCAAGCCTTGCCTGAACTGTGTTTGCCAGACAGGACCATCTTTATTTATATACTTATTTCTAAAAGGGATATTTTTAAAAGAATATTTATTAGGAGAATCCCCTCTATTCCCACCCATGTTAATGCAAATGTTGGGTATTCATCCTTTCCGATGGCTGATTAATATTCCATGGTGTATATGGACCACATCTTCTTTATCCATTTGTCTGATGCTGAAGGGCATCCCGGCTCCTTCCACAGTTTGGCTATTGTAGACATTGCTGCTGTGAGTATTGGGGTTCATATAGCCCTTCTTTTCACTACATCTGTATCTTTGGGGTAAATACCCAGTAGTGCAATTTCTACATCGCAGGGTATGTCTATGTTTAATAAGGGATGGGTGAGCCTGGTGGTGGGTATTAAGGAGAGCACGGATTGCATGGAGCACTGGGTGTTATATGCAAACAATGAATCATAGAACACTACAACAAAAACTAATGAAGTACTGTATGGTGATTAACATAACATAATAAAAAAATGAAATTGAAAAATAAAAAATGAAATAAAAAAGAATATTTATTAGAGAGAGAGAGAGAAAGCACACTAAGCAGCAGGAAGGGCAGAGGGAGAAGCAGACTCCCCGTTGAGTGCAGAGCCTGCCACCCAGGGCTCAATCCCAGGACCCTGAGATCATGACCTGAGCCAAAGGCATGCTTAATGGACAGAGCCACCCAGGTGCCCCAGACAGGACCATTTTTAGTTCCTCAAACAAGCCACTTTCTCCTTTGGCATGGCACTTGTGCAAACACCCTGTGAATATCTATGGCATTATATGCAATCATAGGAAAGGGCAGGTTTCTACATATGCTTGCTCACACCGGTGTTATTGTTCTATATAAAATTTGATAATTTGATGGGCCAAGGGGAGCCCTGCCTATGGCCGGTCAGAACTGTGTTTCTCAAACCATGGAAAAGATCATTAACAACAAAATTCCAATCCATCACAGGTGAATGTTTTAATAAAATAGAATAGATCATGAATTACCAGAAAAAGAATTTTAAAAATTAAAAATGGAATAACTTACATATATGTATATGTGTGTGTGTAGGCATATATATATATATTGCATATATATATATATATATTGCATATATGTAGGCATATATACATATATATATATATATTGCTACTAGACGAATAGACATAAAATTGTTTTAGAGTTTCTAAATGTTTACATTCAATTTCTGATCTTAGCTCATAAGAGGCCATGCACAGAGTGGCACTGACCTAGAAGCAAGGAGGTCAGACCAACACAAATTAACAGGAGGAAGATGTAGGAAGCCTTGTGGGTTCAGCTCTGTTCAACCAGCAAAGGGACAGCCTTCTCGGAATCTGCAACAATCCCGCCGTTATGGTAGAAGAGGTCGGGAGCTGAGAGTTTTCCCACTCAGCTGCTGCTTTGTGGATTTTAATTTATCTACTTATTTATATATTTTTTATTACATTCAGTTAGCAACATATAGTTTCTTTAAGCACAGTGTAATAGACCTGAAATCAAACCACTAGCTTAATCCATTGGAGAGATCCCCCAGATTTCTGGATAAGAGCTCATGCTGCTAAGTTGCATCACTCTTGAAATATTACTCAAGCTTTCATGCCACTAGCATCTCTGACAGAAAGTGTTCTGAAGAAATAATGTATGCATGCATATGCTTAGTTGTATACTAAATATAGCAATGGTTCTCTGACCAAAACACATTTTTTTTTTATCATGTGTTGCTTTAGGTCCTGAACATATGCCCAGGAAAGCTGAGATAAGCAACAGTTGCTAAGCTGAGATTTGACCAATAAAACCAAAGGCTGAAGTGGGGGTGAAATGAGGTGAAGAATATTTGTTAGAAAGAGAGCAGAAAGCACATGTGGGGTAAACACAGAGGCAGCTGGGATGATGAAGAGGATTTATAGATGGCCAGGAGACAAATGGCCAATAATTTTTCCTTGGATAAGCCTGAATTACTCAAGGCTATGTGCATTATAAAATACGAAGAACCAAAAAAAATAAGAAAAGCCAAAGGCAAACTTATGTGGATCGTTAACCATTGATAAAAAAGAAAGACAAGGTCTATTTGAAGGCTCAGAATAATGACTTTGAAGATTTTTTTACCACTAAAGCCTGGGTAGATTGTAAATATGAGTCAGAATAAGAGCATGGGAATCACCGGAGTCTTTGTGACAAGATCTGAGTGCTGTGCCCACCCTCCCGATCCCAGGGAACACACACAGAAGTCCAGGAAGGGAAATTCGAGGGAAGTGTAGTTTGTGCCTTTGTGAAGTTCAGAATGAGTTGAATTAATTCAGAAGATCAGAGTGCTGAGGGTTCAGCAAACCATAATTATGGATGTCCACGCTTTCTCAGTGACTTTTTCTTACTGTGCGAATATAGCCTTGAAATTGCATGAGCTGTATTAAAAATACTAGAACAGCTTGGTGAGTCCATGAGGGTGCTGGCCTTGGTTTTGGGAGGCCCAAGACCTCAACACCTGCCCGCCTGACCTCGAAAAAGTCACCAAACCTCTTCTTGTCTCCATCTCCTTATCTTATCATCTCTTGGTGTCTGACTTACCAAGTTTGCTGTAAGGGTGAGATCAGATCATGCACGAGGGGTAGGACAAGACAAAATGACTGAGATGTGTAAGATCTGAGAAACTCCAGATGCACTCAACTATGGGTTCACTTGGACTCGATCCTTTAGAGATGATGGAATTAATAAATGGAAAGCCTGATTTATTTATCTTTTTAGCTTATCCCAGATAGTTGTTAAGGTCTCTGTGTGGGCTCTGTTCAATAAGGTCATATTAACGACTTATAGAACAGAATTTTCTTTCTCACGGGGTAAAACTGAAGAACGATGCACAACAATATGGTGCCTTTTTGGTTTTGTTGTAGGTGACAATGCGTTTTTTTTATCCTTACCTTTCTCCTCCTCATCAAATATTTCTTAATGAAAATGAACTAGAATCAAATGGCTTTTCTCCGCCACTGAGTCTGGGGTATTCTCAGATCAGTCCCTTGTGGTTCAGAGCAGAAAAGCGACCCAACGCCAATGTAGCTTTCTGGCTTCTTGGACCTAGAGCTTTGGATGGGAGAGAGAGAGAGGGTCGCCATCAGACTGTGGGTCCCAAAACTCCAGTTTGATCCTCTGCTTCTCTCTTCGAACTCAGGGTGACACTCAAAGGTGATAGTACGAATAAGCCTAGCCACCTGGGTCACGGGTCTGGGTCCCTTTTGCTGGCAAGAAGCCAACCTAATTTCTCCAAAGCCTGCCTATATGTAAATATCCCCAGCCCAGACACAGGCGCAGCTGCTCACCTCAAATGCCTTAATTGCTGGAGCCTCCTTTCCATTAATACGCTTGCCTTTGTTCCTATTGCTCCATTAATGGCATACAAATTAGCACAATTTATTACGTGGGAAATCCATAATGGTGTCCAGTGCATTTTAGCGCTAAGGATCTCTCCTGATACATTGTCCACATTCTAGAAAGAAAGAATAGCCTCTGGGGAGCGTTTCTCATTTCCAGGAGAAACATTTGACCTGATTTAAAATGGATTTATATTGCTTTTCAATATTTAAGAGGAAGTGGTGGGGGGGGCAGTAAAGATTAAGTGACTGAATTCCAAGCAGTTCCTGGTGGAAAAGCTAAGCTTTAAACTGAATCTTTCTCTACTATTATTGCAGGAGGTCAGCGGACTCAAAGATATCAAGTAAACTTAATCTGGGCTCTGAAGATACGCTGCCAGGGACGGCTGTGGCTGTAGCCTTTTGACAGCCTTGATGTGCTTGCTGCGCTGGAGGAAGGGCACGAGGGTCCTTAAGATATCCAAAAGAAATGGAAATTAAACGTATTGCATTGCAAACAAATGGGTTTTTCATTCATCGCAATGTGGTCATAAGAAGGATAGATATCTAGTCATCCACCTAAAACTCTGAATAAGCAGAGATAAGAGCTGCAGATCATAGTTTGGGGGAGGGGGTTATATTGTTTTGTTTTTTCCTTTTTTAGAGAGAGACCGAAAATGGGGGGTGCGGGGGGGCAAGCAGAAGGAGAGACTGACTCCTAAGCAGTTTCCACACCCAGTGCGTGGCCTGACTGGGGGGCTTGATCTCACAACCTTTTAGATTTTGACCTGAGTCAAAATCTAGAGTCAGATGCTTAACCACCTGAGCCACCCGGGCACCCTGGATAGTTTTTGTTTTAAGGTCAGTATTTCCATTGTTAAATTGATCCTACTATTAAATACAAGATTCAACACAAGACCAAATGCTTAACTGGGGAGTATACAATAATGGATGAGTTCAGAAATATGACTATGGAAATATGACTATTGGAAGAGATTTGCATATAGCCCATAAACATTAAACAGTAGAGTAATCCAATGCAAAGAACAGATGAGATGTAGGATGTTATGATTAAAGACCAATGACGTTGTAACATTAAGGGTAAACAGTGTATTTTTAAGACATCTCAGAGAATAACTTAGCGCTACAGGTTGATAATGGAGAGAGAGAGCATTATGTTCTCCGAACTACGTGGCCTTGTGTACGTGACTTAAGCCCTTTGCGTCTCAGTAAAATGGTGATTAAAAATAGCTCACCCTTCATGAGGTTGCTGTGAGATCAAATAAAGTAATATAGAAAGTGTTTCCAACAATGCCTGTGCAGAGTAAGCACTCAGCGGAGGTTCAATATTACTATTACTGTTACTACCTCATTTACAACTGCACTTACTAATTCTCCCTTTACTGGTCTGCATACATTCTTCCAGAAAAAAATTACATGGATATCCAAACTCCTAAGTCTCCATTCTGAGCAATGCTTTTGAGAATCTCTTGAAGACAGATTTTCCACTTCCAGGGGCCATGTATTTAGTTGTGGACAACTCACAAAAATTTTGTGGAATTTGGAAAAAGTTGAGGCACTTCTGTGCAGTAGCTTTCCAAGAAGCATTTAAAATGAAAGGGTAACAAAATTCTACATCCACTCCGGGTGAGAGTGGGAAGCAGACACAATGGCTAAGAAGCAGTGGGTAATAAACCCACCTGATTCTTGAATAGACCACACATAGCGCACCTCTATCTTAGAGGGAATGGCTTTTCCCGACCAAATCTTTACCCAGTTTCTTATTACTGCTTTATGAGAGATTCAATTTCTTTAGTTTCCTTCATATTCTTCTTTTCACATATACTGGACTTAAGAGGTAGCACAATCAGAAATGCGGTTAGCTCAAACATTAGAATATGACAATGTCCGAGCCTCTTTCCTGAGTTTAGTGCACAAGCAAGCCTGATCATCTCATTAGTTCATCAGTTTGATTTAGAGTGAACAGAAGGTTAACTGTGGCCCAGTATTTGAAAAATGTGTTTTTTTAAACTACTTTTGTATTTTCTGATGAGATGCAGGCCTATGAGGTATTTTTTTTAAGTCAGTATACATTTCATGGAATTGACAAGATGAAAATGACATCATTATGAATGAATTCATAATTGAATACATTTACTTGTCATTCCAGATTATAAATTTGCTCAAATTAAGCTCTTTGACTTCAGAACATGGACATATGCAAAAATCCTCAAAAGGTTAACTCAGGATCCTGGTGACACACTATACCATTTTTAAAAAATGTCTCTTCCTTTACCAGCTAGTGGGGAAACACTGGACCAAACTCATCTCCACACTTGTGCAGACAGGGTCATGGTCAACAGAGCGGTCTGGCTTTAGTCTCAAGCTTGACAGGTTTCATGTTTTGGGTATTCTTCTGTTGCTTGGTAGTGGCTAGGGGAGCAAGACAAGTCTCATAACAGCTTTGGATCTACATGGAAATCGATCAGTTAGATTGAAATCCATCAATCTATGAATGGGGATGAATCCATTCGTGGAGTGTTTTGGAACACCTGACCCCCCTCCTGACACTTTGAAATTCAGGATCTATGTAAAAGGATGAGAGATGTGAACCCAGAAACTAAAACGATGAACGTGAATAGTGACCTAGTGGCCCAGACTTTCTCTCTCTTTGACTTGCCACAGACTATCAGTGATAATGTCTAAGTGGACAAAGTTGTGACTTAGAATAAGTGAGTAGAACTTATTGTCCTGATGACTTACCACATTTCTTCCAATCTCAATTTGCAATAGAAATCTTTTATGATATTAAATGACTTCTCAAACTATTTCTCATTTATCAATAAATGTTTATAAGTTCTCATGCCCTTGATTCTAGACTAAGCTCTGTGAAGATAAATTTCATCAGATATAATCCTTGATTCTTGGTAATTCATAGTTAGTGACTGACATGGCCATTTACAACAAATCAAAGGGTAGTTTTTAATGCAAAGTCTGCCTTTTTGATCTTATAATTCTATGCATAGTGCATAACAAGTTAGTAGGATTTGATCATTTGAACCATTTGCTTCCTCACTGATTTGAAATTATACCTTCAACCATTTCATGAATGCTGTATACTCAAACTAATTTTTCTCCAAGACAAAGCTCAGGTATTTTTGAAAATTTCTGGAGGTGAAGAAAAGTAGAAACTTTCAACTCCAAATTTGTTGATCAATATGTAGTGTGATATGCAACAACATAATCAGAGACAATTTAAATTAATGTTCAGAATCAAACGGCTCCCTTTTTGGAGGCACAATAACGATGATGCCTTCCCCACTCCTGCTCCCCCTGCTCTGGGCTTACCAGGGCTGAGGCACAGGGAGTCACCATCTTTTTTTTTCTCACCAGCTGGGCTATGGAAGAGTTAAGAAATAGTCACTCTTGCTCCCAATCTTTGCTCCAATAAGCCATTGTTGTTGTTGTTGTTTTTTAATTTTTTTAAAGATCTTATTTATTTGTCAGAGAAAGAGATAGAGAGGGAGCACAAGCAGGGGGAGCAGCAGGCAGAGGGAGAAGCAGGCTTCCTGCCGAGCAAAGAGCCCGATGTCCGACTTGATTCCAGGAGCCTGGGATCATGACTTGAGCTGAAAGCAGACCATAAGCAAGTGAGCCACCCAGGCACCCCTAATAAGCCATTATTAAAAAGCCCTCCTTTTCCCTCACGACTTCAGATACTTTACTCGTGGTAGGAGCCCCTAAACTATGTAAGCATGAAAGCACAACTATCGTGCCTTCTACCCAACCGTGATCCTCTTTGGTCTTCCTCCTGTTAATGATGTTACCCATCATACATAATCTGTTTATTATACTTACCTTCCTCCACATCCGATGAGTCTCCAAGTTTTTCAAATTCTGCCCACAAAATATTTCTACAACCATTGTCTTCTCTTCATTCTTGCTGATTTAATCCTGGTATAAGCCTTCATTGCATTTATAATTTTTTTTCTGGATTGTATGGTCTTTGGAAGCACACATTGTATGTTGTGTCTCTTTATATCCCTTAGCAGGTGGGACCGTATCTGCTCACAGACACTCTCAACATATCCAGTAGAGGCTCTTTATTTTGCATCATGAAACCACTGCTCAAAAATGGCTCTCTCTAGGGGCGCCCAGGTGGCTCAGTTGTTAAGTGTCTGCCTTCAGCTCAGGCCATGATCCCAGGGTCCTGGGATCGAGCCCCGCATTGGGCTGCCTCCTCAGCGGGGCACCTGCTTCTCCCTCTGCCACTCCCCCTGCTTGTGTTCCCTCTCTCTCTCTCTGTCAAATAAATAAATGAAATCTTTAAAAAAAAAATGGTTCTCTCTCAAATTCAAATGTCCTTAGGTACCTTTTAAATTATCCACTTAAAATTTGTGAATTCATTTTTTCAGTTTGCTAGAAAACAGATACACACGTATTACACAAAGAACTGGTTTGTGAGTTATTTGCTTACAAATCACATTATTCATGAAATTTGAGTTATTTCTCTATTTGGTCATTGCTTTCATGTTTTACATCAATCTGCAGTCAAAACGTTATTGTTACCTTTTCTGGATCTTTAACTGATATTGAAATGCTAATACTATACTATTAAGACAGCTACATTTTAGAAAAACAGGAGCTGTTATTTTAAGCCAGTGAAATAGAGTGGCACATTTTGGTCTTGGTTAATAGTGTCCGTAAATCTATTCCTCGGTGGTTCATATGCCACAAGCTCGTACCAGTCAAGCGTAACAGGGCCAGATGTATGTACTTTTCAGTCTGAAATGAGGGCATAAATGCTTTGTGCAAGCCCATCGGCTAGTGCGCACAGCGCGTCTGTGGGGAAGTCAGCATCCCAGATTTGTGCCCGAGCGAACTCCTTTGGTGCATGCGTGGGGAAGTCACAGCTGACCAGTTATCAGGAAGGACCACTCTTGCTTCGAGGGTCTTCTCTCTGGTTCCATAAAGATCCTTGAACATTTCAAACTGCTCCTTGACAGATCTGTTTTAATATTTTACTGCTTTACACCGCTCACATAAGTCAAATTATAGTCTTCATTGGTATGGACACACGAGATGTCTGTTGGCCAGAAGAGTTTTGACTACAATGGAGGAATGGATTTCACATACTAGAAATAGCTAAACTTGAAAATTAGAGGAAATTAAAAAACCCCAAATGATCTTTAAGTTCTCTTCTACAAATCTTGACACTAGTTTACAGACACTAACAAGATTTTTTGCACATATGTATAAAATTTTCATTCTAATAGACCTCACACACATGTGTGCAAGTACACACACACACGCACACACACACACACACACAAAGCTGTATGAGCATGCACACACACATGGTCTATGAATCTTCAGGCCCATCTTTTAATGAGATAATCAGATTCTATTGAAAGGGGCCCAAAGTTAAATAGCCATATAATGATTTATGCTGCGTGGTGAATGGTCATATTTGGACAGGAGAGGAGGTTTGGCACAGTGTTTGTAGACATGATAATCTCTAAATGTTTCTTCCATATTTGTCTGATTTCTTTAGAAACTCCCTTAGAAGTGCATGAGTTCTAAATTCTTACATGTGTGGATTTTCTCCAGTTATATATTTTTTTCAAGTTCTAGGTTAATTGCATTGTTTCTCAAGCAAGAGCTATACAAGATCGGTTCTTTTTTTTTTTTAAGATTTTATTCACTTACTTGACAGACAGAGATCACAAACAGGCAGAGAGGCAGGCAGAGAGAGAGGAAGGGAAGCAGGCTCCCTGCTGAGCAGAGAGTCCGATGCGGGACTGGATCCCAGGACCCTGGGATCATGCCCTGAGCCGGAGGCAGAGGCTTTAACCCACTGGGTCACCCAGGCACCCCAAGATCAGTTCTTTAAATTTATGGAAACTTAGGTAGTGGCCTATTCACCAGCAATTTTAGCAGGTAGGCACTCTAAATATTGCATGTGACATTTGAATATGTTCATTGGTTCAAGCTTACTAATTATAGGCTCCTTCTATATATTTACTAAATTTCAGATTGCTTAATCTATCGTTACTGAAAGAGATGTGTTAATCTCTATTATGTGAATTTTTCTTTTTTACTTTACGGACATTGAATCTATGTTAATAAGCATATACATGTTTAGAACTGTTAGTTTTCCTGGGGAATGTAAGGATTTTTCACTATTAGTGTCTCTCCTTATTGTTATAGATCTTTTTGCCCTAAAGTCTATTCCATGTGATTAAAAGACAACTTCAGATTTTTTGTTAGTGTTTTCCAATTATATCTTTTTTTTTTTCAATTTTGCCTTTTGTTTTGGGGTATCTCTTGTAAAGAGCCTATAGTTAGGTCATTTTTATCCAGTCTGACAATTTTTGCTTTTTAATAGCAGAACTCTATGTGCTTAATTGTATTATTGATATTGTTAGTCTTATTTCTTCCATTTTACTTTGTGTTTTCGATTTATTCTGACTTTCTATTTACTTCCTTTTCTTTTAGCCTTGACCTCTGCCCCCTCTGCTTTTTTCTTTTTTTAATTTATTAAATATTTTTGACATATACTGTTATGTAAAATTAAGGAATACTACATGTTTATTTGATACATTTATATGTTGTAATATGATTGCCATGATAGCACCTCTATCACATTATATAATTATCCTTTCTTTTTAGTGGTTGGAATAATTAAGTTATACTCTCTTAGCAAGTTTGATGAGTACAGGAGTGTATTATTGTCTATGTTCGTTATTCTGTGCATTAGAGCTTATTTACTACTTGTTGCAACTTTGTACCCCTAAACTTCTGTCTTACCCTTCTCCGCATAGTTTATCCCCTGATAAACACTATTTTACTCTCTGTTTTTAAGAGTTTGGCTTTTTTAACTTCCACATTTAAGTGATATCATGATAGCACTTGTCTTTCTCTGATTTATCTCACTTAGCTGGATGGGCCCACTCTGCTTTTTAAAAAAATTGATTTTATTGTTATTTTTCTCACTCCGCTTTTTTCCCTTATCAGGCTGGAAATCACGAAACCCCTTTCTCTATCACTAATGGTTACCCTGGAAATTTTAACATGTACCCTAACTCTAAGAGTAATCAGTGTCTTTTCATTATCTTTCTCCAAACCATACAAAGACTTTATAATGCTTGAAGGTCTAGTAGCCTACTTCCCACTTCTGTACTATTGCTCTTAAGTATCTTACAAAACAAATTAGATATTATTATTGTCTTAGAGTTAATATTTATCCACCTGGGTGGCTCAGTTGGTTAAGCGTCTGTCTGTGGCTCAGGTCATGATCCTGGGGTCCAGGTATGGCGCCAGGAGTTCAGTTCCCTGCTCGGCAGGGAATCCTCTACTTCCTCTTCCTCTGACCCTGCCCCCAGCTCAGGCTCTCACATGTTCTTTCTCTCTCTCTCTCAAATGAATAAATAAAAAAACTCTTAAAAAATATTTATCCACTTTTTTAACATGTTCTTTTCTCTTGTTAGTTATGACTTCATCTTGGGATCCTCCCTTTTCTACCTGAAGTACATCATGAGGTTTCCTGAAGCCACATGCTATTACTGCTCAAGCCAGGCACAAAACAACGTCTTCTTTTCTTCTACCTTCCAATCTTCTACGAGCACTTTCTTTTGGTGGAGCCCAATCATTAGCCCAGTGGCAAGAGAACCTGGGAAATGTAGTTTTCAGGATTATAGCTCCAGGTCAGCTAGAAGAGAGCTCAGTAAGGCAGGGATAGAACTAAGCGCTACCAGACAACAATTGGTTTAAGGATTGTGAAAATTATGTGAAACTGAATTATGTGAGATTTCGTCAGCTCTTTCTATCACAGCAGCCGTAAAACAGGCTAGTATCTCTTTTGACTTCCTTGAGCAGTATGCCCTGCCCCCTCAATTCATGGTTTTTTTTGTTTTGTTTTTTCCTGGTGGCCCTTCAGTACCCTAGATTTATTTTGTAAATTGTATTGTCATTAGCTTTTGCTTTTGTTCCCCTGTGTGGCCACTCAGTTACCAAAAGTGGAGTCATCGGTCACTAGGTCTCGATGTAATATTGCCAACTGTATTCCTCAGTGTAGATTAGGTTGCTGCAGCAATATCGGATTCTTAAATTCCACTGACTTTAAAACTGAGCTTTATTTCTCATTCACAGTACACACTCACAGTGCCAGCTGGGGTCTCTGCTCCACACGGAGGACCTGCCCTCTACTGCCCCTATGGTCTATTGCAAAGCAAAGGGTCACTGTGAATCACCCCTACTCCTTAAAGGCTTTCCTCTTGAAATGACACACATAGCCTTGCCTCAAATTTCCTTAGCCAAGGAAAGTTCAAGTTCAATGCTGGGAAGGACCTCTTCTAGGTTGCAGACTGCCCAGCTTCTCAAGGCACAAAGAGATGAGAGCACTCTTTGAGGTCTTTCTTAGAAGAGTACTAATCCCACTCATGAGTATTCTACCCTGATGACCTAATCACCTCCCAAAGGCTGCACCTCTTAAACTGATTACACCGGTGGTCAGGATTTCAACGTATGAATTAGAGGACACAGTCACTCCATCGCATCAATTCATCCCTGCATTGCTATAGCCCTGCAACGTCCACTCATTTCATGAAACCAGGTGGCCTCTCAAGTGAGCACACTGGGACATCGACTTGCCAGCTCAAATTACTTTCGACCCTGAAAGGGGGTTCTTCTGAGGGGCGTTAACATGTCTTACTTTAATGCAACCCTCCAATTTCCAGAGTGAGCTCCACAGATCTGTTCCTCACGTAGGCATCCTTTAATAGCCCAGTGTTTCGCTGCCCTTCTGCTAACCATATGGACAGGCCATTGCCCATTGCCCATGAGTTGATTAAAAACCTAAACTTGGAGAAAACATGCAAGTCATGCAAGTCACCCCTCTGGGCTTATTTTTGCCTTCATTGATCAGAGTAGCAGCCTTCCAAATAGGATGCTGTCTGATCACCTGGGAACTGCTATCCATAAACCAGGAAGTTGTTTTTTTTTTTTTCCTTTGGTCAGTCAAGAGCTGTTTATAGGGCACTGTCCAAGTGGTAATAAAATCCAGCAGCAACTGAAATGATTGTATAATCAGTCCTAGGGGAAAAGATTCTATCTGCCCATAAATGTCAAATAAGAATAAAATAGTATGTTCATGCACAAATCAATCTTATTTTACTATAGAACTAGTCTGGGCACTGCCCTCACCACTAGAGCATTCTCTGATATTACCCAAGACATGAGTCTTCCATGTTTCAAGATTATTTTATGTCCTTCCATCAGGTGGGCAGTGACAACTCATGTCTGACGGCAGCAAGCTAGTAAGCGCTATCTTCCTTCACATACAAACTCCTGCCCTTTTTCTTTGCTTTATTTTTCTCTTCATAGCACTCATTACTACCTTGCATAATGTGCATTTTACTTAAGGATCTTGTGTTTGTTTATCTCCTCCCCACCCCATGCCAGAATGGAAACCTCACAAGGGGAGGGATTCCGGTGTGTGTTACTTACTGCTTTATCCCCATTGCCTCGAATGAATGGGTTTATAAGGACACAGATCAACAGAGCATAATACTTCACACAGAAAGAAATCTCAGGATATAAATAATATATGATAAAAGTGATAGCATAACTCAATGGATAAGGGAAGGAATAGTCAGGAAATACCGGTGAGCCCAGTACATTAGTAAGGTCTTTCCTTAGTCAGCAAGTTAGATTAGGTGTTTCTTTTCATCTTATAATAAAAAAAAGTCTAGATGTATTCAAGAGAGAAAATGTAAAATGAAATAACCTCAGGCTCAAACTCCATTAGCTATCGGTGTGTAAAAAAGCTTTCCAAGCTTAAAAGTGATTAGAGAAATCACAAAGGACAAACTTTTTTTTTTTTTAAAGATTTTATTTATTTGACAGACAGAGATCACAAGTAGGCAGAGGCAGGCAGAGAGAGAGGGGGAAGCAGGCTCCCCAGTGAGCAGAGAGCCCGATGCAGGACTTGATCCCAGGACCCTGAGATCATGACCTGAGCTGAAGTCAGAGGCTTTCACCCACTGAGCCACCCAGGCACCCAAGGACAAACTTTTTGAAACTAATGATATAAAATTATTTACATCAATATTCTTAAAAACTAAAGGGCTAGTGTCAAAAATAAAACAGTTGAGATAGTTATGGCAGACAAAGGGTTAATATCCTTACTAGAAAGTGTCCTATAGTTAGAACAAAGTCAAACAGTAAAAAGTGAAGAGTTATGGCCAAATAATTCATGAAGGAAAAAGATATATTAATTAATAATGTATTAATAAAAGACATTAATTAATTAATTAATTAATTAATTAAATTGCAAAGAGGGGCACCTAGGTGGCTCAGTCAGTTAAGCAAGTGACTCTTGGTTTCACCTCAGGTCTTGATTGCAGGGTCCTGGGATCGAGCTGGGAATCTGGCTGCCAGATTAGCGTTTTTTGTTTTGCTTTGTTTTGTTTTAATTAAAAAAATTTTTTAATTAATTTTTTTTAGATTTTTAAAATTTATTTGACAGAGATCACAAGTAGGCAGAGAGGCAGGCGGCAGAGGGCAGGGGGAAGCTGGCTCCCTGCTGAGCAGAGAGCCCGATGTGGGGCTCGATCCAAGAACCCTGGGATCATGACCTGAGCTGAAGGCAGAGACTTAACACTCTGAGCACCCAGGCGCCCCCAGATTAGCATTTAGCTGGAAGTCTGTTTGTCCCTCTGTCCCCACTCCCTGCCCCCCATTTGTGCTCCCTCTCTCTCAAATAAATAAATAAAATATTTAAAAAGATTGCAAAGACTGTTCAACTATGCCAATAATCCAAGAAATGGATATTTCAGTGTCAGTTAGAATTTTTCAAAAAGTCAAGCTGTAAAAATGTTCAAATGATATTACTCATCACTAGTGAAGATGGGGTGAGGAAGCATTCACAAACTATTGGCGAGACCGACAATTATCATACCTCTCAAAATGAATGAAGCAAGATTATGCAGATGAAAGTAAAAAGAGTCTCCAGAATGTTCTTTCTTTTGATCCTTTCATACCCCTTATTATAACTATTACTGACTGGATTAGAGATGTGAATAGATAGTTGTGTATCAGGATGTTCAGTAGAGCATTTATTTACAATAAAAGAAAAAAAATAAAAAATTTTAAATGTTACAAAAGGGCAATGGTTAAATTTTGGCACAATCATGTTAGAAAATTATGTGGCTGTTAAAAAAACATATCTTAAAGGATATTTAGTGATATGAGTAAATGTTCACGGTATTAAATAAGTGTGAAAAGGGGATATATAGTCATATATATAGTTTATATAAATAGGCATGAGTAGAGTTAATTGTATATGTGTGTGTTCTGGATATATGTATGTGTGTGAGTGTATAAAATTGTAAAGGAAATATACCACACATTAACCTGAGAGGTGGTGTGATTATAAATAACGTTTTGTGCTCATTTTGAAATTTTATTATATTTGCTAAATATTCTATAGTAAGTAGGTATTGTCCTTCTAAGCAGACCAAAAAGTAAATATAATGGAAGTAGTCTCAAAGGTAATGCAAAACAAATACCAAAAACCCCAAGCAGAAGGGTGAATGATATTCACCATCTTACATTCCTTTGGGAGAAGTTCCTTGAGTGTGCAGCCTTTCTGAGGTGCACGCTTTGAAAGGAACACATGCCAGCTGACTTTTATTACTGAAAAAATTCTCAAATTTGAGTTTCACAAGTGAACTTGAACTTCTGGTGCATCCTGCGTATTTTCATCAAAAGTGCTCGAAAGAGGGCAGACCTCAAAATGAATGGACTACGTGTTCTAGAAAAGGACCCGGCACACTTTTGAAGGGAATCTCAATTTGGAAAAGTTGTATGGTTTTAGCACTCAAAGGAAGTATTGTGAACAGAAATTCACTTCTGCAGAGTCTGATGAGTTCTCAGCTTGCCCAATGAGCCAAGAAGGAGAAAAATCCCCTTTTCTTATATAAATCAAGGATTCATACCATATTTGCAAATCTAGAAGTAGTACATTTAGTTGTAGGTTTATGGATTTAATGGTAGTAACTAAAGCCAAAGGCAGTCTTAATTCCTAACAGCTTAATATTCTTTCCTGAAGTAATAAAATTTTCAATTATCTATATTTTATTTTTATTTTAAGATAAGAGAAATTAGGGGGTGCCTGGGTAGCTCAGTCAGTTAAGTGTCTGCTTTTGGCTCAGGTCATGATCTCAGGGTCCTGGAATTGAGTCCCACATTAGCCTTCCTGCTCATATAATCTTTAAAAAAATTAAAAATAATAAAATAAGAGATATCAAGGAGAAAGCAATATTCACACTAAATCTACATTGTCTTTTGAAACCTGAAGTCTGTTGTTTTTGTTATGTGTCTGACAGTGTCTACCGGCTCTAAATTTCTCTTTGCCTTTGCCTAGGCAAGGAACACAGCCCTATTGTAGAGAGCTATGTCTACCTCAAAATGGGTCTGTTCTCAAATGTGAACTAACTGTGAAAAAAATAAATGAACTAAACTCCTACAGATTGAATTAAATACCTCCTTTCATCTCAGACCTATTGGGAGTGATGTGCCCCCTGATCTCCCGCCTTGACGGCTTCTTACTGAATATAAACAGGAAATTAACTAAGCTTTAGGTTTCTGTGTTTTTCACAGTTAGAAAAATGTCGTATAAATCTTTCATCATGCAAAAGCAAAGTTTCTCCCATATGAGCCTTGCCTTCTTTCTTGGTAATTCCCACGGCTCATCGCTCTGACGCTGCAGTCTAGAAATCTAGAACTACTTCCAGGAAGACCCCATGACCTGTGACTTGCCCTGTTCCCACTTTCTGAGCGGAGAGGGAACAGGATAGACTCTATATGAAGATGGCAAAAGTCTGTGTCTTGTCTGTCCTCTGGCCAATATCTACCCTAAATTTTAAATGCATTAAAGACACCAGCAATCTAATGAGTGTGACAAGCTTAAATTATACCCAATTCACTCTTGGGATGAGAAAGGGAATTTCATGCCAGGTTTTGAACACTCACCTTTCTGAATGATCTCCTAAGCCTCTTTTGAGGTTTTCCTTATGATAATTCTCTGTTTCTCTGCTTCTCTTAATAGGATTCTTTTGCATATTTTATTTGTTGCCATCCTGTGGAGTAGTGGTTTTTTTCCTCCAAATAATACCCAACAAAATGTCACACCTGAACCAGTGATTAACTCTAGGTAAAGCCGAGGAAAGCCCTCACTATGGCTTCTCACTGGCCAGATACCCTGTGGAGGCAATGAGAGAATTCCAAATTTTTTTGTGGGGAGGGACTACTTCTTCCTCACATCCTCTTGGATGAGCATCCTAATTAAAAAATGTATATTCTGGGAGGATCATTTGGGAGAACAGCTCTTCTGGTGCTTTCCAAAGGGCTAGCCTGGATTGGAAAGTGATTTCCATTTTCTCTCAGCTTTCCTTTTATGCTCTTCATTTAGAATAAGAACATACCCTTCTCTTGTAGCCGAAAAAGTAACTGTCAGCAATGACATTGAGCAGGAGACTCCAAGCTTGGAGTTCTTTTTCCTCGTGTTCTCTGAAGAGAAAATGATTATACTGTGGCTTGCCATTGATTAACTACAATCATCCAGCTATAGAGAAAGGAGAAAGCGTTGCACAGGAACCATAGCAACCTCCATGAAAATGACTGCTGTGATGACACATTTTCAGAATGTCCAGGTTTCCAGGTGGCAACTGCTCACAGTGTTTTTCTGTGATACCGGTTCGTCCACAATGGCGCTGCCCAGAGCTCATGTGTGAGGGCCATCCTCATTACGGAGGGGGAGCTCACACAGGATGCTGAGACGGAGCAACAAAAAAAATGAGCTTTGGATGTATTGTATCAACAAGGAGGGATTATCTATACTCACCTCACTGCTTTGGGAATCTTTATATATCTTATGTATCCGTCTGTTCAGGCTGTTGTAACAAATACCATAGATCCTGTACTAGGTGGCCTAAATGTCAGACCTTTATTTCTCACAGTTCTGGAGAGTAGGAAGGCTCAGATCAAGGCACCAGCAGATTCGGTATCTGGTGAAAGCCGTCTTCTCAGTGAGTCTTCACACGGCAGAAGGAGCAAGGGAACTTTCTGGTGTCTCTTTTATAAAGGCACTGACCCCATTCGTGAGAGCTGCACCCTCATGACCTAATCATTTCCTAAAGGCCCCACCTCCAAAATACTGTCACACTGGGGATTAGGCTTCAATTTATGAATTTTGGGGGAGACAAACATTCAGCCTATGGCATATCTGTGATCATTAATCCATGTTTTAATTTCACTCGACCAACTAGGAGTTAGTCTCATTTCAGACTACAAAGCCTCTTCTATTTTGTGAGACAGCTCTCTCATCAGGGACTACTTTTGTTATCAAAGATCAAGAATATTGTAAGTGGTATCTTATATTTTCATATTTATGAAGACATCTATTTCATTGCCAACCCTAAATTCCAAAGGTGAGAGATTGCTGCTCTAGACATGATAACTTCAATAGGAGTATGATATCTGGAAATCGGAGGGCAAGGCCAGAAATAATGGCCTTTCTTTACTTAAGTTAGGAGATTTTTTTTCACCAATTAGAATCACCCTTATTATATTTGCAAAAAAAAAATTATCTAGTCCCTGTATTTGTACATACAAAGCCCAAAGAAGATAGCAGTCTTTTGACATCATTGCTTTGATATTTAAGAATTTGTTGATCTATAGTACAACCCACTATCAAAGGCCAGCATTGAAAATAACTTTATAGATTACAACTTTAAATGCAGCCTTTTGTTTATTTAGAAGAATCAAAAGACACTTTACCCAAACTTAGTCAAACTACCCAAACTAATTAGTTTTATATAACACTAATTAGTTTTTTATAACACTGTTTAAAAAAGATACTTTTCATTCATTCATTCTTTCATCTTTTTTTTTTAAGCAAACAAGCAAGAGGATATTGAAAGTCTAGCATGTGCTAATTATTTCAGTGGGCACTGAGACAACTAAGATAAAAAAATATCTTCCTTCAAGGGAACTGGAGCCTAGAAATCCTCAATTCCTCCTGGTTAATAGATCATGGATAGCTAAAGGTTTTAGGCTATTTGCTGAGGGAAGTTTGCTACCAACTGAAATGGCTCCAGATACCTTTCTTGTTTTCTCTTTTTTTAGAGAATTATTTACTTATTTATTTATTTGGGAGGGGGGAAGGGCAGAGGGAGAGGGAGAGAGAATGTCTACCCAATGGAGGGGGGTGGGGGGACTCGATCTCGTGACCCTGAGATCATGACCTGACTGAAATCAAGAGTCAGACGCTCAGCTGACTGAGCCTCCCAGGTGCCCCCGAAGCTCTTCTTTTTTATAGGCTACTTAGGCTTATGTATTAATCTTTTATTATAATGACTCTCAAGGGATAATGGAAGCCTCCCATTTGGTAATGAAAATGTACCTCTATTTAAGATTTCTCTAGGCTGCAGTTAGACCAAAAGGAGCCAGGCTTTAGGCCATGATCAAAAGGGGCAGAGGCAAGCAGATACCTCAGGGATGGTAAGGGCAGAGCAGATCTTTTAGAAACTACGAATTTTGAGTCATGTCCATATAATTTTCTTTTATCTATGACTGTTTCCATGTGACTAAGTCTTCCATCCTCAGCAAGAACTTTACTCCCTGGGTAGACAAACTATCTTACATTCCCTTTCTTTATCCATAGTACACATGGGTGTTTACTGACTTAACATCACTCTCATAATTTAAATTATGATGTAAATGCATGAAACAATTGGAAACATAGTGCAATCTGTGACTTTGGAAAATTATAGCAGTGTGTTCTTTTAAGAGATTTAATATCAACTTCAAACTTGACATTGGGTTTTAGTCATTATTTAAATCCACTTTGGGGTTATGTAAGGCTATTTCTCGAAGCTAAATATAATGACAAATACATAAGTTTGCATTTCACATTCTCCTTTTAAAGAACTAATTTAGCTTATCTCTCAGAAACAGGTTTGATTAATTTAAAATATGCCCTTGGATATTGACTTTTCGGAATGAAAATCTGTAATAAGCTCAGTGCACACCCGAGATGTGAACTGATCAGGGAAAACAAAAACCAAACTTTGGAGTCAGCAGAATCCTTACCACTTTCCAAGGGCTTGACCTCTAATGTCATGTGGTTAATGTGTCTTTATTATTCTTTATTATCTTTAATTATTGGTTTTAACATGATTGGTAAATGTGTAGGGTGGTAAATGTGTAGGTGGTCAGGAGATGCATTTATCAGCTGTCGTGTGAAAGGGTTTTCAAATATATAAAATCCATCATCAGGCAAGAATTTACATAGCAAGTTTTGTGGCTAATCCTTTGCTTTGAGGTAAGCAGTATGTGTGGGAGGTGGAGGAGTAAATTGTTTAGTTAATATTCACTGCTGGTGGGTTATTAGAGTTGAAGTCATGATAGAGATGATTTTGCTTATATAACTAAAATTTGTATTATCTGTCCTATTGGAGGCAAAAAGGCATTGAAAATGTGAAAATTACTGTCAGCTTATACTGGGATATAACTATATATAGAGAGAGGATTTTGAAAGACATGATGACTCAGAAGTTTTTTAAAAAAGTAGTCTTTGGGCTACATCCATTTTCATGACAACGATGAAAACACGTTCTTCCCCCACCGCTCTGTCTCTGTCATGTGTCAATAGCTGATCTGGGAGTTTTCTTTCCTGAACCTTGTGGGCATTATCAGAAGTCTGAACAGCAATTCCAACTCTTTGGTTAACTACACATAGCATTTTTGTTTACATAACTAGACGTTTCATCAACCAGACTTCGCTCTTCAGGCAGCACTGGAATCTGAATCCAAGTCTTAGGGAAACATCCAAGTGTCCTGTTTTATTTTTATTTTTTTTAAAGATTTTATTTATTTGACAGAGAGAGATCACAAGTAGACGGAGAGGCAGGCAGAGAAAGAGAGAGAGAGAGAGGGAAGCAGGCTCCCTGCTGAGCAGAGAGCCCGATGCAGGACTCGATCCCAGGACCCTGAGATCATGACCTGAGCCGAAGGCAGCGGCTCAACCCACTGAGCCACCCAGGCGCCCCCAAGTGTCCTGTTTTAAAGCATTGATGAGTGGGCGCCTGGGTGGCTCAGTGGGTTAAGCCTCTGCCTTGGGCTCAGGTCATGGTCTCAGGGTCCTCGGATTGAGCCCTGCATAGGGCTCTCTGCTCAGCGGGGAGCCTGCTTCCCCCTCTCTCTCTGCCTGCCTCTCTGCCTACTTGTGATCTAACTCTCTGTCAAATAAATAAATAAAATCTTAAAAAAGAAATAAAGCATTGGTGAGACTCAACCTGATAGGGTTTTTAATCTTGGCTTGGACATCTACTTGCTTTGTGTCAGTGTGCAAATTATGAAACCTTGAGGCCAAGAATAAGCACTTAGTAAATGGTAGTCATCTCTTGATTTTATTAACATGGTGGAATGTTAATTATCATTATGGCCTGGAGATGTTGCGATTTAATGTAGATTTCTGATTCGATTCTTTATATCTCTCTGTGAAACTGTTTTCTCCCCTCACCAGCTTACAGATGTGCCAGATGAGGACTCCAGGTTCTACTTTACGTCATGTTTCAGTTATACGTTTCCATATAATTTGGCAACTTGAAATAAATTGTATCTATGTAACCAGGGCCAAAACAAGCAAACAAACAAACAAACAAACATAAATGTAGGGTATTAATAAGATGATATGAATATTCCAAATCAAGCCTATATCATGAGACTAGAGCTGTGGGTGCTCAGAGACAAATTCTTCATGTTAAATGTTTGACACTAGAAAAATAATACCAACAAAAGTATAAGGAAAAGCAAAAAAAAAAAAAAAAAAACCAAAACCGAGATAAAAGCAGAAATTGTTGAAAAAGAAAACAGGCAAAAAGAATATAAATAAGTCAAAGAATTTTCTTCTTTTTAGTTGGGGTGGGGGGAATGTCAGACAGCTGTGCTATTAAAGGAAGGCAGAACACAAATACAGCAAATGTGGAACCAAATAATGTAATATCGGTGGAATGACAGTTATGATTATAACAAAATATTATGTAGAAAGTCATTATGTATAATAAATTGAGAGTATCAGAGTTGAAAATTTCTTTAAAAAATATAAAGTACCAAAAAAAAAAAGTACTAACTCAAGAAATAGCTAGCCTTCGCCGACCAGTGATAATGGAAGAGAATTTAAATATTGTCAAAAAATTGTCCCCAAAAAGGTTCTGGTTCCATACAACTTTACCGGTTCATTCTTAAGATATTTTCCAAAACAAATAACTGTTTTGCTATACACAGTGATCAAGAGCATGAAGAGAGAGAAAGAGATTTTTTAAAAATTCATTCATGATTCATAAAAGTGAATTATAAATCTGAGATAGCCAGCATAAATTTATTTAAGGTTCAGTGATACATGTTATCATAAATGTAAAAATTTCCAAGTTAAAATTAATACATCTCATTCATCAATGTAACAAAATAATAGGATGTCATAACCTATTTCTTCTCAGGATCATTTAATGTAAGGAAATTAATACCACATTTCATAGATTGATTGGAAAGGAGAAAATTATCAGACAACAGTAAGGCATTTAGAAATTCAACCTCTGTACTTGATTTTTGAATTGTCACATTAAGCTAAATTTTGAAAAAATATTTATATTGCATAGTTTGTCAAATATATCTCAAAATCAACTTAATATGTTTAATGGTGAAACAACATAGGCACATAAGCATTAAATCATAATCATAAAATAAATCATAATCTTTACATCAGGGGAAGAAAGATGCCTGAGAGCATTACTGTTTTTCATTCCTGCTGAATTCCATTTGTCTAATCCTTCTTTTAGTTTATGGATAAATTCTATTTAATATTATTTTATTTAAAACTCTTCATATTGGTGTTTACTCAGAAGTGAGAATTGTTTTTAGTCTTTATTTTTTGTACTACCTTAGTCTGATTTGGGTATTATTGTGATTATGGCTTCAAAAAAAAAAAGAGAATTTTCCGTCATTCTTCTCTAGAGCATTTTAAATGTGTATTTTATATTTATTTAAAAGTATTTGTTGTTGTTGTTGACTGTAGGAAAAGATTCACATGATCTTCTTTTCTCATTTTACTATCTTAAGAGATGTTCCTGTGAACACAGTTAGTTTTCCAAGGGGCTGGGCAGGTCACTGGAAGTGTCATACAAGACATTCTGTTTCTAGTAGCCATGATGTCAGAAACCAGAGTTGAACCCACCATCTGACAAGAGGGTAGAGGACAGAAAATCAGAAAACTACATTCACTGTGTTGTCTCCTGACGCTGGGACACAGCCTGTGATGGGCCACACAGCTACCAGGCGCTCATCTCCTCCCGCAGTCACTTCTCCGAAGTCCACGGGAGGGGGTCCCGTCAGGCGCAGGCACGACCCGGCCTGTATTTAGCAGGAGGTACAGCTGACTCAGCTCCCGCTCGTGACTCCCGGGTGCTAATCAGAGGTCTATTGTGAGGTGTAAGAGCTGAGCCATCACTTCGACAGCTCTGGCTTGTGTACCAAATGATGCCTGCTCTGGGAGGGCTCTTCCTGAGAAATGATCCACGGATTGCGCAGAAAAGTTCTCAAATGGGCTAGAGTGATGCACCAAAAGAAACTGGTTCCTTGGACATAGTTCTTTCTTATTGTATAATGGTGAAATGCACTGAAGGGTATGACCAGAATTTCCTACAGATCCATCCATTTCACAGATGGAGAAACTGAGGTCTGGAAAGTTGAAATGTTTTTCTTAAGGTTTCTCGGTTTTTACAAGGCAAAAACAGAGAGGCTGGTGAAAAATAAGAGACTCTTAACTGTAGAGAACACACTGAGGGTTGCTGGAGGGGTGGTGGGTAGGGGATGGGGTAACTGTGGTGGGCATTAAGGAGGACACTTGTGGTGAGCACTGGGTGTTGTATGTAAGTGATGAATCACTAAATTCTACTCCTGAAACCAGTACTACACTATATGTTAACTAACTTGAATTTAAATTTAAAAAAAAAGAATAAAATAAAATAAAGAATAGAAAGAAAAGGTTTTTCATATTTTAGTGACTAAATGATATTTCACAACCAGATTTCCTGATTTTGAGCCTTTCCTCTGTCTCTTGGTCCACCAGTAAGCAGAATTTAATAGTCTATGTAAGGACTTTTGTATTTAGTTGCACAGGCTGTGCACTGCACAACTCCAGGTGGTGGCATCCTATAGACTAAGAAACAGGAGAATGGATAGTGCCACCTCCCACCCTGCACTTGTCCCGTGCCACTGACACTGGGAGTTAAGGTAAGAAGACAGCTGTTTCCTGATGTTTGCTCTAACGTAAATTCTTCTGAGAATACAGTTTCCTCCCTAAAACTCAGGTGTTATTAAATAAGGATTGAGTTGGAAGTTGTTCACTGGCTGATAGAACAATCACCCTTTTCCTTAGAACATAACACATTCTTCCTAGTCCTATTATGGGGTTTAATTGGCTTCTCCTTCAGATGTCTTATTTTGCAAAGTCCTTGCTTCTTGGTGCAAAAGAAATCTTTGGCTGGCTCATGCTACCAGACTTTCAGACATGGTCAGGTACGTCTCTCTCAGCCTCAAGTGGAGAGCGCCCCCATGCATGAACGATAAAGTTGGTTCTCTGAAAGGATTCGTACATGCTAGAAGAGGGTTCTCACAACTCAGCAGAAAGAAAGCAGAGTAAGGGGCCCGGGGAATCTGCGTTCTTACCTGAATCCTCTACCCGCCACATGGATGGCTGGGAAAAGTATTTCAGCGCTCTCTTCCTCACCTCTTCATACATCATCTTACTTCCCAACACAGATTCAATAAAATTGGTTCGCCATTCCTGTTGTAAATATTATATGATGTAAGCGTTTTGTTTTCTGTAGCATCTGTTTCTCCAGACACATTCGACCCAGCCGGAGGAGACCAGCCGGCCACCTGATGTTCCTATCACTTTGAATTAACAACTTCAGCCACGGTTGTATCTGTTATTGGGTCCATGGGATGGGATCAGATTCTGAGGTCACAGATAGAAGCAGAATGGCTGGAAACCTTCTAGACTCAGGTGCACATCTGTTTATGGCTCCAGTTGCTGGACAGAAAGGTGACAGCTTACCTGTAGTGACTCGAGAGGGGCCTCTTTACCTATGGCATCCCTCAATCTGCCTTGTGATACCGGAAGAGTCTGGTCCTTGGAAACTGGGTCAGTCTTTCACAATGCCCCGAGGAGGGCTGGGGTGAGGGAGGCACATGAGATTCAGGACCTCTTGATTTAAGTAGGGCCTCACAATAAGGGCCTCACCCTGACATAAGTAGGACAGCTACTCAAGGGACTGGGGGATCCTGAAAGAGGAAATAAGAAAGTTCCACAGCCCAGCCTCCCCCACATTTTGTAATTCCCCCAGAACTGGAAAGGCTTTCAGACACCACTGGCTGAAGAGGAAGGCCTGGTCCTATTACCTCCTCCTGTAGAAAGAGTTCCCCTACCATCTGCACATATGAATTTACTCATTTCAGGGTTGCTTAGCAATCTAAATTGTCGGTTCCCTCCTCCCCTCACACACTGAGGTGACAGCTGAAGACCCTCATTGCTCACGTGTATGCCAGAGTTTGAGAGACATGCATGGGGTAATCTCTGGTTCACGCTATTCCTGCCCACTCTGCTGTTCTGAGCTCATCAGGAGCTAACCTTCCAGGAGCTATTGTACAGATAATGCTAGCCTATCTTCAATTTTCAGTTTTGATTTTCATTGCCTTAATAATAAGAGTGTTTTCATCCTCTTCAGCCTTCCCCACCATACCCTGCATTGCCACTTCCAACAAATTAGGTAAAGGATGACAGACGTCAGAGCTACGGACAAATCCAGCTCCATGAAAGGGAAAAAAAAAAAAATCCATGGACTAAAAGTCAATGCTTTGTAACTACACACAATTTTCTTCTCCCATCAGCCATCCACAAAGGAGGAAGAGAGGGCAACATGAGAGCTTCCTAATTTCACTAAAAGGTTATTCTATAATGTGTCGAACCTGGGGGAGCGAAAAGAATGTGTACTCAAAGCCATTTACCTCTGACTGCAATTTTCCCCTCTATTACTCATCGTGCTAAAGACGAGTTTACGTGACAATTTTTCCTCCTAAAACCACAGTACTGAAATTGGAAAACGCCAGTGAGATCTAATTAGAGTTTCTGACATTGTTGAATTCTCTAAAGGTGAGCCCTCATGCTTATCTTTATGATGTTGGAAAAGGTAAAAAAAAAAAAAAAAAAAAAAAAGACAAAACTCTCAACTCAGACTTTGTTTTTGTTTCCCCGAGGAAGCATATTTTGCTGCTTGGAGCCTGGAGTTTCTGTGGAGTAAATTCTTGAGATGAATGTGAGTCAGAAGCAGGAGGTGAGAAGCTGTTAATTCAAAGTGACAGAAAATTAGGAAAATGTTTAGATTGGTCTATCTCTGTAACATGTTTCACAAGTATTAAAATCAAGCTAAGTAATATGTCTTTTGGTGGGAATTTTGCCCAGTGAATAATACCGAATTGAGAGCTTTAAATGGTAAGCAGAGCCAATACCCAATCATTAGCTCTGCTCCTTCTACTAACAGTTAAAATATTTTCAAAGAGCAAAATCCGTGATATAAAACAGACTATAATCAAGCCACTAGGATATGATGGCATTTCTTCCCAAACTGTAGAATTGCTTCCTTTCTGTTGGGAGTAGCTGGATTTGGTTTTATCTCCCCGTTGGTGATGGAATATGAGAAATAATTAGAGGGCTGTGACGTAGGATTTGTTTTTCATCTTTCCCTATGAAGGCTGGGAGGCAGACACCTAGAAGCCGAAACAATGACAAGTCTGGCCGTGGATCCTGTCTGGGGAATGGAGCAGGACTCCTGAGTCAGAAGCCCAGGCAGACATTTCATTCATTCATTCATCGGTGACAGGCTGGGTGGTTCCTATGAGCCACGTGCTTTTTTAGACACTAGACAGTTGGGTGCATCCGTGGAAAAGAAAAAGATCCTTGTCTTTTGGAGCATACACGCTAGTGGTGGGACAGGGGCAATGTACAAAATACGGTTACTGAGTTAAGTGCTATAGGGCGTTGGAAGTTGAGAAATGCTAATGGCAAAAAGGGGTGCCATAAGGATTAGAGGTGCCATAGGTGCATGTGGAGGGTGGGTTTCATGTTTTACATCGGGTAGTCGAGGGAGCTCTCATGAGAAAGGCATTCTTTGACTGAAAGACTAGGAGGACCTAAGGATCTCAGCCATGTGGATTTCTGGGCCACACATTCCAGGGGGAGGAAATGGTTAATACAAAGGCCACAAGGTAGGGACAGTAGGTGAGACGGCTGGCTCAGGGCTGAGCAATGCAGAGAGGGAAAGAGGACACCAGGGCTGTAAGGGAAGTGAGTGTGACCCTCGCAGGTGACAGTAAGTACCTGGGCTTTTACTCTAAGTGCGACTCGAGCCACTGGGGGCTGTGCAGCCCTTTATATGGTGAATAAAGCGTTCATCCATCAGCTGACAGAGAAACATTCTGGGTGATTATTGTGCAGGTCGACAGTTCAGTTTCAGCAGTGTTGCTGACTGCCCAGAAAGTTTGTGTAATTACTTATTTTATTTTATTGCGTTTTAATTTATTATTTTCATAAAAATTAAGTTCTGGCCCTAACAGAATTGAGACAAAGTTGGAAATCATATCTGTCATTCTCAGCCCTGGTAGTGAACTAGATGCCTTGGACAGCTGGTATGGCCTCCTGTACCCAGAAATTCTGATTCAAGTATAACCTAGGAAAGAGCCTCTGAATCAGTGTTTTCAAAAATACACACAAAAACCAGAACAAAGAAACGAAATTTCCCGGTGATTCTAATGCCCCTACAGGACTGAGCAATTTTACCAGAGATGTTTTGAAGAAGGTCTTTAGTTCATTGAACTGAAACCAGCAGACCATGTGTTTATTAAAATTAAAAAGAACCACATTTCAAGAATATGTGTGAAATCTTCAAAAGATCATCAGGTATTATGCCTAAAAAGAATAATGCAAAGACACATTTTATAATATGTTCTCTCTATGTGAATGAAAACTTCACTTAACAACACATAAGTTTCTAGGAACTCCCCACATTTTATTTTACTTACAGCTTTTAGGAGCAGTTTTTTTTTTTTTTTAAAGATTTATTTATTTATTTATTTGACAGACAGAGAGAGATATATATCACAAGTAGGCAGGGAGGGAAGCAGGCTCCCTGCTGAGCAGAGAGCCCGATGCAGGGCTCGATCTCAGGACCCTGAGATCATGACCTGAGCTGAAGGCAGAGGCTTAACCCACTGAGCCATCCAGGTGCCCTTCTAGGAGCAGTTTTTAAGTGTAGGGATTTGAGATCTCTGAAAATGACGTTTTCTTTGATGGGAGGACTATGGACTGAATTGTGTGCCCCCCTCCCCATTCATAGGTGGAAGACATGACCCCCAGTGTAATGGTGTTTGGAGGTAGCTAGGGTCTTTAGGAGGTCATTAAGGTCGAATGAGGTCAGAAGTGTGGGTCCTAATCTGATAGGACTGGTGGCCTTAGAAGAAGAGGGAGAGAGAGAGATCTGTGTCCATGGCCCAAGGAAGGGCCGTGGGAATAGCTAGTGAGAAGGGGGTCATCTGCAAGCCAGGAGAAGAGCTCTCACAAGAGATCAAATTGGCTGGAAACTTGATCCGGGACTTCTGGCCTCCAGAATTGTGAGAAAATGAATTTCTGTTGTTCAAACCACCCAGTCTATGGTATTTTGATATGACAGCCCTAGCAGAGGGCTGTCCTGGACTGGACAGGCCTAAATGCATGGTTGATCCCTAATCCCCTGTCCTTGGTGGAAGGCTGTACTGTCCAGGGTTCTGGAACGAGGCAGTATCTACCTGAGCTAGCATTTTGGTTACTTTGCTGCATTAAATAAAAACAAAACACCTATGGGCAAGTAACGACTATGCATGCAGCCCATACAGGGACAAACCAAAAAGCACACTAGTTGAAAAAGACGATGAGGGCTAATAATTGGAATTTCTCTGTTACCTCGTCTTCCTGTCTGTTAGGGCAGGCAAGTAAGGGGAACCTACCTGTTATCCCCAAAGACATTGCATCATAGTAAGTAAAATCAACCTCAGCTCTTCCAAGGTGGTTTTGGCATTTGTTTTCTTGTTTTATTTTTGGATTTATTTATTTGAGAGAGAGAGCAAGCTCGGGGAATTGGCAGAGAGAGCGAGAGTCTTGTGCAAATAAAGGCCAATTCTACAGCCTAAGCAGCCAATGCTTAATACATAGAAGAGACGCCATGGCCGTTTTTGCTCAGTATTTGCTTAAGATAAGATGTTCTCAGAATGTACATGTCTATTATTTGCTTTGAAAGTGGTTGTTGTCACTCTGTTTTCCTCTTGGCGCTCAATGACATAGATGGCCTGGAGAGCGTGCTGTGACGTCAGAGACAAAATGAAATACTTCGCAAACAACACTGGGTAAATTTCATCCTCTCCCTAGCAGACTAGGGAGAAAACTCCCTACCTACTCATTTTGAGCTGATCTGATCATTGCCCTCAAAATATAGCAGCAGCCAAAATCCTCCTAATACTCGGGTGAGGAAAAGTCCATTCTCGAAAAGCCTGATTACCCAGATGGAACAGAGAAATCTGTTACGGGCCTCCACATATCAACAGTGCATAATTAGCAGCTGCTAAAATAATAGAAGTCAATTGAACAAAAATATGGCATGCTCTGCCTTCATTTATTAAATACCTTATGTTTCCAAACACTGCTTTCCACAGAGCCTTCGAGGGGCATTCCGGCAAGTATCCGCGGGCCCTGAACACAAAACATCGACCGACTTTTTTGACAAACTTTAAAAAGGAGCTGCTACCACAAACCCACAAACGGGCACAGAGTTGACTATTTTCCACGGGCCTGACAAAAAAACGTATTTGTCAGAAGCAACCTTTAAGTGGGCTGTCATCATCAAAGACATCAGCAGCCCGTCTCCCTGGGAGACAGCAAAACCCCACATTTATCTAAATTATCTCAGTAATATGACAGAATGATTGCTCACTAATGGTCAATAACAGTTTTCTTTGTCATTTTCCTAGTCATTACCTCCTCAGAATGAACTGCAGAATACATTGCTTTGCGGCCCATGACCAGAATGTTAATTTCCTCCTTGCATTTATGGCTGGTTCCCTTCAACATGTGTACTTGGCTAGCCCATTGCTGGCATCTTTCGTTTCGTGGAAATGAATACCTGCCTTAGGAAGCCCGATGAACACAAAAATACTTGACGTGCAAACAAAAAATGCTGTTCTCATTCCCCCCCCATACACACCCCCACACCCCCTTGTGAATTCTGTCTTTCATCTGATAAGGCGAGTACGGACTACAGGCTCAGAATGGGCTGGCTGAGTGTCTGCTGGTGTTTGGGCTCCATTTCTGTGGCTTTATCAAGCTTTGTCTCAGATTTTCATCGTTCAGACAATCCTCCTTTGAAGAGATGGATGATACAGTAAAACCGAAAGCACGTGAGAGCTGATTCCAAGAATATGTTGCTTCACCGGCGTGAGTACAGGAGCCCCTGATCCTTTCTGAGGACGGGGAGGGGGTGGCCCACTGTTGGTTGTAATTGTTCTTCTATCCTCTAAAAGCTAGATCAGACCTGAAAAAATGAAAAGCGCAAGCCAAAGGGAGAATGATAACAAAGCAGAACTTTTTTTTTTCCCAAATAAATAGAGCTGAGGATTTTTTTTTTTTAAATGAAGATTTAAACATGTAGAACTGGCTGTATCAGGGAAAGTAGGGCATTGTAGTTCTCATGGCTGCTGAGCTGAGCAGCTCGATAACAGGAGCCAAAACGATGAGCCAGGACCTCAGAAAGTAGGTGGCTGCAGGTGCCACCCCGGGCAAGCTGTGTCTGTCATGCTGCTCCCACCTCCCCACCCCCAGCCCCGTGCAGAACTGCCCCTTCATGAAAATGAAATGAAGTGAATGGAAGCCCCACAGAGAGAAATACGTAGGAACAGGACCACCGTGCATTTACGTGCAAAGGGAGTGGGGAGTGATTCAGCAGGCTCCTTTCAACCCAGGGCAATCTCTGCCTGCGCGACATCTCTGGGTGTTTTGACTATTTTTTGTTGACTTAAAAAGCAGCCACATGACCGTTATTCTGAGGAGGCAGTCTCGGCTTGAAATGATCCGTTTCAATCGACTTAAAAATACAAATATGCTTTTCTGAATAAGCATCCCGGTGTATGCTTTGGGAACTTCCGTCACTAAACTTAGAGGAGGCCTGTGTCTCCCTCCCTGTCACTCACCGTCACCTGCCCCTCTCCTGCCTGGTGCACGGGCCAGTCCCTTCCCCTCACTCGGGAGCACACGCATATTCCCACCCACCAAGAAAAACTTGCAGCCTACGCGGCCGCATGGACATCTCAGAGGTATTTTATCCAGAACAATGAACTTGACATTTTCCTTCTCAGTCTAGTGTTATAGTCCATTAAATGTTACAAACCAGAAAACTAATACAGTTGACCCTTGAACGACATGGGTTTGAAGCCTGCAGGATTATTCTATACAGATTTTTTACAGGACAGTACGGTAAATGTATTTTCCCTTCCTTAAGATTTTTTTTTTTTAAAGATTGTATCTGTTTGTTTGTTTGTTTATTTGAGAGAGAGTGTGCCAGCAGGGGGAGGGGCCGAGGGAAAGGGAGAGAATCCTCAGGCAGACTCCATACTCAGTGCTGAGCCCGACTTGGGGCTCAGTGTCATGACCCTGAGATCATGACCTGAGCCGAACCCAAGAATCTGATACTCCGCCAACTAAGACACCCAGGCACTCCTCTTCCTTTTGATTTTCCTAATAATATTTTCTTTTCTGTAGCTTACTTTATTCTAATACAGCATATAATATATATAGAGAAATATATATATATTTTTTGAAATATATGTTATATATATATGTATGCATATAGGTATATTAATCAGCTGCTTGTGCTATCAGAAGGGTTCCAACAGGCAGTAGGTTTGGAAAAGTAAAGTTCATGGGGAATTAAAAGTTATATGCATATTTTAGGTTGTGAGGGCAATGGAGGGCTCGGTGCCCCTAATCTTTGCACTGTCAAGCGTCAACTGTCCTTGTCCTAGAATCCACGTTGCCCTTCACATCCAAGCCAAACGCAGCCCATTCTGTTTTCCTCTCAAGACTAAATTTCCACCTCTGCCTGCAGCCAACCACTACAGGCTCCCTCCATCCCTAACAAAAAATCTATTCCAACAAGCTCTTATATTTCTTCATTTCCAGTTTCTTCAATTTCAAACCATTTTCCATACCGCTTTTATTTATTTATTTTTAAATTAAAACTCTAAAAATTACCTTGTCATTCTCCTGACTTAAAATACATAATACCCTTCCCCAGGAAATTCTCCAAATTCCTTATCAAGGGATTTGATTATTAATCCTCGGCACTCAGTCTCCAAGCCCCCCCTCCCCCTCAAAATCTTATGTCCTCCTCCCGGTGGAAAGATGCCGAGCTTCGCTTCTGCTGTCCCTTTTGTCAAAGCTGCCCTTCCCCCTCTCCTCCACTGTCACGTGTCATTTAGAAACAACCTTAAGTCCCATCTTCTTTTTTAAATTCTATTCCATCCCTTAAATAAGGTAAACTTAACACTTTCTACATTTGAGTTTTTTCTGCTCGCTTTGCTTTCTGAGCTCAATTTCCACGCCTATTATAGCACTGAGCACACTGGATGGTGGTGGTTGGCTGAAGGGCATGCTTCTCTTTCTGGTCCATCAGCCCCTCGAGGGCGGAAACTATTGCTCAGTCATCTCCGCGTGTCTGTATCCCGCAACTCACACACTCCCAACGAATACATGTTGTACTCAGTGGCCATCGATGGTCACACTGGACATTCTAACTTGATCTTATACTTTTTCTTTCTAAATAAGGCATAAATAATTTTTTAAAAACCGACACTTTTCTCATATGATAATATTACAGCTCTGAAGACATGCTTTTTGTCTTTATGATACTAACACATCTTTTACGTAGCAATCAGCTGTTGGCTAGTTCAATTTCTGGCAGCAGAAATCCTGGGTGAATCTTGTCATCTGAATAGAAGAATGACAGATAAGAAAAGGGACATAAGCCTGTGGTTCACGGGGCTGTCTGGCTAACCCGTGGACTGTGACTCCTGTGTTAGGGGGAAGCACAGGGACCAGCTAACAAGCTCAGACTTCATCTTGCCTTTTCAAAACATTTTTCTGTAGCCAGTACTTTCTTCTGAATCTAGAATCCCTCAATGTTAGCTTGAGTGGGAGGTACAATTTGGGGTACTTTGCTAAGGGTCATTCGTATTGTTTTTCTCCTGATTAAGAAGAGTTCTTAGGGACCTCCGGGTGGCTCAGTGGGTTGCTGCCCACCTTCAGCTCAGGTCATGATCCCAGGAGCACCACAGGCTGCCTTCTCAGCCAGGAGCCTGCTTCTCCCTCTTGCTCTGCCTGCTGCTCCCCCTGCTTGTTCTCTCTCTGTCAAATAAATAAATAAAATCATAAAAGTAAAAAAGAAGAAGAATTCTTGGCCACGTCATCAACCACGAACCTTGATCTTCTCAGAGGCTCCACGTCATTGGAAAGGAGGTGCCAGAGAGCATGGTACATGAAATTGCCCTGAATCAATAATGAATCAAGACACTCCAGGTCACAACAGAAAGCCAAAAGCTGACCTTGAGGAGCACGGGGCTCAGATATAAAAGAACATTCTTAAGCTCCTCAGTGGTCCTGCCAACATGCCCGTATTATCACCCAGGACAAGGATTAATGTTCACTGTTGACAATGAGTCATCAGTGAAAGGGTAAATTATGCTCAGTCATTTACTTAAAAAGCCAGATGAGTGTAGGAAGTTTTCAGAGGCATTTCCCCCAAATGGTAAAATTTTAAGAGTCTTGTGCTTAAAGGAATGAACTGCCATTGCCTGGTAATTTGCCTTTTGTCAACTAGCCCATTGCTTTTCCTACCCACACAAAATCAATAGAGGTATTTATTATACCATTCGACCATCTCCAAGCCAGTAATATACCTGCAATTCATTTTTAAGCATAAATGGTTTTGAATAGCATTTTATTCACCTTTGTGAGAGATAAGTGGTAGACATGGACTATTGTATATACTCAAAAACAAACTCTGAAAAATGCAAACCATTTAAAATAACTACATAGGGGTGGCTGGGTGGCTCAGTGGGTTAAGCGTCTAGCTCTTGAGTTTAGCTCAGGTCATGATCTCAGGGTCGATGGAGGGAGCCCTGTGTCTGGCTCCCTGCTCAACGGGGAATCTGCTTGACATTCTCTCTCTCCCTCTGGCCCTCCCTCAACCTGCTCTGTCTTCCTCTCTCTCTCAAATGAATAAATACGCGCCTGTGTGGCTCAGTTGGTAAAGTGTCTGCCTTTGGCTTAGGTCATGATCTTGGGGTCCTGCGATCAAGCCCTGCCTTGGGCTCCCTGGTCAGCAAGGAGCCTGCTTCTCTCTCTTCCTCTACCCCTGCCCATGCATGCTCTCTCCCTCTCTCTCAAATAAAGTCCTTTAAATAAATAAATTAATTAATTAAAAAAAATAAAATAATTACTTATTGTGGCTTTCTGTTTTGCCTTATTATAAATATGTCCTCTATTTGCTTCTTTGCCTTCCTCCCAGAATAGGTGGTAAGTTCCTTGAAGCAGAATCATGTGTAATACATCTTGTGTCCTGAGCAGTACATAAAGGAAATGACTGACACTATTAATATTCTCAGCGTTAGTGGCGACAAGGGACTATAAGCATGGAGCCCTAACCTGGTCATCACATACAGATCCTAAGTTTAAGACCAAAAAGGATTATGTCAGTCTGGAGCACCCAGTGCCACAAATGGGTGAGTCCTTAATGCTTCGGGAAATACACAAGGAGGAACTGAACTGTGGCCAAATACAGAAGAATCCAAGTGTGTATTTAATAGAATAGTCACAATTTCGGTCACGTTTGTTGCCAAAATAAATTCTATTCTAAACCTCTAAATATCTTGAAATAGCATCAACTAGAGAAAGTTTTCCTTCTCTCAAAAGAGCGTCCATGGAGGATAGACTGACCAAGCTTATCAAGCAGTGTTTAATTCCCTAGAAGAAAGCAAGCCCAGATGCCATGATATTTGAAGAACTATCTCACAAAAGAAAGAAGAAGGCAAGACGTCTCTCTTTGCTGTTTAAGTGAAAGTAGAGTCCATAAGTGCACTGCATTACAGAGGCATAGAAAGGCATAAATGTATGTGTGTGAGAGAGAGAGACAGAGACAGAGGCCAAGAGAAAGAAAGAGACAAAGGGGACAAGAAATGAATAGAGAGCTAGAAGAGACATTGAGTTAGACTGTCTTATTTTCAGACCTCTCATGTGGGAAGGAATAAATTCTGCCAATTAGCGAGAGATCACACGGGATGATAGTTCAAGTCCTTCCAACTCCAAATTCCATGCGTTTCATGTCTGGATGCTTACCTTACAACTCAAGGGGATGATCCGCAGAAATAATGACTCAGCTCCAAATGGAATCTTAATAGCAATTTTTGGTTGTCATAGCAATTCAACCTCCAGCTTCTGAAAAAATCCAGTGGGAGCATGCAGACTACACACCTCCTCCAGTGCCTTTCCACCCAACAGGAGCAGAATTCCGTGCTAACCCACAGACCCAAGGCTGGTATTTTCCCTCATGAGTCCCTGTGGGACATCCTGGTCCACTGCCACACACTCGCACAAACTCAATTAAATACAAATGACACAACCTGGGTCAAAATACAAATGCTGGGTCTTGCCAACAGCCCAGGTTCAAGTTACCTTCTGTGTTACACGTCTGCGCTTCGAGATGCCATGGCACTGACGTAACCTTAAAAAATAAGTAAGACGTACCTGACGCAGAATGTGAAGGTAACTTTATAGTCCTCGAGGGCATTTGCTTTAAAACAATAGAAGAATATTCGGGAATATGTTAGCTATACAGTCAGCTCATAAACTAGGGTAAACTAAACGTCGCAAATGGGACAAATTATAAAGAGCAGCACAACAAAGAAAAAAGCAGAAATCTGGTGGGAAAAGAAAGAGCAGAGAGAAGTAACAAAGCCAACCTTATCTCCCATGACTTGTTCTTTTTTTTTTTTTTTTTAAAGAATTATTTATTTTGGAGACAGAGAGCACGAGCAGGCGGGGCAGAGGGAGAGGGAGTCTCAAGCAGACTCTGCAGTGAGCGCAAAACTCGATCTCGGGACCCTGAAATCAGGACCTGAGCGGAAACCAAGAGTCAGACGCTTAACCGCCTGGGCCACCCAGGTGCCCCTCCAAAGACTGGTTCTAAATTAAGCCGAAGATTCCTTGTAAGGAGGCTTTATGTCTCTAATTCATTTGGCGAGTGCATTTTCATAGTCAATGACAAGTGTGGGTGAGGACACGAAATGAACTAGGAGTGAACAGAAGCCTGATTTGTAAAAAGTGCTTTTAAATGGCAAATGAACTTTCCAATTGCGAGAATATGCTTGTTAAGTTTTTTAACAGAAAGAGAGCATGTGGCCCGGACGCTGGCCTCTGCAAGTCCCTAGGTGTCTGCCTTTCATGATCAGACGCCTTCTCTAGGGGAGCACAAGGGTACTTATGCGAACGCAGCATTGATGTTCCTGGGAGCCCTTGCGTTGTCGCTGTGGTGGAGAAGTGGTCCCAGTGCCTTAGCAGCAGCCTTTATGTTCCAGAACTGACAAAGAGGAGCGCGTAATCCTCCTGCTGGCAGATTGGGGTCAGTGCGACCTGTTGTCCAGAAGCATACCGGTGACTCTGCCTCGCTCATTCCTTCTGCTGTGAACATTTATTGCTCGAAGCAACATTTCAGGGAACTGGAACCCCCTTCTCATTTGGCAGACGTTTCAGCAAATTACTTTTCTTCTGCATAGCTCAAGAGAAGTGGCACTAGCTGTTAGTGCCTACCTGGCGTATTGAGTTTCCTACAGGGGACAAACAAATCAAATGCAATTAGAAACTGTTTGTGAAGAGTATAGATCATATTTCCAGCGCATAGTATTACATAACCATTTCTATCTCTGGCACAATCTATAGCTCACATAGGACACTAGTAAATGGCAGGATATTACAATAAAATATACAATGCATATTCTCTTGATAAATATTATGACCCCTTTTTTTGTTTCCAATATGCTTTTTGCTATGATGCCTATTCCATTACAAATCTTTACCTTTAGAGGGAAACTTTTTTAAAAAAAATTTATTTATTTGTGAGAGAGCCTGAGTGAGAGAGAGAGCATGAGTGGGGTGAGGGCCAAAGGGAGAAGCAGACTCCCTGCTGAGCGGGAAGCCTGATGCGGGACTTGATGCTAGGACCCTGGGATCATGACCTGAGCTAAAGGCAGACGCTTAACTGACTGAGCCACCCAGGCACCCCTAGAGGTAACCTTTTATCATAAAGAATCCTTTGGATTTTGAAAAGTTAAATTTAGGATATTTTATGAATTAATTATTAAGACTAAATCTAGGGTAGGGCACCTGGGTGGCTCAATCGGTTAAGCGGCTGCCTTCGACTTAGGTCGTGATCCTGGGGTCCTGGGATCGAGCCCCACATCGGGCTCTCTCTCTCCTTCTCCCTCTCCCACTCCCCCTGCTCGATCGAGTCCTGCATCGGGCTTCCCTGCTTAGTGGGGAGTCTGCTCCTCCCTCTCCCTCTGGCCCTCTTCCCTGCTAGTGCTCTCACTCACGCTCTCCCTCTCAAATGAATAAATAAAAGATCTTTAAAAAAAAAAAGACTAAATCTAAGATGTTATTAGTTATAATATGTAATTAAAGCTTGAGAAAACAAAGATCCCTTAATCAAGTATAGTTGTGCATTAAATAAGAATTTTGCATTGAAGAGACCAGAAACAAGCTAACTAATAGGTAATAGGCCTTGGTATTGACACTATATACTTATAGTTTCAAACTATGAATTTTAAATATTAGGCACCACAATTAACATATTTTGGTGTTTTCAGTTCTCTCAGGAGAAATCAACAGTAATAATAACCAACAGAGATGAAAAATTCTTTTCCACAAGAGTCTAGAAATCCAATGATCCTTTCAAAAAAGGAGGGTTCATATTGATGGGTTCAGGACACACTACCCCAAAATATGGCAATGTGGCATAGCAAATATTTCAAGTGGAGGGTCTTTGAGAAATGGAATGTGCCGGAAGGACTTTCTGATTTTTTTTCTCCCAAAGCAAGTCATAAACCACTCAAGTAGGAGGTGCTCTCTCTATTCCAGAGTAAAGATGCACCCTGTCTTTGAAGACAGAGGGGAATCTGAACATTAGGCTTTGCTAAGGTTCCCACACTTACCCCATACCTTTGTATAAAGATATTTTCCTCCCCTACAATGTTTTCTAACTTCTTATTGTTCTCCTGCAAAATCTATTTTCCCCACTCTGTTATTGCATTTGAGTTTCTTCAGTCACAAAGCTGAGTGGATTTCCTTATGTCCCCTGGGACTCTAACTTTTTCATTTCACTCTCTGCTTTCTCCAGGTGTATCATCTCATTAAGATGAGCAGCCTAGAGCAAGGTAGTTTATCACCCTCTTATTCCAGGAACCAATTTGTCCTCTCCAGAAAGTTTTTCCTCTATCCTTCCAGAAATGTTATATATGTACCCAATTAGCATATGCATATAAATATTCCTAATCTTTTTTCATACAAAACAAGAAAATAACAACGAAAATGAACCTTATTTTTCTTATCTAATGATAGGTCTTTGAGAGCTTTCCACACCAGTCCTTAGGGAGTCATCTCATTCTCTCTAAGAATAAACAACTTTGTAAATTGTGGACAAGTTTTACATTTTATTTTATGGTGATTATATTGTTAAGGTTTTCTGTCTTATATATGGTTAATATTAAAATTTATAGTTTCCAAAAACATTCATGCATTTCATGTACTTTTTCAAACTTACATAGCATTGATGATGTAGTTTCATATTTTTCTTAATTTCTCCTGTATACGTAGTAATCTTTTTGCTTTCATTTAATTTATAATTAAATTTTGTCACTTTTTTCTTTGCTAGTTACCTAAGTATCTATTTTATGATTGTTTCCAATGAAATGAAACAATGAATAAATTTTTCACAGTCTTTAATTTTTGTTAGAATCACCATTTCTTCCTTCCTTCTGCTTTCTTTAAATATATCTTTAAAAATTTTTCTCATTTTGAATTGGATACATTTGCTGTTGTGTATTCATTCCCTGTAGCCTTATTGAGGCATAATTCACAAATAAAATTAATACATTTAAGGTGAAAGAGGATGATTTGATATATGATTACAACAATCAAGTTACTGTGTGTGTGTGTGTGTGGTGAGAACATTTAAGATCTGCTCTATTAGCAAATTTTGAGTAAACAATACAGTATTGCTAAGTATAGTCACTGTGCTATAGTTTAGATGCCCAGAACTTATTCATTTTTTAACTGACAATTTGTACCCTTTGACCAACACCTCCCTGTTTCCCCCACCTCCCAGCTCCTGCCAACCACCATTCACTCTGTTTCTAGGAATTCAGTTTTTTAGATTCCACATATATGTGCGATCATTCAGTGTTTGTCTTTGTCTAACTCATTTCACTTAAGAGAAAGCCCTCAGGATTTATCCATGTTATCCCAAATGGCAGGATTTCCTTGTTCTTTTTTTTTTTTTAACTGAATCTCCATTTTTTTAAAAGATTTTATTTATTTATTTGACAGACAGAGATCACAAGTAGGCAAAGAAGCAGGCAGAGAAATAGGAGGAAGCAGGCTCCCTGCTGAGCAGAGAGCCCGATGTGGGGCTCGATCCCAGGACCCTGGGATCATGACCTGAGCTGAAGGCAGAGGCTTTAACCCACTGAACCACCCAGGCACCCCGATTTCCTTACTCTTTATGACTGAATAATATTTGTTTACATATATACACAGCACGTTTTCATTATCCATTCATCTGTCAATGAATACTTCTGTTCTTTCCATATCTTAGCTATTGTGAGTAATGCTTCAGTGAACATGGGTGTGTAAGTATCTGATTGATATCCTGATTTGATTTCCATCAGATATATGCCTAGAAGGGGAACTATTGGATCATCTGGTAGTTTCAGTTTTAGGTTTTTGAAGCATGTCCATACTGTTTTCCAAAATGGCTGCGCTAATTTACTTTCCCACCAAGACTGCATCAGGGTTCCTTTTTCTCCACATGTTCTCCAACACGTGTCATCTCTTGTTTTTCTCATAATAGCCATCCTAACAGACATGAGGTTATTATATCTTTCTTTTTTTGCGTAAGTAGTTAATACTACGTATTTTCCAAGTATTTAGGATAATGTATTTTCCTTGGATAGATAGACAGATAGATTCATATTTATTTTCTAGAAATATTGCAGCTTCAGTTGTTCATGATGCAGTGTCCCAAGGGTGAAGAGATGTTTTACTCCATATGGGAGTGGATTTGATACAGTCGTGATTGTTTTTAACGACTTTCTGTGCTATTTTCACTGCATTGCATTGCATCACACTGAATGTTGTCTATTTCTATTTTTTTTATGACTTATTTATGACTTGTGGACCGTATGTGGTCATTTTGGCATCATTCCATGAATAAATAAAAGGAAAGGAAAATATGTTTTGTCTTTTCAGAGTATAGGTTGGATGTATACCAATTAGATATACCTTATTTCATCTGTCATCTATGTTATTGTAGCAATTAAATTACCTCCCTTCGTTTTCAGGTTATTTTTACAAATACAATTCAGTCTCATTTTTTCCATGTGATCACTTCAGGAGAAGTGAAGCTTTATACTACTATTGTTTGTCTATCTTTCTCTAGATTTCTTGTATTTTGGCTTTATGGGTATTGATGCCATGATATTTGGTATTTAATATATTTAATACAATATTATTTAATACAAATAATACAAAATATATTTAATACAAATATTAAGTATTCTTGCTGATGGAACCATTTGTCATTCTATGGAGCACTTTGTTTCATTTAATGCCTGTTTATCCTGATTCAACCCTGTTCCTTTAGATTGCAACTTTTGCTTTCTTTTTATTTTAATATTTCTGGTGTATCTTTGACAAACTTTATTTTCAAACATTCTGAATCCATTTTTTCTTTTTTTTAAGATTTTATTTATTTATTTGACAGACAGATCACAAGTAGACAGAGAGGGAGGCACAGAGAGAGGTGGAGGCAGGCTTCCTGCTGAGCAGAGAGCCCGATGCGGGGCTCGATCCCTGGACCCTGGGATCATGACCTGAGCCGAAGGCAGAGGCCTAACCCACTGAACCACCCAGGCGCCCCTCTGAATCTGTTTTTAAAGAGGCAAGCTTTTGTATGCCTCATGTTGCTAAATGTTGCTTTGTGCTTCAAACCTAGAATCCTTTTATTATCTTTTATTGGGAAGTTTAGTTTATTTGTATTTCTCGATATAGTAAATACCTACAGGCCTAATCCTAACATTTGAGGGGTCTAGTGCAATAGTATGAATATAGGTGCACATGCCACAGTTCACAAATGTCCTTTTTTTCATCTTCTAACGTGCAGACCAGAGTGACTTTTTGTTGTTTGAGACTTGTGATTTTCACAGGAGCAATTCTTTTTCATTCTCATTGTTTTGATCAATTATTAAATATTCACTTAATAAGGAAGACAAAATTGTAGAGATTTGATTTGTTCAAATTCTGGACTCAATAAGATTGTCTTGCTCTTTCTCAATGTTTTTTCCTCTGTATTCTTTCCTTTCTTTTTAAAAAAATTCATACATTTATTCATTTAAATTCCAGTATAGTTAACATATAAAACTATATTAGTTTCAGGTGTAAATATAGTGATTCAACAATTCTATACACGACTCAGTGCTCCTCATGATGAGTGTGGTTTTTTTTTTTTTAAAGATTTTTATTTATTTATTTGACAGATCAGAGGTAGGCAGAGAGGCAGGCAGAGAGAGAGAGAGGAGGAAGCAGGCTCCCCACTGAGCAGAGAGCCTGATGCGGGGCTCGATCCCAGGACCCTGGGATCATGACCCAAGGCGAAGGCAGAGGCTTTAACCCACTGAGCCACCGAGGCGCCCTGATGAGTGTGTTCTTAATGCCCCTCACCTGTTTCACGCACCCCCCACCCTCTGGTAACCATCTGTTCTCTAAAGTTAAGAGTCTGTTTTTTGATGTGTCTCTTCATTTCTTCTTTTTTTGTTTATTTTGTTTCTTAAATTCTACATGAGTGAAATCATATGGTGTTTGTCTTTGCTGACTGTCTTATTTCCCTTAGCATTAGACTCCCTAGCTCCATCCATGTTGTTGTAAATGGCAAGATTTCCTTCTTTTTTATAGCTGAATAATATTCCACCTTGTATGTGTGTGTGTGTCTCACATCTTCTTTATCCCTTCTTTATCCATCTACCTATATGTATAAATATATACATATATATATCTCACATATCTCATATATATATATATGTAAATAATCTCACATCTTTTTTTTTAAGATTTTTTATTTATTTATTTGACAGATAGAGATCACAAGTAGGCATAGAGACAGGCAGAGAGAAAGGAAGAGAAGCAGGTCTCTGCCGAGCAGAAAGCCCGATGCCAGGCTCGATCCCAGGACTCTGGGATCATGACCTGAGCCGAAGGCAGAGGCTTTAACCCACTGAGCCACCCAGGCGCCCCATATCTTCTTTATCCATTCATCTGTTAGAGGATACTTGGGCTGCTTTTGTAATTTGGCTATTGTAAAAAATGCCACAGTAAACAGAGATAAATACATATATCCTTTCAAATTAATGTCTTTGTATTTTCTGGGTAAACACCTCATGGTGGGATTACTGGATCATATGGTAATTCTATTTTTAACTTTTTTTCTATTTTTAAACTTTCTGAGGAAAAACCATACTGTTTTTCCACAGTGGCTACACCAGTTTGCATGCCCACTAACCGTGCACGACTTCTCCACATCTTCACCAACATCTTCACCAACACTTGTTTTTTGTGCTTTTGATTTTTCTATTCTGACAACCGTGGGGTGATATCTAATTTCTTTTTCATTGTTTTAGTCAATAAGTAAATCTTCATGAAATACATAACATAAAGTCCTGTTTGAGAATTTTAGGCAGGTTATGCTTAAAAGAAGTTTCCTCACTTTCCTTGTTTAGAGTTTTCAAAAATTTGGACAATATTTCTTTCTGAAATCATTTCTACTTTTTTTTCTTTTCAGCTTTCTTTAAGGACCTGTACTATTGTATTCTAATTCTATCAAGGTTCCTATTTGTACCCTCTCTAAAATATTAAAAAGTAGGATGAAATTGTTTTCAAATTGTATATGGTTTCAATATAATTTGTGAAAAATCGAAGTAAACATTGGAAATTGAAAAAGTGTCTTACTATCCTTTTTTAGAAAACACATTTTCCAGGGGCACCTGGGTGGCTCAGTTGGTTAAGCATCCGACTCTTGGTTTCTGCTAAGGTCATGATCTCAGGGTCCCAGGGTGGAGATTCTAGTCAGGCTCTGTACTCAGCGTGGAGTCTGCTTGAGATTCTCTCTCCCTCTCCCCCTGCACCTCCCGCTTGTGCTGTCTCTCATTCTCTCTCTCTCTCAAATAAATAAATAAATAAATCTTAAAAAAAAAAGAAAGAAAGAAAACACATGATCTATTTTCTACTTTTTCATAGCACTGGATGTGTGTGTGTGTGTGTGTGTGTGTGTGTGTGTGTGTGTGTGTACACGTGTGTGTGTGTTTATCCTATCTGAATTCTAAGGATTCATCTCTCCAATTTTTCTGGGATCGTATTGTTTTATCTTTCTGGATTCATTTCTCATGGAATACAATATGTCCTTTAAATATAGACTCAGATCTAATTTTACTTACAGGAAGTTTTCTTAAGCCATATTTTAAAGTGCATTGTAGTAGTCCTTGGAGATATTTGCAAATATTTTCCCATTCATGGTACATGCATACGTACATAGGAACATTGAACTTCCCTCCCCATTTGAAATTAACTATGGCTTTCTGACTTGCAAGTGGCCAAGGGAATGTTCATGGAAGTGGCATGTGGGACTTCTATTGGAAGTTTTAAGAGCCACTGTATGGTATGTCTTCTTTATTTCTGGTTATGGGGACTTGGGACATTCCATATAACAGTGGTTTCTTCAGCCTGGGTTCCTAACTAGGGATGATGGAGCAGGCTCAGTCAACCCAAAAAAGGACACATAACCTAAGTGAGAGATTAAAATTTTTTGTTTGTTTTGTTTTATTGGGTAGGCTCCATGACCAGAGTGGAGCCCAGCCTGGGGCCTGAACTCATAACACTGAAATCAAGACCTGAGCTGAGATCAAGAGTCAGACACTTAATCAATGGAGCCACCCATGTGTGTGCTCCTAAAATTAATTGTTTTAAACCACCAAGATTTGGGGGCATGGTGTCATTGCAGAGTCATTGCTTATAAATGTAAGCCTGCTTGAGAAAACTCAAGGCTGCCAAATGAACTGACTCTTCCAGCCCACACATAAGGAAGGATAGGGCCCTGCTTCCCAGGCCCTGTTGGAGAGTGGGAGCCTAACTTTGATAAGCCCCAGTCAGCAAATCCAGGTAGGTTCCCATAGACCAAACCCTCTCTTCCCACTTGTAATTGTCACTTCTCTGACTCTCCTGAGCCCCTGCTCTCCTCCTCCCTTCACCCCCATTCTCTCTGAAAAAATGCCCAGTCACTCCACAAATCAAAGTTGAGTTGGGTTCCTGCTAGGCTCTTGTCCTTATTACAATAGTTATTACTGATTAAAATCAGTCCTTGCTATTTTAACTAGTGCCCCCCTTTGCTTATCTTTGATAGCCGTCCATGTGATTCTTCGTTCAGTTTCAATTCCCTTGCTTCTCCTGGGTGCCAAACCCGATCCAGACAAGTGCCCAGCACTAACATCTGTTCCCATTGTTCCAGACAGTGGATGAAAGTCTTGTCTTAAGAGATGTGCCAACATTTTAGAGCTCCTTCCCTCTTTGCCTGAGAGACACAGCTGTAGACATTTCTGCCTTGCATTTCATCAAACCCAAATTCAACTTTGCCTCATAAAGACCATCTTTTCACATTTCTGTTTGGGACTATAGTTGTCTCTTAGATCAAATTTATATTTTTACACTCAATTCTCTGTGATTTTTAGAATGATTTTTAAAAGGAGAGGAGACAACAGCATTTTCAGTCTGCCATCTTAAAAGTGAAATTTCATATTATTATTTTTAAGATTAAATTCACTAGTGATACAGGTCCAGTCTAAAGACTTAATAACAACAACAAAAAAAGACTTAATAACCTTGGATTTCTTGAAATCACAATGTTGGCCAGTAATACCGAAGCTTTTATGCATTAATAGGGCTAGATCGTCTCCACCATGGGCAGATCAGGCAGACATCCCCAAACAAAATAGCCCGAATGTTTTAAATTTGTCCCATGGAAAATACCATTAAGGTGTACAGTGAGAGAATCTTTTTCAGCTAGCCCTACTTGCAGGCCATGACTCTTCCCGTTGTAAGGAGTTTAAAATGACCCATAGTAGAAAATGGATGGAGCCAGAGAAAAAGCCACCAGTGGCTCCCTACTTCTCTCTCTGATGTTAAACCTTTAGAGGGGAGGAAGTTACAGAAGTTTTCAGACATCCTGGAGGGAAGTAAGACTCCCTTTCTAATCACTAATTAAGTCTCTGGGATTGGTCAAGGGATTAAGATCAGTGGTCCCAGGTGAATATAGGTTATTAGAAAGGCTGTATGGAGCACACAAACAAGGACCGATACCAAGAAAACCCAAGTAGAGTCAACATTTCGATGCTCTGAGAAGGCACCAGGAAAAACAACTTGTACCTAATTTAGTCACACTGAGTTTAGTTGCTGCTCTCAATGTGCCAGAATTCCCCATGTAACATTTTTCTGCTTATAATATTACCAGTTCATTTCTTCACTCATTCACTTATTTATTCATCAAATAGTTTTTTGGCTAAGCCTGGTAGATTACTACCGATGTATAGAGCAGAGGAGAATTTTCATCTAAATCAACTTCTCCTAATGAATATGGGCTTCTAGATTTGAAAACGAAACCTTAATTCTCCAAACCAGCCTCTAAGGAACAATCAATATACCTATGTTTTAACAGAACATTTTATAAAATCAATAATCATTCTGCCTTTTATTTTTATTTTTTTAAAGATATTATTATTTATTTGAGAGAGAGAAAGAGCATGAGCAGGGGTAGGGGTAGAGGGAGAGGGAGAAGCAGACTCCCCATGCTGGCCTTGATCCCAGGAACCCAAGATCATGACCTGAGCCAAAGGCAGACATTTAACCTCCTGAACCACCCAGAATCCTCCATTCTGCTTTTTAAATATAACATTAAGAGTAGGGATGATGACCTGTGTTCCTTTCCCCCAACCAAAACCTTATGTATACAGCAGACCCTCCATGAAAATTTGTCAAAAGAAAAAAAAAAAACAACTTGTGATATACATACCAGGTAAACAATTGTTTATCATGGCACATATCAACCATATTGACTGAATAAGGAATTACTATGTAGGAGGTATTGCTATGATAAGTCATAGTTGCACTAGCAAGAAAGCAAATAGTATATCTAAATGGCTAAGAGAGGTAATCATTTATCCACATAGGTGCCAGGGTGACATTATCCATTTATTAGCAAATTAGTTATTTGTCACATTCAAGGAAACCAAACATTTTCTTATATTTCTTCCTTCCATAAATGCTTTGAGTCTGTAAAAATACTCGTTAATTGGAAGTGCCAGAATTCTCTGGAAACCAATTCAAATAGCCTTGCCTGTCAGCAAGGTGACAGAACACATTTACTTGCTCAAATGCCCTAGATACCAATGTCAGCCAGCAACAGCATTGCTAAAGCACTGGCACAAAATTCCTAATTGAAAGAGTCCACTGAAAACAAAAACCGATGAATATATTACTTTTAATATTCAGCTTTATTAAAAATTTTGGTCTTTCAGTTGAAAATATACTATTTTAATGAAAGTTCTTGGTTGCAGGAAAAAAGACCAGAAATGGTGACATGAAATATAATAAGAGGAGGAAGAGTTATTGAAATATAAGGAAGTATATAAGGAAGTCTCAAGGAAATGAAATAAAATTGAGTTTCATGAAAACTATACTTCAGATCTGGGAAGTCAGGAACCATGTCTCTCCCTTCGCTCCTCCTGGGTGTCTCTTCTCTGTGGGTGGGGTTCTCTGTCACATGTTCTCTTCTCTGCCTTTTTGGCCCCCGTACCTCTTCTAGTATTTTGTCTTTCAATGTTGACTTCCTCTGCTTCCTCTTACTTTGATTCCCTTTTACTGTACATGATTATGGCTCACCATGGTGACCTTTAATTTCTGACAACAACTTCGGTCTCTTAGTCAAATTGTTGATAATCAGAGAGTATGACAGTCTGGCTATCCAAACGGCTTGGCTTTTTTGAGGTCAGGAACCCATTCCTGCTCCACCTGGTTAAAATTAGATAAAATATGAGTTCTCTTGCCTGGGCTGGGGCTGAGGGGTGATGACGGAGAAGGAGGCTTGAAGTGAGGGGCACTTTCAGTGCTGTTTACTGCACGCGCCAATGGTCCAAGGTCTTAGAGGTCAAAGCCCCTGCTTCTACGGCAGTCCATGTGTCTCAGGAAATGGAAACTGTATTGAGTTCAGGTTTCCCGTTTTCTTTGTCCCATCATTTATTCACTCATTTTCACTAAGTATTTACTGAAGATCTGCTATGAGGCACACACTGTGCTGTGGGGGGTGGGGGAGAAGGATTTTTTAAAATCTTCCTCATTGCTCAGGAGAAGATAATATTTAGATTCTGACATATTAAGTCAAGTTTTAATGTCAAATGGAAGACACCAAGGAAATGATGACAAAAAACGCCTTTCCTCGACCTAAGTATGCTTTTATTTGTCATAAGACATGATCTAAGTTGTGGAAGAAAGATGTTTGAAATCCAAGGAAAGCAGCCCTTGATCCCAGGCTGACCCTTCACCAGTGAAACATGTACATTCAGGGGGCACATGGGTGGCTCAGTGGTTTAAAGCCTCTGCCTTCGACTCAGGTCAAGATCCCAGGGTCCTGGGATCGAGCCCCACATCAGGCTCTCTGCTCAGCAGGGAGCCTGCTTCCCTTCCTCTCTCTCTGCCTGCCTCTCTACCTACTTGTGATCTCTCTCTCTGTCAAATAAATAAATAAAATCTTAAAAAAAAAAAAAAAAGAAACATGTCCATTTAGGCAGATCAGTTCAACTCACTTCCTCAGTTTTCTTGCCTCAAACTGGGTACATCCTCACGGAGGGTGAAAACTTAGATTTTCTGGGTGTGCGATGATAAGACTTATACTTCTCTAAAGGTTTCCAAGGAAAGATATTTTGGATTTGAGGGAAAAGTCTGACGGTGCCCTATCCCACGTCCCTCCCCCATTGTGTTGCTTACATTTATTTATTTATTCATCTATTTATTATTTATTCTATTTTTTATTGACGTCTAGTTGACCCACAAGGTTACATTAGTTTCAGGCGGACAGCATAGTGATTCAACAACTCCATGTGTTAAGCGAGGCTCACCACAGGTGTAGCTACCATCTGTCACCATAGAACGTGCTCAATTTACCCCTGATTATAGTCCCTATGCTGTGTCTTTCGTCCCTGTGACTTATTCATTCCTAAATGGAAGTCTGACCCTCCCACTCCCCTTCTCCCATTTCACCCCTTCCACCACCTCTGACCCCTCTGGCAGCCATCAGCCTGTCGTCTGTATTAATGGGTCTGTTTCTGCTTTTAGTTCATTTGTTTGTGTTTACTCATTGGTTTTGTTTTTAGATTCCCTCATATAAGTGAAATCAGATGGTATTTGTCTTTCTCTATCTGACTTATTTCATTTAGCATTATACCATGGTGTTATAAATGGTAAGATCTCATTCTTTTTCATGGCTGAGTAATAATTCATCATATATATGTGTATATATATGTATGCATGTATATCACATCTTCTTTATCCATTCATCTATGGATGGATACGTCCTAGCTTGCTTCTTCTAAATAATGCAGCAATAAACACAGGGGTACATAAATCTTTTCAAATTAGTGTTTTCCACTATATTGCTTTTAAAATATAGTTGGAGATGAGGGTCTGTGTGTCTTTTCAGTTGTCTCATTTTAAGTCGTCTGATGTCCAACAGGGTAAAGTTTTTGTGTATACTGTTGATTTTTTTGAGAATCCCTAAAGAAAAAAAAGTACAGGTATTTCTTAAAAAGCTATAAGATTAGCCAAGTTTTTCAGTTTTTCCAAAATCATGCAGATGGATATAAGCAGAATTGCCTGGGGAAAAAAAACAAACCTTGTAATAGTGTCCAGTATCTGTCCAGCACTTCTGCAGAGCTGCTCTTAGACTCTCTCAAAATCACACAAACACACAGCTCATTCTATGAGAAAAATCCATTATTTTCAAGGCCAGACAAAAGAAAATGAATTTCAGCAGAGGCCAAATGCATTTAAGGAAGGCCTACGACAGACTCTCTAAAAGTACTTATTTCTGTCTAATGCTAGAATTCCTTGGAAACCTCATACTGAGGAGCAGAAGACTGTCCATGAATTAGTCTAACCCTTACTTTCAATAAAACCTATCAGTTTGTTCTATCTCCTTGTTCTGATTCTGTCTGTTCTAGAATATTCTCCCTCAAACTCCCCACCTTTCTCACTCTTGGCCTTCATGCCTTGGGACAAATGCCTCATCTCTCAGGGTCAGGGTCCCCCCCCCACCCCGCCCAGATGTTCCCCTCACACCCCCTGCTCTCTGATAGCATCATTTTTAGAACTATAACCATTCTTTGTGAACTGACAGTTGCCCTCGGGCGCTGGCCTCAGGGAGAAAGTTTCCTCCCTTGCTGGTGCACCCAAGAGCTTAATGCAATGCCCGTACACACCTGCAGCAGTGCCTTGTATGGAAACCGCTCCTGAGAACCGGACTTCAGCTGAGAGGACAGAGGAGACCGACGTGCAGCCGGGGGGATCCGTGCACAGGATATGTTTTGTGATTCTCTTCCTTTGGGAAAAGGGGACATGAATACACACCTACCATGTTTCAGCTTAGATGCTGTGATTGGTTCAAAGCACACAATCAAAGACAACTGGTCAGAAAAAAAAAAAATGTTTTAATCCGATGGGAGTAGAGCCCGGTGATGACGGCAGACTCTAGAGGCAACCTCCGGAGCCTGAATCTTACTAATTCGCTTACTGGCTTTGCGCACTTGGGCAGCTTGCTTAACCTGTGTGTCTCAGCGTCTTCATCCATAAACCGGGGAAATAATTGTACTCATCTTCCGCTCTGACCAAGGACTCTGTCTAAATCACAAAGCGGATCCTGTCTCTTCCTTTAAAACAAAAAGAATCGGTTCCTCCACGAGGCAAAATGGCCCTTCTTGAGCTTCCCTTGGCTTCCCTCCAGCCCCCGGTTCCTGCCCCGGTGTATGGACTCCCACGTACTCCTCGGTTCAATGAATCTGTATTGCACGCCAGCTAGGGGCCCCGCACTGCCCGGGCATTCCGCATCGCAGCTGGCAGCGTGCACCAGTGTGGCGGGCTCGGTTTGGACTATATCGATGCAAAGAGTCCTGATCAGCGTAGGAGAAATACAGAAGTCAAAATAGAAAGGTACAGTATGTCACACAGGCAGCAGTCTAGCCTAAGAAAGTCGGTAAAGAAAGAGAGGCTGGCAAGGTAGGAAGGCATTTATTCTGTCACACTGGATGGTCGGTGCTGCCCGCCCATGAGGTTAAATAGGAGCAGAGACGTGCCGCAGACACGTGGGGAGGTGGGGGGTCCTTGCAGAGCCTTCAGGGCAGAGGCAAGAGCAGAGCGCCTCAAGAGAAGTCAGGAGTAAGGGGTTGCCTACCGGGTTTGAGGATGAGAAAGAGAAGGGCAGGGGCTGAGCCTTCGGTAGCCAAGAGAGGAACCGAGAAAATGAGGTCAGTGATGCAAGAAAGGGCCAGAGAATTTAGGACTTCCTAGACCACCGGGAGGACTTTGGATTTTGGACTCATAAAACCGCAGGCAGGTGGGGAGTGAGGAGCATCACTATGTGCTGCGGGTTTCAGCAGGTGCATGTGCTGCGGGTTTCCGCGGGTGCATGTGCTGCTGTTCCGAGAACACCCTGCAGGGGGCGCGGGAGCAGAAGCAGAGAAACCAGAGGGGAGCGCCCTTGTGGAGACCAGGGATGTTCTTTCATGGCTCCTGGGCTCCAGGCCTCTCAAAGGAAGGCTCTTTGTCTCATTTTCCCATATTTTTCTCCAGCTCCAAGCTCACAGCCCTGCGGAGAGTCGACCTCCAATAAACATTCGTTAAATAAGCCAATGCTTCCATCCCATTGCAGATGTGTTCCTCCTGTCCAGCAGGCTCTCTCCGCCCCCAGGGCCGAGGGCGGGGGTGTGCAGTTCAACCTTCAAAGCTGCTCAGACATTGTTCCCTTCAGCAACCTAGTAAGACCTTGCCATCCGAGTCTCTGGGGAGACCTGGGGGATTAGTTGGTTTGAAGATCTTGGCAGGTGATCCTAGTGCATAACCCGGATTACACAAGGAATCCCAAGGAGGACAGTTCTCAGAAGGTGTCTTCGTCGGAGCGCAGAGACTCAGCATAGACCCCATCGCTGTAAGCTCAGACTCCTTTCCCCGGAGAGGGGTCAGGGCCACACCTTGCTGGGTTGTTTCAGTTGGCTGGGCAAGGAGCTGCATCCTGTTGGCCAAAATGAGAGGACTGGTTAATGTCAGGCGAGTAGTCAGAAGACCAAGTCCATCCCCTCCAATCCTCCTGGGATCAGGTAGTAACTCATTAGGAGTAAAAACAAGGGCTGGAGGGCGCCTGGGTGGTTCAGTGGGTTAAGCCGCTGCCTTCGGCTCAGGTCATGATCTCAGGGTCCTGGGATCGAGTCCCGCATCGGGCTCTCTGCTTGACAGGGAGCCTGCTTCCCTCTCTCTCTCTCTCTCTCCACCTGCCTGCCTCTCTGTCTACTTGGATCTCTCTCTGTCAAATAAATAATAAATAAAATCTTAAAAAAAAAAAAACAAGGGCTGGAAAAAATAGTTTTGTGAAGCAGGGGAAATGAAACAAAGGGAGTGTATGTCTCCCTTGTGTCGATCACCTTAAATCTATGAGGCCCCTGCTTTGGTCTAATTTAAGCAGACATTTTTCTCTCCTTAAAATGTAAAGCGAGTATGTTTCTGGAATGCCCCAGATAGAACTTGAAGCTAGGTCCCCGTTTCTCAAAGCAGTGCCTGCCTGGGTGCCTCCGGGTACTTGATAAAATGGGATCTCGAGCCTCACCCCAGATAAATGAATCATCCCTGTGGGGGTATTGGAGAATCTGCATTTTAATTAGGTATTACTTATTTATATGGCCTCAGGGTGCTTTCCAAAGCGACTTCCCCTCTTGAGAAATTGCCCTTGGTTTTTTGTTTGCTTTTACAATGCAGGAGGCATCAGAAGGTGCTCTGTCTTCCTTAAGTCCCCAAAAAAGTGCATGCAAAGAGCAAACCCGTTTTAGAGGACTGTGGGAGCCTAGGGCAGTCAGCAGCCTTGAGACTGTTCCCGTGCCCAAATTTGTCCTTTTAATAGTCAAAAGCTTTTTGTTCCAGAGAGTGTTTCCATTTTACAGGGGAAGGAGAGTCTGCACTGTATGACTTCGTGTCAATTTGGATAGGATGGATTTGTCTGCGAGACCTCCGGGTGTTCTCTGGGGAAGCCTCAGAAATCAACACGGCCACAGGACAGGAGTAGGTGAAACCAGCTGGGTAGAGAGCATGTAGACAATGGCCCTCATGCAGCAACTCAAGGTCACAGAACTCATCCTCTCCTAAGTAGGCTGAAAGCAGAAACTGCCAAGATTCTCATTTCACTAAGGAAACCCTGATTGTCCCACAACCTGGCCCTGCTCTCAAGGAGCCATGAGGAGGAGCTGCCGCAGCGACCATGGGAGGACAGGGTTGTTCTGTAACAAGAATGCAACCAAGGAAATTTCAAAGCTCTAACTGGCTTCGTTCATCAATTCCTGAATCAGGCAGCATCCCTTCCAGCAAACAGAGAGAAGCTCCGAAATGCTGCAAAAAAAGGAACTGTTTTTAAAGATAGAAAGTGGAAAAAAGGAAATGATGAGCAAAGAATCTGTTGTTTTAGGCCAGGTTGCCCTGATGAGGGAGCAGGAGGCTGGCTGAAAACAAAGCAAAAGCTGGCACCTTGCACCTTCTCTCCACCTGCTCCCCTCAGTAATATGTGTCACATTCCTCAGGCACCCCTGACTGCCATAAACGAGAAACAAATAGTTAACTTGCAGAGATCACAATCCTGCAAGACAGAGTCTCCCTTGGTTTACAAATGTCCTTGAGATTTACAACAAAGAAGTTACCTTATCAATAGCCCAATTTCCAGAGGCACAGAACTCAGTTCCTCAAGCCCTAATGTCACCCTCCCCTCCATAAAAACTGAAGGAGGCTGAGGTAGAAGGAAAGGTAAATAAAGTTAACTTTCTTTTTAAACCTAAATCTCACTAACAAGGACGCTTGATAGCAGGAATGTAACATTCCACCAGGAGACTCCCAATTGTCTTTATGTTAGTGCCTCATTAGAGGAAAGCGGCCTTGGCTTGATAGTAACCAGGCCTTCAATATCCTGACAGTCTTCTTTACCCCAATAGCTCTTCTGAACACCCCTTTGTCCTCACCTACCCAACTCCTGTGTATATAACCAGTCACTCCTCACATGCCCGGTGCAGCATCTCCGTCTGCCCACGGGTCCTGTCCCCATGCTCTAATAAACCACATTTTTGCACCAAAGACGTCTTAAGAATTCTTTCTTAGCCATCGGCTCCGAACCTCACCCCACCGAACCTCACCTAGGTTCAAGAACTTCATCAGCCCTAGGAGGAGGGAAGGGGCCCACCGGTAAACTCCCTGGTGCTGACCAGGAAATCGCCACGTTGCCTGGTGACAGATTGCATGTTTGGGGGGTTGAAACTGCAGGCACGTTGGTGTTATGTCTCGGGTTACTGACTTGGGGCTGTAGCCTCAGTGACAACATTGCCATTCTGGGCCTGTGGTTTTCTTCTTGACAGGGTGCCCTGCCCACCACGCACTAGCAGAAATCCCTGGAGGAAAAGAAGCAGCCTTGCCTTTTAAAAAAATGAAAAGAGGCATTTCTCTTTTTCTAATTAAAAAAAAAAAAGTTTATTTATTTGAGAGAGCAGAAGCAGGGGGAGAGGGAGAAGCAGACACCCCAATGAGCGGGGAGCCCGAGCGGGACTCGATCCCAGGACCACAGGATCATGACCTGAGCCAAAGGCAGGTGCTTAACTGACTGAGCCTCCCAGGTGCCCCTCAGCAAATGTCTTGTTGTACAAACCTCACGTGAATTCATATGGTTCAGGTTTACAAGACTTTAGAATCGAATCCACAGATTGGAGATGGACGCTCGTGAACAATGGCTTCCTTGTCGTGAGGTGAGGATCAGGAGAAAGAACAACCATAACTGCCACTGGTCGCCTGAGGCCACCTCCAGAGAACAGAGGGACAGGCGGCTCCCCCAGCCGTGTGCTGCGTGGTGCAGAGTCCTAGGCCAATTGTACAGGCAAGTACCACATTTTAAATGTTTCAGATTCCGTGCATTGAGTAGGCACTTACTGAATACCCGCTGCCGGGCCTGGTGTGCCAGTTGGCAGAGAGACAGAGCTCCCTTCCCAGTCAGCCAGCTGCCGCCTGTCTTTCACGGACTGTTTGTCAGGATCTATTCTGGGATAGACGTGGCCTCACAACACGTGGCGCCAAGACTTGATCTGAAACCGAATGGAAAAGAACCAAACAGGTGGTGAATATCCAGGGGTTTCTGGAGTTACATTGTTATCACCGGCGTTATCACCAGAGAGAAGGAAACCTGAGGTTCAGCCGACGACTGTTCACGAAAAGATCAGAGGCTGGAACCGAGAGCAAGAGGAGCGGCTCATTCAGATTAATCCAATCCGGGTCATTGAAACAGACCTTAAAGATTGACACACACAAGTTCGACAGAGCGTGTGGGAATACACTAGCGTAACTTTTATTGGTAGTTCAAGTTGTTTAATTAGGATAAATCTTCCTTTAAGATGAAATGTATCAAAGGACAAACAGATGGCTGTCAAGAGAGTACATTCCATAAGCTGGCATACTCCTTACCGTTAGCCACGCACGCAGGACGCCCACTCGCTTCATTACCTGATGGTTTTATCCATTATGTAATAAATGGCCGTGAGAACTGGTTGAGAGTTGATTCTGAAAACATCCGATTCTCTGTTACAGCGTTGGTGCTCCTTGGCCACTCGCTTACAGGTCAATGTCATTACCCTTTATTAGGCAGAGGTTTTGTCCACACCCCCCAAATCCACAATGGCCTTGTTCGAAAATATAATATCAGGAATGCATCTGTCGGGAAGCAAGAATTTCCTGTCCCCTTTTAGGTCCTAGCTGGGCTAAGAATCAAATTGATAGGAGACAGGCAAACAGGAGAAAATCAAATGTGATGTTGTACGTACCAGGAATCCACACAGATGGGGAAATTCCTAGGAGAGTCAAGCAAAATGAAGTAGAGGGCTCCTCTTCAAATAAGGAGAAGGGGATAGAGGTCTGAGACTTCAAAAGGGAGGGAATGCAAGCACAGGAAGATGAAAAAGAGTCAATGTTTGGTAAACACGTGTTTGCTGGGTCCTCAGAAACAATGGGGCATGAAGGACTTTGATCAATCCAACAGGTGTTCCTAGGTTTCTCCCGGTCTACAGCACCTTGTTTGTAATAATATGATGCGGTTCTCTCTGGTGCTAGCTCCCTACTGGAGCAGGTGCTCTATCTCAGTTCTTTTAGGCACTACTGGGGGAGGTAAAGATCCTCTCCTGAATCTGCTGGGTTTTGATTGCTTTTTCTTTTTCTTTTTTTAAGATTTCATTAATTTATTTGACAGAGAGCGAGCGAGAGCAGGAACACTAGCAGCGGGAGTGGGAGAGGAAGCAGTAGGCTTCCCATCAAGCAGGGAGCCCAATGCAGGGGCTGGGATCGTGACCTGAGCCAAAGGCAGAAGCTTAACGACTGAGCCACCCAGGCGCCCCTTGATTGCTTTTTTCACTCAAAATCATCTTCATGCCAAAGCAGCCCATCTTAGGGGGACCGTGCCCTCAGCCTGACACTAACACAGATGCACAAAGTAAGAAAAATAAAAAACAATGCCATCATGAGTCAAAGCATTTACACTAACAGTTACCCAAAATGAAATGGAGAAAAATCTTGGTAAGACCTGACCTCTCCAGCGCCTCTTTCACGGACCCCATCACCCGACCTCTGGTTCTTTGCTCCTCTTGCCCAGGGATCACCAGTCAGAGCAGCAGGACTAGAGGTGATCGGAAAGGGTGAGGGAAGGAAGCACATTTAGAGAGCAAGGTGAGTACGGTGACTCGAACAGAGAACGGGGATGCTGCCCGGAGGGGAGGTAGGGACCTCTGACCTTATTACTTTTTCCTAATCTACTACCTCAGACCAAATTCTGCTACGGATTCCTTAACTGAAACTCCCAAACACTTGTTTCCCTTATCCTGTAACTCCCTCGCAAATTTGTTGGCTCTTTGCCTAACATGTATGAAAAATGCCAGCCTTGGTCTCACTCTCATTATTGGGACTCCGTGTGCACATAATAAAACTTTGTGTGTGTGTTTTTTTTTTTTCTCCTGTTAATCTGTCTTGGACATTGATCTTTGACAGTTGAAGACTGGCGGTCCATGATGAAGGCGCTGGCAGATTCAGTGTCTGGTGAGGGCCCCGTTCCTGTTTCAGAGCCAGTGGTCTTTCTGCTATAACCTCGCATGATGGAAGGGGCAAGGGACCTGTTTGGAGTCTCTGTTGTGAGGGCAGGAATCCTATTCACAAAGGCTTCACCCTCATGACCTCATCACGTCCCAAAGGCCCCACCTCCAAGCATCACCACACTGGGGATTAGGTTTCAACATATGTATTTTGGGGGGACGCAGACATTCAGTCCAAAGCCCCATCTATCAGCTGCCCTCTGATATGTTGTCTTATTGTCCTGTCTTTTCCAGGGCGGTGATACAAGAGGTTTGCTGAAGGAGTTTCTCACAATTGGAACTTCTTCATGGAGCTAGAAGGTACCACTCACATAGTGGTCACATGTGGCAACTCATAGGTTCTTCGAGACCCTTTCAGTAGGTTCCTTGAAAATACAAAAGGACCCATGTAGATAACTCACGTACCAAGAAAAAAAAATGATAAGAATTACTATGTTAGTAATTGTAGACATGCAATTCTTTGCAGCTTGCATTGAATTGGTTGGGAAATATGCTCTCTGGGTCCTTGAAATGATCAAAGGTCAATGCCATTTGGAGATGCAAATAAAAGATTAGTGAATGTTTATCTCAGAAGGAGAATGCTCTATCATATCTTAAAATGTGAAGCCTGTGGCACCAGGAAACAAAGAGTCCTCTCTTCTATAGTGTCTGCCAGGTGCAGAACCAGGAGACAGGCTTTGAAATGATCAATTTGAATTAGATCATGAAAAAATGTTCACTCATCATACACTTATTTGTTCTAATTTATCTGATGTTCACTCATCCTACACTTATTTGTTCTAATTTATCTGATCTTGAATTCATGAAAACTGTCCAAGGAAGGCCTTTGCGTCCATCAAATGAGTGAGTTCAAATAAGGAGAGAGAGAAATAAACCTTGAGCACATCATCATCTCATCAAAGATCAGGTTGTCCTGCCTTCCCCGTTTTATTAAATCCAGATAATCCTGAGGCTGACAATGCTGAATAGATATAAACTACAGCATCATAGAGCTGGAAAGACTTCACGACCTGTCTCCCCCAATCATCATCTCTTATAGACGAAAAAACACACTCTGCTGAGGTGAAGAGTCTTGTACGAGATCACACCACGACTTAATAGCAATCAACATGAGAGTTCTGACCTTCTCACTTCTGGTCCACTCTCATTGCATGACAACACACTGGTTTGCAGCGAGAAATGTCTCATTTGATCTGTTTCATTTATGTATGTAGTCAGGGGATGTCCCCACCACCATAGCGAATGAGCCTGGGTGACAGGTATGGTAAATAACACGTCCTCTAAAAATGCCGTCTTTCTGTACAATGTATTTTTATCTACTTTGATAGGTCATTTTCACTTTGGGCATTATAAAACACCCTTTAGAGTTAATTCTAATGAACTTAAAGATCACCATTTTCCAGCATGACCCGTGCCATCAGAGTTCTGATCTATTTTATAGAAGGGTAGTGACTTTTTCTAGCAAAAAGCCACAGGCTTTTTACAGATACCCAATGTTGCTTAAATGGGATTTTTTATAGCCTCATGTGAGAGATCATAAATACACATAAAAGGTCAGACACATCCAGGTAGTAAATCAAGCACATATCAAAAAAAAAAAAATCTAGAAATATTTTTAAGGGGGGAGGCAGATATGGGAATAAAATATGTATAGAACTAGCTAGCATTTACTGAGCGTATTCACTCTGTTAACACTTTACACACATCATGACATTAAATCTTCACAATAGCCCAATGAGGAGGGCACAATTATTTCCCACACTTTACAGATAAGGAAACTGAGGCATAGAGAATTCATGTTAGGTAGACCAAGGCAGATGTAGGATATTAACCAAGATAGTTTGGCTCTGTAGCCCATGTTCTTTTTTTTTTTTTTTTTTTTTTTTTTTGAAAGACAGAGAGAGAGAGAGAGGAGGACAAGGGAAGAGAGAGGGATAAGTAGACATGAGGATCAGGAATGGATCCCAGGACCCTGAGATCACAAGCTGAGCCTCCAAAACCAAGGGCCAGATGCCCAACCGACTGAGCCACCTAGGCATCCCAGTCCAAGCTCTTAATAACAACGGGGAGAAATGTAACTTATGAAATGAGGGAGAAAAGGAGTAGCTGAGAATTTTAAGAGTAAAGCCCTGAATATAAGCCTCGATCTCTCTTTTTATCTAGAAGCCTAGAGGTACAAACAGTGAAATGCACTTAAAACAGATTCCAAAATGTAGGTTTTGTTAGCCATTTCCTGGGCGCTGTGAGGCCATATGCCTTAATAAGATTAACATAGTTAAGTCACTATAGGAAGGTGCATTTAATTTGAGAGCTCCTTGAGGAAACCACATGGGAAAGACATAAAGGAACACATGTTTCTTCTCCAGGGCTTCATAATTCCATGGAGGAGATGTTCACATATGCCTCTGGTGATAACAAGGACAGCAGTAGCCGCCGTTAAAATCAAGAGGATACAATGCTTGAAGAGCAAGGCCTTTCTTGGGTGCTTTATGTTGTTGTTTCTAATCCAATGCATTTTAAAGATTGAGTGAGAATGGCAATGCCTCCAACAAAGGCACCAGCTAAGTTATCCGGAACCGCACTGGCCAGACCCATGAAATTTAAGAGTAGTAAGTCTAAATATCACCATTTACAGTGGCTGTGACTAAACCCTCATAAATCCAACACATGCGTTTTTTCCTGAAGATCATAGATAGTAGCTATGTTTTTCTCATCCCCTCCCATCCAACCAGACCTAAGAGGTCTGAGGCTGGACCCTGGGTTCCTGGACTTGTTTTGAAAGCATAATGCAGAACCGTAGTTAGATTAGTTGCATTATTAACTTAGCTCCATGTTCTGTTTTGTTCCCTACTTAATTACGTTTTGTGCACCTCTTAACCCCATGCTTAGTCAATCATTAACGTCGCCTTTTTCACCCCTACTCCCTGTTTACCCACTGATTGGAGAAGCCTAATGGGGACTGGATAGTAACATTTGTCTTGAAATTATCTGATGAACCTGATTGTACCAGGTCCCAGATGCCACCTCATTTTCTGGAAGAATACATGCCTCCAGATTGTTTCAAGCTCCTCACCTCAAGGTTTCAAGAAACCCCTTAGTTTCCTCTCATCTAATCACCTTCTTCTCTAAACATATATAAGTTGTCCCTGGGCTTAACAGGGAAAGGCAGTTTTGGAAAGCATTTTGGAATGCTTTCTCATTGGGCTGCTCTTCCGACAATAAAGCTTCCTTTGCCTCAAAATTGGTGTCTCAGACATAAGCTTGCAGAGTGTTGGGTGCACAGACTAACCTGAGTCCTGTGAGTCCTGCAGCAACCGTTGCGTGAATGTGCTTGGAATGTTGTGGTTACGACTCCTGGAAAGTCATCACAGCTTTCCCCAGGTCCAGACTGTTAGCACGGGGCAGATAGGGATTATGATCTCCTAACCAAACACATGATCACAAGAGAAATATGGCCTTTTAGAAACTTCAGCTTGGAAGGAATCCCGTTCATTCAACAGAAATATCAACAGCCTACCAAGGGCCAGCACTGGGGATATACCGATAAGCAATATGGCTGGTTCCCATCAGGGATGTGCTGTGGCTGGTCTGTTACATTTGTAGGAACCTCACAAGCTGGTAGCCAGCACGTCCGTAGCTTGTGAGTATTTGACCACAGAGATGGGCCAACTCTGAGGGCTGGCTGTTTAACATTTACTAGCACTTTAGTGATTTCTATGCTTGCAAGACTTATACTCTAGTGGGAAAGGAATTTGTAGTATGGCCAAAACATATAGAATAATGTATAACATAACATTATTAGAAGTGTAATGAGCAGCAGAAAACCTGAAGTACAGTGTGCAGTAAGAGTGATGGCCATGGGATCTGGCTTATCTCAGGGCTGCTTAGAAGTAAAACTCAGCTACATTCCTTCTTAAAATCAGCTATATTCTTTCATAGTGTGTTCTCAGCACTGATCAGTATCCCACTTCTAAACCCATTTTGTATCACTCTTGTGAAATAATATGCTACCTGATATTATGAGCAGGGTGTGGTTTACGAAGACATTTGAACCCAGAGTATAGCTCCCACACTTGCCAGGTGGTTTGTCTCTGCATAAGGCACCGAATCTTACTGAACTCAGTGTTTTTCATTTGCAAACATGGAATACTGACTGCTAATAACAGAAATAAGAGAGGGGACATCACTACAGATTCTATGGACATTGAAGGAATACTGTGAATAATTCTCAATGCTATGCCCACAAATTTAATATCCTAGAGGACATGGACCAATTTCTTGAAAGATGTAATTTGCCAAGACTCAAACAAGAAGAATTAGACATCTAAGCAGAGCTATATCTATTGAAGAAACGAAGTCAATAACTAATAACCTTCCAAAACAGAAAGTATCAGGTCCAAACACTTAAGGGAAAAATTATACTAGCTGTCTACAATCTCTCTCAGAGCATGGACACAGAGGGAATATTTTCCAATTCATTAGTGAGGCCAGCATTATCCTAATACCAAAATGAGACAAAGACATAACAAGAAAAAGCAATGTACAGACAAATCTCTCATTAACATAGATGCAAAAATCTTCAAGAAAATATTAGAAAATCAAATCCAACAATGTATAAAAATAAATATACACTGTGGCTGAGTAGAATTTATCCTTGGTATACAGGGCTGGTTCAACATTTAAAAATCAACTAAGGTAATCCATCCCATCAGGCTGAAAAGGAAAAAAATCACATGACCATTACCAACAGATACAGAAAAAGCAATTCAGAAAATCCAAAAGCCATTCATGATAAAAACTTTCATGAACTAGGAATAGAGGAGAACTTTCTTAATGTGATAAAGGATATCTACAAAACCCAACAACTAACATTATACTTAATGGTGAGAAATGAGAAGCTTTCCCACTAAGGTGGGAACAAGGCAAGGATGTCCCCTCTTACCACTGCTTTTCAACATCTTATTGGAAGTCCTAGCTAATGCAATAAGACAAGAGGAGGAAATAAAAGATCAGGAAGAAAGAAAGAAAACTGTCTTTCTTCATACATGACATGACTGTTCATGTAGAAAATTAAAAAAAAAAGAAAGAAAGAAAGAAAGAAAGAAAGAAAGAAAGAAAGAAAAAGACAAAGGATCTCCTGGAACCAATAGGTGATTATAGCAAAGTTGCATGATATATTAAACAAAAGTCAGCCGTTTTCCTATCTATTAACAATTAACAAGTGGAATTTGAAATAAAAAAAACAACACTATTATTTACATTAGCTCTCGCCAAATAAAATATTTAGGCATAAATTTAACAAAATATGCACAAGATCTCTATGAAGAAAGCTATAAATCTTTATTGAATAAAATAAAAACCACATAAATGCAGATATATTCCATGCTCCTGGATAAGAAAACTCAATAATGTCAAAATGTCAGTTCTTCCCAACTTGATCTATGCATTCAACCCCAATAAAAATCCCAGCAAGTTATTTTGCAGGTATTTGAAACAAAACCAAAAGTTTCTATGGAAAGACAACAGACCTAATGAAGGAAAAGAGCAAAGCTGGAGGGCTGACATTACCCAACTTGAGAATTACTATAAAGCTACGGTACTCAGCACGCCTGGGTGGCTCAGTGAGTTAAGTGTTTGCCTTTGGCTCAGGTCATGATCCCAGGGTCCTTGGATCGAGTCCTACATTAGGCTCCTTGCTCAGTGGAGAGCCTGCTTCGTCCCCTGCCTGCTGCTGTCTGTGCTTGTATTCTCTCTCTGTCCCTTTCTGTCTGACAGATAAATAAATAAAATCTTAAAAAAAAAAAAAAAGCTACCATACTCAAGACCATGTGGTATTGATGAAGAATAAGTAAGCAGACCAATGGAACAGAATAGAGAGCCCAGAAATGGAGCCAAATAAATAAAGTCAGCTGATCTTTGACAAAGGAGGAAAGACAGTGCAATGGGTCAAAGACAGTCTCTTCAATAAACGGTGCAGGAACAAGTGGATAACCACATGTGAAAAAATGAATCTAGATGCAGACCTTAAACCCTTCACAAAAATTAACTCAAAATGGATCACAGACCTAAATATGAATTGCAAAACTATATGATTCATAAAACCCTTCAATGACCCTGGGTAAGTTAGTGACTAGATATAGTCAAAGGCATGATCCATTGAAGAAACAATTGATAAGCTGAAGTTCATTAAAATTAAAAAACTTGTGGTCTGCAAAAGACAATGTTGAGAAAATTAAGAAGACAAGCCACAGACTGGGGGAAAAACATTTGCAAAAGATACATCTGATGAAGGACTGTTAGACAAAATATACAAACGATACTTAAAACTAAACCATAAGAAAACAAACAAACCGATTAAAAAATGGGCCAAAGACTCTCATGGACACCTCACCGAAGACTATATACACAATGCAAATAAGCCTATGGAAAGATTCTCCACACCATGTCATCAGGGAAATGCAAATGAGAGCAATAATGAGATACTAGGACACACTTCTTAGAATGGCCAAAATCTAGAACACTGACAACATCCAACACTGGCAAGGATGTGGAGCAACAGGAAATCTCACTCACTGCTGGTAGGAATGCAAAATTGTACAGCTACTTTGGACGATTGTTTGGTAGTCTCTTAACAAAACTAAACATATTCTTCTTTTATGACTCAGCAATCACTGTCCTTGGTTTTGACCCCCAGGAGTCAAATATTTATGTCTACACAAAAAACTGCCCATGAATATTTATAGCAGCCTTATTCACAATTGACAAAACTTGGAAGCAACCAAAATGTTCCTCGGTTGGTGACTGGATTAATAAACTATGACCCACGGAATCCAGAAAATGAAATATTGCTCCGTGCTAAGAAGAAATGAGCTAACAAGCCATGAAAAGACATGGAGGAGCCTTAACTATGTATTATTAAGTGTGTACTCTGAAAAGGTTACATACTGTATGATTGCAAATATATGCCATTCTAGAAAATGCAAAACTATAGAGATATCAAAAAAAAAAGACCAGGGATGTCAGGGATGGGGTAGGGGTAGGTGACAATATTTAGAAGAATAGTAGAAGACAATATTTAGGGCAATAACACTAGTCTATACAATACTCTAATGATGTATACACGTCATTATAGATTTGTCCAAACCTATAGAATGTACAATACCAAGAGTGAACCCTTACATAAACCATGGACTTGGGTGCCTGTGATGTTGATGATGTGTCCATGTAGGTCGATCGATTGTAATAAATGTAGTGCTCTGATAAGGGGTGTAATAGAAGAGGCTGTGTACGTGAGGGGGTTAGGGGACATATGGGAAATCTCTGTACCTTCTTTTAGTTTTGTTGTGAATCTAAAACTGCTCTAAAAACTGGAGTCTTAAAAAGAAAATACAGGATAACGATGACATTTTGCAGCATTGTCAAGACTAGATGCAGCAGACATGTGTTAAGTGACTAAATACACATCATAAATGCTCAAGAAGTGATGGCTAGTATTATTTCTATCATTTTAACTTGTGCCCTTATTTTTATTCAGACTTCTAGATTTCAAATTCCTTGAGGAAAGGCCCTATATTTTATTTCCCGCATACGCTAGAAGTGGACGCGTGATAAATGAAAAAAGTTTATTGAATTTATAGTTAATTGAATTTAATTGCCCCTAAAAGTCTATTCGCAGAGTTAAAAAAAAAAAAAGTATTTCAATTCAAAATTGGACTATACACGGCTTTGCTGTACCGGGATCAAAGACAACGTTTATTTTAAAACTAAAATAAGGCAAAATGTCGACAGGTAAAAACTGTATTTAATTTTTCAATTACGGTGACGCCAACTACTGCACCATAATTACTGAACCATACTTCCTCACTATGACCCTGATAATAATGATCTGTTGTTTCATTGGAGAGATTTTCGAAGAAAAGTGCTGGGCTGGGCAATGTAACATGCACTCCTCCTAGGGTCGTTTCCCCTGCCCCCATATCCCTTATTTCCATTCCCCATATTTTGTCTAAGCTTTTTCTAAACGGCGGAGGAGACAGATTTTATGCAGTTCTACTAGATTTCAGGGCTGCAAGGGATCTTTGCAATCAAGCTTCATTTTATTTTATTTTACTTTTTTAAGATTTTATTTATTTATCTGACAGAGGGAGAGATCACAAGTAGGCAGAGAGGTGGGCAGAGGGGGGGCGGGGAAGCAGGCTCCCTGCTGAGCAGAGGGCCCGATGCGGGGCTCCATCCCAGGACCCTGAGATAGTGAACTGAGCCCAAGGCAGAGGCTTAACCCACTGAGCCACCCAGGCGTCCCCAAGCTTAATTTTACAGGTAACTGCGATCAAAAAAGATAAAGAACCAAAGGCCACAGAACGAGGAAGATTTTTGGAATGGAATCAAGACTACTTTTTTCTATTAAAAAAACTCTATAAGGGAAGCTAGAAAAATATGAGTTATAAAATTAGGCCCATGAAACCTTTGTGGAAAACAAAAGAAAACAGAAAACATCTCCCTGCTGGGACTGAAATCTTAGAAGCAGTAAAATATGAAAAACTGAAAAACATGGCAAAGGAGAAATAAGAAGAACGAAGAAACCATCAGGTTAAATGTGAAATTCACAGGCAAAATACAAAGATAGAAGATGAGAAATTGGGGGGGGGGGGGTTTTGGGGGGGGTGTTGTTTTCTTCAGAAGGCATGCGGATGACCTAATTTGAAGCAATGGGCATTATGCCTTCTTTCAAGTTGCCTTTTTTTTTTTTTTTTTAACTTTTCAGACATTTTGGTTCTAATCCCGCTGTTCCTCTGGTGCTTGAAAACCAAATCAAATGCTGAATGCGTCCCACATTTAGATATGCGGACGTTGATAAAGTTCCCTAGCGGAGTATGGTTTTTCCTCGTTCCGTTGCTTAACTACTTTTTTTTTTCTTAATCCTTTTCGATCTAAGACTACCGATTATATATTTCTAAGCAATTAATTTTTTGGCCGGGGCGCGCAATCCACAGGTGCGGATGACTGACAGCGCGCTGATAGGCTCCATCTGTTGGCGGCTGATAATGGGCTCCTGGGGGCTCGCGGGTGCTGTCGTGGTGCACAGAAAAGCGCGCAGCCTAATCTATTTGCAGGCAGGCGGAAAGGCCCTGCAGCTCGCATTGTTATTCAGCAGGAACAATTGGTTACAGACAGCACTTTGAGGGGCACAGTGGGGAGGTCTGCGGAGGGGAGGGGGCGGTGTTCCCACAGTGCGTGATGCTCTTTCCAAGCCCACGGTGACTTTCCTTCTGGGGGGGTGGGGGGCGGGGGGGGGGAGAAGATGGGACCGGAGAGATGGAATTTTGTCCTATTTTAGGGGGAGGATCTGTCATTCCTGACTGTCCTTGGCTTCACCCTTTATAAAAGAAAGGTGAGCGAAGGGGGTTAGTTGGTAATAATTATGATTTAGTTGGGATGTAAGTAAATGGATACCGAAATGGTAGGGCTGGGGGCAGAGCTTTTGGAATGCAAATAAAAAATTAAAAAAAAAAAAAAGCGTGGATGTTTTATTAGGCAACGAAGGGCAGGTGACACTCCGCTTAAACAGAAAGGCGAGTTGGGCATGTGTTATTTAGGGTGAATGGAGTGGCCATACAATTTTGAATGCTTGAACCCTAAAATAGAATATCTATAGGATATAGATATTCTATAGGCTATAGACAAGCGGGACAAAGATTTTCAAACCAGAAATATTTTTAACGTTGTCTTAAATTATTTGTAAGTAGCAAATATCTCAAATTTAGGCATACGGTTGATGTGCCCAATTTGGGGAGAGTATCGGAAGATCTGAAAAACAAAGAGTCTTGTGCCTTTCTTGTCTCATGACTTTGTTCCCTAAGAGGCTACTTGGGGATGATTTAGCTTCATCTGGGTGTATCGTCCCACCCTTGCCGAAAGGAGCAGGAATATTGAAGCAGACAGGTCTACTTTTTTAAAAAACCCACCATGATATAGCAAATGGAATTCTCCCCCCCCCCCTTTAATTTTATCCCCACCCTGCCATTGTTCTCCTCTTCCTTCTCTTTGGAACTCAGGAAATATAAGACCTCTAAAAGGAGACATGTGCATCCAGAACCTTCTGGAACCAGCGGGACCCCTCAGACTCCCTAGTATCACTTAGGCTCACCGACTTGCATCCAACCTCCTCCCTGGGAGCTTTTATCTACTTCAGAAGACAATCTGTATGGACATCTGAGAATTCCTAATGGGTAAGAAATTTAAATGCATATTTTCTAATAATAATATAATATATATATATATATTCTATAATATTGTAAGGACCTATTTAGAAACTGTCCTTGCTCCTCTTCCCCCAGGGGATTTACTTGGAGACAAGTCCCAGAAACCAGCTCCAGGTAACAAAGCCCAGATACAAGGGTGGGTCAGCCCGGTGGAGACATCCTTTCAGTGGGGGAATGCATACTGTCTCCCTGGTTACCAAGGGGTATGGGCCCCGCCCTTTGGGAGCCTTTTGGTCGCCAATCCTAATCAAGGTGTGATAGGCTAAATCAAATGTCTACTAGGGTAAACTGTAACTCAATTGGTCAACTAGCATCACTGTGGAGTTTCCTGTGTGTGTTACAATCTCATTGGCTGTGGCCAGGCCCGACCTCATGGCCTTTGCCCTTAAAAGCTAGTTTGTGAAACAGAGAAGGGTCACCCTAATGTTCGGTTAGATTCTTGATGCTTGGCGTGAAATAAAGCTTTGCTTGACCTTCGCTTTATATCATTCTCTCTCCTTTAATCACGGACCCATTATTGGGGCATAATAATATAATATATATATATAATATAATAATATTATTATAATATAAAATGCCTTGTTAACCTCTCTCACAGCTAAAGATGAATATATTTCGGTAAATGCTTCTTTTCTACTTTTAGACTCAGGACAAACACGCATCTACTGTAAAAATCTACTGTAAACATCAGAGGTGATATTAACAGAACAATTAAGTCTGTGTAAACAGCACCAACACCTCTGGACTTTAAGTGATAAAAACAATTCAAGATTCAATTGGCCCCATTCATCCGAGGCTGTAGGATAGTGGGGGCAAGATTTGGGGATGACACAATGTTAAATAACTAATTTATATTTATAATGGAGTATTTGCATGCCAGACATACATTTTTATGGTCATGATCATTGACAAGATTCCAGGTATCTGGAAATACTGCTTAAAAAAAATCTCTATGTCCCAGTTTGAATTTTGGTTCTCCGTGTCCAGTTCTGTTCTCAGTAGGAAATGTAATCTAGCCATCTCTGAGATGTTTCTTCTATTGAAAGCATTTTTCTGTCCCTCCCTCTCTACATCTTATTTCATTCACTGTTCTATGTTCCCATCCATCGTTTAATTGTGCAATTCTCACACACAGGTGGAAGTCCTGCTCCCATCCCACCTGTTTACAGAGGGTGGAGAGAGGGAGACATCTGGGTCCATGAGAACTTTTTGTATCAGTGCAGAGGGACTGTCCCTAGTCACGTGTCATCCATTTTAGATGGTGATCGTTCCGTCTGAGGCTCTGCCCTGACCTCGCCTTGGAGCCTGTGGGAAACTCAAAGTTGTCAGTGGACACAACATTGCCCCCCAATCCCCTCACCAACATCTGTGTAAGATGCCAGCTCTCAGAGAAGGAGCTGAAGAGACGCTATCTCTCTCACTAGTTTCTTCAACTGGTTGAGCACTTTGCCTCCTGTCTCCTGTCCCCACAACAATTGGAGGGCATTGGGTGGAAGAGAGGATTTCTTCCATATAATCTCCCTCCCTTCTTTCAGGTTTTCTGGTCTCGTGCCTGAAGTATCCACTTATAAGCTGAAGTGTGTAGAACAGTCTCTACAACCTGGGTGTTCTCTGGTTTAGCTGGCAAGTGGGGGAGCATCCACACACGACGGGGAGAGAAAAGCCACCCCTTCCCACGTTCCTTCAGAATAGGTAGGATTGTTAATGTATGCTATTGAGGGTTAAAAGCATGAAGCCCAATATTGGGATAAAATATATTAACACGTATTTTGACAACACACACACTTTATAATCTGAATTCCAAAAGTAGAGTGAAAAATATAAGGACAATGAAAAAAAACAGGCATATCTGTTTAGAGATGTAATGTAAAGGTAGATTTTTATAACTTTATACTGGAAACCAGGGATGCCTGGGTGGCTCAGTCAGTTAAGCCTTTGACTTCGGCTCGGATCATGATTTCAGGGTCCTAGGATCCATCCCAAGTGGAGTCAGGCTCCCCGCTCAGAGGGAGTCTGCTTGTCCCTCTCCTTCTACCCCTCCCCCTGCTTGTGCTCTTCGTCTCTCTCCCAAATAAATAAATAAAGTCTTAAAAAAAAATAACAGAAACCAAACATGAGTCATTACATAGCTTTGATCACAGCGCACTTATGGTTGGCTCCAATTAGGGAGAAAATTAGCCTGTTTGGGATTACTACTACACATGAAACCAGGATACTCAAAAACGGCCCATAGTAAAGGAACACTGAAGGAAAGGGACTGAAAACAGGCCGGTATGTCCCCAGCTAGATGACACGGTAAGGAAAAAACTACCCCAAAGCAGTTAGGAACATGGGAGGAGTCAGGAAAGGAAATATATAAAGGTTATTTTCCTTTTTTGGATAAATACCTCAACCCAGCTCTGGGGACTGTGGCTTTCCCACTGACAGGATGGGCATCCTAGTTGCATAATTTTCATCAGAATGAGTATCTGAGTGTCAATTCTTTCCTTTTTCTACATGACTTGAAATCCTTTTTTACATCCGTAAAGTCACAGAAACACAAAAATGGATTTCCAGTAAGTCCCCATTGTCTTACTCTGGGTGGGTTGCTATAACAATTTACCACAGACTGGGGTGGCTCGAATAACAAAGATTTATTTCTGGCTGTTCTGGAGTCTGGGAAGTCCTTGGTCAAGATGCCCGTAGATTTGGTTCTGCTGAGAATGTTCTGCTGATTCGCGGATGGCTGCCCTCTTACCAGGTACTCACCTGACAGAGAAAGAGAACAGGTTCTCCTGGGTCCCTTTCCTGAGGGCTCCAGCCTCATGACCTAATGCTTTTCCCAAGTCCTGTGCCCTCAAACCATACTGCATAATATAGGCAGCTGATGTCAGCCCTTTGTGACCATCTCAAGTGACCGCAAGGAAAAATAAAAAACAAGGAGAAATGGAAGATCAAGTAGGCTGAGGTATGCATGCAGTGTTTTTGATCAGATATAGAAACATAATGTATTAAAGTGACCTGAGGGTCTTTATTGTGTCTGTGTGGACATCAGCAAACCTGATATTTACAACCTTAACAAATTATACCCTGTTAAGGGCAAGTATTTGGAGAGCTGCTTACCAGCAGATGTATCCCTTTCCCCCCTTTGTATATATCTGTAATTCCCCTTAACTAACAAGCTTTGGAGCAGTTCTCTAGAACAATCTGAGAGACCGTCTCCCAGGGTGTATAGTCTGTGGTAAAACAAGGAGTAAGGTATTTACTAGCCTACTTTGAAGTTGGCTTTCTTTCCATTGACAGGTCCCACCTCCTAAAACCATCACCTCTGGAGTTAGAATTTCAAAATGGCCGTTTCAGGAAGACACAAATACCCACTGACAACTTTTAACATCCCCGGGCTCACTCTCCTCATCTATCCAATGAGGTCTGTGCTCTCTGGAACTACCATCTGAAGTGTAATTTTGTTTCGTGGCAAGAAGAATCATAGATTCCAAGCCTAAAAGAAACCTGTATGATTGCTATTATTCACAGGTGTGCGAGGGTGGGCATGCACGTGGGTTTGTATGTGTTCCTTCCCCTCTTCTCCTCCCTAGACCATGAACTTCTTTAAAACACAGATTTGCCTTTCATCCTCATATTGCTAGTACTGGACACATACCTGATGTTCTGTGAGTGTTTGTTGAACGAGTACAGGAAGGATCAATGCCTCTGTAATAAATCACGGAATAGATATCACGGAAATTAGGTTGTGAGCCTGTGGAGAAACTGGTGTTTCCTATTGCACTTTTCTCTTTGATTTTCATGGAAACCTTATTGGTATAAAAGTATATGGTTTTTCCTCAGATTCTGGCGAGGAGTACAGACGGAGCCAAGTTGCTGGGCAGAGGTGTTCCTTTACGAGCTTTCTTTTTGTCCCTAAAAAAAAAATCTGAAATGTCTAAATCTTTGTTTTATCAAACAATGAACACATTGGTTTTGTCTCGTAAGGATCTTGTACTATCCAGGGGCAAAAGTTCCGGTCATCGTTAGAGCTTCTAGTGTATTTGCAGTGACATAAATATAACTGTGGGAGATTGGATCGACTCTGCACTAGGCATAGAGTGTTTTAGAAGGCTGCTTAGCTAAAAAAAAACCCTCTCCTAACTCGTGCCACTGCCTTTAACTTTTTCTCTTTAGTGTTGCAGGGCGAGAATCCGACTGATGGAACATTGTATGTCAGTTTCATTGAACTGATTTAATTACTGCAATTACTAAGATAGTATTTAATGGGAGCAGTGGATGTGCCTTTTCCACTTCATAAATGTATACTAAGTGCATCTTCCTTTATGGTGTGGCAGGCACATTGGCTGTTTTGCTGTGTGACTAAATGGTTAAACGTCTTGCAGTTTGCCTTGCCCCCCCAGGGTGAGAAGGGAAACAAATCATTTATCCTCAAAAGCTCCCATGAGGCATGAAGAAGGGTGTGCTGCTTTTAAATAGATTTCTGTAGCAAAGTGCGTAGTCATTTTAAAGGCAGTGACGTATTTTGAGAATTATTCACTTCCTATCTGTCAGCTCCTACCTTTGGAGTTTTGTGTTTTCTTCTGCTCCCGACTGGCGAAGTGCAAGCTGACTCAATGCTGCCCCCAAGTGGCATTTCAAAAGAGGGGCGCAGAAGGGAAAAAGCGAAACAAAGAGCCACTCAGTGGAAAAAAAGAAACATTCTCAAAATCCACAGTGTATCTTGAATTGTCCTTCCTGTTGCTATTTAAAGAGAATACTTTATGGAATGAAATCAGCTCAACAAATATCTTTGGAGAACCTTCTCTGTGTAAAGCCCCGTGCTATGTGTAGAGGATACAAAAAAATATAATACGTTCCAAGACTTTAACGGCTTTTAAACAAGTTAGAGAGATGAAAGTGGATTGAAGATTAAAAAAAAGTGACGAACAGATGTCACCAGAGATAACTTGACAGTCTAATCTAGGTAGCTGGTTTTAAAAATTATAATACACACAGTAACCATTTTTAGGCACTATGAAATCCTTTGCATTTGTTATTTTTGTATAATAACCCTGTGGAAAAGGCAATAGTGGTTCTTTTTCTTTGTTTGTTTTGGGGGTCTTTTAAGTGTTTTTTAAATATTTTATTTATTTGACAGAGAGATGGAGAGAGAGAGCACAAGTAGGCAGAGAGGCAGGCAGAGGGAGAGGGAGAAGCAGGCTCCCCACTGAGCTGGGAGCCCAATGTGGTGCTCTATCCTAGGACCCTGGGATCATGACCCCAGCCGAAGGCAGCCGCCCAGGCACCCCATAGTGGATTTTTTTAAAAAAAGATTTTATTTATTCATTTGAGAGAAAGAAAGAGAGAGAGCGTGCAAGCTGGGAGGGACACTGGAGGGGTTAGAGGGAGAAAGAATCTGAAGCGGATGCCTCGCTAATCCTGGAGCTCCACGTGGGACTTGAACACACAACCTCGAGATCATGTCCTGAGGCGAAACCAAGAGCCAGGTCACGAAACTGACGGAGCTACCCAGGTGCCCGGGTAATAGTGATATCTTTCAGTTTTTCCCCTGGATGAAACTGAGGCTTTTACCTGAGAGCAGGGTCACCCCCGAAATGATATGGTAAGGACTGGAAGCTGCCTTTAATCTCCTGGCCCCGAAAGCCTTTGTTCCCACCTGAGAGCTTTAAGGTCATAGGATGCTGGGAAGGGGGCTTTTATGCAAGTAGAGTTAGCCCCATGGGGTCAGGAAGCTTTAAAATGAAAGAAGTAAGGAGTCAAGGAGGCACCAGCTTTTAAAAGGAAGTCGGGACAAGAGGTTATTTATTTATTTATTATTTATTTTTTTAACATGTAATATATTATTAGCCCCAGGGGTACAGGTATGTGAATCTCCAGGTTTACACACTTTACAGCATTCACCATAGCACATACCCTCCCCAATGTCCATAACCCAACCACCCTCTCCCTACTCCACCCCCAGCAACCCTCAGTTTGTTTTGTGAGATTAAGAGTCTCTTATGGGGGGCGCCTGGGTGGCTCAGTGGGTTAAGCCGCTGCCTTCAGCTCAGGTCATGATCCCAGGTCCTGGGTTCGAGCCCCGCATCGGGCTTTCTGCTCAGCAGGGAGCCTGCTTCCTCCTCTCTCTCTGCCTGCCTCTCTGCCTACTTGTGATTTCTCTCTGTCAAATAAATAAATAAAAAATCTTAAAAAAAAAAAAAAAAAGAGTCTCTTATGGTTTGTCTCCCTCCCGATCCCATCTGGAACAAGAGGTTTTTAATCAGTTAGATCTGGATTTCTAAGTCTGAGTCTGAATCCCAGCTCAGTTACTTACTTAATTTCTTAAACCTAGTTTCCTTTTCTGTCAGATGAAGATATAATAATGCCCATCCCTACTATTCATCAGGCATGGGTGAGAAATTTCTGGACCTTGGCCGGGCAGCTAATATCATGGGAGAGGAGTAGAAGTCTTGGACCCAGTGGTTCAAGGCCATCAAATTCAGACAAAGATGAGACTTCAGAACCTGGAATCTCTCCAAGGGGGATTTTTGTAACATGTCCAGGCCCCGGGGATGCCACAATTGTAATGATTATGCAATGCATAGTTTCGAACACCAGCCTAGAACGTACTTGGTTCCTTCCACAGATGTCCCTGATCTAATTCCTGCTCTCCTGGGAATGTAGCTGAGGAAAACACAGAAGATGGTCATAAAAGATAAAAAAGGAAAATTAACAAAGTTCTCCTAGATCAGATTTAGAACTTACGTATGAGCCTATCTAAGCCACTCATTACCATGTGTAAAATTAGGTCATATCTGGGAAAACCCAGATTCTCACTTTGTTCTGCTTTGCTCAAATATCCTTAGAGATGCTGTTGATGTCACAGGGCTCTGTGGGCCACTAGGCCCTATTCTGCATCATGACAAAGTCACCTTAGAGGGCTTTTTGTCAGTGCTATTACATAATTTCAAAACTTCTACAATTACTATTGCTGTAAGCATGATTTCCCTGCTGACTTGAAATAGTTAATTTGCTTTTCTAAGGACCCAGCTTAGGAGCGAGCTGTGACTCAGGCTGTGCCCATGGGGAGATGGAAATGAACCTACTTCACAGGGATCTTCCTGCCTGAGTGAAACTTCCCTTTTGCTGAAAATTGCAGAAACCAATAGGCCTAATATAATCTCAGTGTATACCTCCCTCTTTAAAATACTTTATTTCAGAAATAACCCAATTAGGAGTTTTTCACACTCGTGCTGTGGGTGTTTATGTCTCTTTCACATTCTATGTACTGGTATTTATGCCTTCTCTATGAGAGGTTTTCAATTCGTGTTTTTCATCAGTAAAGTGTCTATTCAAAGAGCACTTTTTAGCTTATAGGAAATTGCTAAAAGAAGGAGAAGCAGAAGGAGGAGGAGGAGTTAGAGAAGGAAGAGGGGGAGGGGTAGGGGTAGGGGGAGATGGAGGGGAAGAAGAAATTTCTTTGACATTATACTCTCATGCCAAAGAAGGATGCAATCTTAATATTCCCTATGTAATCTGTGAAATCCCAATATGAGATTTCTAATCTAATCACTTTACTTTTTTATCCCATTTCCCCCCATTTTCTGTCCCTCACTGCTCACTCTTCTTCCTCAGATTAGACCGCATGGCCCATCATTGTAACTCTCGTGTGTGTATTACACAGTCTCTTGCCCCCTTTCCCTTCATTGCACTCACCCGGCAAAGCCTCCATGTGGAGTCAACACCCTTCTCTGCTGTTCCCCTCTCACACCGAGGAGCTGAATGTAGTTGGAGAAAACCACAAGCACGCTGGCTGTGTGGTTGTGAACTCAGGAAGCCAGACTTCTTGAGGAACTTGGCTTTGTCCGCCGACCCTGGCCACTTCACTCCTGCTCCCAGAGGACTTCCCCAAGTCTTCTTTCTCACTCTCAGCTGGTTCCTGTTTCCCATTTGCCTGAGATGATGGATGCAATCGAAAAAGAACATCCACTTCTTATCATTACATGTTCCAGTCTGTCTGGGTCTCTGCCCATAATCCTGCCTTCTCTCTGACGACAGTGGATAAACTGTCCATAGCTCTGGGCAACCTTTCCCCTTCATCTCTAAGTGTCTCTTCCTCCTAAGGATCTGGATGGTTTTTTTTTTAAATATTTTATTTATTTATTTGACAGAGAGAGATCACAAGTAGGCAGAGAGGCAGGCAGAGAGAGAGAGGGGGAAGCAGGCCCCCCACAGAGAGTCCCGATGGGGCTGGATCCCAGGACCCTGAGATCATGACCTGAGCTGAAGGCAGAGGCTTTAACCCACTGAGCCGCCCAGGCACCCCAGGATCCAGCTTTTACAAACAAATCCTGAAAGCGCTTCCTTCTTCCCACCACCTGCCCAAGCTCCTGCTTCATGTCTTTGTTTCATTTTAAACAGAAATTCCCTAGAAGATCTGTCTTTTCCAGCTCTCCGTACTTCCTCCCTTTCCGCGTTCTCTAGGATACATTACAGTCGTTCTCGCCCCCCTCTTGCCGGGAAGTCACCTCAAGGACCTAAGTGACCAGATGGTGACTCTGTGGCTTCTAACCACCGTTCTGATTAAAATCAAATGATTACTCTTATTGTTCCCTTCCCACTAAACTCACAACTGTCAAGCTGCTGCAAATGGCATCGACAAATGTCTTTGGCTTACACAGTTATAAGAAGACTTGTTTCAATGTGGTGCAGCAAAGCTGTTAGTTCACAGGAAGTGAAGTGTGAGCTCTGGTGAGCCGGAGTGGGACTGCGTGGGCTGTTGGTGTTAAGAACGGAAATCAGAGGTAGCCCACCACAGACAGCGCAGCGATCCAGGGCTCACAAGTAGACTAGGCATGACGTATGGCAACGGAAGCAGGAAGAAGTCTTGGCAATCATGGGACTTCATGGAGATTCAACAGGAACTAGGGCTCCTGACAGCTGATGGTCAGGAATTATTCAGAAATTTTATTTATTATTATTATTATTTTAATTTTATTTATTTGAGAGACAGTGAGAGAGCACAGAGGGAGAGGGAGGAGTGGACTCCCCGCTGAGCAGACCTTTCATTATCTTTCCTGATTCTATAGTTGGGCTCAGCCGGGCAGTTCTTCTGCTGGTCTTGAGGTCTTTCATACTGCTGCAATTAGATGGCAGGTGGGTCTAAAACCTCCATGATGATTCCCGGTCCCTGTGCTGGGATGACCGGAAAGCTGCTTCAGCTGGGGCCCTGGAGCAGCTGGGTCCCTTTGTCTCCACCTAGTCTCAGGGTTTATTCTCCATATGCTGCTTCCAGCAGAGCAGGAAGTCCTTACATAGGGGGTTAGGCCTCCACAAGATGCACAAATAGAAACTTTCAGGCCTTTTTATGTGTCAGGCCTGGGACTGGTGGAGTTTCAGAGGACCAACCCACATTCAGTGTGGGAGGGGAATCCACAAGGTCTTGGTTAACAGGAGGGCTGGCTGGCCGGGGCCATCATTCAGGGATACCTACAACACTGGCATTCAGTTAATTCTAGTCATCTTTGAGAAACTCTGACATTCCACAATATTTGTATTTGTTTTGATTTACTACTTGTATCCCCAGTACCTGACCCAGTTCTCAAAAAATAGGTATTAAAAGAACCATTTGATGTGCCTGGGTGCCTGGGGGTCTCAGTTGGTTAAGTGTCTGCCTTCTGCTCAGGTCATGATCCCAGGGTCCTGGGATGGAGCCCCGTGTCAGCCTCCCTGCTCAGCAGGGGGAGGGGAAAAGGGGGGTTGGTGCTGCTTTTCCTTCCCCTCTGTTGCTACCCTGCTCATGCTCTCTTTGTCAAATAAACAAATAAAATCTTAAAAAAAAAAAGAAAGAAAGAAAGAAAGAAGGAAAGAACGAACAACTCCCCACTACAAACTCCAGAGCATAGTGGTGGAGAATGTGGTCCAGCCATTGGAACCAATGTGAGCCCCCCAAAATCCCACCTTTTGTCACTTGCTGGCTGCAGGCTCTTGGGCAAGTTATTGATCTTTATGTGCTTCAGCATTCTCTTCTGTAAAATGGGGAGATTCATAGTATCTACTGAAAACAATTTTGCAAACATTCAATGAGGTGATAAAGGTGAGGTGCCTAGGACAGTGTCAGGCACGTACAAAGCATTCTTGAAGTGTATGGTTGTTCTGACGACTGCTAACATCAGAGCCATGCACCCACCTGAGGGCCCCACAAATCTCTGTGACCAACGACTTGTGTCGACCCCCGAAGAATTCACTGAAACCCGCAAAGGGCATCTCATTCCCCTGGACTCCCCTTTGAACCTTCTTCAGATTCAAGTTCAAAGAAGGACAGAAATGCGCCGTGCTCTTCCAGTCCTTTAGTTTTTTTTCCAGTTGCAAAATTCTAGCTCAGAAAGAGGCAACAGTGCAGAAAAGCAGACCTGCTCTGGCTTAGTCACTGGGTGGAAAATGAGCATAAAAGCCGGAGAAACAGTGACTTGTGAAGGGGTGCTCTGTGAGAGAGATGTTCAGGCAACCCAACTCTCAGCTTACCCGTGAAATGTGTGCCCAGCTTCATACATAAATTGATTGATGGATTGGAATTCCCGAGCTTTGTTGTACAAATATGTTTTTATAGTCCTGGGTGAGGGAACAACCACTGACTCCATCCATATCAGCATTGGTTGAGTTGATGTCAAAGAACAAAGACTGAAGTGAAAAGAGAGAGAAGGAGAGAGAGGGCTGGGGTGGGAAGGAGAATCTCATTTACTTTTGAGTACTGGACCAGCCTAAAGATAATAATAATAATAATAATTGGCATTTGGCATTGGTTTTTCCCATGTCCTTTGCTGAGTTATTCTCCATGCACCTTATTGTAGCTCCTACTGACTTTTCCACATGGACTCAGACTCTGAAATTATTTCCAACACTCCCCCTTATCCACGGGACATTTCCCTGAGCACAATTGGGGCTTGGGGCATTCGGAACCAAGCAAATGGAACCAACTTATTAACTTTACAGTAATAGCTCTTCAACAGCCCAGAAATCGTCCCATTTTTTCCCCCCTGCATGTGTTTCTAAATTGGTGGAACATGAGAGTTTCTCAAAGTAAAATGAGAAAAGAAGTACAGTAAATCCACTTTGCATCTGCAATTTCTGCTTGTCAGTGGCCACATGAATATTATCTATATCCAGTTCTCCTGCTTGCCAAGAAACTTCCTTGGGGAGGCATTTTTTAGCCAGGTTTACACAAGAGCTTCCAGTCTCAGCAATGGTACTGCTGTTATGAATGGGAGAAAGGGCTAACTCAAGATCCTTTTTATTGAAACCTTGGGTCTTGATGGCATTGGTTGATTTTGTACATGAAGGCTTTTCTATTATATTCCAACTCATCACTGTAGAGCCCAGTGCATTGTCACTTTCCTGAGAGGGAGGAAAAAACACTTTTTTAGTGTATAACACAGATTCTTGAACTTTTAAAACCTCTGTTGACTTAGGTGGAATAAATGACCCCATAAACTACTATGCTACCTAGTCCCACTTTCCCCTGGAACAAAAGAACAATAACAGAGAATTAAAGAGCAGTATAAACAATTAAAGCATGCTTTTATATATATTTTAAGTGAAACACTAGTCTAGAATTCAAATAAACTAGTCTTTAATACGTCTTTTCATTATTTAATATGTATTTGTATAATATGTGTTTGATATCCTAGAATACATATTTGATACACATTCTTTAAATAGGACAAATTAACAGGCAACATTTTCAGGCAAAACCAAGGGTAAGGCTATATTATGCATATCTCTGCTTTGCAATAGGGGTATAGATGATTCTGTTTTGAATTACAAAATGCACAGGACTTAAAATATAGTTAAAGGAAAATTATAGACAAAAATTTTGTTAATATAAACAGGTATCACCTTGTATAAGTATAATAAAACCAAACCGATAAAGATGAAGCTGAATTAATCATAATTTATAGTTAAAACTCCAAAATAACAAGAATTAAAATCCACTGTCAACAAGATGAAATGATGATGCATTAATGACAAAATACTTATCTTTTTTTTTTTTTTTTTAAGATTTATTTATTTATTTGACAGAAAGGGACACAGTGAGAGAGGGAACACAAGCAGGGGGACTAGGAGAGGGAAAGCAGGCTTCCCCCGCTGAGCAGGGAGCCCGATATGGGGTTGGATCCCAGGACGCTGGGATTATGACCTGAGCCGAAGGCAGACGCTTAACGACTGAGCCACCCAGGCGCCCCCAAAACACTTTTCTCAAAATCTGTTTGAATTCCAACTATCTGCAGGTGCTTTTCTGTGATCAGAGCTTTGTACAGAGTATCAAAAATTGGTGCACGGTTATCAGGGTTTTTACAACATTACTCAGTAAGACTGTGTCTTCAATAAACTCTAACCCTCCCTGTTTTTGGTATGTGAAAAATCAAACTTATTAACTTACTGAGTAATAATAAGGAATGCTTCATCATGAATAACAATGACAACAATCCCTAAATTACAACTCCTAGATCTGCAGACAGAGATCACCCAGGGTTTAGAGGGTCGGGTCCATTCTCACTCCCTCATCATAACTTGAGAGGCACCACTATAATCCAATCATTGCATTCCGCCTGGATACAGAAGTAGTAGGGAGAAGGTAAGGGTGTGTGTGGTTTGAAATATTATACAATATGCTTTCTTGAACAGGAAGGAGGTGAAATAACAGTATTAGGAAAGGAAATCTGTTTATCATGTAGCGTGCATTACCTGTAGAGCAGCCTATAAGGGAAGGAGAAAAGATCGAGAAACACTGCCTTGACTAAAAAATAATCTGACCTTACTTCAAGAACACAAATATCCAACAATGAAGAAAATCATATTACTGAGAATACAGAGTAAATACAATCCAAATTATTTACTTGAACGGAAGGTTGATTCTTTGTGTATTACCATTATTCTAACCTAACATTATTTTATCTGCACTCTACGAAGGAAACTTAATTTCTGGGTGGCTCAGTGGGTTAAGCCTCTGCCTTTGGCTCAGGTCATGATCTCAGGATTCTGGGATCAAGCTCCACATTGGGCTCTCTACTCAGCAGGGAGCCTGCTTCCTCCTCTCTCTCTGTGGGCCTCTCTGCCTACTTGTGATCTCTCTCTCTGTCAAATAAATAAATAAATTCTTAAAAAATAATAATAAAATAAAACTTCTGTTCCTCTCACCTGTAATACTTAGCAGTTTTAATAGCTTAAAAAAGGCAAAAGCAGAATATATACTTAAGTAAATAACTTTAAGTAACTCCATTCACTTAGCAAGCAAATATCCTTAAAATAAATACTTTTAAAGGCACACATACATTACCTTGTGTTCTAAAAGTTATTTCTGATCTGAAAGAGTTATCATTCCATTAAATGAGAAACTGGAAGAATACCATATAGAAGGAGGTAGTACAAGTTTTAAAATAATACTTAAAAAAAAAAAAAGCACAATAAGCTAGTGTTTATGTCATGGTAGGGAATTAAAAAAAAAAAAAAAAGACCATCTAGATGCCCTGAACGAAACGTTTTCTATCAATTTTCTGCAAGCTCACTATATATTAATTACGAATAATTCTGCATTTGAATGTGAAATATTTAAAAATAATTTGACAGAATATACAGGCAAATAAAGACTACCTTGACTGCCATTCATGTAACAGTTTCATTTCCTTGCAGAATTTACATGGAAAAGTGTAAAGCATCTCCAATTGTAAATGTGACATACGAAACTCTCACCTGGCAGTCCTTCTCCCATCTGGGACTGCTGTGGCTCTCGGACTCCACACCGGATACGAAGGTATGCGACTGGCTGCTGGCACTGGATGTAGCCAGCCTTCTCCTGGACTGCAGGAGATTAGACGTTAGGCACTTAACGGGCATCCCGGGATTGGAGGCAACTGTTTCAAGACCTGCAGGGAAGAAAAAATATTGGAGCAATGTCACATTTTTCGGAGTTCCTCACTGAGCCTGAATCTTTCCAGATAATTAGGCAAAGTCTTAAGTCTTGTACATCAGAGTTCTGTCTGTGCAAATATTATCCAATCCGGAAGGACGGCTCAGATCAACATTCATACATACAAGTACTTTCATGGATGTTTAGGGAAAAAAAAAATCTTAATATTCACAAGTGAAAATGAGGACAAAAAAGAACTAAGTTGTAATTAGGAAGAAATCCATTATCCACTTAGAAACTCTTCTTGATAAGAGAACATTATTGATATGCTATATCCAGCTATGATATAAGATTGGAATGTGACTAAATTTACTCAGTTCAATTTGTATTTAATTAAAACCATTGCGTTAGGGGCACCTGGGCGGTGCAATCAGTTAAGGGTGTGACTCTTGCTTTCTGCTCAGCTCCTGGTCTCAGGATTGTGAGATCGAGCCTCGTGTCGGGCTCCACGCTTAGCATGGAGTCTTCTTGAGACGCTCTCTCCCTCTCTCTGCCCCTCCTGCCTGTGTGCACTCTCTCTCTCTCTCTCAAATAAAAAACATAGCTTTATTCTAATATTGAGGATTATGTGCTCACAAGTATGAATTATCCACATCCATAAGGGATGTTTTATACTACTGGGTAAGACACGTAACAGTGAATTGCTAACAGCAAGCCAGGACAAGAAAGCAGCAGCACCCATACGATACGTGTGTATGATACGTAATGATGCTAACAACTGTTGTTCCTGAACTTATGAGACAAAACAGGCAATGATGCTTTTACGAAAGATAAGAATATGTGCATATATAGATTTTCTATGTATATAAAAATATGTTTATCTTGTTTTTTCTTTCCTTAAGAGGGTGAACACATGACTTTAATTTCAAGTAAATTCCTACAGTTTTTTGATTTAATGAATCTTGGAACTTTAAAACTAGAAATAGAATTTCAGTGGCCATCCAGAACAACGTTTTTTTGGTACATAAACCCTCTCAATGAAATTCCTGAAACTCATTGGACACTGACCTTGATATTTGACTAAACTGCTCAGCTTGCCTCCCTCTAGTAATATGGAAATTTGTTTCTACCCCAATGCCATGTGCATACTGTATATTGGCTAAAGAGTTCTTCCTGGATCAGTGATATGATCAGGCCATTCCTTCCTTTGGAAATTGTGTGTGTGTGTGTGTTTTAAGATTTTATTTATTTATTTGACAGGTAGAGATCATAAGCAGGGGCAGAGGGAGTGGGAGAAGCTGCTCCTTGCTGAGCAGGGAGCCCAAGGCGGAACTCAATCCCAGGACCCTGGGATCATGACCTGAGCCAAAGGCAGATACTTAACCATCTGAGCAACACAGTCGCCCGTCTTTGGAACTTTTGATGATTCCCTACAGTTTCTAGATTCCCTGTAATGACACTTGATCCTTGCCCATCTACTAGCTAAGCTTCCTTTCCCATTGCACATGCTTCCCATTCTCACATTACACATTTAGTCCCCATTGTCTGAAGATGGAATACTTCCAAGTGTCAGTGCCTTTGCTCACGCCTCTACCTAAATGCCCTTTTCCAATACACTTGGAGCTACTGCTATATCTTTACTGAGAACCATTCCTGATTTTCCCAGTTAGCATTTAACACTTTCTGTGTTGTATCACAGTATCCTTCTTATGATTTTATTGTAGAGGCTTGCTATTGTTATTCCTTTACACATGTAATCAACACAGAATTACAAGTTCTTCTGAGGCAAGGACCTCTCTTACTCATCTTGATATCCACTGGGTGACCAGCACAGTGCCTTGCCCTGGTTGACTTCTGACTAGATTTAAAAAAAAAATGACTAAGGGAGATTCAATTATTTTCACTTAAGAGTAAGGCTATAAAAAAAAAAAAGAGTAAGGCTATAGTAATACCTGCACATTCTGTGTTTTAGTAGTTTTGTATTTATCAAAGATATATATGTTTTTCAGCCATTTTGATTTCCACAGAAGTGATTTTGACAGAAGAATTAAGACTCAATGACTTTGGAAGAAAGGGTCAGTGGACAGAAAATTGTAGTTGCAATCAGGACTTGGCTTACTCACTTACTAGTGTATAACTAAACATTTTCAAACATTAATTTTCTCATTTATAAGGGAGATATCCTGGATATGTGTGGATTTGAGGACAAAACTGAAAATGAGGTAACATCTATGAAAACATGTAACACTAATTGCTCCTCAAAGCATCATTATTCACATTCCCAAGATAAAGAACATCAAGTGCAGGGAACTAAATCATCCACCATTGCTAAGTTATGAAAGGTAAAGTTAAGTGCTCTCCAGATGTCCCATTCTCTTCCTCTATTACTTAACTTCTTTTTTTTATTGTGTCCTAATGAAAAATTGTATCTTTACTTCAACTATTTTATTTCAAAGTCTTTTGGAAATAATTTTATAAAGACAGACACAAAATATTATATATATATATTCTCTACATAAAGATTTCCATAGACCCAGTACAATGAAACTTACCCAATGATTATTCTTTTTTTTTTTTTTAAAGATTTTATTTATTTATTTGACAGACAGAGATCACAAGTAGGCAGAGAGGCAGGCAGAGAGAGAGAGAGAGGGGGAAGCAGGCTCCCTGCTGAGCAGAAAGCCCGACGCGGGGCTCGATCCCAGAACCCTGGGATCATGACCTGAGCCGAAGGCAGAGGCTTCAACCCACTGAGCCACCCAGGCGCCCCGTGATTATTCTAATATCAAGCTAACGGAAGGATCTCTCATTAGCAAGGGATTTTAATCTATTGACTTAAAGATCTAAGTCTTTAAGTCTTTAAGCACCAGGCTGGCTCAGTCAGTTGAGCATGTGACTCTTGATCTTGGGGTTGTAAATTCCAGGCCCATGTTAGGTATAGAGATTACTTAAAATAAAAATAAAATCTTTATTAAAAAAAAAAAAAAAAGATCTGTAACAATCTGTGTCAAAAATGGCATTTACAGGGGCGCCTGGGTGGCTCAGTGGGTTAAGCCGCTGCCTTCGGCTCAGGTCATGATCTCAGGGTCCTGGGATCGAGCCCCACATCGGGCTCTCTGCTCAGCGGGGAGCCTGCTTCCTCCTCTCTCTCTGCCTGCCTCTCTGCCTGCTTGTGATCTCTGTCTGTCAAATAAATAAATAAATAAAATCTTTAAAAAAAAAAGGCATTTACATGAGGAAATACAGGAATGCCACAGATTGTTCAAGTATTTGTATTTCATACCTATACTAGAAATTTAAAAATTAAAAAACACTTTTTTTTCCCTCAAAAGACACATTTAATGGAATAAACTACTTTTTCTTTTATACTCACATGAATTTAGTAGTTTGCTAGAGTAAGGAGTAGCATCCCTGTGATTTACAGACATAGGACAAACTAGTCCTTGAGAAAGCTGCGATGTTTCAGATACATGGGTTGAAAGAATATTTGCAGACTCTTTGTTTTTTTCTGCAACTGGTGTGTACTATTAAAGAGAGAAAAACAAAAACAAATGCTAAGATTTACCTCTACAAAAATACCACCTAAATGGGCGCCTGGGTGGCTCAGTGGGTTAAGCCGCTGCCTTTGGCTCAGGTCATGATCTCAGGGTCCTGGGATCGAGTCCTGCATCGGGCTCTCTGCTCAGCAGGGAGCCTGCTTCCCTCTCTCTCTCTCTGCCTGCCTCTCTGTCTACTTGTGATCTCTCTCTGTCAAATAAATAAAAAAAAAAACCACAAAAAAAACAAACAAAAAAAACCACCTAAATACATAAACTGTTATACCACCTAAGTAGATAATGTTAAAGTAACTCAACATGCTTGATACTTCAATTTATTTTGAACATTTATTTTAAAAAAGGATTAAATTTTAAACGGCAATCATGAAAGGGCATGTAATGTGACTTTTTTTCTAATCAAGTACTTACAAATCCCAAAAGCTGATGAGAGATAATACTTGTCCTGGGGTTCTTGAGTAATCTTGTCTAGGTTTAGCCATTGATGGTGTTGTAAGGATATCCGTCATATTGATGTCTGTGTATGGAAAGAAAAATATATGAAATTCTTCAAAAACTTCAATGTCAAAAAAACAAAAAACAAAAAAAACAAACAAAAAAAACCCTTCAATGTCATTGACTTACTAGTCAAAAATCATCTGTTCTGAACTTTGTCCCCCACAATATCTATAATACTGGCTTATGTAAGATGGAACATATCCAGAGAAGCCACCATGCCACAGTATAAAAATACACAACCAAGCAGAAAGAGAAAGACAAATAATGTATGATCTCTATTATATATGGAATCTTAAAAAACAAAACAAAACTAAGCTTACAGGTACAGAGAACAGACTGGTGGATGCCAGAAGCAAGAGGTGGGGATAGGAGAAATGGATGAAAGGGGTCAAAAAAAAAAGAAAAGATACATTTTTCCCTATTTAAAAAAAGCAACTGATTGAAATCATGAAACTTTGATAGAACAGAGTCTTGCTCTGGAATGAATAGAACACAGTGTAATGACCTAAATTAGGGAGTACTCAGTCACTAAACAAGAGTATTATCTAACTGGCAACAAAATAATTCTTGATAAATCAAATACTAGAAGAGGATGTGGTAAGAAAAATTAAGAAGGAATATTAGGAATATAAATTAAATTCCAACATCACAATCTATTTAAGGAATTAGTACAAATTATGGGCTCCCCTGCGAACTAACATGTGCGAGTATAGGTCAAGATAGAAACTGATACAGAATTTTTATCCGTTTCAGTACATAACTTTGTAAAATAATTCAACATTCACACATAAGGTACTGTTTTCTTTAGATATCAAAAATGTTGGGTGATGGCTGGCTCAGGCAGTAGAGCATGTGACTCCTGATCTCTGGGTCATGAATTAGAGCCCTACCTGGGTATAGAGATTACATTAAAACTTTATATATATATAATTATTTATTTACTTCAAGATTTTTTAAATTTACTTGACAGAGAGAGAGAGAGAAAGAGAGAGAGAATGCACAAGCAGGGGGAGTGGCAGGCAGAAGGAGTGGTGAGCAGGGAGCCTTATTCGAGGCTCAAACCCAGGACCCTGGGATCATGACCTGAGCTGAAGGCAAATGCCCAACTGACTGAGCCACCCAGGCACTCCTTAAAAAATAATTAAAAAAATAATCACCCCACCCCACCCCCACAAACGGTAGGAAAAGTGTGATATTCTATGTGGTGTCAGACTTTTTGTTAAAAGGATTTTATTTTATTATTATTTTTAAAGATTTTATTTATTTTTTTGACAGAGAAAGAGAGAGAGGGAACACAAGCAGGGGGAATGGGAGAGGGAGAAGTAGGCCCCCTGTTGAGCAGGGAGACTGATGCAGGGCTCTATCCCGGGACCTTGGAACCATGACCTGAGCTGAAGGCAGATGGCTAACGACTGAGCCACCCAGGCATCTCTAAAGATTTTATTTTTAACTAATCTCTACACTCAATGTGGGGATTGAACTCACAATCCCGTTATCAGTATCCTCCACTGTATGGAGCCACTATGAAAAACACAATAGAGGCTCCTCAAAAAATTAAAAATAGAATCACTATATGACCCAGGAATTCCACTACCAACTATATATAGGTAAGAACTGAGAGCAGGGTCTATAAGAGAGATTTATACGCTCATGTTCATTGCATAATTCACAGTAGAATCTCAGGAGAAGCAACCCAAACGTCCACTGACACAAAAATAGATTAAAAAAGTGGCATATATACATATAAGGGAATGTTATTCAGCCTTTAAAAAGAAGGAAATACTGTTACATGCTGTGATGTGGATGAAACTTGAGGACTTTATGCTAAGTGATATAAGTCAGTCACAAAATGACAAATAGTCTATAATTCTACTTATATGAGGTACCTAAAGTAAACAAACTCAGATACAGAAAAAAGAATTGTGGTTGCTGGGGCTGGGGGGAGGGGAATTTAGGATAGAGCATTTCAGTTTTGCAAGATGAAAAAATTCTAGAGACCTGTTGCACAACAGTGTAAATATAGTTAATACTACTGAACTGTATACTTTTTTAAAAATGGTAAATTTTATTTTATGGATTTCTTAACACTATCAAAAAAAAAAGACAAAAACCAAATTCGGAATCTGTATAATTAAGACATTTGTCATTTTACTATTTATATTAATACAAATAGAGAATTATTTGGGAGGCAAATTTTATTTTAATTTTCATTATTTTTATTTTTCATCTACTACTCAGTGTGGGGACTGAACTCATGACCCCAAGATCAAGAGTTGCGTGCTCTACCAACTGAGCCAACAAGGTTCCCTATGGGAGCCAAATTTTAAATAAATTATCAGATAGGAAAAAAATAAAATAAAAAATATTAAACTGTTCTATCACCATAACACAAAATTTATCGGATTTATGACTTTTACAGTATCTTATCTGAAACCCAGGGGGTTAGATTTGCCTCACAATTTAAAAATGTTTAGATTTTAGAAAGGTAAGGTGATGAATATATAGTGATCTTTTTAGTTTTTTTTTTATTGAGATATGACACACAATTTTACCTTAGTTTCTGGTACACAACCTAGTGATTCAACAACTCTATATATTATGCCATGTTTGCCACAAGTGTAGCTTTTGTCTGTCACCATACAATACTATTACAATATTATTGTCTATATTCACTATCCTGTACATTTCATCCTCATGACTTACTCCATAACTGGAATAATGTGGAATATATATCCATAACGAATAATTCCATAATGGAAGCCTATGTCTCCTACTCCCTTTCACCCATTTTGCCCTTTTGCCTTTTCTCTCCCACAATTGTCAGTCTGTTCACTGTATTAATGGGTCTGTCTCTACTTTTTTTGTTTGTCTGTTTTGGTTTTTAGGTTCCATGATATAAGTGAAATCATAGGGTACTTGTCTTTCTGTATGACTTCTTTCACTTAGCATAATACCCTCTAGGTCTGCCCGTGTTGTCACAAACGACAAGGCCTCATTCTTTTTTATGGCTGAGTAATATCCTAGTGTGTGTGTCTGCTCACCACATCTTCTTTATCAATTCATCTTTTGATGGACGCTTGGATTTCTTCCCTATCTTGGCTATTGGAAATACTGCTGTAATCAACATAAGGATGCACCTTATCTTTTCAAATTAGTACTTTTGTTTTCTTTGGGTAAATATCCAGTATACTGTATAGTAAGGAACATCTGTAGTGGCATCTCATCTAGCCACCTATACTCAAATATTATTATTACTGCTGTGAAGAATCTGAGTAGTTACATGAAATGGGACTAATAAAAACCATAAATAGCCCCCATCAGCTCAGGTCAAATTTTATCAAACTATATGAAAATCCTTAGGTATTCAAAACTTTTGAAATGTGTACTTGTAAATAAAGAATTGTAAGTGTGTATTTATTTTCAAATAATTATAATCCTGTGGTTTATAATTTATAAGCCCAATTTTGTACTCTCCTGTTCATTTATTTCTATCTGCTACCATTTTAATAGATAATTTAATATGCTACCAAGTTGGTAAGCTCTCATAGAAACATCTCCATGTTTCTATGATAAACTTAAGTAATTTCTAGTTTCTCCCTATTAGAAACAATGCTGCTACAAAGTTTTATTCATATATTTTGTTCTCTTGAACCATTTCCTTAGAAAAATTCTAAGATAGACTAACTAGCTCAAAAAGAATTAAACTCTTTTGTTTCTTTTCTTAAATTTTTAATTTTATTTATTTATTTGAGAGCGAGAGCAAGAGCGAGAGAGAGAGTATGACAGGGGGATGGTCAGAGGGAGAAAGAGACTCCCTGCTGAGCGGGGAGCCCAACAACGGACTCTATCCCAGGATTCTAGGACCATGACCCAAGCTGAAGGCAGTCGCTTAACCAACTGAGCCACCCAGGCATCCTAAACTCTTTTGTTTCTTAAAACACATTGGTAGATAACCTTTGGAAAGCACTGTGCTAATTTACAATGCTTCTGGAAAAACTGTGGTTTTGCAGTCTCATTAATTTTAGATCTTCAGTTCTCTCTCCCTCTCTCTCTCTTTTCTTTTCTTTTTTTGTCTAGTTTAACAGTGAAATGACTCATTTATTATTTTTAAATTAGCATTTCTTTCATTACCGAGAGTGAAATTAATATACTCCCATATACGTGTGTGTGTGAATTGTGTTCATTTTCTTTGCCCTTGTTTATCAAGGTCTTGGTGTTGGTTCTGTCAGTTTGAATAAGTTCTGTAGGTATCACTGTTTATCATTTTATAGTTATTTTAGTCACTTTACTGATGTTTAATTGGTCAAACCAGTTTCAGTAGACACAAAGTCAGAAGTACAGAAATTTTGAGTTCCTCTTTAAAGATCCAAAGAACTTTGAATGTCCTTGATGATTTAGGAATGATTATTTCCATTTCTCATCCTTTTCCCCCCCATTTTTCTTTTTTTTTAAAGATTTTATTTATTTATTGACAGGCAGAGATCACAAGTAGGCAGAGAGGCAGGCAGAGAGAGAGAGGGGGAAGCAGGCTCCCCACCAAGCAAAGAGCCTGACACGGGCCCAATCCTAGGACCCTGAGATCAAGACCCGAGCCAAAGGCAGAAGCTTAACCCACTGAGCCACCCACGTGCCCCTTTCTTTTCATTTTTCATCTTCAATTGAAAGGAAATACCATTATACCTTTCTAGTCTTTTGGGGAACAAATAATCATCAAATTTTAGCGTTATAAACGAACAAAATCATGTAAATTAATAGCAAGTAGTTGTTGGGTTTTTAAAAACGTACTTACCTGCTATTTTTCTTACCTCTATTCAAAGTAACTTTGGAAAGGCCAAAATCTGTTAGTTTAATATGACCTTCATTAGAAATAAGCATATTGTCTGGTTTCAAATCCCTGCACAAACAGAAAACAAATAGTAGACAATTAAAAAAGAGCTAGTGTTGACGTAGAATTAGCAGGGGAAAACCCAGAAATTTCAGAAGACACAAACTCTATTTTCACTAAAACAAGGCACTTACTATTGGCTTTGAGAGTACAAAAAACAACTCTCAAAAGTAAATTATCTTCTGTATATTTGAACCAATGAGAAAGTTAATCGGTTTAATACTAGATTATCTTTGGCATTATTCAGTAGATAGTCCATTATAACAAATAAACCTCATTAGATTAAAAAAAACCTCAGGCTACACCAAAATCATATTTACCTCTTTCATGGAGGGTATGATAAAACCTTAATAGAGAAGAGCCACTTAGAATATGACTTCCTTTGCACAGAGTAAAACACCGCAAATCAGTTGGCATTATAAAATATAGCACTTTTTATTTAAATAAATAGATTTATTTTTTACGATTTTATTTATTTGAAGGAAAGAGAGAGAGAGAGAACAGCAGGGGAGCAACAGGCAGAGGCAGAGAGAGAAGCAGGCTCACTGAGCAGGGAGCCCGATGAGGGGCTCGATCCCAGAATACAGATATCACGACCTGAGCCAAAGGCAGACGCTTAACAACTGAGCCACCTAGGCACCCCAAAATATGACTCTTCTGTATGATGGTAAGGGGGTGGAAAAAAGATTCAATATTCTTCACAACAAAATGGTGTCCCCATGTTCAAAGCAACATATTCAAAGCACAGGGAGGGGAGATGAAAACAAGAATTGATGGAATTTATACATTTTTTAAAAACTTAGTGCTTTTATTTACTCTTTAAAAAAGATTTTATTTGGGCGCCTGGGTGGCTCAGTGGGTTAAGCCGCTGCCTTCAGCTCAGGTCATGATCTCAGGGTCCTGGGATCGAGCCCCACATCGGGCTCTCTGCTCAGCAGGGAGCCTGCTCCCTCCTCTCTCTCTCTGCCTGCCTCTCTGCCTACTTGTGATCTCTCTCTCTGTCAAATACATAAATAAATAAAATCTTAAAAAAAATTATTTATTTATGAGAGAAAGAGAGAGAGAGCATGAGCAGGAGGAGGGGCAGAGGGAGAGGGAGAAGGAGACTCCCCACTGAGCTGGGAGCCTAACGTGGGGCTCATTTCCAGGACCCTGGGATCATGACCTGAGCTGAAGGCAGATGCTTACCCCACTGAGTCACAAAGGCGCCTCAAGTTGATGGAATTTTTAAACTCACACTAGTTACTACCAAACTTTACATGGGCAAATGCTTTTGCAAATATTTCAAACTCAAATATTTAATACATAATTCGATTATCTGCGGTTTTAACTAATAGTTTGTAAAAGGCAAAAGATTTATACATAACGAATAGTTTGTAGAGAAGTCTGTCTTTACCTGTGGATGATTCCATGTCTGTGAAGATAGTCTAGAGGCAAGGCTACTTCAGAAATATATTTCACGGCCATCTCTTCATCAAAATAACCATATACATGTAGGAGAGACTTCACATCACTACCAATCAGATATTCCATTACCTATCAAAAAGGAATACAAATGTTATAAAATAAAAACAATATGATTTGATTACCTTAAAAACATTTTTGGGTACTATAGTTATCTATTTTTAGCATGGCTCTGGAACAGACACATTCTCTTGATCTTACTCAGTACACATTAATACCAAGTTTGCTCATGTTGCCATATCTTTTTTTAAATTGAATTTGAACTGCTTAATCTGAATAAAAATTCAGACTCACAGAAAGGCATAAGAACAGTCCCATGTACTCTTCATCTAGATTCACCACTGTGAGCATTTTGCTCATTTGCTTTCTTCCTCTCCACATGTATGAATATAAAATAAGTGTTTGTTAATAACATAATTATATTACATAATAAACAAAGGAACATGATTATTAGCAAAAATATCTTAAATGCATGATTTTTATTCAGACTAAAGAATTTCAAAGTGTGGCAACATTAACAAATGATGTTTATAGCTTTAAAGTTTTTGCTAAATAACCGGAGAATAAAGTTGAAGAGATCATGACCTGTCGCCACAAAATTCTGCGTCATGTATCTCTTGACAAGAATATTCTTACCTAACTATAGCATAATAAAATTCAAGGAATTTAATACTAATACTCTTATCTAATTGATAGTCTGTATTCAAATTTCTCTGAGTATCTCAACAAATGTCCTTGATTAGACTTCTTACCAGCCTGCCCTAGCCAGGACCTCCATGGCATTTAGTTATCACATCTCTTTAGCCTCCTTTAAACTGGGACAGATTTCTGCCTTGTTGAGGGGGGCAGTCTTTCCTGACATCTGATTATTTCCTCACTATTCAATTCAGGTTTGCATTTTTGGCAGGAATTCTAGGTAAGTAATGTCGACTCGTTCTTAGAGACACTCCCACCAGATGAGACAACTACTGTCAGCATGTTCCATTACTGGGGATGTTAACTTTGATCACTTAGTTCAGGTGGTGACTTCCAGATTTCTCCAATGAAGTCCTTTTTTTTAACCCCCGGTAATTAATAAGTAATGGAGCAAATATGTTGAGTGTATGTAAATAACCTGTTTTCCAACAAATTTCAAGCACTGATCTTAGCATCATGTGACCGCAGATGATTCTTGTCTGACTCCAATATTGCTGGGTGGTTGCAAAGCTCTACTATTCCTTTTACATGCACTGTCATTATTCTTAAAAATCTGTATGGTTTTAAGATATAAAATACTGCCTAGTAAGACCTTCATAAAACAAAGTCCTTTCTTTCCTCTTTAGGTCAGTAGTTTCCCTGGTATATAGAGATTAGTCAGTTTTTGTTGATGACATCAATCATTAAAACATTTACTAAGCCCCAAGTCTGTGCTACACACAGTGCTAGCACTGGAAATATAAGCAAGAATAAAATGTCTCTTCACTGAAAGAGTTTATAATTCAGTAGTAGGTAAATAAGTAAACATACTGCACTTGAGCTCATGAGAATGTTTCTTATGTCCTCGTCAACAATAATTACGGATCCTTTTTCTCTTTGTCAATCTAAGAACAAAAGGACTTGTTTAGATGTTTATTCACTTGTAGGGAGATTTTGGATCTTTACACTTTTTTTTTTTAAGATTTTATTTTTAGGGCGCCTGGGTGGCTCAGTGGGTTAAAGCCTCTGCCTTCGGCTCAGATCATGATCTCAGGGTCCTGGGATCGAGCCCCACATCGGGCTCTCTGCTCCGCAGGGAGCCTGCTTCCTCCTCTCTCTCTCTCTGCCTGCCTCTCTGCCTACTTGTGATTTCTCTCTGTCAAATAAATAAAATCTTTAAAAAAAAAAAAGATTTTATTTTTAAGTAATCCCTACACCCAGTGTGGGGCTTGACCCCACAACCCCTAGATCAAGAATCACATGTTCCACTGACTGCGCCAGCCAGGTGCTGCTATTTTTGGTCTTTCATGTGTCTTTTGTGAATCACTTCTATTCTTTGCCCATTTTTCTACTTGGGTATTTAATTCTTTCTTATTGATGTATAAAATCTGTTTACATAGTAGTAAAATTAGACTTTTCTGTATTTTTCTGAACAATATTTTCTCCAGACTTGTTATTTGACTATGTAAATGGTATTTTGTATCAAAATGTTTTATTTTGTACTTAGTAAGACCTATATCAATTTATGATTATAAAAACATTCACATCAGTTTCCTTCTAGTACTTTTTTTGGGAAAGATTTTATATTATTTATTGGCGAGAGCACATGAGAGAGAGAGAGTATAAACAGGGGTAGGGGGAGAGGGAGAAGCAGACTCCTCACTGAGCAAGGAGCCAGATGGGGCTCAATCCCAGGACCTTGGGATCATGACCTGAGTGGAAGGTAGACGCTTAACTGACTGAGCCATCCAGGTGCCCCTTCTTCTGGTACTTTTTTTTTTTTTAAGATTTTATTTATTTACTTGAGAGAGAGAGAGAGATCACAAGTAGGCAGAGAGGCAGGCAGAGAGAGAGGGGGAAGCAGGCCCTCTGCTGAGCAGAGAGCCTGATGTGGGGCTTGATCCTAGGAACCTGGGATCATGACCTGAGCTGAAGACAGAGGCTTAACCCACTGACCCACCCAGGCGCCTCTCCTTCCTCTAGTACTTTGATGGATTCCTTTTTTTTTAAGTAGAAATCTATGATACAAAAGGGGAACAAATGACCCTAGCACCATCTCAAGTTTCATAACCAAGCAGAAATGATTTCAAGTGACTTCAAAATTCAGAATTTTGATACTATATCCCAAGGACAAAAAGAACAGGAAAAAAACTCCTAAATTGACTCTAGTTGTTTTAGTGTTAGTAAAACAATATTGATATTGTTATTTTGAAAATATTAAATATATAATAAGTTAAAGCAAGTGAGGGGCACCTGGGCAGCTCAGTGGGTTAAAGCCTCTGCCTTCGGCTCAGGTCATGATCCCAGGGTCCTGGGATCGAGCCCCACATCGGGCTCTCTGCTCTGCAGGGAGCCTGCTTCCTCCTCTCTCTCTTCCTGCCTCTCTGCCTACTTGTGATCTCTGTCAAATAAATAAATAAAATATTTTAAAAAAAGCAAACGAGTAATTACGTTAATGTTTTTAGGAAGCCAGATTGTCAGGGTAAAAGAATTCATTGTTTCAAAATATTTTTATATGTTATATATTTTTTTAAAAGATGCTGGGTAAAATTCTATGATTTCCCACTGAATTGGAAATTTCAGCATAAAGAAAAAAGAAATTTCAGCATGAACTTATGTTATATTTTTTCTTTCTATAAAGATGTGATGGGGTGCCTGGGTGGCTCAGTCAGTTATGTGGCTGACTCTCGGTTTCAGCTCAGGTCATGATCTCAGGGTCGTGAAATCGAGTTTGGTGTTGGGCTCTGTGCTGGGAATGGAGTCTGATTAAGATTCTCTCTCTCCCTCTGCCCCTGTCCCCTCTAAAAAAAAAAGTTATAAAATACTTAAGTTACAGGGATGAAAAAAGTACAGCACAGGAAATAGAGCCAATGACACTGCAATAACTTTGGTGACAGATGGTAACTAGGCTTATTGTGGGGCTCATTTCATAATGTATAAAAATATGGAATCACTATGATTTACACCTGAAACTAACAGGATATTGTTTTAATCCTTTAAGTCTTCCTGGTGCTCTCTAATGCCTTTACTACATACTGTTCTGTATGCCGTGTGTGATTAAATAGTCCCCTACCTTCTTTGGGAATGGAATATGTCAGTGTTTCCTTCTTTTTCTGTGAAGAGCCAGATAGTAAATATTTTAGGCTTTGCAAGCCATACGGTCTGTGCGGCAACTACCTCAATCTTCTGTTGTAGCCCAAGAGCAGCCATAGACAATAGGTAAACAAAGAATGTGGCTGTCTTCCAATAAGACGTATTTAGTCACTGAAATTCAAATTTCATATAGTTTTCACTTATCACAAAGTATTATTCTTCCTTTGATTTTTTCAACATTTAAAAAATGCCAAAACTATTCTCAGTTCACAGGTTGTGCAGAAACAGTGGGCTAGGTTTGGCTTAAAAAAATGGAAAGTCAATTATTCTTATAGTATTTGGTTTTAACCTTCTTACTGCTACTCCATTTTTTTTAACACTCTCAGACAGTGAATCGTCCTATAAAAAGTAGACCCACATTTCTGGGTTTCTTAGAACCTAGGGGGTCTCCTGAAGGGCTGCCCTTTATGTTGTCCTGAGGGTGAATTCCCTCAATACAAATTTGTATCTTTGCTCCAATATCCTTCCCCATAGTATTGCCAGCTCTTGTCGATTACAGAGAAGGTCATACAACCAGCTACTACCATTCATACTAAACTATTTGTTGGAGTGTTGTTTATTTTATTTTATTTTTTGAGTGTTGTTTAGAATAGCCAAAGAACCCAAACCAACTCATTAATAGGGCATTTGTTATAAAAATTATGGAATTCCTTAATAAATCCATGTAATTCTGTGTAGCCATTAGAAAGGATGAGGTCACCAGTATAGAACAATAGTATAATATGATCATAGTTCATGTACTTAAACTGTGTAAAAAACTTTGATCCTGAATTAGTCCAAATGAAAAAAAAAAAAAATGCTCACCACTGTCCTAGAAAAACTTCTTATTCTCCAAAATTTTCTAGTCTTCTCATTAAATCTTTGAAGCCACATTTAATGTCAGTCTAAATATACTCACAGATTTACTGAAGACTAAAAATGGATTTAACCATCAGGTACCAAAAGAGTTTTAGACTCTATTTTTATAATCTATCCTGAATTTTCAGGTGTACAGCTTGAAGCTGGATATGATGTTCTGTTCAGTTTCAAGCTTTTGATACAGCAAAAAGTTGAAGTGTCCCACAGTTATGTTCCACAGACTTACAGAGAGCTTTAGCATATCAAGAATAAAGGTATTCCACTCCTGAAGGCAAATCAATTATGATGCAATGACATTCTGTTCACAAATTACAAATTCAGGGCCAAAAAACTACATCCTAAGGCCCAACCATCCGTAGAAATCCATTTGTGCATACTGAACAGAAGCTATTGGAGACGCTAAACATTTAATCCACAGACTACCTCAGGAGTCAGATCTCTACAATTTGTAGTTAAAATATCCTCACCAATTCTCTCGCTCCCGCAAATTCTTCATTAGAAATGACAAACAAGCAACTCTTAAAGTCCGCATGCTCAAAACCCACCACTTCCCAATACTTGCCTTATTATACAGCAAACTTTATAGTATTCCTAGCATATGTCCTTTATTTACCAAATATTTTTAGCACTATGTGTCAGATACTATTCTACATGCTTTATATTTACCTATTAAAATTTCATAACAACCTTTGAGGTAGGTGCTATTATTATCTCCATTTCGCAGATGAGTAAACTAACATGGGATATTTAATTTTATGTACCCATTTGGCTAATCCATAGTACTCAGAGACTTGGTGAAACACGAACCTAATTGTTGCTCTGAAGTTGTGTTTTAGATGAGATTAAGATTTAGGTATACTTTTTTCTTTTTTTAAAGATTTTATTTATTTATTTGACAGACAGAGATCACAAGTAGGCAGAGAGGCAGGCAGAGAGAGGGGAGGCAGGAGAAGCAGGTTCCCCGCCGAGCAGAGAGCCCTATCCCAGGACCCTGGGATCATGACCTGAGCTGAAGGCAGATGCTTTAACCCACTGAGCCACCCAGGCACCCCACATTTAGGTATACTTTAAGTAAAAGCTGATGACCCTCCATAATCTAGGTGGGCCCCATCCAGTCAGTTGAAAGCATTAAAAGAAAAAAAGATCAAGGTGTTGTCCTCCATACCCCGTATCCCCACCCCACCCCAAGTAGAAGGAATTCTGCTTCTACACTGCTTTCAGTCCTGAGTTACAACATCAACTATTCCCTGGGTCTACAGTCTGCTGGCTTATACTGCAAGATTACAGACTTGCCAACCATGACAATCCCATAGAACAATTCCTTAAATCTCCACCCTACACACACACACACACACACACACACACACACACACACTCTATTAGTTCTTTTTCTCCACAGAACACTGGTCCATACGAAGTTACGGGAACTTGGCCAAAGTCATAAAGCTAGTAAGTGCAAAAGTTGTAATTCAAACCCAAGTGCTCTAAACACAGAGACTGTATTCTTTTTTTTTTAATATATATTTTTAAAGATTTATTTATTTATTTGACATAGAGAAAGAGGGAGAGAAAGTGCACAAGCAGGGGGAGCAGCAGGCATAGGGAGAAAGAGAAGCAGGTTCTCTACTGAGCAGGGAGTATGATGCAGGGCTTGAACCAAGGACCCTGGGATCATGACGTGAGCCGAAGGCAGACGCTTAATCCACTGAGCCACCGATGCACGCCTTAAAAATTTATTTTGGGGGTGCCTGGGTGGCTCAGGGGGTTGAGCGTCTGCTTTTAGCTCAGGTCGTGATCTCAGGGTCCTGGGATGGAGCCCCGCACAGGCTCTCTGCTCAGCGGGGAGCCTGCTTCCTCCTCTCTCTCTGCCTGTCTCTCTGCCTATTTGTGATCTCTCTCTCTCTGTGAAATAAGTAAATAAATAATCTTTAAAAAATTATTTTTAAGTACTCTCTACACCCAATGAGGGGCTTGAATTCACAACCCTGAGATCAAGGGTTGGATGCTCTACTGGCTGAGCCAGCCAAGTGCCACCCCTACCACCTCAACTGTATTCTTAATTCAATGAATTTGGTGATTGCTAAATGGCGAAAACAATGTAAAATTAATTACTTACCATGTAGACATTGTTTGCTGACTGTAGTGAATAGTACAAATGGACAATGAAAGGACTTTTGCTTAGGGCTAAGGCATCCCTCTCAGCTTGTACCTGATGAGTCATATTTTTGTTGATCATATCTGCTTTTTTGACAACCTATGGTAGACAACATAACAATATATTCATTTTATTTTTTTATTACAAGAGTGTTCTCAGGTTTCAGAGTTGCCTTTGTGAAAACAACCAGAGATAGAAAGAACATAGATGTTCTCGTCATTGCCTTCAGGAACCGGTCAGAAAAAGAGCTAATATAGTAAACAGAACTAACATTTCTTCAGAGAACGGCTTATTTTAGCTTCAAGTGGCATCGCATCCCTTTTGAGAAGGAAAAAGAAGTAAACACATGCTCCCCTAGTGCCCTACATATTTGTAGAAAAATAGTTCCATCCTACTAGTCTTATAACAAATTCAAAGGTAGTAATGTTCCTAATAAGCCCCCAGATAATCAGGAACCTAGGCACAGATAATTAGGAGCTAATAAATTTTCTTTAACTTCTGATTCTTTGATGGATGGGAATTGAATCAGAAAGAGGAAGAATACTGGAAGTTTGTTCGCCCAGGAAAAAAACCTTAATAGTTAAAACTACTGAAAGTTAATCTCAAATGCAGTCTTACAGAAAATAACAAACTACTCTTTTCAAGTTGCCAAGTAACTGGTACAGAAGCAAAACTGTAATATAATCTATATTATGATTGGAGCACTAAACTGAACAGTCAGTAACATTGAGATCAGTTGTCAGAAAGATTAAAAGACATATTTCTTCCAGGGACTCATTAAGAGTAATAAAATCACTATTAATGTGTATAATTAATACACTATAAATTCCAGCCTTATATACTTTCCATAAGAAAACTGAGGGAAATTGACAAAGCCAGTCTGTAATGTGATTTTACCTGTCATTCCACTAGATTGGAAACTCTGTGAAGGCATGTTTGTTTTTGTGCAACACTGGACCCTAGACCCTACACACAAAGGGGATACTCAACAAATATTCATCGAAAAAATGAATTGGTATTTTTATTTCGACAACTGATAATGACTGATTAGAAAACAGAGTAGAAAGAAAAGCAAAAAATTGGTGGAAAATATGAGGCAAGGAAGAATTAATTTCAATGGAGTGGGTCTGAAAGGTCAGGTAAGGCTTGAAGAGGAGCAAAGGGATATGCGGCTCCATCCCGGGACTCCCAGGACTCCGGGATCAAGACCTGAGCGCTCAACTGACTGAGACACTTAGACGCCCTATGATTCCTTTTCTAAGAAGTTTGGACTTTAGCTTGCAAGCCACAGCCTAAGGAGTGGATGAAAAAAGTAGCGATTCTACTTAGGGGTTTACTCCAAAAGACTAGGTATGTAAATGAAGGTCTGATGAATCTCAAAAACACTGGTAAAAACAAAAACAAAAAACCCAGAGGCAAAAGACTATATGTTGTAAGATTCCATTTACATGCAATGTAGAGAAAAGGCAAATCTGTAGAAATAGAAAGTAGATTGCTGGTATCCTGGGGCCAGGGGTGTTAAGGGGGAGGTACTGAAGACAGGCAGTAGATCTTTTTAGAGTGATGGATATATTCTAAAATCGGATAGCGGTGATAGTTACCCAAAGTGTAATTTACCAAAAATTGACTTGTACTTTTAAGAAGGAAAGAGGGAGGGAAAGTGGGAGGGAGGAAGACAAAAACAAAGAAAAAATGAAGTCCTGTATTTGGGTAGTCTTCGGAATGGAATGGAAGGGATGGTAAGAAGGAATATGAGATAGAATTGACAGGACTAGCTGAGACACTGGTTATACAAATGAAGTAGAAGCAAGTTAAAATGACTCAAGTTTCTAGCCTGAAGGACAGCGATGAAGGTGATTTTATTAAACGGAGAGAGGAAATACAGAAGATTCAGTGTTGAAGCCCTTAGGCGGAGAGGACTGTTCAAAGTCAGGCAAGGACAATTCCAAGATACCTGATAGATATTCACATAGCAAGAAGGTGAAAATGCATCAGCACTCAGACTGCTGGTTTCTTTCCTTTCTCATGTTCCCTCAGTGCTGAAATTGAGAGTAATCCGAAACTATGGAGTGGGTGAGGACCAAGGGAGGCCAGGAGAGGCTCAAATACACTGAAAACTCTTGCGTGCTTTCTTAATGATATATGCTGCTGCAAGGATAAAGGAGTGAGATGTTCTTTTTTTTTTTTTTTTAAAGATTTTATTTATTTATTTGAGAGAGAGACAGTGAGAGAGAGCATGAGCTAGGAGAAGGTCAGAGAGAGAAGCAGACTCCCCGTGGAGCTGGGAGCCCGATGCGGGACTCGATCTCGGGACTCCAGGATCATGACCTGAGCCAAAGGCAGTCGTCCAACCAACTGAGCCACCCAGGCGTCCCAAGGAGTGAGATGTTCTAACATGTTTCAGTCTTTAAATAATTATTTCAAATTTAATGTTTCCTACTTAATCCCTACTTAAAGATCAGGATGGTAAACATGATTCAGAAATCCTGGCTTCTCCTAAGCCATCGGCGGAGTGAAAGGAAGGGCGGGGCAGAGGCGAGACACCCAGCCTGCCGGCGCTCAAGTCGCCCCAAGTAAGAAGTCATGTCACAGCGCTCTATAGGCTCCTGAGGCCCTGGGGCCTGCCCAACCCGGAGGCAGGAAAGAGGGCCGAAGGTCCGGACTCTCTCCCTTTCTTTTCTCCCCCACTTCTTACCTTCACTGCGTACAACTTGCCGCCTTTCTGCCCGAGATACACCTTCCCAAAGGCGCCACGGCGAATGGGCTTCACTATGGTGAATTCCTCAGTGGAGGGAGGTCGTGGCACTGGGATCCTATTCCCGCACTCCCCTGTAAGCGCGTCTCCGTCACTCTCCTTCTCGCTTCCCGCAGTGGGCTCCATCGTAAACCAGTCCGGATAGAAGCCTGCAGCATCAGCCAAGGCCCCTTTCGGAGCCACAACTCCCGCCAACTGAGTTCAAAGTAAGACCCCGCCCACGCACTCGGCCGTCAGTGACGCCATCGCGTTGTGGCGCTCGCCGCGCGGAGCCCAGCGCAGCCCCGCCCCCAGCAGAGCCCCGCCCCTGTCATCTCTGCTTTGTAGGCGCGGCAGGGGACCTTGGGAAATTCCCCAACCAACCACAGACTCTTCGAGGGCGGGGACCGTGGCACAATCACTTCATTTGTAATAATGGGGGAGGAACAGACAGTCTTTGGCCTACAAGAGAGAGGGGCTACTCGGACTGGAATCTCGATCGCAGAACTGAGGTTTCTCCCGACCTCCAATCGAGGGTGACGGGACCCTTCCCTCGTCTCACTTTTGCTTTGTTTGGTTTTTACTCCTTCGCGCCTCGCACCCTGGCGGGAAATGTCAGCCAGTTCGGTCTGGCTAGTGCAAATCAGAGAATGTGGAGAAACTGGATGAGCAGGAAGCCGGTGGCTGGCCCTGTCATCCGACATACAAACACGATGTAACTTGCCGGACTGAAGCGGATTAGAACCAACAGGAAGAATTTTCGATATATTGTGGGGAAGATAAAAAGCACCAAATTGTAGCAAAAGAGTTTATCGTACCTTAGGGCCCCGTCGGAAAAGGAGAATATATTGGAAGGTTTGATAAATTCGGTTTACAAAGAAAGATTTAAGAGGTTCGATGCCGTCGCCCCTTAAGGAAGAAATACGGCCAGAGAGCTTGGGGATCCCGCACTTGTATCATTCAACGTGGACATCAGCTAGTTCAGGGGCCAGGGTACCTCAGCTGCGGCTGGAGATACGTCAGTCCGGGAAAAGGGAGGCGGCAGATATACACCCCCCACCCCCGAGCAATGCCCACCTGCCCCGGAAGTACTGGTGCGTTGGAACCTTAGCTTCCGGGGCAGATTGTCGTTGCAGCAGCTGTGAGAAGGAGAAGCTGTTTTCTGTTTCTAGGGAGAGTAAGGGCTAAGGGGAGACGGGGAAAGAAAAGGAAAGAAGGGCTCAGCACCTCCCCGCCGAGCCGTGGACAGAGGGGCACTTTCGGCAGGCTGGCGAGGTAGCTGAGAGCCCGGAGGAGATGTTTTCCCTGTGGAGTGCGGTGCAGCCCCAGGTGAGTCCGGCATCGGTCCTTTTTTCCTCCCTTCTTGCCCGCGGCTGTTTGGCGTTTGCTTCTGTAGAAGCTGTTTCTCGTTTGGGATCCTAGGAGGGAAGCGATCTACCCAAAGCGAGTCTTAGGATTGAGACGGGATCAGCGGCTACGCTGAGAGTAGAAGGCGGACGCTGTAGCAGAGATCGATATGATGGAGACCTTGGTTGATCGAGTTGATAGCGTGAAATTTTTACTAGAGAATCCATTAGGCATTGTTCAGCGCCGGACATTCTGGGGTGGGGGGTGCGGAGTGAGGATGGAAACGCCTTTGCCTTAGATGTAAAGGGAGCAAGTAATGTTTTCTATCTTATCACCTCTCCGGAGATTTACTGTAACAACCGCGATACCCAATTCTTTCTTTCCTTTTTAAATGGAATTTAACTCAAACGTGTTGTAATAATTTGAGTACCACGAATACTTCCTTGCTTGCTTGCTTTTTTTTTTTCTTTCTTTCGGACAGAAAAGACTAATAAACACATTTTTAAGTTATTGACTGCTTGCGTTACTATTTTTGTTTAGCCCCTGTCCCATTTTTTTCATAAAGCAAAAGATAGGGCAGAAAAAAAAAATTCCCAGGGCTCTTAATTATCTTCTTTCAGGAGTAATCACTTGTGACAATGTTTTGTCCTTGGTTCATTTAATCATCTCTTTTGGATGGCAACATTTTGATAGTTTTTTTGTTTTTGTTTTTTGTCTTTTTTTGGAGTTCTCAGTTTTGCAAATAAACAGGTTTTGGACATATTTAGATTTTAAAGTAATTTTAACACTCTTGTTTCAGGAACGTATAATTATGTTCCTTTGTGTAACCCCACTCTCTTGGTTTTTTTGTTTGTTTGTTTTGTTTTTTGCTAGTACTGGCTGGATAATTGAAAGTGAAGTGATTAGTTATTTATTGAGCATCAGTAATGTGCCGGTCGGGTGGAGAAAACAAATGTGGAATCTTGATGGACATATGAAGAAAAATGGAATGGGAGTTAGCCAGGTAAAGAGTGAATGGAAGTAAACAGTTATCCCAAGTGTCTGCAAGGATATCTGCAGGTCCTGATATAAGGAAGAGCTTAGCTGATTGGAGGAACAAAAATAAGGCCAGTGTGGCTAGTGATTAATTGGTGATTAGTGTGTAGTGATGAAATGGTGTGATGACAGAAATGAGGTGAGGGAGAAGCAGTGAGGCAAATCATAGAGGAAGTTATAATAAGGTAACTTACCTTTTTTTTTTTTAAGATTTTATATATTTATTTGAGAAAGAGTGGGGGGGGGAGGGACAGAGGAAGAAAGAGAAGCAGACACCCCCCCTAAGCAGGGAGTTGAGTAGGGAGCCCGGCCATTGGAGGCAGGGCTTGATCCAATCCAGGGCTCCATCCCAAGACCCTGGGATCATGACCTGAGCTGAAGGCAGATGCTTAACTGTCTGCCTATCCAACTGAGCCACCCAAGCACCCCTAATAAGATGGGACTTTGGATTTCATTTTAAATGTATTGGGAACCATTGGATGTTTTTAAGCACAGAATGCCATGATCAGATTTACCTTTTCAGTAGATCACTCTGGCTTCTGTGGAGAATTAGAAGGGCAAGAGCGGAGGTGTTTTCAGTAAAGGATGTTATTGCAGTAATCCTGGAGAGGGATAATGCACTACTAAAGTGGGGGCAATGGTTACGGAAAGAAGGGGATGAGTTAGGTTTCATTTATTTATTTATTTATTTATTTATTTATTTTTAAAGATTTTATTTATTTATTTGACAGAGAGAAATCCCAAGTAGGCAGAGAGGCAGGCAGAGAGAGAGGAGGAAGCAGGCTCCCTGCTGAGCAGAAAGCCCGATGTGGGGCTCGAACCCAGGACCTGGGATCATGACCTGAGCCGAAGGCAGCGGCTTAACCCACTGAGCCACCCAGGCGCCCCAGTTTATTTATTTATTTTTTAAAGAATTTTAATTTATTTGACAGAGAGAGCAGAAGCAGGTGGAGTAGCAGGTAGAAGGAGAGAGAGAAGCAGGCTTCCTGCTGAGCAAGGAGCCAGATGTGGGGCTCCATCCCAGGACCCTGGGTTCATGACCTGAACTAAAGGCAGTCGCTTCACCAACTGAGCCACCCAGGCGCCCCACAAGTTAGGGGTTTTTTTGGTTTGTTTTGTTTTGTACAGGGAGTAGAATTTAATGAGAGATTGGATATGATGGATGATGGAAAGAAATGTTTCTGGTTTGACCAGCCAGATGCATGGAAATTGTATTTACCAATATGACAGTGTCCGTGTAACCAAACTCAGGGGGTTTGCCACTTGAGATGCATCAAGTTGAACACAACTCAAGGAACTGTTGAAAACAAAGGACTTTATTACTTCTCACAAGTAAGGGGACAGATGGCTCTCTGTGGGGTTAGTAGAGGGAAGCTTTTATTCGGTGTGTTAGGGGGCGGGGCAGGGAGCACTTCAAGTCAGTCGCTCAGGCCCAGCGTGTCAGCATGCTAGTGCACACATTGTATGTTCAAAAAAATGGTGGGAAACTCAGCCTCTAGGGGATCTTGGCATTATCATGTGCTAAAGGTAACTTCAGGACAGCTCAGAGGGGCTTCAGGGAGACACACCTGGCAAGGGGCTCCCAGGGGAAACATCATGTCTCCTTGGCTGGAATTGTCGGTTCTATAAAACAAAAGCTACTCCTTCCCTGCCTTTGTCCCTTTCCTTCCTCTCTTCTGATAGCTTTCCACCCTCTTACTTGGGTAACTTCCTATTGCATCCTAGCTTACATCTGGAGGAATCCTACCGGTTGTTTGAAAAAGAAGTCTGACTTGGCCTGTTGGAAACAGTATTAAATCCTTTAAAACTGAAGTTCAAGAAGTTTGTATCAAGAAGATTCAATTTTAGGAGATTTATCATCAGCTGGATGGAGAGTTAGTGCTACCTGATGTTGGTAGAGATGGTGAAAGTATTTTGTGTACCGTAGGCAGGCTTAACTGGGCTCACAGAACCCTTACACATTTTATGCTGTGAAAGATGGTAAACATTTGTAATTCCTGGCTGCTTAGCCAATGGAATATGCCTAAATTTAAACTGTGAAGTTAGCAAAGATACAAAAAGTGGACTTTTTCATTGAGAAGAGATCAAACCTTCTTTTAGTAATTTAAATCCATTTTTGAATGAGAAGAGCTATAACTAATTGAAATAAAGCTTTTCAAAGAAATAGGCAGAAAATACGTATCTTAAAATAATTTTATTTCTGTAGTTTTAAGAGAGCTTATTGTTTCTTTCTCACCCTAAAAATAATACATGCTCACTGCCAAAAATGCTGGAAAGAGAAATACAGATGAGAAAATAAAAATCCGGAGCACCTGGGTGACTTGGTTGGGTGACTGCCTTTGGCTCAGGTCATGATCCCAGGGTCTGGCATCAAGCCCCACATTGGGCTTCTTGCTCAGCGGGGAGCTGGCTTCTCCCTCTGCCTGCTACTCTGCCTGCTTGTGCTCTCTCTCTGTCAAATAAATAAATAAAAATTTAAAAACTCCACAGTTTTCATTGTGCAGACATTGTATTTTAGAATATATTCCTTCATTCTTCTTACCTCTATATAAATATGTGTATGCATACTTTAAAAAAAAAAAGATGTAGTTTTACATTTAACAATTTTTTAAAAGATTTTATTTATTTGACAGAGAGAGATCACAAGTAGGCAGAAAGGCAGGCAGAGAGAGAGGGGGAAGCAGTCTCTCTGCTGAGCAGAGAGCCTGATGCAGGGCTGGATCCCAGGACCCTGAGATCACGACCTGAGCTGAAGGCAGAGGCCTAACTCACTGAGCCACCCAGGCGCCCCTACATTTAACAATTTTTAAAAATTTTACAACATATTGTGAATTTATTTCTGGAAATTTCAGTAAAAGTCTAACTGGAATCTGGAGTCAGAGTATCTTGGTTACAATCTTTGTTCATACACTTGACTTGTTGAGTGTGACTTTGAACGTGCCCCTAAACCTGTCTAAATTCTTGCTGTCTTTGTCAATTAAATGAGAAGTAAAAAGTATTGTTTATGCCTGTTTTAAGGATTAAATGAGATATAAATGAAGCGCATAGTACAAAACCTGGCAGACAAGCATGCCCTGAAGATACTGTGGGTTTGGTTCAAGACTACCACAGTAAAGCAAGTATTACAATAACAAAAGTCAAATGAATTTTTGGATTTCCTAGTGCATCTAAAAGTTATGTTTGCACTATACTATGATCTAAAAAACAATGTAATACTTTAATTAAAAAATACTTCGTTGTTGAAAAATGCTAACCATCATCTATGCTTTTTTTTTTTTTTAAAGATTTATTTATTTGACAGAGACACACAGAGAGAGAGGGAACACAAGCAGGGGGAGTGGAAGAAGGAGAAGCAGGCTTCCCGCCAAGCAGGGAGCCCAATGCAGGGTTCGATCCTAGGACCCCCAGACGCTTAATGACTGAGCCACCCCGGCACCCCTGTCCCTGTGCTTTTTTTTTTTTTTTTTTTTAAGATTTAGTTTATTTGTCAGAGAGAGAGGGAGAGAGAGCATAAGCCCCGGTAGAGGCAGGCTCCTTGCTGAGCAAGGAGCTGGATGTGGGATCATGACCTGAGCGGAAGGCAGACACTTAACCGAATGAGCCACCCAGGCATCCTGTGCCTTTTTTTTTTCCTTTAAAGATGTATTTTTAGAGATAGAGTGTACACACACACACACACACACACACACACACACACATGGGAGCAGAGGGAGATGAAAAGGGAGAGAATCTCAAGCAGACTCCCTGCTGGGTGCAGAACCCCATACTGGGCTCCCATCTCTCGACCCTGAGATCCTGACCCAAACAGAAATCAAGAGTTGGACACTTAACCGACTGAGCCATCCAGGCTCGCCTGTCGCCTGTGCTTTCATAATCTTTTTGATCATGGTAGTGACTGCTGAAGGTGGGAGGTGGCTGTGGCAATTTCTTAAAATAAGACAACACTGAAGTTTGCAATATCGATGGACTCTTCCTTTCATGAATGAATTTTCTGTCAGATTGATGCTATTTGATAGCATTTGACCCACAGTAGAACTTCTTTCATTATTGAACTGAATCATCTCAAACCCTGCGCTTCCTTATCAACTCAGTTTATGTAATAATCCAAATTTTTTGTCATTTCAGTAGCCTCACAGCAGCTTCACCAAGAGTACATTTCACCTCCAGAAACCACTTTCTTGGGGCACCTGGGTGGCTCAGTTGGTTAAGCATCTGCCTTCGGTTCAGGTCATGACCCCAGGGTCCTGGGATCGAGCCCCGCATTGGGCTTCCTGCTCAGTGGGGAGCCTGCTTCTCCCTGTCCTGTCTCTCCTCCCGGCTTGTGGCTTGTGCCTTGTGTGCTCTCTCTCAATCACACACTCGCTCACACACACTCTCTCTCAAATAAATAAAATCTTAAAAAGAACCCACTTTCTTGGCTCATCCATAAGAAGCAACTCATCCGTCTTAGTGCGATCATGGAATTGCAGCGCTTCCCTCACATCTTCAGGGTCTGCTTCTAGTTCTTGCTATTTCCACCACATTTACAGTTACTTTTTCCAGTGAAGTCTTGACCCCCTCAAAGTCAACCCATAAGGTTTGGAATCCGTTTCTTCCAAACCCCGGTTAATGTTGATATTTTTACCTCTTCCTGTGAGAATGTTCTTTTTTTTTTTTTTTTTAAAGATTTTTTTTATTTATTCATGGACAGAGAGAGATCACAAGTAGGCAGAGAAGGAGGCAGAGAGAGAGAGAGGAGGAAGCAGGCTCCCTGCTGAGCAGAGAGCCCAATGCGGGACTTGATCCCAGGACACTGAGATCATGACCTGAGCTGAAGGCAGAGGCTTAACCCACTGAGCCACCCAGGCATCCCTGTGAAAATGTTCTTAATGCCATCTGAAATGGTGAATTCTTTTCCAGAAGGTTTTCAGTTTACTTTGCCCAGATCCGTCAGAAGAATCACACTCTATGGCAGCTGTAGTCTTTATAAAAATGTATTTTTTTTTAAAGATTTTATTTATTTATTTGACAGACAGAGATCACAAGTAGGCAGAGAAGGAGGCAGAGAGAGAGAGAGGAGGAAGCAGGCTCCCTGCTGAGCAGAGAGCCCAATGCGGGACTTGATCCCAGGACACTGAGATCATGACCTGAGCTGAAGGCAGAGGCTTAACCCACTGAGCCACCCAGGCATCCCTGTGAAAATGTTCTTAATGCCATCTGAAATGGTGAATTCTTTTCCAGAAGGTTTTCAGTTTACTTTGCCCAGATCCGTCAGAAGAATCACACTCTATGGCAGCTGTAGTCTTTATAAAAATGTATTTTTTTTTAAAGATTTTATTTATTTATTTGACAGACAGAGATCACAAGCAGGCAGAGAGGCAGGCAGAGAGAGAGGGGGAAGCAGGCTCCCCACCGAGCAGAGAGCCCGATGCGGGGCGCGATCCTAGGACCCCGGGATCATGACCCGAGTGGAAGGCAGAGGCTTAACCCACTGAGCCACCCAGGCACCCCAAAATGTATTTCTTAAATAATAAGACTTGAGAGTATAAATTGCTTCTGACCCATGGGCTGTAGAATGAATGTTGTGTTAGCAGACGGGAAAGCAACATTAATCTGGTTGTACACATCCAGTGGAGCTTTGGGTAATCAAGGACATTGGCAAAGAGCAGTAATATTTTGGAAGGAATCATTTTTTTATGAGCAGCAGGTCTGGTAACAGGGGGCCTAGAGTATTGACTAAATCATATTCTAAATAAATGTGCTATCAACCAGGCTTTGTTTTTCCATTTATAGAGCAGAGGCAGCATAGATTTAATACTATTCCTTTTTTTTTTTTTAAAGAGAGAAAGTGACCTTTTTTTTTTAAGATTTTATTTATTTGCCAGAGAGAGAGAGAGAGTACACACAAGCAGGCAGAGAGGCAGTCAGAGACAGCGAGAGAAGCAGGCTCCCTGCTGAGCAAGGAGCCCCATGTGGGACTCGATCCCAGGACCCTGGGATCAAGATCTGAGCCCAAGGCAGCAGCTTAACCAACTGAGCCACCCAGGCGTCCCGATTTAATACTATTCTTAAGGGCCTAGGATTTTCGGAATGGTAAATAAGTATTGGTTTCAACTTAAAATCAGCTAAAATAGTCCCTAATGAGAGAGTCAGCCTGTCTTTTGAAGCTTTGAAGCCAGGCATTGACTTCTCCTCTCTAGTTATGAAAGTTCTAGATGGCATCTTAGACTAGAAGGCTGTTTCTTGTACACTGAAAATCTGTTTAGTGTAGTTATTCATTAGTTATCTATGTCATCTAGATCTGGATAATTTGCGGCAGCTTCTGTATTTGCTGCTTTACCTTGTGCGTTTACGTTACCGAGAGGGCTTCTTAAACCTCATGAACCTACCTCTGCTAGCTTCAGAATGTTCTTCTGCAGCTTCTTCACCTCTCTCAGCCTTCATAGATTTAATACAGTTAGGCCGTTGCTCTCAATGAAGCTTTGGCTTAGGGGAATGTTGTGGTTGGTTTGCTCTTCTATCCAGACTACGAAAACTTTCAGCAAGAAGGCCTCATTTTGCTTTTTTATCATTTGTGTGTTCACTATAATGGTACATTGAATTTACTTCAAGAACTTTTCTTTTGCATGTACAACTTGGCAAAGTCAAGAGGCTTATCTTTCAGGCTATCTTGGCTTTCGACATGCTTTCCTTACCAGGCTTAATCACATTTATATATATTTTTTTTCTTTCTATTTTTTTATTTTTTCAGCATAACAGTATTCATTATTTTTGCACCACACCCAGTGCTCCATGCAATCTGTGCCCTCCACAATACCCACCACCTAGTGCCCCCAACCTCCCACCCCCCACCCCTTCAAAATTCCCAGATCGTTTTTCAGAGTCCATAGTCTCTCATGGTTCACCTCCCCTTCCAATTTCCCTCAACTCCCCTCTCCTCTCCATCTCCCCTTGTCCTCCATGCTATTTATTATACTCCACAAATAAGTGAAACCATATGATAATTAACTCTCTCTGCTTGACTTATTCCACTCAGCATAATCTCTTCCAGTCCCGTCCATGTTGCTACAAAACTTGGGTATTCATCCTTTCTTTTTTTTTTTTTTTTTTTTTTTTTTTTTACAGCTTTATAAACATATATTTTTATCCCCAGGGGTACAGGTCTGCGAATCGCCAGATTTACACACTTCACAACACTCACCATAGCACATACCCTCCCCAATATCCATAACCCCACCCCCTCTCCCAACCCCCTCCCCCCATCAACCCTCAGTTTGTTTTGTGAGATTAAGAGTCACTTATGGTTTGTCTCCCTCCCAATCCCATCTTGTTTCATTTACTCTTCTCCTACCCCCTCAACCCCCCATGTTGCATCTCCTCTCCCTCATATCAGGGAGATCATATGATAGTTGTCTTTCTCCGATTGACTTATTTCGCTAAGCATGATACCCTCTAGTTCCATCCACGTCGTCGCAAATGGCAAGATTTCATTTCTTTTGATGGCTGCATAGTATTCCATTCTGTATATATACCACATCTTCTTTATCCATTCGTCTGTTGATGGACATCTAGGTTCTTTCCATAGTTTGGCTATTGTAGACATTGCTGCCATAAACATTCGGGTGCATGTGCCCCTTCGGATCACTACGTTTGTATCTTTAGGGTAAATACCCAGCAGTGCAATTGCAGGGTCATAGGGTAGTTCTATTTTCAACATTTTGAGGAACCTCCATGCTGTTTTCCAGAGTGGTTGCACCAGCTTGCATTCCCACCAACAGTGTAGGAGGGTTCCCCTTTCTCTGCATCCTCGCCAGCATCTGTCATTTCCTGACTTGTTAATTTTAGCCATTCTGACTGGTGTGAGGTGATATCTCATGGTGGTTTTGATTTGTATTTCCCTGATGCCGAGTGATATGGAGCACTTTTTCATGTGTCTGTTGGCCATCTGGATGTCTTCTTTGCAGAAATGTCTGTTCATGTCCTCTGCCCATTTCTTGATTGGATTATTTGTTCTTTGGGTGTTGAGTTTGCTAAGTTCTTTATAGATTTTGGACACTAGCCCTTTATCCGATATGTCATTTGCAAATATCTTCTCCCATTCTGTCAGTTGTCTTTTGGTTTTGTGAACTGTTTCCTTTGCTGTGCAAAAGCTTTTGATCTTGATAAAATCCCAAAAGTTCATTTTTGCCCTTGCTTCCCTTGCCTTTGGTGATGTTCCTAGGAAGATGTTGCTGCGGCTGAGGTCGAAGAGGTTGCTGCCTGTGTTCTCCTCGAGGATTTTGCTGGATTCCTTTCTCACATTGAGATCCTTCATCCATTTTGAGTCTATTTTCGTGTGTGGTGTAAGGAAATGATCCAATTTCATTTTTCTGCATGTGGCTGTCCAATTTTCCCAACACCATTTATTGAAGAGGCTGTCTTTGTTCCATTGGACATTCTTTCCTGCTTTGTCGAAGATGAGTTGACCATAGAGTTGAGGGTCTATTTCTGGGCTCTCTATTCTGTTCCATTGATCTATGTGTCTGTTTTTGTGCCAGTACCATGCTGTCTTGATGATGACAGCTTTGTAATAGAGCTTGAAGTCCGGAATTGTGATGCCACCAACTTTGGCTTTCTTTTTCAATATTCCTTTGGCTATTCGAGGTCTTTTCTGGTTCCATATAAATTTTAGGATTATTTGTTCCATTTCTTTGAAAAAAATGGGTGGTACTTTGATAGGAATTGCATTAAATGTGTAGATTGCTTTAGGTAGCATAGACATTTTCACAATATTTATTCTTCCAATCCAGGAGCATGGAACATTTTTCCATTTCTTTGTGTCTTCCTCAATTTCTTTCATGAGTACTTTATAGTTTTCTGAGTATAGATTCTTAGTCTCTTTGGTTAGGTTTATTCCTAGGTCTCTTATAGTTTTGGGTGCAATTGTAAATGGGATGGACTCCTTAATTTCTCTTTCTTCTGTCTTGTTGTTGGTGTAGAGAAATGCAACTGATTTCTGTGCATTGATTTTATATCCTGACACTTTACTGAATTCCTGTACAAGTTCTAGCAGTTTTGGAGTGGAGTCTTTTGGGTTTTCCACATAGAGTATCATATCATCTGCGAAGAGTGATAGTTTGACTTCTTCTTTGCCGATTTGGATGCCTTTAATTTCCTTTTGTTGTCTGATTGCTGAGGCTAGGACTTCTAGTACTATGTTGAATAGCAGTGGTGATAATGGACATCCCTGCCGTGTTCCTGACCTTAGCGGAAAAGCTTTCAGTTTTTCTCCATTGAGAATGATATTTGCGGTGGTTTTTCATAGATGGCTTTGATAATATTGAGGTATGTGCCGTCTATCCCTACACTTTGAAGAGTTTTGATCAGGAAGGGATGCTGTACTTTGTCAAATGCTTTTTCAGCATCTATGGAGAGTATCATATGGTTCTTGTTCTTTCTTTTATTAATGTGTTGTATCACATTGATTGATTTGCGGATGTTGAACCAGCCTTGCAGCCCTGGAATAAATCCCACTTGGTCGTGGTGAATAATCCTTTTAACGTACTGTTGAATCCTATTGGCTAGTATTTTGGCGAGAATTTTTGCATCTGTGTTCATCAAGGATATTGGTCTGTAGTTCTCTTTTTTGTTGGGATCCTTGTCTGGTTTTGGGATCAAGGTGATGCTGGCCTCATAAAATGAGTTTGGAAGTTTTCCTTCTATTGCTATTTTTTGGAACAGTTTCAGGAGAATAGGAATTAGTTCTTCTTTAAATGTTTGGTAGAATTCCCCCGGGAAGCCGTCTGGCCCTGGGCTTTTGTTTGTTTGGAGATTTTTGATGACTGTTTCAATCTCCTTACTGCTTATGGGTCTGTTGAGGCTTTCTATTTCTTCCTGGTTCAGTTGTGGTAGTTTATATGTCTCTAGGAATGCATCCATTTCTTCCAGATTGTCAAATTTGTTGGCGTAGAGTTGCTCATAGTATGTTCTTATAATTGTCTGTATTTCTTTGGTGTTCGTTGTGATCTCTCCTCTTTCATTCATGATTTTATTTATTTGGGTCCTCTCTCTTTTCTTTTTGATAAGTCTGGCCAGGGGTTTATCAATCTTATTAATTCTTTCAAAGAACCAGCTCCTCGTTTCGTTGATTTGTTCTGTTGTTTTTTTTGGTTTCTATTTCATTGATTTTTGCTCTGATCTTTATGATTTCTCTTCTCCTGCTGGGTTTAGGCTTTCTTTCCTGTTCTTTCTCCAGCTCCTTTAGGTGTAGGGTTAGGTTGTGTACCTGAGACCTTTCTTGTTTCTTGAGAAAGGCTTGTACCACTATATATTTTCCTCTCAGGACTGCCTTTGTTGTGTCCCACAGATTTTGAACCGCTGTGTTTTCATTATCATTTGTTTCCATGAAATTTTTCAATTCTTCTTTAATTTCCTGGTTGACCCATTCATTCTTTAGAAGGATGCTGTTTAGTCTCCATGTATGTGGGTTCTTTCCAAATTTCCTCTTGTGATTGAGTTCTAGCTTCAGAGCGTTGTGGTCTGAAAATATGCAGGGAATGATCCCAATCTTTTGATACCGGTTGGACCTGATTTAGGACTGAAGATGTGATCTATTCTGGAGAATGTTCCATGTGCACTAGAGAAGAATGTGTATTCTGTTGCTTTGGGATGAAATGTTCTGAATATATCTGTGATGTCCATCTGGTCCAGTGTTCATTTAAGGCCTTCATTTCCTTGTTGATCTTTTGCTTGGATGATCTGTCCATTTCAGTGAGGGGAGTGTTAAAGTCCCCTACTATTATTGTATTATTGTTGATGTGTTTCTTTGATTTTGTTATTAATTGGTTTATATAGTTGGCTGCTCCCACGTTAGGGGCATAGATATTTAAAATTGTTAGATCTTCTTGTTGGATAGTTCCTTTGAGTATGATATAGTGTCCTTCCTCATCTCTTATTGTAGTCTTTGACTTAAAATCTAATTGATCTGATATAAGGATTGCCACTCCTGCTTTCTTCTGATGTCCATTAGCATGGTAAATTCTTTTCCACCCCCTCACTTTAAATCTGGAGGTGTCTTCAGGTTTAAGATGAGTTTCTTGTAGGCAACATATAGATGGGTTTTGTTTTTTTATCCATTCTGATACCCTGTGTCTTTTGATTGGGGCATTTAGCCCATTAACATTCAGGGTAAGTATTGAGAGATATGAATTTAGTGCCATTGTATTGCCTGTAAGGTGACTGTTATTGTATATTGTCTCTGTTTCTTTCTGATCTACTACTTTTAGGGTCTCTCTTTGCTTAGAGGACCCCTTCCAATATTTCCTGTAGAGCTGGTTTGGTATTTGCAAATTCTTTCAGTTTTTGTTTGTCCTGGAAGCTTTTAATCTCTCCTTCTATTTTCAATGATAGCCTAGCTGGATATAGTATTCTTGGCTGCATGTTTTTCTCATTTAGTACTCTGAATATATCATGCCAGCTCTTTCTGGCCTGCCAGGTCTCTGTGGATAAGTCTGCTGCCAATCTAATATTTTTACCATTGTACGTTACAGACTTCTTTTCCTGGGCTGCTTTCAGGATCTTCTCTTTGTCACTAAGACTTGTCAATTTTACTATTAGGTGACGGGGTGTGGACCTATTCTTATTGATCTTGAGGGGGGTTCTCTGAACCTCCTGGATTTTGATGCTTGTTCCCTTTGCCATATTGGGGAAATTCTCTCCAATAATTCTCTCCAATATACCTTTTGCTCCCCTCTCTGTTTCCTCTTCTTCTGGAATCCCAATTATTCTAATGTTGTTTCATCTTATGGTGTCACTTATCTCTTGAATTTTCCCCTCGTGATCCAGTAGCTGTTTGTCCCTCTTTTGCTCAGCTTCTTTATTCTCTGTCATTTGGTCTTCTATATCGCTAATTCTTTCTTCTGCCTCATTTATCCTAGCCGTCAGAGCCTCCATTTTTGTTTGCACCTCATTAATAGCTTTTTTGATTTCAACTTGGTTAGATTTTAGTTCTTTTATTTCTCCAGAAAGGGCTTTTATATCTCCCGAGAGGGTTTCTCTAATATCTTCCATGCCTTTTTCGAGCCCGGCTAGAACCTTGAGAATCGTCATTCTGAACTCTGGATCTGACATATTACCAATGTCTGTATTGATTAGGTCCCTAGCCTTTGGTACTGCCTCTTGTTCTTTTTTTTTGTGGTGAATTTTTCCGCCTTGTCATTTTGTCCAGATAAGAGTATATGAAGGAGCAAGTAAAATACTAAAAGGGTGGCAACAACCCCAGGAAAATATGCTTTAGCCAAATCAGAAGAGATCCCAAATCGTGGGGGGGGAGAAAGGGGATAAAAAGAGGTTCAGAAAGAAAGAAAAAAAAATTAAAAAAATAAAACCAATAAAGAGAATGTATAAAAAGTAAAAAATATATATATATATTAGATAAACTAGTTAAAAATGTTAAAAAAGAATAGGGTAAAAGTTAAAAAAATTTAGCAGAAGAAGAAAAAAAATTGAGAAAGAAAAGAAAAAAAAATTAATTTAACTGCAAAGCTAAAGAATCATGGGGAGAAAGCCATGAGTTCCGTGATTTGCTTTCTCCTCCTCTGGAATTCCGCCGCTCTCCTTGGTATTGAAACTACACTCCTTGGTAGGTGAACTTGGTCCTGGCTGGGTTTCTCGTTGATCTTCTGGGGGAGGGGCCTGTTGTAGTGATTCTCAAGCATCTTTGCCCCAGGCGGAGTTGCACCGCCCTTACCCGGAGCCGGGCTGAGTAATCCGCTCAGGTTTGCTTTCGGGAACTCTTGTTCCCTGAGCGCTTTCCGTAGAGTTCCCGGGGACAGGAAGATGGCGGCCTCCCAGTTTCTGGCCTGGAGGAGCCGAGAGCCCGGGGCCCCACTCCTCAGTGCGCCCCCAGAGAACAGTGCCCAATTACTCCCGTCACCCTGGACTCTGGCTGGCTCCGAGCTGACCAAGCCTGCGACCGGTTCAAGGTAACCCCGAGCTTAGAGCTCACTCCTCGGCTCTGTCTCTGTAGCCGGCTTCCCCGCTCTAATACCTGTGAGCTCTGCGACACTCAGACACCCCCGATCCTTCTGTGACCCTGCGGGACCTGAGGCCACGCTGACCCCGTGTGGGCTTCACCCTGGTTAAGCCTCTGGAGCGATGTCCCTCAGTGGAACAGACTTTTAAAAGTCCTGATGTTGTGCTCCGTTGCTCCGCCGCTCGCCGCGAGCCAGCCCCTCCCCCCGCGGTCTATCTTCCCGTCGCTTTGAATTCACTTCTCCGCCAGTCCTACCTTGCAGAAAGTGGTTGATTTTCTGTTTCTAGAGTTGCTGTTCTTCTTCTCTTCGATCTCCCGTTGGATTTGTAGGTGTTTGTAATCTTTAGATAAGCTATCTAGCTGATCTCCCGCTACCTGAAGTAGTCTCAGCCTGCTACTTCTCCGCCATCTTGACTCCTTCCCCTTGATCTGATTTTTGTTAATGCACATTCTCCCAGGTCATGTTACCCATTTTCACGTATGTATGTGTGTATGTATGTATGTAAATGTGTGTGTTTGTGTGTGTGTGTGTGTGTATAATATGCTGATGACTCCCAAATATATCCCCAACCCTAAATTTACTTTAAATCTTTGAAGTCACTTATTAGTGCCTTGTTAAAATACCCCTCTGAAGGGGCACGTGGGTCCTGGGTGGCTCAGTGGATTAAAGCCTCTGCCTTCCGCTCAGGTCATGATCCCAGGGTCCTGGGATCAAGCCCCACATCTGGCTCTCTGCTCAGCAGGGAGCCTGCTTCCCTTCCTCTCTCTCTGCCTGCCTCTCTGCGTACTTGTGATCTCTGTCAAATAAATAAAAATCTCAAAAAAAAAAAGTATCTTGAGAAAAATGTTTAAAAAAAAAAACCCTCTGAAGAGAATTTCAGGGACCTCAAAATTAAGATGTCCAAACTTGGCTATTCTCACATTACGTGTATTTGAACTTGCAGTGGGATTGGCCCTTTCTATCAGTCTGGTTCCAACCAGGAGAGAGAAACCACATAGTTATAATGCTAAAAATTAGTGTATTTTTTTAGTTTAACTTTTTTAAAACCCTGTTTTTTTAAGGGATTGGAATAGCTAGGAATTGGCTAGTAATAAGTAAACTCTAAAACACAGAGTACTAGCAGATTTAAGGAGTAGCTAATACTCTTAGGACTGAGATGGCGCAATGGCAGGAAGAGTTCTTCACCCACGGCTGAGGTCCTGACCTTATTGGAAGAGGGCATGGCCTTGGCTCATCGACTGGCTACGCTGGTGTGTCCTGCTAGCTGCACTTGATGGAAATCTGTCATGCAGGGTAGCAGGGAATGCTGTTCATGGGAATGTCTCTTACTGGAAAAGCTGCTACTTGTTCACTCTAGAAGCCGCTGTTTACTGTGGAAGCCATGTTTTGGAGAAGCTGTCCAGGTGGCAGATGCTAGAAACACCATGGGTGCTACACGTAGGAGCCTGCTGAACGAGCACACCGGAACCAGACACAAAAACACTTTCCTCTTACAGTGTCTCCCGTGCTCTTTACTGACAAAGTTTACATTGTCCCAGCTGGCAAGGGAAAAATATTTAAAGAGCCCAGATCATTGTTCATGGAGCCAACAAAAAGGATGAAGAGGAGCTACGAGATAATAAATTGATAACTAGAGTGTCCACCCAGAACCCTTCTTCCTCTCAGCTCTCTGTTGATTTTTCCAAATGTCTGTTGTCCGTGATTTGTTATTTCTGTCTTTCGCTCGGGCTTGGTTCAGGCTCATACCATTTTTTCTCTTGTTCCGTCAGCCTTTTTTCATCCAGTTTATTATCTTTGTCTTCTATTTTCTAGCTATAAAACAAAACTAATCAAATTAGCTATAGAATTAAATTCAGACAAGGCTCTTTACAATTTGACCTTAGCCTATCTAGTTCATTCTATCATCACTGATCTTTGGACTACTTCTGAAACATTCCAGGTGCTTTGATGATATTTTGTTTGTCCCTTACCCCAAGGTTTCCCATCATTTTGGAAATAAGGTGTTACCTCAGTGAAGCTGTATCTGACTTTGGAAATTAGTTGCTCTCTGTTCTCTCTTTTTTTAAGATTTTATTTATTTATTTGACAGAGAGAGATCACAAGTAGGCAGAGAGGCAGGCGGCGGGGACGGGGGGAAGCAGGCTCCCTGCTGAGCCCGAGATCATGACCTGAGCCGAAGGCAGAGGCCCAACCTACTGAGCCACCCAGGCGCCCTCTCTTACCACTTTTTGTTTTAAATATCTCTATAATAGCAGTTATTATGTTGTATGATAATTGCTGCACTTAAATGTACCTTATTTCTTCTTACGTTTCAAGGACCTGACAGCCAGTAAGTAAGGGAAGTAATTTTTAGTTAAGAATCTGCATTTCCCTTTTGAAGTCTTTGCATTATAAATAGACATTTTGGCTTCCCATTCTAAAAGATAGCTTTTGAAGGGCACCTGGGTGGCCCCTTTGGTTAAGTGTCCAACTCTTGATCTCAGCTCAGGTTCTGATTTTAGGGTCATGAGTTCAAGCCCTGCACTGGGCTCCATGTCAGACTCCATGCTGGGCGTGAAGCCTACTTAAAAAAATAATAATAAAGGATAACTTTTGAAAAGTAGCTTTTGAGTATTACAGTGCTGTTTTCATTGTAATGATACGCTTTATATTGTGTAGTTTTTAATAAAGAGGACTTTTAAGTATTTTGTTTCATCATACCTTTAACTATGCTTGCCTTGGTGTTTGGATGTCAGATGAGTAACACGTGATCTTTTCCATTGATCCATACCACCTTGTGAAGTTGGCAGGGCATGTCTCATAGGCATTGTACTAAGAGGCAGTTGATTCTGAGAATATGAATGACTTGTCCTAAAGCCAGTAGCTGAGAAACCCCTGGACATCAGTCCAGAACTATATAATCCATGGATCTAACTTCATTCATTTATTTTTGCGTGTGTGAAATTTTTATGAATCTAGTTTCACATCAGTCATCAGAAGCTGATACTTTACTTGTTCTGTTTATTTTTGCTTCCCGTGCTAGAACTTCTGGCTGTTTGGGGCTAATTTTTGTTTGTCTTTCATGTCTGCCTGACAGCTCCTGTGGACAAGAAAATAACTCACTTCTATCCTATTTGTAGTTAGTTTAGAACTATTTTAATGTGAGTGTATTTTCTTCCTTGGTTTTCACACATTTTTTTGAAAAATTTTTATTTATTTGACAGAGAGAGGTCACAAGTAGGCAGAGAGGCAGGCAGAGAGAGGGGAAGGGAAGCAGGCTCCCTGCTGAGCAGAGAGCAGATCCCAGGACCCCTGGGATCATGACTTGAGCCGAAGGCAGAGGCTTTAACCCACTGAACCACCCAGGTGCCCCCACACATTTTTTACTTTGTTCAGTTTTCCTCTTTCTTAGAAGGTAGGTATGGGTAATTATAGAACCTCTCAGTTCAAAGTAGGATCTCAGCAATGAGACCAGAGGAGTGAGATGTCCTTTGGTAACAGCATATCCCCACCCCAACCTTTTTTTTTTTTTTAAATCAAATGTGCTTTTGTTTATGGGCATTAGAGACTGAAGGAAGCTTTAAAAGTCCATAACTTAGAGGCACTATTGTGAATATATTTTTAACCTTTGTCAAACCTCATATGAGTAACCTCCATAGAACCAGAACTATAAATATATTGCACCAGGAATGCCTGGGTAGCTTAGTTGGTTAAGTGTCTGCCTTCAGCTTGGGTCACGATCCCAGAGTCTTGGGATCTTGCTTCTCCCTCTGCCTGCTGCTCCCCCTGCTTTTGCTCTGTCTTCTCTGGCAAATAAATAAATAAATAATGTCTTTTAAAAAATAAATATTCACACCAATTTGTTTTTTTTTCCAATTTAATTTTTAAATACTAGAAAAAAAAAGACAATACCTTTGTTAGATTTTTTGAATCCATAATTTTTCAAGTAAAAAGAACTCTTTAAGTTAAATATCTTGGTATTAATTGCTAACTTGGTTGACTCACTCTTTTACAGCCTGTACTTAATTTAAGAGACCTTGGATTATCTGAATTAAAACTTGGACAGATTGATCAACTAGTAGACAGTCTACTTCCTGGATTTTGTAAAGGCAAGCGTGTTTCTTCCCATTGGCATACATCTCATATCTCTGCACAGTCCTTCTTTGAAAATAAATATGGTAAGTTGGTGTATTTTTTGTTCCAATTTAAGTAAGCTGTTGTAGTTACTAAAAATTTAACAGATAGCATTTATTTATGCTTACTGTGTGTTAGCTTCTTTCCTGAGTTCTGTTCCATTCCTTTCCTTTTTCCTTTTCTCTTTCTTTCCCTCTTTCCTTTCTTTTCCTTTTCTTTTTTATTTTATTTTATTTTATTTATTTATTTGACAGACAGAAATCACAAGTAGGCAGAGAGACAGGCAGAGAGAGAGGAGGAAGCAGGTTCCCCGCTGAGCAGAGAGCCTGATGTGGGGCTCTATCCCAGGACCCTGGGATCATGACCCAAGCCGAAAAGCAGAGGCTTTAACCCACTGAGCCACCCAGGCGCTTTTCCTTTTTCTTTTTTTTCCTTCTTTTCCTTTTCTTAATTACCTTTCATATTGGAATAATTTCGGATTTACAGGAAAGTTGCAGAGATAGTACTGAGTTCCTGTATGTCCTTCACCTGGCTTCCTCTGATGTTAACTGCCTGCTTAACCATGGTGCATTTGTCAAAACTAAGAAAATAATATTGGTACAGTACGTTTAAGTAAACTATAGACTATATTTAGACCAAATGAAATTTCATCTTCCTAAATTACTGGTTTTTCCACACTAGGCTTCTTTATTTGTCCCAAGATCTACTATAGCACATTACATAGATTGTGGAATAGTGGAGTATTGTTTTTATTTTAGGTGACAAACTTTTATTGGATTCCAAGAACCATGCTAGTTTCTGAGAATACATTGAAGTAATAATCATAGTCCTTTTTTTTGAAAGAATGTATATTTTCTTATTTCAGTCTTGTAACAATCTGGTGTTAAAATAAGTTCGTGGTTTGTAGACGGGGTTTCACTTCATGAGTTTCTTTTTGGATGATGCTTAAACAATAAATGTTAGAACTTTTTTTTTTTAATTGATGGAAGAACATATTTAAATAATCAGTGTAAGCTATAATAGCCCAGGAACATGCAAGTTTAATTCATTTTGTGATAAAGTTTTGATTGAAGTCATACTTGGTATAAACTTAATTCATTTACTAATTATTCTATTGCTTTTATTTCGTATATGGGTTGTAGTATAAGTAAAGAATTCAAGAATGAGAAAAATGAAGTTTTTGAACTTGGGGGCTTGGACTAAAAATCTGCTTCTATTTTAATGTTACACTACCTCCTTCCTGAGAGAAGTCCTCAGGCTGCGTGGTTAAGGGTGAGGAGTAGACTAGGATCAAACTCATTCCTGCCACTGAGTGACTGTGGCATTTACTTTAATCCCCCAAACTGCTGTTTTCTCATGTGAAGCGTGAGGAAAAACTCCTTATCTCACTTTGCAGGATCAAATGAAATAATCTAAATAGTTTATTTAGCCCATACTCTGCTATTTGGCTCATAGTAAGTGTTCAGTAGAGTAAAATTTTTGTTACTCTCATTGCTGGGTAGTTTAGTAGTATTACTGTTGGTCTACTGGTCGGCATATTTACATTTCCTTTTAAGGTTCCTTGCCAGCTGTTTTCTTGGCTTAGGCAGGCAGAGGTATTAGGACGGGGTGTGTTGATTCCTAGGAAAATCCCTGCATTCTGTCTGGGGTATTAGGATGGAGGAAAACCAGTTTCTGTTGGTCCCATTTACTTCCTCCCGAGGATCACGAATGTAAAGTAGGATGGGACCCATTAGTCTATCGTGGGAATTCGAAGGACCACCAAAGATGATGGCTTCCGGCTATGGGAGGAACTGTCTTTGACCCCAGTGACCGGAAGCTTTGAGAGAGAAAGATGACTGCTTCTGGTTTACAGTGTTAAATCACATTATTTATTAGCATTTTTGAAATGGTCCCTAGGAAGTAGCAGTTTTTTATCTCTTTGTGCTCTTTACTAAAAGTTACTTTAGGTAAACACATGTGTCTTTTACCTTGTGGTTTGAATTTAATTTCTTTGGCAGCTGTAGTCATATATCAGATAAAAAAGATAATCTGTTGGATAACTGGTAGATCGTGGTAATGCGATGAAGAACTGTAATCAGATTAGCAGTATTTTTAAAAACTACAAGCAGAGTCATATGAACAAATAAAAGGCTAAGCTCATATTTTTGCTTTCTAATATTTGATATAATTATTATATTTTGTGACTTTTTTTTAGCTTGGTAAATAGAAAATATACTTTTTTCAATTCTCTTCCAGGTTACTTAGATATGTTTAGTACTTTATGTTCCTCTTGCTTATACAGACAACATTCAAGAACTCTTAAAAGTATTTGTTCAGATCTTCAGTGCTGGCCAGGTACGAAACAACAACTGCATTTATTTTGGGGGGAAAAAAAAAGATTTCTTTAACAGATTCTTATTTATCTTTCTTAATCATATTAATGTTTATAAACAATCATTTATAGCTCATAGCTCACATTAGAACTGATAGATTATTTGGAGTCAATTAGTTTGGGTATGTCTGATTTTTAGTTGGGGAAATATATATATAGTAGCTGAATTTTGAATGTGAGTGATAAGTGCCACAGTAAATCAAACTTTAGGGAATTTATCTACACCTTCAACATAATTAACTAAGCACGTTTGTTTACTTCCCCATATTCTTAAAATTTCGTTTTTGAAATTGTCCCAATCAATTGCAATGACAGAAAAAAAATTTAAAGTGTAGGAAAAGTCAGGGCAACAGCAGAGGGGTTTCATCAGTGGACCAGAAATTAGAGGACTTTCTATAAGGTAAGAAATAGGTGACATCACATTGATAGCAAAATCAAATATGCATGCATTTACATTTATTTAATTCCAGATGCTAGTGAAGTCTGTTAGGTAACAGTGATAATTGTAGATGAAAAAGACATATGTTACCTACCTTCATGGAACTTAGTGACACAAAAGAGGTGTGTGCTATTATTTCCAGTAGAAGTTAGGGGAAAAACCCATTTCCAAGTCAGTAACAGTGGATGATTCGTGAACAGTTGAACTGGAAGATTGCCAAAAGTGGGCCAGTCCCAGAATAGATAGCGCTTGTAACTTTTATGCCACAACTGGCAAAAGACTTGTTGTAATAAAGGGTGTGTGTGTAGAGAAGTCTGTCTCTGAAGACTGTGTGTGAGCATTGAGGCCAAGGAGAGAAATAATGGGTTTGAATCATACACTAATTGTACCCTACTCACTCATTGTAAGTCCGTATTTTGTAGTATAAATGTATTGACCACCTAGCTAGTTTCGAGGAAACCTATCTACAGTCAGTATTGATTACTGTATTCTCTTTGCAATTACAACTGGAACAGCAAGATCTTTACACGTTGAGGAAAACTTGTAGCGTGAAAGAGAGGTGCCACGTAGGGCACAGAGACCAGTAATGCCCTGAAGAAATGGTTAATGCAGAAGACAGAAGAATTCTTAAAGAAGGATGATATATTTTTAAATATTCATGGAAGACTTATAAAAACTGAGCATTCATTAGGGAATAAGGAGAATCTTCATTTTTAGAAAGTTATAACCCGGGGTCAGGTTCTCTGATCATATAATATTGAAATCAAATAACAGAAAGGATAACTTAAAAAATTCTCAATTCTATGGACATTTAAAGATACTTTTGTAAGTGTCTTGTGGCTGAAGGAAAGAGAAACAAATTGCAGACAATTAGTAATGAACCACAGTGAAAATCAACATCAAAATCTTTGAGTTGAGGGCCAACTGATGCTGAGGGCATTGTGTAATTTATTAGGAAGTAAGAAAGAAAATAAATGGATTACACATTCATTTTGAGAATACTCTGAATAAATTAGAGAAATTAATATGTATAAAACAAATGAATACAGGAGAGTTTTACTTAGTTAAATGAAGAACAGATTTAAGAAAACAAGAAAATAGAAGAGTCTAATGAAAAACACTGAGAAAATGTTAGAAGTGTTAGAAGTAAAAAAAGTGATAACAGCCACATATAGGGAAGATTTAAAACTTTGAAGAGTGTGTATAAATAAAAATGTGTTGAAACAGTAATCCAAGTTATAAATGAACAACACCGACTCAAGAGATAAGACAATAACTATAAAATTTGAAATATAATAGTGTCCCAGAGGCACTTCAGCTCAGATGGTTTTTATGGTTTATGTTCTGTTTTCCAGGACCAAAATCAAGAAAAAGGTAGAATAGGCTTTGCTGTTTATTCCACGAGATTACTGATACTAAAATGTTATCTTAGAAAAGGATATAATAAATGTAAATACAGAAATCGTAAATAAAATCCGAAAAAGGAAGTATAGAAATGTGCTTGAAAATATGAATAAGGAATATGAGTGATTTAATATTAGGCAGTATGTTAATGTATGTTAATTTATGTTAATTATGTTATTATGTTAATTATGTTCATTAGGTCATAGATTAGGTAGATTAGGAAAGAATAATACTATTTCAATGTATGAAAAAGGCATGTAATAGATTTTAATTGTCACACTTCCTACAAAGTTGTCAAAAACTAGAATAGGAAGTTTTAAAATTTATTAAGGAAATCTATTAGGATCTTATTAATATAGGAAATAAGATAGTAGTAGCCTGTTTTTGTTGAGTAACTTGGAAGTTTTAAACAATATAATTAAAAAGGAGTTCTAGAAGTTTAAGGAAGGGACAAAATTATGATTGTTCTTTGCTTACCAGGTAATATGTTTCCAGAAAACTTAAAAAAAAATCAACTGAGGGGCGCCTGGGTGGCTCAGTGGGTTGAGCCGCTGCCTTCGGCTCAGGTCATGATCTCGGAGTCCTGGGATCGAGTCCCGCATCGGGCTCTCTGCTCAGCAGGGAGCCTGCTTCTCCTGTCTCTCTGCCTGCCTCTCTGCCTGCTTGTGATCTCTCTCTGTCAAATAAATAAATAAAATCTTTAAAAAAAAAAAAAAATCAACTGAAAGGCTACTCTAGTATCATATAAGATAAATGAATAAAAATCAATATCTTCTTATATTCTAGCAATAGGTTTTATTTATAATTTCTTCCAAACCCATTTAATCTTTTATCCTCACTAAGAAATATTCAACATAATGTATATACATGTATGTATGTGTATACACACATATATGTATACATATGTGTACACACACATACATGTATATACATTATGTTGAATATTGTTAATATTCAATACAAATATTGTATTGAATGTAATGTATAATATATATACATGTGTATATGTATGTGTGTGTGTGTGTGTGTGTGTGTGTATGCACCTGTGAAACTTCACGGAACAAAATAAAAGAGCTGGGTAAATTAAAATGAGAGAATACCATAATCCTCTTTGAAAGGACTCAGTACTATGATAGTTTTAATTTATGCCCAAATTTATTAATTCACTCCAACCCTGTTCAAAACCCTAAACACTTGCTAGGAAAACCAAGAAGCTGATTTTAAACTTGACAGTAAAATGGGGCACTTGGTTGGCTTAGTAAAACATCCATCTCTTGATCTGGGGTAGTGAGTTCAAGCCCCAAGTTGGGTGTAGAGATTATTTAAAAATAAAAAATAAAATAAAAAATAAACTTGGACATAAGAGACTCTTAATTAAATTAATTTAATTTAATTGTATCTTAATTTAATCTTAAATAAGTTCCAAATAGGTAAAGGTCTGAACAAAGTTAAAAGTCAGTAGACTCTGTTTTTTGTTTTGTTTTTTTTTAAAGATTGTTTTGTTTGGAGAGGGAGAGAGAGAGAGAGGAGGGGCAGAGGGAAAAGGAGAGGAAGAATCCCAAGCAGACCTCAAGCCCAGTGTGGAGCCTGATGCAGGGCTCTATCCCATAACCCCAAGACCAGGACCTGAGCCAAAACTAACAGTTGGACAACTTAACTGACTGAGCCACCCGGGGGACTTCTCTTAAAATCACAGTTTGGGGGTGAGGCTCTCTAGTCAGTACAGTGCAGAAAACACTAAAGATTAAAAGATAGGACTATTTTAACCTTATAAGTTGCTGTATCAAAAGACAAAGACATTAAATATTTCAGGTATATGTGACTTAAAGTTAGTATACATAATATGCTTCCTTTTTATACATGAAAATGGGAAAGGTTATGAGTGATGAATTAACTAAAGAAGATATTGAATAAAAGTAGAAGTTTTTCAAAAATTTCCCCCGTTTCTAATTTGAAATGCAAATTAAAACAAGACATTGCTTTTTGTCTATGAGATTTGTACAAATTTAAAAAATTTAGAGGGATGCCTGGGTGGCTCAGTTGGTTAAGCTCAGGTTGTGAACCCAGGGTCCTGGGATTGAGTTCCGCATTGCACTCTTTGCTCAGTGGGGAGCCAGCTTCCCCTTCTGCCTGTCGCTCCCCTGCTTGTACCCTTTGACAAATAAAATATTTAAACAAATGTTTTTAATTAAAAATTTTTATTAATCTGTATTGGAAAGGAGGTGGAGAAAAGGATACTCCTTTTCATTGGTGGTGTATAAATCAGTAACAGCCTTTTAGAGGGCAGTTTCTTAGTGTTAAATAATTCAGACCTCATGTTTCACTTTTAAGAATTTAGTCTACATGTGCTGAAAGGTGATATGTATAAGAATTTTAACTGAAGCATTCTTAGCAATAAGAAAACAGGAAACAACTAATATCCATAGTAGGAAAGTGGTTGAATATTCAAATCTGATAAATTGGGAAAATATTAACAGCCATTAAATTGAATGTAGTCTGATCTGTTCTAAAAAATGTCCATGATATATTGATTGTTTAGTGCAAGAAGATAATTGCAAAAAATTATGTATTATTTTTGTAGAAAGAGCATGTGTTTAAATACATAGAAATTTAGTCATGAAATTATTTTTCAAAGCTTTTATTCTTTTCTTTTTCTTTTTTTTTTGAATTAGGCTCTATGCCCAGTGTGGAGCGCAGTGCAATCTTGAACTCAGAACCTTGAGATGAAGACTTGAGCTGAAATCAAGAGTCGGATGCTTAACCGACTGAGCCACCCAGGTGCCCCAGTCATGAAATTAACAGTGGGCACTTCTGGGAAGTGGGATTGGGGTTTGAGGAATTAGACCCTGACTTTTATTTGATATTCATCAGTGGGTGTTTTTTTCTTTTCACATTTTAAAATTACCAAGAGAATATAAAGTTATTTTATAGATTCAATCCATTTTAATGACTTTACCAGGGTAGTGAAGTGTCAAAGAACTATGTTAAAAAGTAAGATGATAAACTTAGGATGATGGGCTTGGTGTCAGTTTTGAATCCTAGGTATTTTTCTTATAAGCATTTGCAATTAGAAGTAAATCTGATACTGTTCCGTTCAGTTTTCATACAGTCTCGGGGTTTTAAAACTTTGAAATCAAGAACTCGACGTTTACAGCCCACCTCTGAATGATTGGCGGAGACACAGCATATAGCACCATCATTTGTGAAGGTAATTAGACATTATTTTGTTGTTTGAAAAAGCAGTCATTTTAAAATTATTAAAATGAGAACATTCAATATCTGACTTCTTTTACTGGTCAGTTGATTTTCTGAAGGATTAATAACCTATGTAATCATTACACTTCCAACTCTCGTGAGTGTCCCAGTCATGTCTCTCCTTTGGCCCGTTAGACATCTCCTTTTGTTTTTTGTCCCTACACACCTACCTGTGTGTTCTCTGTGCTAATGAGTAGCATCTGCCCAAGCTAGAAACCTGGTGGTCACCTTTGATTTGTTCATCTTTTCTCTCCTCTTACATATATTAATCACTAAGGTCCTATCGATCTAGCCTCTTAAATATTTCTTAGATCAGTCTCTTTTCATCCCCAGTTCCACTGCAGAGATAGACTGTAACAGTTTCTTGCCTAAAGGACTCTAGTAATCGTTCATTTAGTCTCTTGCCTTATTTATTTTTTTTAAAGAATTTATTGAGAGCGAGTGCATGGGAACGCATGCAGGTGGGAGGGGTAGGGGTACGAAGAGAGAGAATCTCAGGCAGACTCTGCTGAGTGTGGAGCCTGACTGAACGTGGAGCTCAGTGGTGAGGCTTGATCTCATGACCTTGCTGTCATGACCCGAGTGGAGGTCGAGTTGGATGGTTAACTGACTAAGCCTCCCAGGCACCCCTTAGTCTCCTGGTTACCTTTAGTCCAGCCTCCACACTGCCACCAACCCACCATCTGTCTAAAATGTTTTAATGTAGTAATTGTATTCCCCTGCTTTCTTGTCAGTTTCCTGCTGTAGCATCCATTTGGCCTCTGCCAACCATTTTTCTGTTCTCATCTTTAAATATGGCCCCCTCTGAACCTCTGCTGCGCTTGTTTCTTGGCATTTAAAGTCCTGTCATACGAGATCGCTTGCCGTTCCCGACTGCTAAGGCCTGTTATTTCATGGCTCTGTCAGATTGTTTATGCTTTGTGTTCCCTGTGGTTTAGAAATCCTATTCTCTGTGACGCCTCTCTTGACTTCTGAGGTAGCATTTATTTTACCACCAGACCTAGAACCTCTTTTTTTTTTCTTTTTAAGATCTTCTTTACTTGAGAGAGGGAATGCATGCGACTAGAGGAGGAGCAAGGTGGGGGAGGGAAAGAGAGGGGAGAGAATCTTCGGCAGACTCCTTGCTGAGCTCGAGCCTGATGTTGGGCTTGATCCGTGACTCCGAGATGATGCCCCGACCTACAACCGAAAGTCGAATGCTTAACCGACAGAGCCACCCCGGTGCTCCCAGACCTTCTAACATAATATGAAAATGATTTCAAAAAATTAGTTATTTGTTTATCTCTCCCCAGTAGACTGAGGACATTCTTTCTGATCATTGGTTATTTATCTTTACATTTTCACAACCTATACGAGTCCAAGTTTGTAAAAGGTACTCAATAAACATTTAATAAATTAATGAGGTTTTTCCTCTAGTAGAGATAAAGGAGTGTGAACATCAAACCATCAGAACCCTGAGTCCACAGGCGACCTACTGTTTTCAGTATAGTGTTCTTACAGAGAGTTTCTTTCTTAATCGACTGATGGAAGTGTAAGTTCCAGGGTTAGTTTCCTTGCCATTGATTAAGTAATTTATTTTTGAGTCTTAGTGTAATTCTTCTGATGGTCAACAAAAACTAGAAATTCTAGAATTTTTGAAAGGATTTTTTTTTGTAAGTGATCATTTTATTATTGGGCAGTGTTATCTATATAGTAATGCCTTGTTTGTGTATTTAGGGGTTCCTGTTGCGGGACAGGGGATCAGATGTTGAGAGTTTGGACAAACTCATGAAAACCAAAAATATACCTGAAGCTCACCAAGATGCATTTAAAACTGTTTTGCAGAGGGTTTTCTGAAAGCTCAAGCCCTAGCGCAAAAAACCAATGGTAAGTTGATTAGACACCATCCATATTTGGGAAGAATATCTAAAAGGAAGTCATAGTCCTACCTTTAAGTGGTTACACATATTTTTTCTAACACATATGCACCTTTCCATTGGTTATATCCCATTATATTTGTAACTTAAGCTGTGTCAAAATGGAAATACCTGTTGACACTCTCCCTTTTCTCAAATGAGAACCAGAGTCAAGGACAGAAGCGTGAGGGCCTTCATGAGGTTTTTGATAATAGGGTGCTGAAAGGAAATCATGGCAACTCTACAAAAGAATGTCAGGTTCCAAAATGGCATTTGATGGAATATGATTACCATCAATAACCTAATTCTTGCTTTTATCTGGTAAAGGCTCTTTTTGTTTATCTTTTTTTTTTTAATCTTTTAAATACTCGACTTTTTTTCATAGTCTGCCTTAGACAGGAGAGAAGTAGCATTTCCTGTTTTGTTTTTGTTTTTTAAAGATTTTATTTATTTATTTGACACACAGAGAGATCACAAGTAGGCAGAGAGGCAGGCAGAGAGAGAGGGGAAAGCAGGCTCCCTGCTTAGCGGAGAGCGTGATGTGGGGCTGGATCCCAGGACCCTGAGACCATGACTTGAGCTGAAGGCAAAGGCTTAATTCACTGAGCCACCCAGGCACCCCAGCATTTACTGTTCTGGTGTCTAGGCCTTTCTTTCCTAAGTCAACACTTCACAGATTGGGTCAATTTGAGGTGGTTTTTTGCATTGCGGTAGAAAAGTTTTAATCTGTTATGGTTACATGCCAACTGCATTATCACGCCTCATTATATTTACATTGCTTTGTGGGTTACAAGAAAAGTTCCTTCAGAGACTGTACGAATGTCAAGTTATATTTTGACAAAACAATATTTTGTTAATGTTCCAGGGATTAGGTTAGAGCAAAAATGTTAGCTTAGCTTCTGTTAATGGTTGGTTTTCCAGACTTCTAGAAAATTACACCTGTCCAATCATAAAATTGAAAAAACATGTAGAATAATTTTACAATAGCAATACAAAGTGAAATAGTCCCCTATTTCAAAGACACACTAATAAAGTTATGAAAAGTTTATATATAATACATAAATATATAAAAATTTGGGGTTCCCGGGTGGCTCAGTTGGTTAAGCATCTGCCTTCAGTTCAGGTCATGATCTCGGGGTCCTGGGATCAAAGCGTCTGTACCTTCCCCCACGTGTGTGCTTTCTCTCTCCCCCTCTCAAATAAATAAAATGTAAAAAAAATATATATATATACACACACACACACGCACGCACACACACGCACGCACACATAAATTTAGTATACAATTAAGAATTGCCTCAAGTGGGGCACCTGGGTGGCTCAGTGGTTAAGCCTCTGCCTTCAGCTCAGGTCATGATCTCAGGGTCCTGGGATCGAGTCCCACATCAGGCTCTCTGCTCTGCAGGGAGCCTGCTTCCTCCTCTCTCTCTCTCTGCTTGCCTGTCTGCCCACTTGTGATTTCTCTCTGTCAAATAAATAAAAATCTTTAAAAAAAAAAAAAAAAAAAGAATTGCCTGAAGCGATTCTCGTAGTTCTCAGTTTACCAGTCTAAAAGGAAGTAATAATGCCCATCCTAAGTAGTTCCTGTCGCTTTCTCAGCTATTCAGTTTTTACTCGTGTTTTCTGTTCTTTCTGACTGGTTGCCTTGAGAGAAAAAACTGATAACAATTAAAGAATAACAGTTGGTCTGGATCAGGACTTCATCCCCGAACTTGCCTGTTACCCCAGATATTTTAAGTTTTTTGTGGCATCAAACCTTAGATGAGATTTTAACATCCAGGAATAGTCTTTTTTTTCTTAAGATTTTATTTATTTGACAGGGAGTGAGTGCAAACATGGGGAGCAGCAGGCACAGGGAGAAGCAGGCTCCCCGTTGAGCAGGGAGCGGGATGTGGGGCTCAGTTTCAGGACCCTGAGGTCATGACCTGAGCGGAAGGCAGATGCTTAACCGACTGAGCCATCCAGGCGGTATTAAAACACACCTAAAGTTGATATGGAAAATCTCTTAGGATCGCATGTAGGTCTTGAAGATTTCATATTTGCCCATGTGAAAGGGAACCAAAAAGAAGTGAATGTATATAAGTCTGAGGACTCACTTGGTCTCACCATTACAGAAAATGGAACTGGCTATGCTTTTATAAAGAGAATTAAAGATGGTAGCCTAATTGATGCAGTTAAAACCATCTGTGTGGGGGATCATATTGAATCCATAAATGGAGAAAATATCACTGGGTGGCGTCATTATGATGTTGCAGAAAAATTAAAGGAATTTAAAAAAGGTGAATCCTTTACCTTGAAGTTAATGGAACCTAAGAAGGCATTTGAAGTAGAGCCAAGGTCAAAAGCTGGACAATCATCAGCAGAAAAAATTGGTGCTGGAAGAGAGACACTTCGCCTGAGATCAAAGGGTCCTGCCTCCATGGAAGACATGCCCTCCGAAACCAAGACAAAAGCAATTGAAAAGATTGATGATCTTCTTGAATTGTACATGGGAATTCAAGATATCGATTTAGCTACCACAATGTTTGAAGCTGGTAAGGACAAAGGTAATCCAGATGAATTTGCTGTGGCACTTGACGAAACTCTTAGAGACTTTGCGTTCCCAGATGAATTTGTCTTTGATGTTTGGGGAGTCATTGGTGATGCGAAACGAGAATGACGATGACGTGGATGATCCGTCTCTGGAGAAATGAACATTCTTTTTAAAAATATCCATAAGATCTGATTTTTAGACACTGTTACAGATTCTGGTTTGGTCTGATGTATATGGAATATTCTTTTTATAGCTAGAGTCACCTTCTTTTGTCTCCTTATTTTCAAAACACAACCAGTGTAGGGACACCATATGATCGATATTGGAGGGGTGGGGTTAGTTCGGGCTATTATTTTATGTTTCTTAATTTCTTATATTAAACAAAAATATATATCAAAATGTGAAGTGCATTGCCTTATAATTTCTTATAAGGTTCAGGTGGTTTGGCTATAAATTTAATTTGCATAATTTATAAAGTCCCTCTGTGTAGATCCTTAAATAAACAATGTAGTGGGCTAAAACTGTTAGTGTCCAGTGTAGAATTACTATATTACATTTGCTCTGCCAACTTGTGTATTCTTGCTATGTTAAGTGTTTTCAACAAAACTCTGTTTTTGCTTACTGATCTTTTTTTTTTTTTTTGGCATCTAAATTTCTGTCTTACAGACAGTATTTTTGTCTTTTTCTGAGGAAATTAGAAATTGCTCTATTTACTCACTTACATCTGTTCAGTAGGGAAGTTTAACCAAAGGGGAGAGGTTTTAAGAAAGTTTTGTAATAGTTCCCTGTAGTTGATCTGAAGTATTTTACTGTCTTTCCAAGCTTTCACTGTTATTAATGATGTCATTACTGATACATATCATCTGAGGGCAAGTAATAACAGTTGCTAGAGGAGGAGGCTGCATGAAAAGTGAAATAATCTCTTTTAAGGTTTACCCTTTTTAAATAAAATGCTAGTGCTGTTTTTATGCTAGGTTTAAGGCAGTGTATCTCATGGTATGCATCCCTGACCAGTTGTATCAGGATAATTTAGGGTGATAGTTAAAAATGCAAACTGTCCTGGGCCTTTTTCTAAATCTACAAACCAGAAGTTCTGGGCCGTGGCCTGGGAATGTGCATTAATACATTTCTCAAGTGATTTTTATGCAGAGGTGAGTTTAAGAATGGTTTAAATTTCTCTTGTTAGATATTATAGGAGAAGAGGGAAATAATTTTTCATTTTAATTGGAAGGTGTAAAGATGTCATTTTAGGGCCACCTGGGTGGCTCAGTCGTTAAGTGTCTGCCTTTAGCTATGGTCATGATCCCAGAGTCCTGGGATCGAGCCAGTATCAGATGCCCTGCTCTGCGGGAAGCCTGTTCCTCCTCTCCCATTCCCCCTGCTTGTGTTCTTTCTTTCACCATATCTCTCTCTGTCAAATAAATAAATTAAATCTTAAAAAAAAAAATTAAGATGTCATTTTAATGTGAGTCATTTATTCCTTGAACATGGTCTAGAAATCTGGAAGATGTAGTTTTTTTACTTCACTATGAATTAATGTATGTAAACTTAGATATAATTTTCTGTACTTTCTTACGTCTGAATAATAAGGTATTTTATGAAGGTATTTATGAAACCCTCAAGTATATAAACAATTGTTTTTTTTCTCTTTAGTCCACTTCCGGACAACATCGGGGCTTGACTCTGCAGTAGATCCCGTCCAGGTGAAAAATGTCAACTTTGAACATGTTAAAGGATTAAGTTAAAAAGTTTACCCTTTAGTCTTCAAATATTATATAATTATATAAGGCCAATATTTGATTTTAAAGGTATAAAATAGAAAATATATTTATTAGTCTCTGCCTCCAATTTGAGGCGCTAAAACTCTTGTAATTCCCTAAATGACAAGAGTACTAAGTGCATCTTTGCTTCTGCAGTATGGTCTTTGATGCTGATGTCTGACACAGGGCTTCTAAATACTTAGGAATTTTGTGGGTGATGGCACTGTCATTTGTACGAGGCCACTCTGGTGGGCTCCTGGGTGGGGCTGGACACTAGAAGAAACAAAGCCATGATTAGAACCTTGGAAGTTTTAGCTTCACTGTGTATTCTCCAGCCCTCTTTTAGGTATTAGGACAGAAGAAATAAATCTCTGCTGTCATTTCTAACAGAAACTAAACCATGATATCGCATATAAGGAAATAATAGAGAATGCTCAAATGTGATGAAGTCTTATGGGAAAAATATGGAGTGGCATGAAGAAGATTGGGAGTTTTGAGAGAAAGATCACAGTTTTAAATGGGGATATTCAGTGTCTTATTGACTGAGAAGGTGACATTTGAGTGAAGATTTGAAGATGGTGGTGTAAACCATGCATGTATTTTTTTTTTAAGATTTTATTTTTAAGTAATCTCTACACCCAACATGGGGCTCAGACTTAACCCTGAGATCAAGAATCACATGCTCTACTGAATGAGCCAGCCAGCTGTGCCTAAACCATGTATGTATTTGAGCAAAGGACACTTCTAGCCAGAGGAAGAGAGAGAGCAAAGATCCTGAGAATTCACGTGCCTGACTTGTTTGACAGGCAAAAGCCCACTTTCATGTGGAGTAGAATGAGAGCAGCTACTCTTCCACACTCTGTTCCCTATCTATGCATAAATATTTTTCACAACCTCAACTATCAGGGAATAAAGTACCAGGAGTCACTGTGATAATTTTATACCAAGTAGTCCTTCCCTTCCATTGACAATTTAAACAGCTGTGAGCCGTGTCGGAATTGGGAAAAGAGAATAATTGAGGAAGAGGTTGGTGCGGTGAGTATTTGAAAACTGATTAGTGCAGAGGGTCCTGCCCATTTTAAGATGCGCAGTCAGCCTGCTCTCCATTGAACCTGTGCTGAGATTATGGTCCGCGAGGCGTTCTTCCTTTCTCCCTGCAGTGTATATACTTCAGTACTCAATGGACTACACTTCTTTTGGAATGAGTCTGATTATGAAGCTAAAGAAGACGTATTGATAATGCTAGAAAGGGCTCATCACAAAGTTTATAGATTATCACAGTTTTCTGTGCTAATCTAAACATATATTATAATTACTGTTTAAATTTTATATTGCTATCATCCCTATAGAATCTAAATTTATATAGACCAATGTAATTTATAACATTTACCAAAATAGGTGGGTCAGTAGGTGGTACCTGTGATCAGTTTTTACCGACTCTTAAGAGCTAGTATAGGAATTTCATTTCCTACCTAGAATTTCTGGTTATAGAGGAGTAATTTTTATATATAATAGTTGCCAAAAAATACATAATAGAGGGCTTTTATACCTTCATTCATTGCCTTGATCCCTAAACTATATTCTTCTATATAGATTTTATATACCTCAGTTGGGAATTTTCTTGACACAAAGCTTGGGCAGAGAATGTAAGTTTAGTTTTTACATTGACCAGATGTCCTTTTGGCCTTCTTTTAGTATATTGATATCTTTGAATATTTAGAAAATGTATTTTTAATAGATAAAGGGCCAGATATCTTTTTATATGCATAATTTTTTTCTATTTTTTGGAGAGGACTTTTTTTTTAAAGATTTTATTTATTTATTATTATTATTATTTTAAAGATTTTATTTATTTATTTGACAGAGATCACAGGTAGGCAGAGAGGCAAGCAGAGAGAGAGGAGGAAGCAGGCAGAGAGCCCAATGCGGGGCTTGATCCCAGGACCCCAGGATCATGACCCGAGCCGAAGGCAGAGGCTTTAACCCACTGAGCCACCCAGGCGCCCCAAGATTTTATTTATTTATTTATTTGAGAGAGAGTGTGTGAGAGAGTACAAGCAGAGGGAGTGGCTGAGGGAGAGGGAGGAGCAGGCTCCCCGCTGAGCAGAGAGCCTGATGTAGGGCTTGATCCCAGGATCCCGAGATCATGACCTGAGCTGAAGGTAGCCCCTTTACTGACTGAGCCACCCAGACGCCCCCCCAGATCTCTTTATAAACATAAATTTTGAAGCTTAGCATTCACACAAAACTGTACAAATCACAAATCTGTACCTTAGTAAGTTTTCACACAGTGAACTCAGTATATTATTGGCACCCAGCTCAAGAAATAAAATATTACCAGAAACTTCCTAGTGTCCCTTTCTTCCTACTGCAAGCATATTGTTGTTCTGTCTCATAACATGTATTAATTGGCCTGTGTTTGAACTTTACATAAACATAATACATGTAGTGTATATGGCTTCTTTCATTCAACATGATGTTTATGAGATCCATCATGTTTTTACGTGAAGTTTTACCTCATTCATCCCCATTGCATAGTATTCTATGAGTCACAATAGTGTGTATTCTCCATTAGGTAGACATTGGGTTGTTTCTAGTTTTGGCCTAAAGAGTGGTCTTGTGAATATTTTTTAATGTTTCTTGGTGAACATATGTATGCATTTCTCCTTAGGGGTGGACAGAACTTTACTTAGAAATGTTAACTTTACAAACATTTTATTAAGTTTTAATAATTGAATCAGTATCTTTCAAAGACCATTTTAAGCCTAATTAAAAAACTCATTTACTCTTTAATAACGATTGTATACTTCCTAGAGAAAGTCCTAGAAAATGATCTAGGAATCTAAGAGAGTCATGAGTTTAATTCTGGATTTTCATAATGCCCTTCAGCCCAGAGATGTTTCATGTTTTGGTACACTTCTTGTCAGGTAGTTTCTTTTTCTTTCTTTTTTTTTTTTTTTTTTTAATTTAAATTATTTATTTATTTATTTATTTATTTTTAATAAACATATTATGTATTTTTATCCCTGGGGTACAGGTCTGTGAATCGCCAGGTTTACACACTTCACAGCACTCACCATAGCACATACCCTCCCCGATGTCCACAGCCCCACCCCCCTCTCCCAAACCCCCTCCCCCCAGCAACCCTCAGTTTGTTTTGTGAGATTAAGAGTCACTTACGGTTTGTCTAGGTAGTTTCTTTTTAACCGTGACCAATGTACTTGAGTTCTTTTTTCCCCACTGAGAACTATTTAAAGTTGTCTAATATAGTGTTGCAAATTCGCTGCAAACCTATTATTACACCAGCGTAATTTAAAATAAATACATGAAAGTACACACCTAAATGTGCTTTTAATTTAAATTGATAGCTAACATTTTTAATGATGTCTGGTTTTGTTTTGTTTTCCTTCAAAAATTTAAGTCTGGAACACAAGGTCTATATTCTGTGGTAGAGCCAAGTCATGGCGGTTTCTCCTCTCTAAGGGTCTTTGCTTTCCAGTTCAGCATACTGCCACCACTAGTATTTAATATCTGGTCTTCTGCACTCATCTTTGATACCGTTCTGGCTCTACATATTTGTATTTGTTACTTCTTGTTGTATGCTAACTAATTTCTGATAGGCAGCTTCTTTTTCCTTTTAAGATTTTATTTATTTGAGAGAAAGTGAGCAAAAGACAGCTAAGCTGGGAGAGGAGCAGACCTCCGCACTGAGCAGGAGCCCGATGTGGGAGTCAGTCCTGGGATCCTGAAATCATGACCTGGGCCGAAGGCAGACGCTTAACTGACTGAGCCACCTGGGCGGCCCTGATAGGCAGCTTTCTTAATCTTAAATCAGAGTTTTTAAAGTTGAGCTAATATTCTGCATGCCATCTTTGTTGACCAAATTGGGCTTTATTCTTGCGAGAGATCTTAATTCTACGTGATTTCTGTATTGGGGGTATTAAATCTTTTTTTTTTTTTTTTAAGATATTAGTTATTTGAAAGAGAGATACACAGCGAGAGAGTAAACACAAGCAGGGGGAGTGGGAGAGGGAGAAGCAGGCTTCCTGCTGGGCCCCATGCAGGGCTCGATCCCAAGATGCTGGGATCATGACCTGAGCCAAAGGCAGACGCTTAAGGAACGAGCCACCCAGGCACCCCGGGATTAAATCGTTTAACTTTTTTTTTTGCTACAACCATTTGCAAAACAATATCCATACACTATAGCTTAATTTTAGTTTAATTATAGTCTCCATCCTTTGACATTTTAAGGAACTAAGTCATTTATGATCTAGTCGTAATTCCTTATAATGAAAATAATCTAATAGTTAATCACAAAGTAATGTTATAACTTAAACACACAGACTCCCTTTTCATTGATATGTATTAAGCCCACATAATTTGCCCTGAAGCTTATAAAACCAGATCAAAAGTTCTGGATTTGAAACTTGTGAGTCTTTCTGTTTATGTCAGATGCTGCTGACACATTTAACTGGAGCTGTGAATGTAAGTCCTTGTTAACTGGGGAAACACTATTTCTCAAAAATTTAAGAAGTTAAGAATATTTTTTTGTTCAGATATTTAAGGAGACCGTTTAATTGGCAAAAGGAGTTGGGTGAAAACCCTTTTGTGTGTGCATTTGTAAGGGAGTCTTCTAGTTAATTTCCAGTTCAATTTATTATTTTCAAAGAGGAGGCTGTGATAATCTAATCATTATTTATAATCATTTGATAAATTGTGTCATTTTAGGTAGAGGAAGCTAAACAGGAATTATAGGAGTTTCTTGAATGCTTGAAAAATCCACAAAAATTTACTCTGCTTGGAGGTAAACTTCCAAAAGGTAAGGTCCCTTCCCTTTATCCATGACTTGACATTCAAAAAAAAATACTATATTCCATTGCTAATTTAATTTTTACCAACTTAAAAGCTTAAAGTTTAGTTCTTCGTGGCTATTTTACAAATAAGTCTTCATTCTGAACATACCATTGTATAACCTGTTTTTGAGAGGAGGGGGATTTTGAATTTTATTATAACTTCAGATTTTAAATTGTGAGAATAGTGCAAGAACTCTCTGTACTCTTAACCAAACTCAATAGTTTCTTAGGACTTTGTCTCATTTGCTCACTTTCTTAAATAAATGTATATTTAAACTGTTTAAGAGTAAATCGTAGATATCATGCTCCTTTAACCTCAAATACCTCGTTATGTATCTCCTAAAGTAGAAGAATATTCTATTACATAACTCCAGTATAGTTATTAAAGTCAGGAAATTTCACACGGTTCCAGAACTAATTATGAAATTTTAGTTATATTCAAATTTCTGCATTTCTCTTACTAATACCTTTTGTAGTGAGGTCCTCCCATGCCCCACCCCAAATCCAGGTTTAAGACTCAATCCAGGTTTACACATTTAGGTTTTTCTTTAATCTTTTTTTTTTTTTTAACTATTTTAGAGAGAGAGAGAGAGAGCGGGAGAGCAGGCGGTGGGGAGGGACGGAGGGAGAGAGAGAATGAGAATCTTCAGCCAGACGGATCATGACCTGAACCAGAATCAAGAGTTGCTGCCTAACTGCCTGAGCCACCCAGGCACCCCTTGATTTTTCTTCCATCTGAAAAGGTTGTTTAGCCTATTCGTTTATTTACTTATTTATTTATTTGAGAGAGAGTGAGTGAGCACACATGCAAGTGCAGGAGCCGGTGAGGGGAGGGCAGAGGGAGAGAATCTGAAGCAGACTGTGCACTCAGTGTAGAGCCCCATGCGGGGATCAGTCTCACGACCCTGTCGTGAGGTGAGCCGAAGTCTCATGTTTAACTGGCTGAGCCACCCAGGCTCCCCTCCTCACTCTGTTATCATGGGAGTGGGTGTGGATCTTTGATGACCTCAAAACATACTAATTTGTGGAATAGTCCTGTTTGTCTTTGATGTTTTCTCTTTTAGTGACTGTTGTGATTTATAAGTAGAAATATATATTTAGTCTTAGTCCCATTTCTTGTAGTGTTACACTGATGACAGTAATAGATTTCTCGTCCATTAATGAGCCGACTTTTAGAGCACACCTAAGGTTAGCAGCTGGTTGCCAGGAGAATCAACCATGTGATAAGAGGGCCGGAACTTTCCACAAATTAGTATGTATTCTTCAGTCTTTTGGGATGAAGTCCTTAACTTAGGGTATTTGATGCTATCTCCAGGTAGGTAGCATCAGAATTGATTGGAATGTTAGGGTGCCCGACTGGTGTTGGAGAATTGTTTGTTGGAGTGAGGGAAAACCATATGCTAGAATTGGGTACAAGATTGTAATGACTTTGTGGTGTCCTTGGACTATGTGATCATGCTATACTGTAATCACTTACCTTAAACTTTGACAGTTTCCAGTGTTTTGTGGTTTCCAGTGTTTTGTGGTTAAAATTAGCAGTGTGAGGGCTGGGCCAAATGTATGAAGAGGAAAGAGAGAAAAATGCTTTCAGTTGTCGAATGAGTAAGTCAGAGGAGTAAAAGGCATAGGAAATACAGTCAGTGATACTGTAATAGTGTTGTATGGTGACAGAGGGTAGCTACACTTGTGAGCACAGCATAATGTTTAAACTTGTCAAATCACTATGTTGTACACCTGAAACTAATGTGACTGTGTGTCAACTATACTCAGACATTTTTAATGAAAATAATAAAATCAGCAGTTGTGATGATCATCTTATCTCAAGGCTTTGCCTACATCCTTAATTATCTCTTCAGAATAAATTCTAGATTTACTCATTTATTTATTCATTATTCTGGGTTCTAATTCTAGAAATGGAATTGGTAAGTTAAAGGTGGCACTCATATTTAAGGTTTGTTTCTAAACCGCCCACTATCTCTACTGACAATGTTCAGCAGTGTATAAAAGTGTTGGTATGAATCTCTGCTAATTTAGGATTCATTTATTAAAATCAGTACTATAACATCAGAAAGTTTAAAGTTTAAAGTCATAGAATAGTTAAACACTTTGCTTTCTAATCACAAGGGATATTTTATAAAATTGTGGGAAAATTCTCATTTACAAAAATACATTCTGCCATTTAAACCAGTTAAGAATGACAATAACATGGTGATACAAGGGTAGTCTTAAGGGTATTTTTCAACACCTTTCCTTTAAAAAGAGTTTTTTTATGTTAAAATATAGCAATTAATATAGGGTTTTTTTTTGCCTTTTTAAGAGTCTCATGCTCTACCGACTGAGCTAGCCGGGCATTTTTTTTTGCCTTTTAAAATGAAAAATGAAAAGTCATGGAGACAAGAGAAATCTGTTATTCCAACTTATAGAAAATGTACTGCTGTTAAGAAGATTTTCGAACGTAGGAAAAGTTACAAAGCTGTAGAAATGAACTACTTTACCTCTATATACTTTGTTATGTGTCACCTAAGACTAAGGACATTATCCTAAAGAGAATAATTTATATTACCAAATAAAATTGAATACTATTTCCTTAATATCTTGTACTCTGGAATTTTTTCAAATTTTCCTCAGATGTCCAAATCAAATTTTCATCAGAGTTTCTGAAATATGTGTTTTATGGAAGAACATCAAGTCAAGGGTTCATGTGTCACATTTGGTTGCTTAATCTTTTAATCTGTGTTTATGTGAATTTTATCTTAGTTGTTTAATGACAAATAAGTTTATTATGGTCCATTCTCTCACGGTAGAGGGAAATTAGTTTTGAAGAAGTTCCCGAAGTGAATCATTACCAGAGACATGTTTTGCTTTGTTTCAAAATAATAGTCATGTGCTTTCAACCTCAAAACTATGTATGCATTAATTAATAACTATTTGTTTCATAGGCTCACATCAGGTTTTATTTTTATTTTTTAAGTTGAATCAGTGAATTTGTTTTCTCTTTTAGGAATACTTTTAGTTGGACCACCAGGGACAGGAAAGACTCTTCTTGCTCGAGCTGTGGCTGGAGAAGCTGATGTTCCTTTTTATTATGCTTCTGGATCAGAATTTGATGAAATGTTTGTGGGTGTGGGAGCCAGCCGTATCAGAAATCTATTTAGTACGTTTTAATGTATCTTTCATACGATACAAAATTTTGTTAATTTTAGGGGAAGAGGGATTCTTACCCTTTATTTCCTATTCAATTATGACTGATAGTTGACCTCACCATTGTGGGGTTTTGGTTTTAGGTAATTTAATGTGTCATCTAAAACAGAAATGTACTTTCCCCCAGTAGAGGAGCTAGAAGTGTTAGGTGAGGTTGGGGCCTGTTGAAAAGCTGAGTTTTCTGTTGTTGTTGTCCTTTTTATCTTATTCATTAATTCAGTTATATGTAATTAAGGAATAGTAAACCTCAGATCTGACTCTAGCTTGTATAGTCAAAAGAATGAATACTCAGTTGTTTTTATTATATATCATTTTGTATGGTACAGTTTTTTTCCTGAGGCTACTGTTATTAAATCAGTTTTAAAAGAAGAGATCTCATTTTAAAGATTTTATTTATTTATTTGACAGACAGAGATCACAAGTAGGCAGAGAGGCAGGCAGAGAGTGAGAGGGGGAAGCAGGCTCACTGCTGAGCAGGGAGCCCGATGTGGGGCTCAATCCCAGGACCCTGGGATCATGACCTGAGCTGAAGGCAGAGGCTTTAACCCACTGAGCCACCCAGGCGCCCCAGAAGAGATCTCATTTTATGTACTTTGTTCTTAATGAATGTCTTTTGTTGCCTTTGACAGTCTTACAGGTTTTAAATATTTACATGATTTTGTTCAGAAAACATTGATTTCATTAAACTTATTTGTATCTCTTCTCTTTTCCTAGGCGAAGCAAAAGCAAATGCTCCCTGTGTTATATTTATTGATGAATTAGATTCTGTTGGTGGGAAGCAAATTGAGTCTCCAATGCATCCATATTCCAGGCAGACTATAAACCAGCTTCTTGCTGAAATGGATGGGTAATTGAATCTTCGTCTGTCTTTGGGATATGGTAACATATTTGGGAACATTCGAGAAATAGCCGGGCATCTGGCTAAGTCAGTGGAGCATGCAGCTCTTCCTCTCGGAGTTGTACATTTGAGCCCCACGTGGGGTATATAGATTACTTAAAAATAAACTCTTAAAAAAAAAGAAAGAGGAAAAACATGTAGGCAACAGAGTAGTCCCTGTGCATGAAGTCAAGACAAGCTGGATTCTCTGTATTGTGTTCTTTCCATTACTAATGGGGTGACTGAGATATCAGCTCTTCTTAATTGGTGATCTCTGTACCTTTTTTCATTGATTGTAGCATGACAGGAAAGTGATGGTTCCTATTGAGAATACTAGTCTGGAGACGTAAAGAGTGTTTGGTGGTTCCTACAGTTTGTGACTCGATTTTAATGTTGTGGTAGATTAAAAGTTTGCATCAGGGGCTCCTGGGTGGCTCAGTGGATTAAAGTCTCTGCCTTGGGCTCAGGTCATGATCTCAGGGTCCTGGGATTGAGCCCTGCATTGGGTTCTCTGCTCAGCAGGGAGCCTGCTTCCCCCTCTCTCTCTGCCCTCCTCTCGGCCTACTTGTGATCTCTCTGTCAAATAAATAAATAAAATCTTAAAAAAAAAACTCTAAAAAAGATAAAAGTTTGCATCAGTTTTTAAAATATAAAGAGCAAGAGGTGGGGTTGCTTTGAGAAAAGGAAGGACTTCTTAAAACCATGTATGGCCTTTTGGAACCAAATGGGAAGTCTAGGAGCAAATAATTTGAATTGGTTAGCTTGAGAATAATTTTTCACAAATTAGTCAGGTTCCCTAACCTTTTCTGTCAGGTCATGTCTTCCTAAGTAGAACAAATACCGTGAAGGCATGTAATCATAGATGACTTTGTGATGTATTGTTTTATTAAAGTGTACTGGCTTAGTAACATTTGTTCTTTTTAAAAAATGAGAGAGATGTCTTATCACTTTGAGTATAAAAAGGATCAGTCCCTTTTTCTTTACTGTTACTAAATTTAATGATAGTTTTGTGTAGAGCATTTTTAAATGTGTATTGTTTTAATTTTGAGTGAAATGTTACTTTTCTTCTTTTTTACCAGCTTTAAACCCAGTGAAGGAGTTACCATAATAGGAGCCACAAGCTTCCCAGAGGCATTAGATAAGTATGTATTAAAAGACTTTTTTTTTTGACAAGTACCAATACGTACTGAAATGTAGATGAACTTTAAAAGAGAAGGAAGCCCATCACCAAACATCACATATGATTCTGTTTATGTGAAATGTCCAGAATAAGCAAATCGGTGGCAACAGAAAGTAGATTAGTGGCTGCTAGAAGGAGGGAAGAATGGAGAGTGACTGTTGGTGGCTATGGGGTTTCTTTTTGGAGTGGGGGAATAAAAATATTCTTAAGTTAGATTTTTGGTAAGTGCACAACTCTGTCTATATTAAAAACCACTGGATTATGTACTTTGAAATCTGTGATGTGTAAATTAAATTTCAGTAAAGTTGTTAAAAGAATCTTCTGACAACTTTATATCACAAAAGTTTGGGGGTGGTGGAGAACATTTTTAAAATAAAATGTATTACAGTTTTAAATTTTTGATTTTGTCATAGAAGGTATTCATATTTTAATTTGATCTAATAGTTTTTTTTTAATCTTTGCCTAAGTCTGTGGTTTAACATTCTATACTTAGAGCAGTTGTGATAGGAAGCTATCACAGTGTAGCTCTCATAATAGACTGCTGTAGAATTATTATTCCTTGAGTGACTGACTAGCTTGCATGTTTTTGTTGATGAGGGTTGTGTACTATTTATCTCGATCAACCTTTGTTCTGCCTTCTGGTTATTGAAACTGTTACTTGAGCCATGTTTTATAAGGAGTGCTCTGAATATTTATATTCAGGTTTCCAGTCTAGGCTGGAATAGGTGATGGGGATTAAGGAGCGCACTTGTGATGAGCAGTGGGTGATGTGTGGAATTGTCGAATCACTGTACTGTACACCTGAAACTAACAGAGCACTGTATGTTGGCTGTCCCGGAATTAAAATAAGAAACAAAACTCCATCCAACTTCTGGTTGCCATTATCTTTCCCTCTTGTCTTCAGAGTGTCAGTCCTATTTAACTTGACCTTCAGTACTCAGATTATTAATTTATATTTTCTTCTCATTTTCTCCCTTTAGTGCCTTAATACGTCCTGGTCGTTTTGGCATGCAAGTTACAGTCCCAAGACCAGATGTAAAAGGTCGAACAGAAATTTTGAAATGGTATCTCAATAAAATAAAGTTTGATCAGTGTAAGTCTAATTCTAGTAACAAACTTTATTAATTTCTCTATGTAATGGTAATATTTCATTCCACCCTATTTGTGGTCCTTACTTGATAAATGTCTCAGAAGACCAGTTTTATCTATGTTCTCTTTTCTCTCCATTTGTATTTCCTTTTTAAAAAGTTTATTTCTTGATAATTATATATGTAGGACATTCTGTCGTTTGAATCCCAATGCTAAAGGATGTTTTTGTGGGGCTCCTGGGTGGCCTAGTTGGTTGAGTGGTTGCCTTTGGCTCAGGTTGTGAGGGTCCTGGGATCAAGCCCCACCATCAGGCTTCCTGCTCAGCAAGGGAGTCTTTTTGTCCCTCTCCCTCTGCTCCTGGTCATGTGCTCACTCTCTCAAAAAAATTTAAAAATTTAAAAATTTAAAAATAAATCTAATTAATATTAAATAAATAATAAATTTAAAATGATTAGATATAAATAATTATAAATGAAATTATTACAAATGAATAATTAGATATAAAATAATTAAACAGAATTAAAATAATAAATTTAGTGAATTTGATTAATTTAAAATTTTAAAATTTAAAAAAATTCTTTTTAAAAAAAGAATGTTTTCTTGAGAGTTTTCAGATAATACTTGCAGATAAATATAAGTGTTTTTAGATGAATGTAAAATATGAAATAGTAGAAAAAGCACATAAAATATCATCACTTTGGGCCCAAAAGAGGCAAACTATAAGACAAACATATGAAAATATTATGGACCCACTTGAGTAATAAATGCAGCTATTAAATTAAGCTGTAGTATTTTCAAGGATAGGTGAATCAATTTATAAAACCTGATATTTTGGGGCGCGTGGCTGACTCAGACTGCCTTCAGCGTAGGTCACGATCCTGGAGTCCCAGGATCGAGTTTCAAATCGGGCTCCCCGCTCCATGGGGGGTCGTCTTCTCCCTCTGACCTTCTTCCCTCTCATGCTTTCTCTCACTCTCTCTCTCAAATAAAAATAAATAAAATTTTAAAATTAAAAAAAAACCTGATATTTCCTCTAATAAGGGGAGCTTTTATTAATGTACATATAATACTAAATACTTATGTATAAAGAATTTCAAGATGAAATTCAGAAAACAAAATGTTGTCTATGCGTATACATTCTCAGCTGTGCTTAGGCTAGTAACTGTTTAGGCCATAATTTGAAGGTTTATAAATCATGTCTGGCAACTCTGCATTTTTAAATTTTTAACAAAGTTATTTAAATTTAAGAACTTTTGTGATGTGTCCCAGTGGGATTTTAATGATCTATTTAATGGCAGTTTTGGTTTTCCTTTAGAAAAAGTAAGTTTATTTTGTTGTTACAGTGATATAAGTATTTTAAGTTCTAGTTCAGGATAGCTGTTTTCTATTTTCTTTCAGAATGTGAGTCATTTGTGAAGAGTCGTTTTGGAATTTTAATATTGTGTTTATCTATGTAGCTGTGGACCCAGAAATTATAGCTCGAGGTACTGTTGGCTTTTCTGGAGCAGAGTTGGGGAATCTTGTGAACCAGGCTGCATTAAAGGCAGCTATTGATGGAAAGGAAATGGTTACCATGAAGGAACCAGAGTTTTCCAAAGATAAAATTCTAATGGGTAGGTTTTCTCTCTCTTTTTTTTTTTCCCCTGTCTTACACTGTTCATTATGTTAGAGAATAAATTCTTTTTGAGAAAAATATTACAAGAAAGAAAGGTACAGGAGCAAGAAAATATTTACTCAAAACTAGCCACACAACTGGACCTCTTACAGAACAAATACAGTTTATATGATTATACTCTTTGGGGCAGGGGGTACCCTGTGTTTTTATTCTTATCTGGTATTGCTGATAAAAGAATAATTGTACAGATAAAACAAAAATTTTGCTAATTTTCAGTATTTGATTTTAAATCTTGAATTGGCTTCAGAACAATTTAGCTGTGACATTTCTTACTTAAATTTATTTTCTGGAAATAGAATTAAACTTTCCTGGTTGATAGTAAGGAGTAAGAGGACAGCTCTTAAAATTTTGTTGTCAGTTGGCAAGTTATTTTGGTTTAAAATAACTTAATAATGATATTAAGTCATGTCACTCTAAGAATTACTTAAAGGCAAGTGGGTTTCATTCATCTAAATATGCCTTCCTAATGGAATAATTTTATTCAATAAATTTTTATCCTTAGAGCCTGAACGAAGAAGTGTGTAAATTGACAATAAAAACAAAACCATCACAGCATATCATGAATCCGGTCATGCTATTATTGCATATTACACTAAGGACGCAATGCCTATCAACAAAGCTACAATCATGCCAAGAGGGCCAACACTTGGACATGTAAGTATCTTGTTTTTTTTTCTTTTCTTTCAAATAACACTCTCTAAAAGCTTATGTAGGAAACTGTTGAGGAAAATAATTAAAAAGAAAATTCAACTAAGTTCTAAGTTTGCTGATAACTTTCTTCTTTAATGTTCTGAACCATTGTGAGATCAGAGATACTTGTGAAACTTACCTGCTAATAAATACTAATAGTTCAAATATTATATATTTACATGATGAAATTTAAGTCTGGAATGACAACAAAGTATCATTCTTAAATATGTCATTGCTTTTTCCCCTCCACAAAGAAACTAGGTTAGTGGTTTGCTAGTCTTTCTAAGATTTTTCTCGCTGAGTACAAGTTTCATTTTCTTATCTTTCTTTTTTTTTTTTAAAGATTTTATTTATTTATTTGAGAGACGGAGATCACAAGTAGGCAGAGAAGCATGCAGAGAGAGAGGAGGAAGCAGGCTCCCCACTGAGCGGAGAGCCCGATGTGGGGTTTGATCCCAGGACCCTGGGATCATGACCTGAGCCGAAGGCAGAGGCTTTATTTAACCCACTGAGCCACCCAGGCGCCCCTTCTTATCTTTCTAACGATAGACATTTTAAGCCTTTTTTGGCACCTAGGTACAAGTCCATCCTATTGCAGCATTATTCTATTGCAGGGTTATATAGCTATGACACATAAAATGAACTTTTGTCTTATAAAGAATTTTTCTTCCTTTGCATAATGCCAGTTTTGTCGTTAGTCGCCTGAGACCATCTCTACTAAATGTCTTTGAGCTGTCAGCATCATGACATGAAGTGCTATAGCAAGAGCCAGATGATAATTCTGATCATTAATAGAAGCATTTCCAACTGTGTCTGGAGTTTTTCTTTGTTTCCAATTGTCTAGGTGTCCCTCTTGCCTGAGAATGACAGATGGAACGAAACTAGAGCTCAGCTGCTTGCGCAGATGGATGTTAGCATGGGAGGAAGAGTGGCTGAGGAGCTTATTTTTGGAACTGACCATATCACAACAGGTTGGCTGTAAAGAATGGCTTTAGTTCAGATTGTGCTTCCTGATTTAAAAGTATTTTTAAATATTGAGTCTATGTATATTTTTAAATTTTAGGTGCTTCCAGTGATTTTGATAATGCAACGAAAATTGCAAAGCGGATGGTTACCAAATTTGGAATGAGCGAAATGGTAATAGCTAATTTACCCCTCGCTCATGTATCAAGTGATGATTTGCCAAGTGCCTCCTTATGAGACAGGGTTCTTTTTTTATTCTTAAGACTTTATTTTTTTATTGGAGAGAGCGAGCATGAGAGGGGACATGGTCAGAGGGAGAAGCAGACTCCCACCTGAGCAGGGAGCCCAGTGCAGGACTTGATCCTAGGACTCCGGCACCATGACCGGAGCTGATGTGAGTCTCTTAACCCACTGAGCTACCCCAGGCACCGTAGGAGAGAGGGTTCTCGTTACAAATTGGTAACATTTACTTTCCCCCTGTCTCATTCAGAGTAGATTTGTCACAGCTCATTCTAAACTAAACTTTTTTTTTTTTTTTGAGTGCTAAAGGATAGTATTCATTTTCCAATCTGGCTGCTTGAACAATAATAGTATGTCATGAGTTAAGCAAATGATAAGATATTCTGTTTCTGTTCATATGACCTAAAACTTCTGTTTGCCGAGCTTGCTTACTTTGCTCTTCCCACGTATTTCACTCTCCTACGTTATCACTATGGCTTCACACGGCACTTCCAATACACTACATTGTGGATTTCTGGATTTGGAATAGTGACAAAGGTTTTCTAAGAACGTACTCAGAACCATACTTGGGATTTTAAAGTTTCTCTCTTGTTCATACTTTTTAGTCTTACACTTTCAGAAGAATGATGAAATTTCTCTACTGAATTTCTTCCTTGCCCTTGATGAGGTTTCCTTAAGTATAGGATAGTACTTCCTCTGTTTACATTTATTAGTGGTTTGGGGTGTTTCTGTTCAATTTCTTTCTTTTCGTTTGTTTTAGCTTGGAGTTATGACCTACAGTGATACTGGGAAACTGAGTCCAGAAACTCAATCTGCTATTGAACAAGAAATTAGAATCCTTCTAAGGGTAATAATTCTGTTTTTCTGTGCTTATTCATCTGTCTAGTCATTAATGTGCCTAAATAGTTAGGTGCTACCAGAAGATAATGGTTATCCCCTGTTTAAAACTGTTGCTATATATAATCAAGAGAATGAGTGCACCATTGAAGCCATAATTCCAGTATATAGTTGGGAGCCTCTGGTCATAGACTGAATCTTTATTTTATTCTGGCCATAGGCTAGGAACAGTTAATATCAGTAATTATAAATATTCTACTTCATCTGTAAAACCATCATGTTGTTAGAATAGGGAGGATATTTGATTATTTGAGTCTTTATTAGTTTTTCACTCTGACATATATTTTATTCAACAAATATTAGTTGCTTTGTGCCTCGCTGTGTACATATGCTGAGAATGAAGCATAAAGGTCTTTGAAAACAAGTCTTTTTGATTGCAGGGTCCAGTACAGAATATGTGAGCATCGATTCAGTGAGATGAGTGAGTAGGTTCTGTGGAATCTCCTTAAGGCAGAGCAGATGCTTGGATTAGGGCAGTGAGAGGGGAAATTGAGAAATATGAATGCATTCAAGAGATGCTGATCTAGCGGAATCGAATGCCTTTCTGATATTTGGGTGAGAGAGCAGCTAAATGAAGTAACAAAGCTGTGTCCTCCATTTCTGCCTGGTGCAGCCATCTAGTTGTGTGTGCCGTTGACTGAGAAAACACTGATGATGGCCAAAGGTGGGGAAGTGTGTAGATTGTAAGCTGAGTTTTATACATACTGAATTTGAAGTGTTTTCTTTTTTTAAGGTTTTACTTGTTTATTTGAGAGAGAGCGAGAGAGCGTGAGCATAAAGTGGGGTGGGTGAGGGGCAGAGGGAGAAGCAGATATCCCTGTTGAGCAGGGAGCCTGATGTGGGGCTCGCTCCCTGGACTCTGGGATCATGACCTGAGCTGAAGGCAGACACTTAGCCAACTGAGCTGCCCAGGCGCCCCTGAATTTGAGGTGTTTAGTGAAGACTTCACGTGGGGAGGGATACGTGGGTCTGGTGCTTAGTGCAGAGGTTGGACATGTGCATTCCAGTTGGTTGTACATGAAGGTAGGTCTTGGAATGGAAAAGACTGAGCTAGTGAGCGAGAACTGGAATTAGGGTTGTAGATGGCAGAATGAAGCATGTTGAAGTCAGATGGTGTGAACTTCAAAGGAATCATGCTTTATAGAAGAGGGTTTAAAGTAATTGTCAGCGGTGAGGGGAGCAAAGAGCTCACCTCTTTACTCTGAAATATCTGGGATAGGAGTGAATCAGTAGCTGTCAAGTGAGGGATTCGGAGTGTCCCCAGGAGGACCAGGTTCTGATTAACTCAAGGAGGTAAAAGCTTTAAAGTCATTAAGTTTATGAAAAGTTTATACGATGGAAAGGTTTAGAAGGTGTTTCAGAAGAGGAATTCTCTCTCCCTTGCCTGAATCTTCATTCTTTTTTACTATTTATGTTATTTTGATTAAATTATCTCTTCTAGTATTAGAGCATTGGAAATACTCTTTGCTCTTAATACTTTTCTGAAATGTTAAGCTTGCGAGGGCGGTAGGAACTCTTTCCACTAGATGGCGCACTTACATTGTTATTAAGGAAAATGATGCTTTGCTAGTATACATTTTAGGTTCAAATGTATACGAAACTTAAAGATATAAAAACCTTAGCATAGTCTTACATGTTATAGTGTAAGGGTTTCATTCCAATGGAGTTTTGAAAGTTAATACTAATTCATCCTAGGTTATTAGTTTCAATATTCCATGACATATTTAAAATACTTTATATGTTCTCTTTAATTTGATATTTCACTTGACCATAACAGTTTTGTTCAGAATGTCTAATGATGTTTATTTTTAAAAATTGTGTTATTTTTATATGACGTATGTAAAATGTAAAACTCATTTTACAGTGGTATAGTGGTCACTGACTGACAGGTAAGTTGTTACCAAATAAAAATAGAGAAGTAGATCTTTTCTCCCCCTTTAAAGTGAATAAAATGGGGGCGCCTGGGTGACTCAGTGAGTTAAAGCCTCTGCCTTCGGCTCGTGTTGTGATCCCAGGGTCCTGGGATCGAACCCCACATTGGGCTCTCTGCTCAGCAGGGAGCCTGCTTCCTCCTCTCTCTCTGCTGCCTCTCTGCCTCCTTGTGATCTCTGTCTAATAAATAAATAAAATCTTTAAAAAAAAATAAAGTGAATAAATTGGTGAAATCTCACAAGGCAAAAGGAGCAAACCTGCCTTTCCTTTTTAACATGTATATTGAATAGAGAAATAGATTTCTTTGTTCGCAGACCTTATTATAAAAGCAGATAAGTATAGTATATACTTATATATCTTTAAGTATAGCTGCCTAAGTAGTCCTCACTTATCTATGTGATACATGTTGAGGTTAAAAATAGAATGTTTGCAAGTATGAAACTAATCTTTGAGAACCAAGCTTGCCTTATCTATCAATCAATCAATCAAGTAGGCTCCATGCTGGGTGTTTAAAAGCTCCATGCCTTAAGAGACTCTTAATCTCACAAAACAAACTGAGGGTTGCTAGGGGGAGGTGGGGGGAGGGATGGGGTGGCTGGGTTCTGGACATCGGGGAGGGTATATGCTATGGTGAGTGCTGTGAAATGTGTAAGCCTGATGATTCACAGACCTGTACCCCGGGGCAAATAATACATTCTATGTTAATTTTAAAAAAGAGCTTCATGCTTTTATCTTTTATAAATAGAAATGAATATAGTTCACATTTTTTAAGGGATATACATTTTTTTCTTTTTCTTTTTTTTTTTTTTTAAGATTTTATTTATTTATTTGACAGAGAGAGATCACAAGTAGACAGAGAGGCAGGCAGAGAGAGAGAGGAGGGCTGGCTTCTTGCTGAGCAGAGAGCCCGATGCAGGACTCGATCCCAGGACCCTGAGATCATGACCTGAGCCGAAGGCAGCGGCTCAACCCACTGAGCCACCCAGGCGCCCCACATTTTTTTTTCTTATTTATGATTTTAGCTTCTACTAAGTTTTCTGCCTCTTAGATACCTCCTTTTTTTCATTTCAGGACTCATATGAACGAGCGAAACGTATCTTGAAGACTCATGCAAAAGAGCGTAAGAATCTAGCAGAAGCTTTACTAACCTATGAGACTTTGGATGCCAAAGAGATGCAAATTGTTCTTGAGGGAAAGAAATTGGAAGTGAGATGATAACTCTTAAAATGGATGCATTGCTGGTTTCGCTGCAGGAATATATAAGTAGCATTTCTGTAGTCTGCTTCTGCGATGCTTTTCTCCCATTCTTGCCTTGGTATCACTCACAAAGTGTGAAACACTTTGTCTCTCTTTTGTCACATTTAATCTAAATCTGGTTATTCTCATGATGATACCTATGGCAAATTATCAATCCATAGCAAATATGTTAAAGAAAAAAAAACTATTAGGATTGGAAACAGCTTGTTTGAGAAATGTTAATCAGTTATTCAGTTGAAAATAAGTAATGATTTTATGGTTGGTTCCACTACTAGATGTGAATAAAAATTGTGCCTTTAGCTCTTGGGAAGTACTTTTACTTGGCAACGTAAAATTATCGAAGGATTGTCTCTGTTTTTCGATAGTACCATTTATCGTTGATGAAGAAATGCTGCCATTTGGCCCCAGTGAAGCACATTTCTGTATAGGTCGGTGGAAACGTCATTAAGATGCACTTAATTATTGTGCTCCTGATTGTCCATATATAAAATAGTTCTGTTTTTGTCTATCTAAGAGAGAATTGTAAATGTACAGATTTAATCAGAATTTAAATGATTACAACTTTTTAGAAATGCAGCTTGCATTTTCATGGTCTTTTTTTTTTTTTTTTAAACATCATCATTCTTACTAATGAAATTTATTTCAGAGCAGCAAATATTTTGTTAAATAAAAAGTGAGTCACTTCAAAATGTGAGTAACTATATAATTATGCTTGGTATTAAAAGAAAGATTAACCCCAAATCTTAGTCCTTTCAAAGTGAACTTTGAATTACCCTCCTGGTTATGGAAAGTCATGTTTGCTTTTCATTCAGATTTTGTGAATATGAACATGTTGTTACGGGATTTACAGATGACTTTATTTAACTGAATAGAGAATTATTTTAGAGCTCATTGTATTGGCTTTCCAACCAGATTATATTCTTGAAGTGATTTTATTAAAATTACCTACAGTTTTCTAATAACTTTTAAGCTGTATATGGTCTTCATTGAAGAAGTTGATAGAGGGAGTTTGCTATACAGTATCTTGCCTCTTTTTTTTTCTTTTTTTGGTAGCTTTAAATTTTGATCTAATTTCAAACTTACAGAAATGTTACTTGAATAATACAAGGAACCCCCATATACCTTTGGTCCAAATTCATTGTACCATTTTTTAATTGCCCACTTCCCTTTCCCCTTTCTCTCCTCTTTCATCCTTCCCTGTCCCTCTCTCCTTCCTTCCTTCTCCCTGTGTGTATACATGTCTTTGTGTGGATGCATGTTTTTATTTTTCCTAGATAGACTTCTGGGGTAGAAATTGCTGGGTCATGTAGTAAGTTTCTGTTTACCTTTTTACAGACCTGATGAAATGCATCATTCTCTGTATCTTGTACAGCATATTCTTAGAGTCTTTTTGATAAACAAGTCATTCTTAGAGTCATTCTGGTGTGAATGAAATAATATCTCATGGATTAACATACGTTTATCTACACTAGTGATATCCTCTCCTGTTTTATTGGCCATGTGTATATTTTCTTTGGAGAAACATCCATTCAGAGCACCCTCACTGTCCCTTTTGGGTTATCTTATTATGTGGTGTAAGAGATCATATATTCTGAACACAAGTTCCTTATCAATCTTGCTTTTTTTTTTAAATCCAATTGACAGTCTCTGTTGAGTGGAGTGTTTAGTTAATTCATATTTAGTTTTGATATACTTGTTTGTACACTTCCCATTTTGCTTCTTCTTTCCTGTTTTTGGCATATCTCAAGAGATCCTTCTCTTCCTCCTTTTTAGAGTTACATCTTAGTGATTGATCTAGGTATGACTGTATGCATCTTATCAGTCTACTCTAATTCTGGTCAGATGTAGGAACTTTGTTTCAGTATATCTCATTTTCTTCTCTGTGCTCCTAGTGTCATATGTTATATCTGTGCACGTTACAGTAACTTAACAATATAGTTGAGTTATATAATCTTATTTCCACAGTCTTTCTCTGGGAATGCCATTTATTTTTGCCTTTGTTTTTTTAAGAATGGTTTTGCTGGATATAGAATACATGAATACATGGTTGCCTTTTTTAAAATCTTTAATCATTTTGATTATGTTATCCCATAGACTCCTAGCTCCCATTATTTTTTTGTAAGAAGTCCGCTGTTAATCATAATTTTGGTCTCCTTTTGTGATAGGTTTGGTTTTTTTTTCTCTTGCAGATTTCAAGGTTTTGTTTTTGTTTGCTTATCCTTGACTTTTAGCAGTTTGACCCCATGATGACATGTTTAGGTGTGGATGTCCTTGTCTATTTCCTAGTTAGGATTTACTGGGCTTCATGGATCTGCAGATTAGGTTTTCATCAAATTTAAGCAATTTTTGGCAATTATTTCTTCAAATATATTTATTAATCCTTTTCTGTCTTCCTTCTGGGGGTCTCCTTCCATATGTGTTGGTACACTTATCGTTGATCTGGTCTCAGGCTTTGTTCATTTTCTTCATTTTTTTTTTCTCCCTCTCTGCTTGAGATTGAGTAATTTCTGTTGATTCTTCAAGTTCACTGATTCTTCTGTCATCTCAAATCAGCTGAATTTTCCATTGCAGGTACTGTATTTTTCAGCTGTACGTTTCCATTCAATTCTTTAATTTACTTTGTATCTTTTTATTTTTTTATTTTTCTTTTTATTTTTTAAAGATTTTTTTATTTGACAGAGAGATCATAAGTAGGCATATAGACAGGCAGAGAGAGAGGGGGAAGCAGGCTCCCTGCTGAGCAGAGGGCCCAATGTGGGCCTTGATCCCAGGACCCTGAGATCATGACCTGAGCTGAAGGCAGAGGCTTAACCGACTGAGCCACCCAGGCGCCCCTGTATCTTTTTATTGAGACTCTTCATGTGTTGTGTCATTTTCATCGTGGTTTTCAACACTATTTCCATTAGTCTTTGACCATGTCCATGTAGCTGCTTTTAAATCTTTTAAATCTTTGCTGAATATACCATCTGGAAATACTTAGGTGGTTTCTCCTTAATGCTTTTTGTAGTAAGGGTCACCTTTCTTGTCTCTTTGTTTTATAATCTTGTTAAATTTCAGGTAATGTAGCAATTAGGGGTTCTGATTTCCTCCCCAGGGAGTTGTCTTGTTTTGCTTAATAACTTGCCTCCAATAAATTTCTGAGGTCTGTCTCTCCTGCAGTGTGCAGCCATTGATGTCTCTGTTCATTTCTTAAATTTTTTAAGTCTTGCTTCCGACATGTTGCTGCTGTGCCTGCATCCTTTAACATTTAGCCAAAGATTGGGCAGATGTTGTGTGCAGACCCCATTATTCATGCTTTCTCCTCTGCGGATGGATCTGTGTGGGCTTCTAAGTCCATTCAACATTTGGGTCACTTTCAAGGCTGCCTGGCTTCTGCTTTCTAACAAGCTTTTTGCTTCTTTGAGTGTATGCGCATGGCTTGGCAACCATGGGTATGTGGGTGGCTTGAACCTGCTTCAGTTTCGACTGCATGCCCGGGGTAAACCTGGAGTTTATGTGGAGTGCTTATCACATTCAGATGGCTCTCTGACCTCTCAGAGCTTACAGTTAAATAGCTTGCTACTCTTATCTTGTTTCCTCCAAGCATTGCAGGTTGCAGCATTGGAACCTCAGGCTAAAGAACTCTGTCTGCTTAGCATAGAGGCTACCTCTTGGACTTACTCTGCCTCAGGTCAGGCAAGTCCCTTCTCTAAGTGACAAGTTTCTGGCATGGGCAGTGAGAGCACAGCACAGACTCACACAACTCTAATTAAACTTCAGTAATTTTCATGAATAAACACTTCTTAGTTTGTTGTAGGTCTTCATAGTCTTTAAAATATTATCCAGATTAATAGCCTCGGAGTGGCGAGCCGAGCGGAGGCCCCGCCGCCCCAGAGCAGTGAGCCCAGAAGAGTCCCTGCCTCACTGAGATCTGAGAGGCTTGGGCCTCGCACATGCGCTTTGGGCACCTTTAGTCACTGCCCTTTGTGCTTGGCGTCATGGTTACCGTAGCTAGGTGCTCCAAGAATCCAAATTGTTGTGCGGTGGGTTTGGCTTATCCCTAGCGCTAGTGCTGGTGTCTAGAAGTGGCGAAAAACCCAGCAGAAGGTGAATTGTTGGTGAAGCCTCTAGGCTTTGCAATGAAGAAGTTTTTTGGTTTCGGGACTGGGTAGGGGCGTTCATCCCCGACCTTTCTCATGGAGCTGATGAGTGGCTTCGCCCGGGTTGACAAGAATTAAGGAGTCAACAAGTCGCAGCGCAGGTATAACGTCCGCATGAAAGATCTCAAAAAGATCCACAGAGCTGCCATCGTGGGGGATGTAGCGACAATGCAGCGGTTGCTTCTGCTTGGGGAAGACCTGAATAAAAGAGACAAGATGAAATGGTAATAGGGACTTGGAAGCCGGCCGCGCCAGATGGCGGGGAGGAGTGGGGGGACCGGGAGAAATGCGCACCTTCCCGGGCTCCGCCTGTGGAGCTGAGCCCTCCTGTCACTGAGGGCGCTTGGCGGTCTTCCCTCCTGAGGCCAGGCAGCAAGGGGTCTAGCGCCCAGGCCGGCCATCTGAGCAACAAAACAAAATCCTCAGCTGCCTTTGGACCCACTCATAAGTCCCCATATAGGTCACTTAACAGACAGCTTTGACGTGATTGAACCACATTTCAATAGTGATAGAAAAGAAATGAAGTATATACAGTATTTTACTTTATTTTTTAAGATTTTATTATTTGACAGAGACACAGAGAGAGGGAATACAGTAGAGGGAGTGGGAGGGGGGAAGCAGCCCCCCACCCCCAGCAGAAAGCCCGATGTGGGGCTCGATCTTAGGACCCTAAGATCACGACCTGAATCCAAGGCAGATGCTGAATGACTGAGCCACCCAGGCGCCCACAGTATTTTATTTTTAATGGACATCTTTTTATACGATAATGTTATAAAAAAAGATCTATTCCCATAATAGATCAATATATAATTTATATCTGTGTCCACTTTGTATGTATGTTATTTACTGACTGGCTGTCGAAGGACATTTTGAATTGGGAAGATGGTTCTGTTCGTGATTAGGAAGATGTATTTCTCAAAATGTGTGCTCTTCCTGTATTTATCAATATTCCATAAAGCAAATAAAATCATCATGGTTTTAAGAATTTTGTGTTACACCTCTCTTTTATCATTGTGATGACATTAAGAAAATTTTTGGAATCACTATAGTGTCAACCTGAAAGTAATATAACACTGCATGTTAACTGGAATTAAAATAAAAACTTAAATTTTTATAAGTAGACAGATTTACCCTTCTAGATATCAAAATATACCTTAAATTTCCACAAATTACACATACACAGTTACTAATAGCTGAAAGGACAGATGAATGAATGGGGGAGAGTAGAAAATGCCAAACACCCAAATATGGTGACATTTCATATTAGTAGGAAAAGGTGAATCATTCATAAGTGGTGAAGAAATATCTGCTATTTATTTATTTATAATGGTATTAAATACTAATATTGATAATTCATAATTCTTGATTTTCATATGATCTATAAATCTAAATATCTAATAAAATGAAAAAAATAATTTCATTTATTTTTTAACATAATGTATATGAAAATATATCATATATAAATATGTGATATATTTATGTATAAGATATATAAAATATATATTATTTAATATATAAAATATATATAAAATACATAATGTATAAAAATAAAACTGTTCCAGTTTATTTGAATCCTGAGCTTCCTTCGGCTTAAAGTTTCTTGAAAATCAGTGAAGAATTACTTAAAAAGAATTCTTCCTGGGGCACCTGGGTAGCTCAGTGGGTTAAAGCCTCTGCCTTCGGCTCAGGTCATGATTCCAGGGTCCTGGGATCGAGCCCGGTATCGGGCTCTCTGCTCAGCGGGGAGCCTGGTTCTTCCTCTCTCTCTCTGCCTGCCTCTCTGCCTACTTGTGATCTCTGTCTGTCAAATAAATAAACAAAATCTTAAAAAAAAAATAATTCTTCCTTATTTTAGTCCTCTTTTCCCATAATGCTTTCAAGAACTAAAATTTATTTAAATGCCAACCATGTGACTAGAACTGCAGTAGAGCTGTTGTATGTATATACCATTATTTCATTTAACGTAAGGCACATTGATTGTGTGAGGCCCCACCATTTTATATACCAATAAGAAATCTTAAAAAATTCTGCCAATTATACTTGTAAGATATTTTGAATTATAAATCGCATTCCAATGTCAGAGATACTAAAAGGTGACAAAATGAGCCTCCTAGAATCATTGATATATAGTATTCTGGTGAATATTTAAAACATATCTGAGAAGTAGGCATAATTGTATCACTTTACCTAATGGGAGTGTTGTCTTTGTACAATAGTAGTAATAGTTATAATAATAATATGTAAAAAACTTTGCATAGATCCTCATTTAAGCATGGTGACGAGGTCTTGTGAGATAACTATACTTTATTAGTTTTTAGTAATCTCTATAGCCAACATGAGGCTTGAATTCATGACCCTTGCGATCAAGAGTCACAAGACCTTCAAACTGAGCAAGGCAGGGAACATGAGATAACTATTTTTTTTTAAATTTTATTTTTTATAAACATATATTTTTATCCCCAGGGGTACAGGTCTGTGAATCGCCAGGTTTACACACTTCACAGCACTCACCATTGCACATACCCTCCCCAATGTCCATCACCCCACCCCCCCTTCCAACCACCCTCCCGCCATCAACCCTCAGTTTGTTTTGTGAGATTGAGAGTCACTTATGGTTTGTCTCCCCCCCAATCCCATCTTGTTTCATTTACACTTCTCCTACCCCCTTAACCCCCCATGTTGCATCTCCTCTCCCTCATATCAGGGAGATCATATGATAGTTGTCTTTCTCTGATTGACTTAATTCACTAAGCATGATACCCTGTAGTTCCATCCACGTCATCGCAAATGGCAAGATTTCATTTCTTTAGATGGCTGCATAGTATTCCATTCTGTATATATACCACATCTTCTTTATCCATTCGTCTGTTGATGGACATCTAGATTCTTTCCAGTTTGTCTATTGTAGACATTGCTGCTATAAACATTCGGGTGCACGTGCCCCTTCGGATCACTACGTTTGTATCTTTAGGGTAAATACCCAGCAGTGCAATTGCTGGGTCATAGGGTAGTTCTATTTTCAACATTTTGAGGAACCTCCATGCTGTTTTCCAGAGTGGTTGCACCAGCTTGCATTCCCACCAACAGTGTAGGAGGGTTCCCCTTTCTCCACATCCTCGCCAGCATCTGTCACTTCCTGACTTGTTAATTTTAGCCATTCTGACTGGTGTGAGGTGATATCTCATTGTGGTTTTGATTTGTATTTCCCTGATGCTGAGTGATATGGAGCACTTTTTCATGTGTCTGTTGGCCATCTGGATGTCTTCTTTGCAGAAATGTCTGTTCATGTCTTCTGCCCATTTCTTGATTGGATTACTTGTCCTTTGGGTGTTGAGTTTGCTAAGTTCTTTATAGATTTTGGACACTAGCCCTTTATCTGATATGTCGTTTGCAAATATCTTCTCCCATTCTGTCAGTCGTCTTTTGGTTTTGTTAACTGTTTCCTTTGCTGTGCAAAAGCTTTTGATCTTGATAAAATCCCAATAGTTCATTTTTGACCTTGCTTCCCTGGCCTTTGGCGATGTTCCTAGGAAGATGTTGCTGCGGCTGAGGTCGAAGAGGTTGCTCCCTGTGTTCTCCTCAAGGATTTTGATGGATTCCTTTCTCACATTGAAGTCCTTCATCCATTTTGAGTTTATTTTCGTGTGTGGTGTAAGGAAATGATCCAATTTCATTTTTTGCATGTGGCTGTCCTATTTTCCCAACACCATTTATTGAAGAGGCTGTCTTTTTTCCATTGGACATTCTTTCCTGCTTTGTCGAAGATGAGTTGACCATAGAGTTGAGGGTCCAATTCTGGGCGCTCTATTCTGTTCCATTGATCTATGTGTCTGTTTTTGTGCCAGTACCATGCTGTCTTAATGATGACAGCTTTGTAATAGAGCTTGAAGTCCGGAATTGTGATGCCACCAACTTTGGCTTTCTTTTTCAATATTCCTTTGGCTATTCGAGGTCTTTTCTGGTTCCATATAAATTTTAGGATTATTTGTTTCATTTCTTTGAAAAAAATGGATGGTACTTTGATAGGAATTGCATTAAATGTGTAGATTGATAGAGCTTGAAGTCTGGAATTGTGATGCCTCCGTCATCAAGCCCTGCATTAGGCTCTCTGCTCAGGGCCTGCTTATCCCTCTCCCTCTGCAGCTCCCCCTGCTTGTGTTCTCTCTGTCAAATAAACAAATAAAATGTAAAAAAAAAACCCACAAAAACTTAATTATGTTGAGCATATTGAGTGTTATTATCCATTTCTATATCTTCCTTAGAGACTGAATCAATTATTTTGCCCATTTCTTTATTGGATTGTCTTTTCATTATTGTAAGAGTTATTTGTGTATCCTAAATACAGATCCCTTATCAGATATAAGATTTTCAAATCTTTTCTCTTATTCAGTAGGTTTTCTTTTCACTTTATTGATAGTCACGTTTGAAGCAAAGACGTTTTTAATTTTGATGAAATATACTTAATCTTTTTTTGTCTTTTGGTGTCATATCTAAGAAACTGTTGCCAAATCCAGTCACAAATGATACACCTATGTTTTTTTCTGTGAGTTTTATAGTTTTAGCTCTTAGGTTTGAGTTCATTTTGTATATATGTTATGAGGTAGAGTGCTAATTTTATTACTTTGCATGTGGATATCCATTTGTCCTAATACCATTTGTTAAAAAGACTATTCTTTTTTTTAATTTTTTTTACTTTTTAAATGTTTATTTTAGAATAGATTCAGATATACAGGAAAGTTGCAAGACGTATATAGAGTTTCTTTTTTTTTTTTAATTTTCACCTCTATTTTTTTTTATTTATTTTTTTCAGTGTAACAGTATTCATTGTTTTTGCACCACACCCAGTGGTCCATGCAATCCGTGCCCTCTCTACTACCCACCACCTGGTTCCCCCAACCTCCCACCCCGTGCCCCTTCAAAACCCTCAGATTGTTTTTTAGGGTCCATAGTCCTCTCGTGGTTCACGTCCCCTTCCAATTTCCCTCCACATCCCTTCTCCTCTCTAACTCCCCTTGTCCTCCATGCTATTTGTTATGCTCCACAAATAAGGGAAACCATATGATAATTGACTCTCTCTGCTTGACTTATTTCACTCAGCATAATCTCTTCCAGTCCCGTCCATGTTGCTACAAAAGTTGGGTATTCATCCTTTCTGATCGAGGCATAATACTCCATAGTGTATATGGACCACATCTTCCTTATCCATGCGTCCGTTGCAGGGCATGTTGGTTCTTTCCACTGTTGGCGACATGTGACCATTGCCTGCTATAAACATTGGGGTACAGATGGCCCTATCTTTTCACTACATCTGTATCTTTGGGGTAAATACCCAGTAGTGCAATTGCAGGGTCATAGGGAAGCTCTATTTTTTAATTTCTTGAGGAGTCTCCACACTGTTCTCCAAAGTGGCTGCACCAACTTCATTCCCACCAACAGTGTAAGAGGGTTCCCCTTTCCCAACATCCTTTCCAACACATGTTGTTTCCGTCTTGCTAATTTTGGCCATTCTAACTGGTGTAAGGGTGGTATCTCAATGTGGTTTATAATTTGAATCTCCCTGATGGCTAGTGATGATGAACATTTTTCATGTGTCTGATAGCCATTTGTATGTCTTCATTGGAGAAGTGTCTGTTCATATCTTCTGCCCATTTTTTTTTATATGATGGTCTGTTTTGTGTGTGTTGAGTTGAGGATTCTTTATAGATTCGGGATATGAACCTTTTGTCTGTACTGTCATTTGCAAATTCTTCTCCCACCCCATGGGTTGCCTCTTTGTTTTGTTGACTGTTTCCTTTGCTTTTGATCTTGATGAAATCCCAAAAGTCATCTTCGCTTTTGTTTCCTTGCCTTTGGAGACATTCTTGAAAGAAGTTGCTGTGGCTGATATCAAAGAGGTTACTGCCTATGTTTCTCCTCTAGGGTTCTGATGGATTCCTGTCTCAGTTGAGGTAAAAAAGACCATTCTTATTCCATTAATTGTTTTATACCCTCAATTGTACATCAGTTCAACCATAATGTAGCCTTTTCTTTTTAGATTGTCAATTCTAATACAATATCTATATGGCTGTCCTTATGTTCACTGTCCAAGTCAAATTTTATGAGACATCTTCCCTAGTCCTCTTGCAAATTACCATGTCACTTAGTGTAATAATATAAGTCACTGTAATAGACTTAACTTTACTCCTGTAGACATTTTTTGCTTCGTAAAAAGGAGACATTTACCAACTTATGCCTTGCTGACCCAGGATCCATGAGTGATGAGAAGTTAGGCTCAAAAAGTTAGAGTCCTGTTTCTTTCTCCATTCAGTAGTCTTTATTCTGTCGCTCATTGCCTCGCATATCCATGTCCATCAAATCTGGTGTGAGGATCTGCTGTCTACTATTTACTTCATTATGTTTTTGAACTTGTTTAAAGTGTAGAACTCATCCATAGATTCCCATCTAGGAAGGAAAAAGATGAACTCTGGCCAGTTAGCTTTCCTGTTTTGAAATCTTGCTAATATCCAAAATTGCAACTCACAATTAGATACTCTTTTGACCTGGTTCTTGTGTATACACTGGGTGTTGATCCTGTTCTTGGCACAGATCCTACATTCCAGAAAACACAGTTGTCTTTATCCGTCTTTCTTTTAGTTTAAATAGAAAGATATGTACTTTAATAGCTCACCACGAAATTAATGGAATAAACATTTATTCCATTATTTCAAGAATACAGCTGTAAATTATCAGGTTTATTTAATGGAGTTCTCAGAGACAAATAGTAGATAATCAGTTCGAATTACCAAAAAAAAATTTCAAAGCCTGTTTGTATGATATGGGAAAGCTTGGTGGCACAACATAAAGACGAGATGGTCTTACTTACCTCCCCACATAAAGAAGCTTGGAGTAAGATAAAGGAAAAGTTATATTCAATTTAAATAATGCCAAAGGACAGTATCTTTGGTTTTCCTACTGAAAAGAGTTAAAAATTATTCCATAGGGACGCCTGGGTGGCTCAGTTGGTTAAGCAGCTGCCTTCGGCTCAGGTCATGATCCCGGCGTCCTGCGATCAAGTCCCACATCGGGCTCCTTGCTTGGCAGGGGAGCCTGCTTCTCCATCTGCCTCTGCCTGCCACTCTGTCTGCCCTGTGCTCACTCTCGCTTCTCTCTCTATGACAAATAAATAATAAAATCTTAAAAAAAATGATTCCATAAATGTTCTCTCTGTATTTCCTCACTGATGAAAGCAGAATAAGATGGAGTAATTAGATTGATTAAAAATACTCAAAGCTGCTATTTCTTTTAGAATTTTCAGTTAATGGAAATCAGTAAAAGGTAAAAATTTTGGTTTATTGAACCATTTCTAGTTTTTCAGCTATTATACGTCAAATCATATTGTCTCTCTGCTTGCGAGTTTTCGTTTTCCCCTAATTGAGGGGAGAATCTGAAAAGGTGTTCCTGCCAGTTGTAATAATTTGTAATTGAAGGGAAACTTAGAAAAATATCTTAAGAGAAAAGAAGATGGTGGCAGAGTAAGAGGAGCCTAGGTTCACCTAATCCCTGAAGACTAACAGAACCAAAGTCCACTATTAAATAGAAGAGGCCACACCAAAGAAGGTAGGAAGTACAGAGATGTGGTTTAGGAGAGAAACAGATCCTGGCTGCTGCAGAGGAGAGGGAGTCGTGATCATGGAGAAGGGCAGGAGCGAGACACGGGACTGTGCAAAGAGAACGTTTCCCTGTAGCCACTGGCTACACTGGAAAGTGAGAAGGAGCTTAATTTCATGAGTTCTTGTAACTAGGGGGGCTTAAAACCTGGAATTCTAAGGTCACTGGGCTTGGCTGGATAGAGCTTGCAGTGCACTGTGCTGCTCTTGGAGAAAAGGCAGGCAAACACACCTGGGAGCATACAGCATGGAAACAGTGATCTGAACAGTGTCTGGGGCATACAGTAGGGAAATTACTCACTCTTTTCAGAGCATTTCCCTGAGAGGCAGTGGTTCACAGAGACCCCTCTCTAGGAACAAAGGACCAGCTGGTACCATTTCAGTGCCCCTCAGCAGAAGCACAGAGCCATCTGTGGGAGGCAGTTGCAGCTTCGGACACTGGCTGCCTAATCTGCTTACACCGAGCACCATCCCCTTGCACTCCAGTGGAGTTGCTCCTGCTCAATCATTCTTGCCTCAGTTCCACCACAGCACGCCTTTCCCCCCTACATCAGCACACGCCCCTGCCCACACAGCATCTGACCAGATTCAGGAGGGCCTCAGTTCCAGTGGAGGTGGTGACAGGTCTCATTTCACAGCACACCAGGTTACACCTAGTTAAAAGTTGCTACATTCAGGCCAGGTACCAAACAATGCCCACAGCAGTGAGGGAGAGCCTCTGCAGATGTCTGGCCTGAAGGATAGAGTAGCCAGAACACAACAGCAGAGTGCATGCTGCACACACTAGAGATACTCACTTAAGCACGAGACCCTGGGCGCTACATGACGTCTTTTTTCATAAGTCCATTACTTTCAGGAGCAGATGACATAACTGGCTTTTCTAACACAGAGAAGCTGGTAGAGACTTAGATAAAATGAGAAAACAGAGGAATTTATCTCAAATGAAAGAACAGGATAAAGCCACGGGTCCAGAGACTGAAGTGAGACAGATGTAAATATCATGGCTGTTGGAGGATTTAAAGCAGTGATCATAGGGATACTCACTGGACTTGAGAAAAGAATGGACAACATCGGCGAGACCCTTACAACAGAGATAAAGAGTAAAAAAGAATCAGAGATGAATAGTGGAATAAATGAGTTAAGAAACACCTAAATTGCAATGAACAGCAGGCTGGAAAAACAGAGGAACAAATTAACAACTTAGAAGTCAAAGTAATGGAAAACAATGAAGCCAAGAAGGGAGAGAAGAAGAATGATGCAAAATGAGACCAGACATAGGGAACTCAGTGACTCCATCAAATACAATAACATTCATGTTATAGGAGTCCCAGTAGAAGAAGAGAGAAAAAAGGTGTAAGAAAATTTTTTTCTAGAAATGATAGCAGAAAATGTCCCTAATCTAGGGAAGGCAAGAGACATCAAGATCCAGGAGACACAGAAAACTATCAAAATCAACAATAGTAGGCCAACACCAAGACCTATTGTAATTGAATTTGCAAAATATACTGATAAAGAAAACATCTTAAAAGCAGGAAGCAAGTCAGTATCTTCCAGGGAAACCCCTTAAGGCTAGCAGGAACTTTTTCAGCAGAAAACTTTGCAAGCCAGAAGGGAGTGGTATTATCTATTCAACGTGGTGAATGGGAAAAATCTGTAGCCAAGAATACTCTATCCAGCAAGCCTATTACTCAGAATAGGAGAGAGAGAGTGGCCCAGATAAAAACTAAAGGAGTTTGTGACTATAAACTAGCCCCACAAGAAATATTAAAGGGACTCTTTGAGTGGACAATAAGAGACCAAATGTGACAGTATAAAGGCAGGAAACACAAAAGTAGCAGAAATGAACATTTATATAAAAAATAAGTTAAGGAACTCAGAAAAAAAGGATATAAATATAATACTTTACCTAAAGCATGGGGAGAGAGAAAAGAATGGGATCAAAACTTAAGACCAGCAGCTTAATATAGATTGCTATATGCAGAGAGGTTATATACAAATAATATATCAAAAACCACTAATAGTGGTGCCTGTGTGGCTTAGTTGGTTAAACATCTGACTTGATTTCAGCTCAGGTCATAATCGCAGGGTTGTGAGATTGAGCCCTGCACTGCACTCTATTCTGGCCATGGAGTCTGCTTAAGATTCTCTTTCCCTCTCCTCACTCCACTTGTGCCCTCTCCAAAAAGAAAACAAAAACCACTGATAAAACACTCAAAGAAATCCAAGAAAGAAAATAACACTCCACTTGTGCCCTCTCCAAAAAGAAAAACAAAACCACTGATAAACACTCAAAGAAATCCAGAAAGAAAATAAACACTCAAAGGAAATCCAAGAAACTCAAGAAAGAAATCAAATATATCACTAACGAAAACCAGTAAAACATCAAATACACAAAAAATGATCAGAGAAAATCTCCAGAAACAACCACAAAGCAAGTAGTAAAATGACAAATACGTATCTATCAATAATTACTTTGGATGTAAATGGGGTAAGTGCTCCAATCAAAAGACATAGGATGTCAGAGTGGATTTAAAAAAAGAAGAAGAAAAAACAAGACCCATGTATAAGCTACTTGCAAGAGTTTTATTTTTGTCATAAGGACACCTGCAGATTGGAAGTCAGGGGATGGAAAAAACATGTATCCTGCAAATGGATATAAAAAGAAAGCCAGAATAGTAATACTCATATTGGACAAATTAGAGTCTAAAAGAATGACTGTAGTAAGAGACGAGAGCACTATATCATAATGAAGAAGACAGTCTGACAGGAAGAAGAACTATCTATTGTAAATATTTATGCACCCAACATGGGATCACCCAAGTACATAAAACAATTAATGACTAACATAAAAGAACTAATTGATAATAATACAATAATACTAGGGTCCTTTAATTTTATTATATATGTTTTAAATGAAATTAATTTCTTTTATGCCTAATTGCAAAAGTATCCATGAAGACAATGTACAATTCGGATATTTTAGGAACAGAAATAATCAATGGTTGGGTAATTTAACACACCACTTACATCAATGGACAGATCAGAAAGTCAAAAAAGAAACAGTGGCTTTATATGATGCACTGGACTAGATGGATTAAGGAGATATATTCAAAATATTCCATCCTTAACAGAATACACATTCTGGAACATTCTGTAGAATAGATCACATATTAGGCCACAAAACAAGTCTTTTTTTTTAAATTTAATTTAATTTTTTTTCAGTGTTCCCAAATTCATTGTTTATGCACCACACCCAGTGCTCCATGCAATACGTGCCCTCCATAATACCCACAGAACCGGTCTTCATAAATACAAGAAAGTTGAAGTCATACCATGCACCTTTTCTGATCACAATACTATTAAATTAGAAGTCAGCCACAGGAAGCAATCTGAAAGACCACAAATACATGTTAGTTAAGTAACATTCTACTAAACAATGAATGGACCAATGAGGAAATAAAAGAATAAATTTAAAAAAATACATGGAAGCAAATGAAAATGAAAACACAATTGCCCAAACTTTTGAGATACAGTAAATATGGTTCTAAGAGGGAAGTATATAGCAATACAGGCCTACCTCAAGAAATAAGAAGAATCTACAACAACCTAATCTTCACCTAAAGAAGCTAGAAAAAGAACAACAAATGAAGCCTAAAGTCAGCAGAAGGAAGGAGATAATAAAAATTAGAGCAGTAGTAGTAGTAGGTAGCTCAGTTGGTTAAGCAGCAGACTCTTGATTTCAGCTCAGGTCATCTCAGAGTCCTGGGATTGAGCCCTGCTTCTGGCTCTGTGCTCAGCGGGGAGTCTACTTGAGGATTCTCTCACTCCCTCTCCATTTGACCCTCTCCCCACTTTCTCTCTCTCTCAAGTTTTTTTAAAAAATTAGAGCAGAAGTAAACACTGTAGAAACTTTAAAAAGACAAAAATAGGAGAGATCAATGAAACCAGGAGCTGGTTCTTTGAAAAAATTAATAAAACCGATAAGGCTTTAGCCAGAGTTATGAGAAAGAAGAGAAAAAGAACCCAAATAAAATCATAGATGAGAGAGGAGAAGTAACAATCAACACCACAGAAATGCAGACAATTATAAAAGAATATTATGAACAACTATATGCCAACAATTTGGACGATGTAGAAGAAATGGATAAATTCCTAGAAACATATAAATTACCAGAACTGAAACAAGAATAGAAAATTTGAACAGACTGAAAACCAGCAAAGAAATGGAATCATTAATCCAAAAACTATGAACAAACACAAGTCCAGGACCAGAGGCAAATTCTACTGAGCATTTAAAGGAAGAGTTAGTACCTATTCTCAAACTGTTCCAAAAAACAGAAAAGGAAGGAAAAACTCCAAATTCATTCTATGAGGCCAGTATTACCCTGATACCAAAACGAGACAAAGATGCCACAAAAAGAACTCTAAGCCAGTATTTTTGGTGAACATGGATGCAAAAATCCTCCACAAAATACTCGCAAACTGAATCCAACAATACATTAAAAAAATCATCAGCACGATCAAATGGGATTTATTCCTAGGTTATGGGGGTGTTTTAATATCTGCAAATCAATCATTGTGATACACCAAATTAATAAAAGGAGAAGAATCTGATCATTTCAAAAGATGTAGAAAAAGCATTTGAGGGGCATCTGGGTGGCTCAGTGGGTTAAATCCTCTGCCTTCGGCTCAGGTCATGATTCTGGCGTCCTGGGATCTAGCCCTGCATCAAGCTTCCTGCTCGGCGGGGAGCCTGCTTCTCCCTCTCTCTCTCTGCCTGCCTCTCTGTCTACTTGTGATCTCTGTCAAATAAATAAATAAAATCTTTTAAAAAAAAGCATTTGACAAAGTGCAACATCCATTCATGATAAAAGAGTAAAAAATCCATTCATGATAAAAATCCTCAAAAAGTAGGTTTAGAAGGACTATACTTCAACATAATAAAGGTCATATATAAAAAATGCACAGGTAATGACGTCCTAAATGGGGGAAAACATAAAGAAAAACTTCTTAGGTCTTGCTTCTAGTTATGGGCTTCTTTCTCATTAGCACTGTTTGTCATTATTAAATTAATCTTAGGGGCACCTGGGTGGCTCAGATTGTTAAGTGTCTGCCTTCGGCTCAGGTCATGATCTCCAGGTCCTGGGTTTGAGTCCCATGTCAGGCTCCCAGCTCACCAGGGAGTCTGCTTCTCCCTCTCCTCTGCCTCTCCGCCTGCTTGTGCTCTGTCTCCCTGTATCTCTCCCAAATGAATAAATTTTTAAAAATTAAAAAAAATTAATCTTAACCTTTTTTACTTCCCACTTTAATGGAGACCAATTTCTACTATATAAATTATGTATCTTATTAACTCTTTTTGTCATCCATTTTTCTGTCTGTTTGTTTTTTCTTAACAAACTCCCCAAAGCTTAGTGGCTTAAATAAATAACATTTATTTTGTTCACAAATCTACTGTTAGGAAAAGTTTGGCCAGGACAGCTTGTTCTCTTCCCTTAGCTTCAGGTGGGGCAGCTGAAAGGCTTGGGGCTGGAACTGCTTGAAGATTTGTTCACTCACATCTGGTGGTGTTGATGTGGCTATTGCCTAGGACTATAGCTGGGGCAGGCAGCGAAACACTGACACTGGCACACTAGACTCCTTGTGGCCTGAACTTTCTTACAAGATGGGGGGCTAAATTCCAATCCAAAAAAGCTGCCTGAGCTGCAGAGCAAGGCAGAAGCTCTGTTGTCTTTTGTAACCTGGCCTTGGAATACGCAGAGCATCACATTCACCATTTTCTGTTAGGAGAAAGTCACGAAGGTAGGCCCATGGTCTTTTTTTTTTTTTTTAATGGAATGAATATTTAAAAACCTATGGACACATTTAAAAAGCAGCATGATTTACCCACCGGCCACAATTTTTTGTATTCCTCCCACATGAAAAATACACTCACCTCCCCCCCATACCTCCCACAAATCTCAGTTCTCCTGGCATTGGGTTTGGGCTTAGTCCAAGATCTTACCTTCTTAATCAGGTACAGCAGGGATAAGGTGCCTGAAGTGTGGTCCTTTGAGTGCAAGTCCTCTCCATCTGAACACTTGGGAATGAAGGAAGACAGTTCTCTACCACTCAAAATGGAACACTCTGGTAACCTGCTAAGGACTCTCCCATTGAAAGAAGATGGGAGGCACACTAGTCCATAGCAGTTTTGAAATACACTCTGAAGCATGCTGTCAGTTCTTCAGTGAGGACTTAGTCCTAACCATGGGAATGCTTCTCCATGGCTGTTTGCTTTACTCTTTGAGCTCTTGGTTCTGTCCTTTTCATAAGGAATGACCTGTGTTTGTAGCTGCTTTTTCAGCCTGCTTCCTCCTGGTGGGACTTCTAAGACTCAAAGGCCTATTTTTAGTTTGTACTATCTTGGTCTCTTTTAGTCGAAGCTCACAAACTGTTTTTGCTACTATAATTCTCTTAGTTTTTTGAGTTTCCCGTGAAAACGATTGGATTTCATGCCATTAGAAAAGCCATTCTCCTGGGTCTTTTTGAGATAAGATTTCACCTCGGTTTCCTGTGCAGCTCTCATTTGACAATGCCTTTCAAATTCTCACACTCTTAAGATCCTTAAAGAAATTTGAAGCACACATTAAGTCCTTCTCAAGTCTTAATAAAGGGTTTATAGTTTTGGCTTCATCCATAGGCCATGTCTTCCTGGATTTGCTTTTAACCCAGAAGCCATTTCTTTATTTTAGCGTTATTTGACAATACAGCATGTAGAGAGGCTGTAAATGAGGAACAGAGAGATGAACCCAGTAAGTCCTGGTTCCTTCATATTGAATAGTCTTTCTTTAGCTTATCTCTCCTACCAGTTTTACTTGGTTTATGTGGTTTGTGGCACGAGTTCCTTTTCCCTCTAGTGTCATTTTCTTCACTCGTCTAGAAACCTTTGCTGTAAGCCTCTTCAAGGGCCATCAGGTTTCCACTAACAGTCTCTTGGAAGCCCTTTTGGTTTTCATTCTTACTCTTCTCTACTTCTCACTCTTCTTTCAGGTTCCACCCACCTCCTGGTTCAAAGAAGGTTTAGTTTTAGTTTTTTGGTTTTCTTTTCTAATGGCAGCACCGCATTTTAATATCAGTATCTGTGCCAGTTATTTACTGCTGTATAATAAACCATCTCAAAACCTAGTGGCTCAAAACAGCATTTATCTTGTTCACATATCTTTGGACAGGGCTGAGTAAGGCCAACTCATTTCTTCTTCATTTGGCATCACCTGGGATGACTGGAAGCTGGGAACTAGAATCATCTAAAACCTTGTTCATGCACATGTTTGGCTGTTGAGGCTGGCTTTCGGCTAGGATGTTAGCTAGGACAGTCTCAGCTGGCATATTTGCATGAAGACTCACTAGGTAGCCTGGGCTTTCCCACAATAGCTGGAATCTAAGGGTTAGGCTTCCTAGAAGAAGAAAGTCAGATGGGAGCCATATCACATTTTTTTAATTAATTTTATTTTTTAAAACATATATTTTTATCCCCAGGGGTACAGATCTGTGAATCGCCAGGTTTACACACTTCACAGCACTCACCATAGCACATACCCTCCCCAATGTCCATAACCCCACCCCCCCTCCCAAACCCCCTCCCCCCATCAACCCTCAATTTGTTTTGTGAGATTAAGAGTCAATTATGGTTTGTCTCCCCCCCAATCCCATCTTGCTTCATTTACTCTTCTCCTACCCCCTCAACCCCCCATGTTGCATCTCCTCTCCCTCATATCAGGGAGATCATATGATAGTTGTCTTTCTCCGATTGACTTATTTCGCTAAGCATGATACCCTCTACTTCCATCCACGTCATCGCAAATGGCAAGATTTCATTTCTTTTGATGGCTGCATAGTATTCCATTGTGTATATATACCACATCTTCTTTATCCATTCGTCTGTTGATGGACATCTAGGTTCTTTCCATAGTTTGGCTATTGTAGACATTGCTGCTATAAACATTCGGGTGCACGTGCCCCTTCGGATCACTACGTTTGTATCTTTAGGGTAAATACCCAGCAGTGCAATTGCTGGGTCATAGGGTAGTTCTATTTTCAACATTTTGAGGAACCTCCATGCTGTTTTCCAGAGTGGTTGCACCAGCTTGCATTCCCACCAACAGTGTAGGAGGGTTCCCCTTTCCTCCGCATCCTCGCCAGCATCTGTCATTTCCTGACTTGTTAATTTTAGCCATTCTGACTGGTGTGAGGTGATATCTCATTGTGGTTTTGATTTGTATTTCCCTGATGCTGAGTGATATGGAGCACTTTTTCATGTGTCTGTTGGCCATCTGGATGTCTTCTTTGCAGAAATGTCTGTTCATGTCTTCTGCCCATTTCTTGATTGGATTACTTGTCCTTTGGGTGTTGAGTTTGCTAAGTTCTTTATAGATTTTGGACACTAGCCCTTTATCTGATATGTCGTTTGCAAATATCTTCTCCCATACTGTCAGTCGTCTTTTGGTTTTGTGAACTGTTTCCTTTGCTGTGCAAAAGCTTTTGATCTTGATAAAATCCCAATAGTTCATTTTTGCCCTTGCTTCCCTGGCCTTTGGCAATGTTCCTAGGAAGATGTTGCTGCGGCTGAGGTCGAAGAGGTTGCTCCCTGTGTTCTCCTCAAGGATTTTGATGGATTCCTTTCTCACATTGAGATCCTTCATCCATTTTGAGTTTATTTTCGTGTGTGGTGTAAGGAAATGATCCAATTTCATTTTTTGCATGTGGCTGTCCAATTTTCCCAACACCATTTATTGAAGAGGCTGTCTTTTTTCCATTGGACATTCTTTCCTGCTTTGTCGAAGATGAGTTGACCATAGAGTTGAGGGTCCAATTCTGGGCGCTCTATTCTGTTCCATTGATCTATGTGTCTGTTTTTGTGCCAGTACCATGCTGTCTTAATGATGACAGCTTTGTAATAGAGCTTGAAGTCCGGAATTGTGATGCCACCAACTTTGGCTTTCTTTTTCAATATTCCTTTGGCTATTCGAGGTCTTTTCTGGTTCCATATAAATTTTAGGATTATTTGTTTCATTTCTTTGAAAAAAATGGATGGTACTTTGATAGGAATTGCATTAAATGTGTAGATTGCTTTAGGTAGCATAGACATTTTCACAATATTTATTCTTCCAATCCAGGAGCATGGAACATTTTTCCATTTCTTTGTGTCTTCCTCAATTTCTTTCATGAGTACCTTATAGTTTTCTGTGTATAGATTCTTAGTCTCTTTGGTTAGGTTTATACCTAGGTATCTTATAGTTTTGGGTGCAATTGTAAATGGGATGGACTCCTTAATTTCTCTTTCTTCTGTCTTGTTGTTGGTATAGAGAAATGCAACTGATTTCTGTGCATTGATTTTATATCCTGACACTTTACTGAATTCCTGTACAAGTTCTAGCAGTTTTGCAGTGGAGTTTTTTGGGTTTTCCACATATAGTATCATATCATCTGCGAAGAGTGATAGTTTGACTTCTTCTTTGCTGATTTGGATGCCTTTAATTTCCTTTTGTTGTCTGATTGCTGAGGCTAGGATTTCTAGTACTATGTTGAATAGCAGTGGTGATAACGGACATCCCTGCTGTGTTCCTGCCCTTAGCGGAAAAGCTTTGAGTTTTTCTCCATTGAGAATGATATTTGCGGTGGGTTTTTCATAGATGGCTTTGATAATATTGAGGTATGTGCCGTCTATCCCTACACTTTGAAGAGTTTTTTCAGGAAGGGATGCTGTACTTTGTCAAATGCTTTTTCAGCATCTATGGAGAGTATCATATGGTTCTTGTTCTTTCTTTTATTAATGTGTTGTGTCACATTGATTGATTTGCAGATGTTGAACCAACGTTGCAGCCCTGGAATAAATCCCACTTGGTCGTGGTGAACAATCCTTTTAATGTACTGTTGAATCCTATTGGCTAGTATTTTGGCGAGAATTTTTGCATCTGTGTTCATCAAGGATATTGGTCTGTAGTTCTCTTTTTTGATGGGATCTTTGTCTGGTTTTGGGATCAAGGTGATGCTGGCCTCATAGAATGAGTTTGGAAGTTTTCCTTCCATTTCTATTTTTTGGAACAGTTTCAGGAGAATAGGAATGAGTTCTTCTTTAAATGTTTGGTAGAATTCCCCCGGGAAGCCATCTGGCCCTGGGCTTTTGTTTGTTTGGAGATTTTTGATGACTGTTTCAATCTCCTTACTGCTTATGGTCTGTTGAGGCTTTCTATTTCTTCCTGGTTCAGTTGTGGTAGTTTATATGTCTCTAGGAATGCATCCATTTCTTCCAGATTGTCAAATTTGTTGGCGTATAGTTGATCATAGTATGTTCTTATAATTGTCTGTATTTCTTTGGTGTTCATTGTGATCTCTCCTCTTTCACTCATTATTTTTTTTATTTGGGTCCTTTCTCTTTTCTTTTTGATAAGTCTGGCCAGGGGTTTATCAATCTTATTAATTCTTTCAAAGAACCAGCTCCTAGTTTCGTTGATTTGTTCTACTGTTTTTTTGGTTTCTATTTCATTGATTTCTGCTCTGATTTATGATTTCTCTTCTCCTGCTGGGTTTAGGGTTTCTTTCTTGTTCTTTCTCCAGCTCCTTTAGGTGTAGGGTTAGGTTGTGTAACTGAGACCTTTCTTGTTTTTTGAGAAAGGCCTGTACCGCTATATATTTTCCTCTCAGGACTGCCTTTGTTGTGTCCCACAGATTCTGAACTGTTGTGTTTTCATTATCATTTGTTTCCATAAATATTTTCAATTCTTCTTTAATTTCCTGGTTGACCCATTCATTCTTTAGAAGGATGCTGTTTAGTCTCCATGTATTTGGGTTCTTTCCAAATTTCCTCTTGTGATTGAGTTCTAGCTTCAGAGCATTGTGGTCTGAAAATATGCAGGGAATGATCCCAATCTTTTGATACCGGTTGAGACCTGATTTAGGACCGAGGATGTGATCTATTCTGGAGAATGTTCCATGTGCACTAGAGAAGAATGTGTATTCTGTTGCTTTGGGATGAAATGTTCTGAATATATCTGTGATGTCCATCTGGTCCAGTGTGTCATTTAAGGCCTTTATTTCCTTGTTGATCTTTTGCTTGGATGATCTGTCCATTTCAGTGAGGGGAGTGTTAAAGTCCCCTACTATTATTGTATTCTTGTCGATGTGTTTCTTTGATTTTGTTATTAATTGGTTTATATAGTTGGCTGCTCCCACGTTAGGGGCATAGATATTTAAAATTGTTAGATCTTCTTGTTGGACAGTTCCTTTGAGTATGATATAGTGTCCTTCCTCATCTCTTATTATAGTCTTTGGCTTAAAATCTAATTGATCTGATATAAGGATTGCCACTCCTGCTTTCTTCTGATGTCCATTAGCATGGTAAATTCTTTTCCACCCCCTCACTTTAAATCTGGAGGTGTCTTTGGGTTTAAGATGAGTTTCTTGTAGGCAACATATAGATGGGTTTTGTTTTTTTATCCATTCTGATACCCTGTGTCTTTTGATTGGGGCATTTAGCCCATTAACATTCAGGGTAAGTATTGAGAGATATGAATTTAGTGCCATTGTATTGCCTGTAAGGTGACTGTTATTGTATATTGTCTCTGTTTCTTTCTGATCTACTACTTTTAAGGTCTCTCTTTGCTTAGAGGACCCCTTTCAATATTTCCTGTAGAGCTGTTTTGGTATTTGCAAATTCTTTCAGTTTTTGTTTGTCCTGGAAGCTTTTAATCTCTCCTCCTATTTTCAATGATAGCCTAGCTGGATATAGTATTCTTGGCTGCATGTTTTTCTCGTTTAGTACTCTGAATATATCATGCCAGCTCTTTCTGGCCTGTAGGTCTCTGTGGATAAGTCTGCTGCCAATCTAATATTTTTACCATTGTACGTTACAGACTTCTTTTCCCGGGCTGCTTTCAGGATCTTCTCTTTGTCACTAAGACTTGTCAATTTTACTATTAGGTGACGGGGTGTGGACCTATTCTCATTGATTTTGAGGGGGGTTCTCTGAACCTCCTGGATTTTGATGCTATTTCCCTTTGCCATATTGGGGAAATTCTCTCCAATAATTCTCTCCAATATACCTTCTGCTCCCCTCTCTGTGTCTTCTTCTTCTGGAATCCCAATTATTCTAATGTTGTTTCGTCTTATGGTGTCACTTATCTCTCGAATTCTCCCCTCGTGGTCCAGTAGCTGTTTGTCCCTCTTTCGCTCATCTTCTTTATTCTCTGCCATTTGGTCTTCTATATTGCTAATTCTTTCTTCTGCCTCATTTATCCTAGCAGTGAGAGCCTCCATTTTTGATTGCACCTCATTAATAGCTTTTTTGATTTTAAATTGGTTAGATTTTAGTTTCTTTTATTTCTCCAGAAAGGGCTTTTATATCTCCCGAGAGGGTTGCTTTAATATCTTCCATGCCTTTTTCAAGCCCGGCTAGAACCTTGAGAATCGTCATTCTGAACTCTAGATCTGACATATTACCAATGTCTGTATTGATTAGGTCCCTAGCCTTTGGTACTGCCTCTTGTTCTTTTTTTTGTTATGAATTTTTCTGCCTTGTCATTTTGTCCAGATAAGAGTATATGAAGGAGCAAGTAAAATACTAAAAGGGTGGCAACAACCCCAGGAAAATATGCTTTAGTCAAATCAGAGGAGATCCCAAATCGTGAGGGGGGAGAAAGGGGATAAAAGGGGTTCAGAAAGAAAAAAAAAAAAAAGAAACTATTAAAAAAAGAAAGCCGATAAAGAAAAAATATAAAAAGGAAAAAAATATATATATATTAGATAAACTATTTAAAAAACGTTAAAAAAGAAAACGGTAAAAATTAAAAAAATTTAGCAGAAGAAGAGAAAAAAAATTGAAAAAGAAAAAAAAATTAAATTAAGTGCAAGGCTAAAGAATCATAGGGAGAAAGCCATGAGTTCCGTGATTTGCTTTCTTCTCCTCTGGAATTCCGCCCCTCTCCTTGGTATTGAAACTGCACTCCTTGGTAGGTGAACTTGGTCCTGGCTGGGTTTCTCGTTGATCTTCTGGGGGAGGGGCCTGTTGTAGTGATTCTCAAGTGTCTTTGCCCCAGGCGGAGTTGCACCGCCCTTACCCGGGGCCAGGCTGAGTAATCCGCTCGGGTTCGCTTTCGGGAGCTTTTGTTCCCTGAGCGCTTTCCGTAGAGTTCCGGAGGGTGGGAATGAAGATGGCGGCCTCCGGTCTCCGGCCCGGAGGAGCCGAGAGCCCGGGGCCCCACTTCTCAGTGCGCCCTCAGAGAACAGCGCCCAATGACTCCCGTCACCCTGGCCTCCGGCCGCGCTCCGAGCTGACCGAGCCTGCGACCGGTTCAAGGTAACCCCGAGCTGAGAGTCACTCCTTGGCTCTGTCTCTGTAGCTGGCTTCCCTGTTCTAATACCGGTAAGCTCTGCGACACTCAGACACCCCCGATCCTTCTGTGACCCTGCGGGACCTGAGGCCACGCTGACCCCGCCTGGGCTTCACCCCAGTTAAGCCTCTGGAGCGATGTCCCTCAGCGGAACAGGCTTTTAAAAGTCCTGATTTTGTGCTCTGTTGCTCCGCCGCTCACCGGGAGCCGGCCCCTCCCCCCGGTCTATCTTCCAGTCGCTTTGGATTCACTTCTCCGCCAGACTACCTTTCAGAAAGTGGTTGATTTTCTGTTTCTAGAAATGCTGTTCTTCTTCTCTTCAATCTCCCGTTGGATTTGTAGGTGTTTGCAATATTTAGATAAGCTATTTAGCTTATCTCCTGCTACCTGAAGTAGTCTCAGCTGCTACTTCTCCGCCATCTTGACTCCTACTCCTCTCTTTGGTGTTTTTAAAAAATGTTTTCTCTTGGTTGAACTTTTCATTTTTCTCCTGTATTGTCTTCCTGACTTTGTTGTTTATATGTGTTTTTTTAATAGTTTCCTGGACATCTTTAGAACCACTGTTTTGAATTATTTGTTGAGCAATTCTTGGATCTCCATTTCTTTAGGGCCAGTTACTGGAGGTTTACTCTATTCCCTTGGTGGAGTCATGTTTTCCTAATTCTTTGTAATTCCAATAGCCTTTTGTAGGTCTGTGCATTTGAAGTAGTCACCTGAACTTTATGGCCTGACTTGGGTAATATAAGACTTTGACCTCAGAGTGGGGGCATGCTGATGCAGGGCACCAAGTGTGGAGTGTGGGTGGCATGGTTCTCTTTGGCTAAGGCGACTAGGGTCCATAGCATGGACAACACTGTTGTCCTTGGTAAGCATCAAGGGGTCCATAGTGGCTTCAAGGGTAGTTGGGGTCCTCAGTGACACTTCCAGGTACAATGGCTAGGGACCAGGCATGTAGTGGTGGTGGCCAGAGCTCGTGGTGGCATACTTGGATGCAGAGTCTAGCTTCAGTTGCCTGTGTCATGTCATGTGTCAGTTGGGCACATCATGCAGTGGTGGGGTCATGGAAGGCAGCAAAGGACAGGCCCAGCTACAGGCTTACTGGCATGCACTACTGTGGCTGTTGGGTATTGCCATGGGTGCACAGTAGAGTAGACTGTTGATAGGATTCAAACCTGGGATGTGTGGGTGCACAGCTGGTGGGGCTAGTGACAGAATACAGGGCCTAATCCAGGCCCACAAGCAATTACAGAATCCCTGGCTGTTGGTGTGCTCCCCTATGCCTCCACAATCTTACTCCAAGGCCTACACACTTTAGCAGAGGCCAGTGACAATTGTCAGGCTTGCCAGGCTTGCAGCGTGCAAGTGCACAGGTAGTTGGGCTAGCCCCACACATGGTGGTGGGGTCAGCTTCAGGGTCTGGACTGGCATCTTACACTTGTGCAACAACAGAGGCCTGGGCTGGCTGCTGGTGCAGTTTCCAGGCTCTTTTTGCAGCCAGAGAGGGGAATTAGAGGGAAGAGACCCCGACAATAGGTCTCAGCAAATGCCAATACCTGAAAGCTGATGAAAACTGCAGGTTTTCACCTTAGTGAAATTTAGTGAAACTTATTTCCATGGAGGCTAAGTTGGCAATTGATTTCTTCACTGACAAAACCTGTTCTTCACTGCAGTGGGTCCTGCTCTGTGGCTGCTATTAGTAGCTATTGTGTTTCTTGTTGTTCCTAGCCATCTCTGCATATCTCACTTTTGTTGGTCTCTGGATGGAGTAAAACTGAATTGGAACCTTTGTGCAGTATCCTGAAAGCCTGGAGAAGCTGGTCCCTCACTCTGCTTTTCCTCTTCTGGTAAGTGGAACTCTTTCTGGCTGGGGACTCTTGGCACTGAGTAGTGCCCACTTGAGGGGTGAGATGATGTAGGCAAAATGAAAAGTTCTTCTTTTCTTGTGCAATTATTCTCAAGTTTTTTTGTTTGTGTGTTGCTAAGATTTCTTAAGAGGACTCCTAAGCTCTTCCAGAGCCATTTTTGTTCATGGATAGCTTTCTGATTATTGATCTTTGTGAAGGGATGGAGGTCTCCTACATCATTATTTTGGTGATGTCACTCCCACCTTTCCCATATTTTTAAATGCACTCCAAAATTTGTGAATCATTGTGCAAGATAGTAAAGCAGGGAGAAGTCAAGAACCATGTTTTATTGATCCCGGGTCAGCACAGTTCCTTATATTGACAGTCATTAAAAATTTATATTATTTACTTGTCATCACTGTTACCCTTAGAATTAATTTTGGATTTAAAAGCTATAACATTTTTATTATTTTCTTTATCAAGCTCTAGAAGGCCATACCACAGTCTGGGGAGTCATCAGTGCCATTGCTGTCCATCAAAGTCAGCTACTCTCATCACCAGACCATCTCAGAAGAGCAGGAGAGGCCCCTACAGAGCATCTGTTTGAGTCATGTTGACCCATTAAGAGTACAGTACAAGACTCACAGCATGGGAAAGTCTGCTGGAGATCCTACTAAAGTGGAGACCTTGGCAAACACATTGGAAGAAATAAGCAACAGGGGACTCCTGCTCTGAAGGTTGGTCAGTGAAAGGCAGCAGTGGCCACACTGAATCTGCAGGGGGAATGTTAGGCCACATTAAGCTGCACTATGTAGAGATCCTTCCATATTTGCACTATTTAGACTGTGTAAACAGCCTAAACACTAAGAGTTTGAATTTGTCCATTGCAGCAAGCCTGGAGGCTTGCAGAGTCCCTAAAATTTATCAGGGGATCTAGGGTTAACAATTTTGGATTTGGGGGGAACCAATGTTCATGTTGTCATTAGATGGTTGAAGCAGTAATCCCAGAATCTTAGGAGGCTAAATGAAACATTTCTATAGGCTGCATGTTCCAGGAAGTCCCTACAGCTCCCAATGGAAGACATGGCTTATTATCTGGGCCAAAGAATTTGGATACATCCTTAATTGGCCATACTTTTATGAAGGTTTGAAAACAACTCCGATAGGCTATCTAAAATATTGGTTTGATCAAAAGAATCTTAAGACTTATTTAAGAAGTCTTCAGTTGTAGCACAAAAGTAAAAGGGGAAAGTGCAAAGATCTGAGGTAACAAAGAAATAGAAAAAAAAAATCAAATATATGATTATATAATAGAAGATGCAAGTGTAAACTAGATCATACAGGGTGCTTTGTAGACTATCTTTAAAAATCTGTGTTTTAAGTATGATAGGACGTCACTGAAAGATTTTTTTTAAGAGTTTATTTATTTGAAAGAGTGAGAGAGATAGTGAGAGCACAGGCAGAGAAGAGAGGGATTGTTTTATTTATTTATTTTTTTGGCTGTTATGCATAATGTTATGAACTTTTTTTTCGAAGATTTCATTTATTTATTTGAGAGAAAGAAAGAATGAGAGAGAGAGAGAGAGAGAGAGAGCCTGAAAGGAAGGAGGTCAGCGGGAGAAGCAGACTTCTCACCGAGCAGTGAGCCTGATGCGAGACTCAATCCTGGGGTTCTAGGATTATGACCTGAGTTGAACGCAGTCACCCAACAAACAGCTACCAGGTGCGCTGCTATGGACATTCTTCAGCAATGCTAACTGGTTTTGGGGGTCATGATCATGGGCCTCAGACAAGCAACATTGGTTGACTAGTAAAGTTCAAAAATATTTTTCAGATACTTTTGAGTTTCTACTATGACTTTTGACGATACTAAGTGCTGAGATTTGGAACATAATTATGTTTGGGTTAACTAGCCTAAGATTTGGGGATATTTTTATTTTTGTTAATGTGTAGGTGTGAAAAACAATTGTTTTGTAATTTTATATGCCTAGATCCTTCATAGTGAGGCTGCTGAGCTGCGTGGAAAGCAAACAGACACAAAATCTGAGGTCCTGAACTGCAGCCAGTCTAGAGAAAGACAGTCCAGGCTGCAGCTGCTTAAAGAATGAAGACAAGGGGTGCCTGGGTGCTCAGTGGGTTAAAGCCTCTGCCTTCAGCTCAGGTCATGATCTCAGGGTCCTGGGATCGAGTCCCATATCATACTCTCTGCTCAGCAGGGATCCTGCTTCCCTCTCTCTCTCTGCCTGCCTCTCTGCCTACTTGTGATCTCTCTCTGTGTGTCAAAAAAAAAAATCTTTTAAAAAAAAGAATGAAGACATGGAAAATTCATTTAACTGACACTGGGCAGAATGAGCAGTTGAGGAAAATGATTATTTAGATTTTAAACTGAAATTGGGGACTTTAATTTCTTTGATTCATAATGCACAGGGACAACAGAATTTTTTCACACTTTAGCCCTTTGGTACTTCAGCTAAAAGATTTTGGATTTTAATTTTTTAAGATTTATATCTTTTAATTATTTCACTTGGAAATTAACAATGGGAGGGTTTTTTTTAATTGATTTTAGGAGTATCACAGTATGTTGATATATGATGTTTGAAATATTTTAATTTAATTTGGAAGATTTGATTTCATTGTAATGTTTTAGTGTTGTTATTTAACCTCTTTGCAGAAACTCTGAGAGGCTATGTTGGGCAATATAGCTGGACAAAATTTGGAATAGGAAATAGAACAGAAGTGAACGTTCATCTTTAAATTCAGAATGGCTACTGAGATCATTCAATTAATATACCATTCTGTCCCATTTCAGAGCTTAGAGCAAAATCTAATTTTCTTAGCAGTAAGAAAGGTCCTAGAAAGTCCTAGAGAGATCCACAAATGAGTATGGAAGGGATGTTATCTTCTTATAACAAATATTTTCTTCACTATGATAAATGCATATTAGTTCTTTTTTTTTTTTTAAGATTTTATTTATTTATTTGACAGAGAGAGATCACAAGTAGGCAGAGAGGCAGGCAGAGAGAGAGAGGGAAGCAGGCTTCCTGCCGAGCAGAGAGCCCGATGCGGGACTCGATCCCAGGACCCTGAGATCATGACCTGAGCCGAAGGCAGCGGCTTAACACACTGAGCCACCCAGGCACCCGGTAAATGCATATTAGTTCTATGCTAATATGCCTCATGGACTGATTTTTAGAAGATATCTAAAAAAAAAAATCAGAGACCCACATTTAGAATAAAAATTAAAAAAAAACGCAGCACAAGATAACTCTTCTATGCAAAGGTAAAGGAAAATACAAGGAATGATGATTGTATTATCACTTACTCTTCCATCTGGGAGATGGAAAATTTATTTTGCTGTAGATTTTTTAAGCAGTTAGATGACAGAGACATTCAAATGTGAAAAAAAAAAATAGTTCTGGATTTTCCTCTCTTACCTGAATCACTGCTACTTCCACTGCCAGGAGTGTAAAAATGGTGATTGCACTTTGGCCCTTCAGTTTTTTCTCCTTGGGCCAAAGTGGAAGATAAATTTGGCCATTCTTCCAAGTGTGGGCCTTGAGCCCTTTCCTGCCAGCATGGGAAAGAGGCTAGAAACCAGCTATGCTCTTTCTACCCCTGACCTGTCAGCACTGCGGGTTTTCCAGAATTTTCCCACTTGCTGCTACTTTGCATACTCTTCTCTGGAAAGGGAGTCCCTATTCCATTCCTGGCATTATATCTTAATTTGGTGCAAGGTTGTGGTATAAGATTGGACCTTTTGTTTGTTTGTTTGTTTCATCGTGAAAGACCTGTTCTTTACTGTTTTTATTTTTTAAGTTCATGTCATTCACTTTGAAGAGTGATTTAGAAAGGGATTTCAAGAAGGGCACCTGGGTGGCTCAGCTGGTTAAGGATCTGACTCTTGATTTTGGCTCAGGTGGTCATCGCCTGGGTCGTGATCTCATGGGTTGTGGAATTGGGCCCCATGTCAGGCTCCACGCTCAGGGGGAAGTCTGCTTGAGATTCTCTCTCTCCTTCCCTCTCCTTCTGCCCCTCCTCCTGCTTGCACGCATGCTCTCTCTCTCTAAAGTAAATAAATAAATCTTTAAAGAAAGAGAGAGATTTCAAAAATTTGTGTGTATATGGCCATTTCATCCTGACTTTAGAACATTTAAAAATGTTTCAGTGTCTCCCATTAAAAAAAGTCTGGTATATTTGTTTAGTTAATGTACGGACACCATGCAAGGTTCTGAAGTAAATGTCCTATACATTAAAAGCCATCTCTGGAATTTTGAAGTTAGAGAAAAATTCTGCAAAACATCCCATCTAACTGTCTAATTCTAGCAGTGTTAGGAAGCTCACCCACTTTTTTTTTTCTTTTTCAAAGATGATTAAATATTACACAGTCAGAATTTCACATTCTACCTGGCATATGGTGAGTGTTCAACAAATGTTGGCTTTTATTGTTACTACTCTTTAATTTGCTCAGCCACATGTGATCATCACACAACGATTTTACCCTATGCTTATGTAATACCTTTTTTACTCTCCTTCTCTCTTCCCTCCCTGGCTTTTCCATTCTTCACTTTTTTTCCCTTCTTCTTGCTCTGGTCAGCTCCACAATCATCCTCTAAGTCTGCTACTATTTCTATTCTAATTGTTCCTATGAATAACTCCCATCAGGCGAATAGTGCAAATTTGTATGTTTACTTAAAAAAAAAAAGGATTCTATTTATTTATTTGAGAGAGAGAAAGAGAGCACATGAGTGGTGGGGGTTGGGCCGAGGGAGAGGGAGAAGCAGGCTCCTGGTTGAGCAGGGAGCCCAATGTGGGGCTAGATCCTAGGACCCTGAGATCATGACCTGAGCTAAAGGCAGATGCTTAACTAACTGAGCCACGTAGGCTCTCCTGTATATTTACTTTCTAGTCCTATAAAGTACAAATGTATTTCTTCTTTTTTTTAAAGATTTTATTTATTTATTTATTTATTTATTCATTCATTCATTCATTCATTTGACTGAGAGAGGCAGCAAGAGCAGGAAAACCAGCAGGTAAAGTAGGAGAGGGAGTAGCAGGCTTCCCAAAGAGCAGGGAGCCTGAAGAGAGGCTCCATCCCAGGATATTGGATTCAGGACCTGAGCCAAAGTCAGATGCTTAATGACTGAGCCACCTAGGCGCCCACAAACATGTCTCTTATTGGAGGTATATTATTAAATTTAAACATAAATTATTTAAATTATTGTATCAACTTATACTAGGAGGTCCTATATGTTAGTATAAATGCAAAACACCCAAATATTATTGCTTATGGGGATATCCCTTTAGTCTTCATGGACAGGTGTGAAGTATAGGAATGCCTTTATAATGCAGAAGGTCTGCTTCTGCTTGGCACCATATTGTATTCAAAGTAAGGATGCTTGTTAGTTAGTTCATGGCATTTTCCTTTAGTCTATAAGATGTGCAGCATTTGGGAGGACATTTTAGCTCATGCTCATCTTATTTCTTTGGTCACTCCAGACATTTCTGGGAAGAAGGATTTTAACACTTTTCATAGCATTACGTTTTCTGGAAGTCAACCTATACTTTCATGGACTCTTAAAATATCCAGTCGTATGTTGTTTCTAGTGCTTGGAATCATCTCTCAAAGACATTTGCTGATTACCATGTTAATGCCTAAAAAATGTTTTAGAGCTCTTTTCCATGAATGCATTACCTTAGCATTCAGAATTAAGATCTGTCTCTGATTCAAAAATCAAAGTATAATCATGGAAACTATTTTTTCAGGAAATTAGATTTTCCTGGCTGAGATAGCAATAAGTCTGATTGACAAGGAAAACTCTCCACATGAACAATATTCTAAAGGAGGAATAAGAGGCTTTATCTGGGAATTTCAGAACACTGAGAGAAATGATTGTTTAAGGTGGGCCTGATTTTGGCAATGATTCTTTAATATATTGAAAAAGTGAGATAAAATTTTTATTTTTACATCTTTGTAACCACAATTTGGCACCAGTTTCCTATTTTTAAAAGTTTGACACTGCTATTTTTCATTTTTATGTTTTTTATAAGATTACAAGCTGTTTGGGGACATTTGGTTATAACTTTCCCTCAAATACACGCTCATAGACTATAAGGCTAGAGTTACAGTATTAAATAAGAATTTATAGGTGGAATAAGATTTATAATATGCATCGCATATGCATGGGATTAATGGTTTAAATGGTTGGAATCTCAGCCCAAGGGAAAGGAGTTTCTCTGGGGGTTTTATAATTGAAAGGGCATTGGGCAACTTAAACTGGGTTACACCACGAGAATTCAGATGTAAAGTGGTCTTGGCCAGGAGTTCCCTGTCTGGTCCAAGGGTATGAGCTGGCAGAGAATATAGGCAGGAAGAGAAGGAGGGTAAGAATGTCAGCTGTGCTGAGAGTTGAACTCTCCTAGAAATGATATTTTGAAGTGAGGGGAGTACTGAGGTTGTGTTTGAGGAAGGAGAAGGAAGAGATCAGCGTGCTTAAGTGTGCCTAAAGCAGAAGCAAAAAGTAGAAGGCAATTCCACCTACTTCTCAGCTCTGACCTAACTCTGTTAACATATTCTGGTTTAGCAAACTGTCCTGGGCCTACAAAAGACAAATGAAGGGAACCAATGGGGAACCAGCCACCTTCCTGTCGTAAATGCTGTTGTAAAGCTGTTGTCTAGCTATAGTTCTAAGACATTCCTGTCCTCACCGTCCCTTCATTCCCTGTTCTCTTTCTCTTCATCAGTCCAATTCCTTTTGGTTATAAGTAGTAGAAACCCAGTGCAAAGTAGCTTAAACACAAGGGAATTTATCCACACATGAGACTTAAAAGTTCAGGGTTTGAATAACTTCAAACAGCTGCATATAGATGTTCCACTGTTGGTTCTGTTGTTGTTGTTGTTGTTGTTGTTTTTCCCGTTGTCTTCATTCTTCCTCACATCTGTCCAGGTTGCAGGAAAGACTGCCCCAGCTGCACTAGACCTTCACGATTTTTCATAGCCATCAATCTCAGAAGCCATTAGTTTCTCTCCTAGTATTCCTACGAAGACCCTCATTGATGGGTCTGGTTGGATGTCCACTTGGCATAAGGATTATATGGACCACACAAGGTGTAATACTCAAAAGAAAAGGTTTATGGACAGATTTTAAATGTAACTCATGTCCATTATATCTTCCTAAGAAAGTATCTGGATAGTAACATGGCCCCAGTCCAATGTTCCCAATGTAGTTAGAACTAATCTACTAAATGCAGGGAAAATGCACAGCTTATAATTATGGATAAGGACTAGATCTAAGTTTGGAGGTCTTCAACCTAGGAGGAATGTCTCTTAGAGAGAATTAAAGGTTTGATCTGTTGTTACCCTCTAGTATTTCCTGTTCTTTTTAGCCATTTACTTCTATGGGTAAGCATAATGGTGGTCAGGTTGACTTGAGAAGAATTTCTGGTCTCAGAGTCTCCTGAACTAAAATCAGTCTTTTTCCCTCACTCTCCTTCTATCCCTCCCTCTGTACCTTCCCACCCCATCATCAAAGGTGATTGGATTTCCTTTGACCCATTGTATGTAGGACTCATTCGGAATCCTGAAATGAGACATCCAATAGAAATCTTGGGACTAAAATTTTTGTGTTCAAAGCAGGGAATTGGACATGTTTCCTTATATTGATGTGTGGTCATGTAATTGTGCCAATAATGAAAGCTCTAGATGTTGTTACTTTCATTAATTTCCATCTCACAAAGGTAATAAGGTGTTCTGTAGTGAGTGCCTGGGAAGATGGCTTTTGCCAAATCTGGAGAACATAAGAAAAGAAGAGTTCTTCTGGGTAAATGTTCTTGGTACCAGGTATTAGAAGCTTTTGTAGAGCTCAAAAGCATACTAAGAAATTTAATTATATACTCATATATTTTAGGCTAAGTTTATTTTATAAAGGGTCAACCCATTATATTAGCATGATGACTGTGATTTTCTTGTGGAAAATTTGGAAACAGACTAATAATAAAATGTCCCCCTGCCCCGCACTATGAAAACTAAATTGCTTTAGTTTGAGAGAATTGATCATAGTCTTACAATGACAGTTTCAACACTATTTTACACAGCATTCTCAGAGTATTTAACATTTACTTTGACAGCAAAGCTGTGGAAAGAAAGGTTCTGACTGAGTGGTTATGAATGAAAAACCAGGTAAGAAGCTTGACTTTAAGGAATAATTTGTATCCTGTTAATTGCCCTATGGTCTTAAGGAAATGAGATAGATAATAATCCATTCTTAGTGGACTAATGAGGCACAACATCTGAAAAGTTGGCATGTATATTGGAAGTTCCTTGGTGATGAATGGTGGCGATCATCTTTTCAAGTACCTGTTGGCCATCTGTATATCTTCTTTGGAAAAATGTCTATTCAGAGCCTCTATTCATTGTAAAATCAGACTGTGTTTTGTTTTGTTTGGCTATTGAGTTGTATGAGATCTTCATGTATTTTTTTTATTTTTATTTTTTCCAGCATAACAGTATTCATTGTTTTTGCACCACACCCAGTGGCCCATGCAATCCGTGCCCTCTCTAATACCCACCACCTAGTTCCCCCAACCTCCCACCCACTGCCACTTCAAACCCCTCAGATTGTTTTTCAGAGTCCATAGTCTCTCATGGTTCACCTCCCCTTCCAATTTCCCTCAACTCCCTTCTCCTCTCCATCTCCCCTTGTCCTCCATGCTATTTGTTATGCTCCACAAATAAGTGAAACCATATGATAATTGACTCTCTCTGCTTGACTTATTTCACTCAGCATAATCTCTTCCAGTCCCTTCCATGTTGCTACAAAAGTTGGGTATTCATCCTTTCTGCTGGAGGCATAATACTCCATAGTGTATATGGACCACATCTTCCTTATCCATGCGTCCGTTGAAGGGCATGTTGGTTCTTTCCACAGTTTGGCGACCGTGACCATTGCTGCTATAAACATTGGGGTACAGATGGCCCTTCTTTTCACTACATCTGTATCTTTGGGGTAAATACCCAGTAGTGCAATTGCAGGGTCATAGGGAAGCTTTGATATCCGCTCTACTCCAAGTCCTATTTCTATGTTCCCTTTTCATTGACTGGCACCACCATTCATTTGGACAGGTTATTTTATCTCTCATCCTATCAACCACTGAATTCTGAAATTTTTACCTTCAAAACATCTTTTGAATTCTTCTGTCAGTTTCCACCATAATCTGAACAACATTTTTTTAAAATGTGGAATACTGCATTATTAGCCTTAAAAATGGCTTTCTTGTATGCAATCTGACCTTTACCCTGGCAGAATAACCCTTTCAAATATGAATCTGTTGATACCACCGCTTAGACAAGACACTTCAGAAATTCCCCTTTATGTTTAGGATAAAGACTCTATTTCTAAACATAAGTTGCCAGTGCCTGAATGATCTGGCCCCTCCCTTAGACTCTGGCTTTCACGTGCACCACCTCCCTCACTCCTCTATGCTCCGACCTCTCTGACCATGCTCTCTCTTGCCACAGAGTCTTCTCACATGAGGCTCCTTCTGTCTGGATCACTCTTCTACCTCTCCACTACTTACCAAGCGGACTCCTATTTTCCCGCAATATAAGCTCAAGCTTTAGCTTCTCAAGTCTGCCTTCGTGGACCTGCCTTGCAGCTCTTTCCTGGTGCTTATCACTGATAATTTTACATTTGCTTCTATTGTTATTGTTAGCCAATAATGCCTGTCTTCCTTATTGGACTCAAGCTCTACAAGGTCATGACTTATGTCTGGCAATCATTAATTCTGTAGTCCCAGGCAAGAGAATGTAATAGGAGCTCAATAAATAGTTGTTAGATGAAAGATTGCTTATATTGCTTTACACCTTAATTTTCTATCTAAAAGAAAGTGGTGTGCGATTGCTGCTAGCTTTGGGCTGTCTTAAGCATTGTTGTGAAGTGGCCAGCAGAACCTTCAATGGCATACATGAAAGGGATGTAGCAGGCTACTGTGTATGTTCTTTCAGAGGAGGTTGTGGATAGAGTAGCCCAATTTCTCAGAGGAAATAGCTGTTGCTCCCAACTTATTTCCTCTCTAGCCAGGTAAGAAGCAGACTAAATGGAGTAAGTTAATTTAGCACAGTTTCAGGTGAAGTCTCACACTATTCCTGGCATGGGATAGCATTATAGGATAGTCAAGGTGGTCTGAGATTGGCTGTGGACAGTTGCAATTGGCGTTCTTCCATACAACGTTGCGAAGCATGTCAAAGTTTCCAGAAGTGTTACCCGAAATAAAAATCTTGTTTGCCTACTTAAAAGCTGTTCCCACCTTTTCTCAGGATGTAGAGCCTTTATTGCGTTCCAGTGTGTAACCCTAACTCATGTGCCTTGAGAAAGATACAGTATCCAGACCCCAGCAAGAAATTCTAATGGATCTAAGCCAATCATTGTGACCCAGTTCCCTTGTCAGTTATTGAATCTGATGCGGGCATGCCCCTGCATGTGAGAGGCCTTCATGTTCTTGGAGAAAATGCTCTTCTCTTGTTATCAGAGGCACGTAGATAAGCAGTCCCCCTCCTTCTGCTCAATGCTGTTTTGTCTGAATGGGGTCCTGAGAAGGTTGCAGCCAGCTTGTGACATGGGAACTAGTCTGCAGATGAGAGATATGCTGAGCATGGCAGAGAGACAAGGTAGAAAGCTCTGAGCTGCAGGCTAGTTCTCCTCACTGATATGGCTGGGTAAGCACGCACAATTACCTGGACACACACACACATACACATTTGTACGTGTGCAGCAAAGAATTTGGCAAAACATCATGTGCTTTGGTTTCCTTCTGCTGTTGCATGTATATACGTAAAAGTTCTCTCCATCATGGGGCAGAATCTTGTTGTGCTGGGTTTCAGGAATAAAAGTGAAAATTAACCACTTTCACCAATTTTATTTAGACATGAAAGAAAAACTGTGGAATGGAAAACACTGAGAAATTTCCCAGTCTCTACCACTTTTAAGAGCTTGGAGAGTACGTTGGCCCCACTTGGATAACCCAGGATCGGCTCCCTGTTTCAAGGTCAGCTGATTAGCAATCTTAGCACAACTTTAATTCTCTTTTGGTACATAACAAAGCATAGTAATGAGTTCTGGGGAATAGGATGCAGACATATTTGGGTGTCATTCACATCCTTGCCATCATAGTATTTCTTCCATTTTAAGTTGATTCAAAAATTTATCCATTTGGTAAACTTTTGCGCACTTGCTTTGGAAATGTGAGACATGGTCCCTGCATTTAAGGAGGTAGTAATTTAGTGATGTCTTGCTCATAAAATGTTTTAATTTTTAGCATTCGATTTAATGATAAGGGAGATATTATTCTAAATAGTCTATCCATCCTGTTTCAGATATTCTAGAGGTATGTGTATATGTATGTTTTTCATTTTCTAGTGGAGCAACCAGAAGTTATACTGAGGTAAAGCTACTTTTATCCAGGGGCGCAACTGGAAGGACATGGAGACAGTTTGCGAATTGTGATTTTCTTGCTTGTCTGGTGGTTTTCCCTCTGCGTCAATGGCTGCGTTATGTATGAAGAATTCAGGTCTTGTTTTTGTTTTACGATGACTTCCAGACCTGGAAAGCAAAATAGGAATGCAGCTTTCCCTGTTTTCACAGAATTTTAGCTGAGAACAGCGGTGCTAGACTCTTCCTTGCATCCATAAGGTTCAGTGATGGCCATTTCCAACAGTCTAAAAGGAATAAAGAGTTCTTGAAGTTTTCTTTGACATACATCAGAAATACATATGTATGTGAGTGCATGCGAGTCTGTGAGTGGCTTTTCCTCTCTCCTCCTCCTGGTGGAGAGACTTGCAGACTCTTGCCTTGAGAATTCAAAAGGTAGGACTTTGGCAGGAGTTAGCCATTAGTGCGGCAAGGAGGAAGGGCAGCAGAAAAACATGCCACTTAGAAAGTAAGGATATGTGATTTCATGGATAGGTGGATATTGCACAGAGGAGCTGCACTTGAGTGAACAGACGTGTCCCTCTCTGGAGGGCAGGGGACCTCAGCAGGAGTTTGTGAGACGTAAACCACAAAAGGGATTTTAAGAGGAGTCAGCTGGAAGAGTATCTGCATTGGGGAAGGCAAAGACCCCACCAATGAGATACAAGATAATGGACACAAACTGTCACATTTATGGTTTGAAATAAATACTCCCGACTGAAGGAGACTCTTTACCTGTCAAAATAAATGTCACATGCACGGGAAGGAGTATGTCAAGATCTGTGTTTCGTAATTGTGAATAAACATAGTACGAACCTTCGCTTGGGGTTTTGCCATTTTGTCCTTGGGATTTGTTGCACAGGCCCAAAGTGGAGCTGGTCTCTGATCTTTAGGAAGTGGAATGGGGTCACTGAGCAGTAGATAAGATAATTTCTTGTTTAGTGATGGGCACTGTCTCTGTGGTCCATGGCGGAAGATGGCCAGGAGAGGAGGTGACTGAAAGGGAGGAAGGCCCTTGTGATCCTCCTTGAGTAGGATGACTACCTCTGCTCTTTTCAAAAGGCACAGACAGGGTTATCATCTCTGCATTTCTGAAGGGGTAAATGGAAATCTAGGTGCCTTCAAATTTTACTTGTAAGTACACCCAACTGCTTCCCAGCACAGCTGACCCCAGAATAAATGTGGTAAAGTAATGCTCAGCACAACGCCTCCTCAGTTGATCTTGGGTCTTCATATATGTACCCTCTGGTGCTGCCAGCCCTCGGTGATTTGAAGATTCTTCCTTCAGTCAGAGGAGGACGCCTTAGCCAAATTGAGGCAAGTAGCCATTGTTGATTAGAAACTTCAAAATCACCTAGTCCCTCTAACCAATGGCAATGGGGACAAAGTGAAGAAAAACTAGCCTGTGAGAAGTAGAGCTCTACCCTAGAAAAAAGTCTGCTGAAAAGTTTTTGGTCTCAAAACGCTAATTTAGGAGGAATCAACTAGGAGCAGAATTCATATGAAGAAAATAATGAAGTTTTTCTCAGGGAATGGGCAAAGTATTTCTCAACATTCCTGAAGTCACCTGAAACTGTAATGCATTTCACCACATTTCAGCAAGATAATAAGAAAGTGCTGTGGGGACAATGGCTTGTCTTGTACGCATTTGTCTGTGTGAGATGAAATAAGCCACCAGGGGTGTGGAAAATCTGTAAGTATTGTTGAAAAGGGTATTGAAATTATAGATTATATTTACTCATTCCTTACCGGCAAAGGAACTGTGCGACACACTAGCTTTTATTCCTTTTATTACTAACAAATTGTTGGCAAAAGGCCTCGATAATGTATTTCCTTTTAAATACCAGAGAAAGTATTGAAATAAAAGTAAGCTATTGCTTATTTTTCAAGTGACCAAATTTCTGTTCTTGAAATATTATGATCTTCACTTTTAAATGCTATAGATAATGTAGGAAATGAACTATATTTCTTGGTCAGCAATCTGAAAAATTCATAAAACCCTGTCCCCTCTTTGACTCTTGAACCGAGCAGCAGTAGCGTGCTCCCAGAATTTCCATTAGAGTTGATGAAAGACACAGGTGTGCTTTTCGAGGGAACAATATCTGGTGGCCTGTTATTTGAATAACATTATAAAAGACTGCTTTAGAGGTAGAACCAGTATGGGTAGGATACAAAAACCGAGGGAAAAAGTCTGTGTTTCTTTATGTGGGTGAATATTTGTGTGATTTCATTAGTTGCCTACAGAATAGAGAATATCTATTGAAAAAAAAATAATTGTGGAAAGAGAAGAATGGAAAGGAAAACCTTAAAGGATTAATATATTTGGGAATCTGTTTGCAATCTTGTGTGTGTGACAGAGAGGGAGAGAGAAAGGGAGGCAGGGAGAAAGAGACAGAGGAGAGAGAGATTAAGAGAAAGAGGAGAGAGAGGGAGAGAAAGAGGGGAAGAAAGAAAGAGGGTTTAGTGACTGCTACCTCTATTGGTAATATCTATTCAAAAGTTATGCATACCTACTAAGGGTGTTTTAGGCTCCACTATCTCTATGCCAAATATCTGTTTCTGCAATAAATGACTTTTTAAAAAACCTCAATACCTCTCTCATGGCTTGCAATTGATTCTTGGCTCAAGATTTAGTTGGCGTTAGGTTTTTATTGATGAGCTATGTGTTTTTCCTATTAACATTTCTTTTATGATTTCCATAGCAGTTTAACACCTGGAATATAGTTTTTGTTTTGGAGGAAGAAAACTTATTTATTTCATTTTATTAATTTTTTTCAAGGTCTTCTAACATCATGACCTTGATGATTTTCCTCATTGGGTGGTTGTTGATAGTTATTATTTGAATGAATTAACTGTCATATGGGCTTAGTCAACCTGAAACTTTAAGTGTGTGAGTTTTATTTTGTTGGACCAACATTATAACAGAGGATGAAAAAAAATGGTACCCTTCTGAATCCCTGAAGGCAGGCTCTGGACATCTGACATGCCTGTACAAAACATAATCGCTTATTTTGCCTGAAAGCACATGTCAACACCGTTTGCTATGTTTCTATGTTGCTAGATACTGGGTTTCATATATCCCTGAAGTCAGTTTACCTCCACGTGCCTTGTTGTGTCTGATAGGCTGATTCTCCACAACTGTTTAGGGCACAGATATCACACCAGACTTGAAAAAAATGTACCTTTGGTTGGATTTTTGTGTGTCACATTATGGAATTCTTTTTTCTCTCCTACTTTCAAGAAGGTAGTATTCCATAGAACAAATTTCATGATTCCTGCATTTTGAAGATTATCCTTCAACATTCCAGAGTGTGGTGAAGATCTGGAGGGCTTGGCTCGAGTGTCCAGTGAGTGAAGACTTTTGTTATGGCAAAATAATAAGGTGTGGGCTTTTTATTGTGAAGTCTCCCTGGAATGTTAGTGCTATTTTTTTAAACTGTTTTTTTACTTACTAAAAACCTTACAGTGAACCCTTAAATCTAATATATTTGGTTAAAATAAAGTACATAATTTATAATTCACGATCAGTTTCCCTGTTGATACCCAGAAGGTTGATGCTGATCCCAAGCCATTTTAGAAAAGCAAATAAAATTGTAATCATGATTGATAATGTGTAGGGGAATTGCACTTCCTTTACCTAAATTTGCTTTCCAGGTTAATGTATTTTAATATACTTATAAGAATAAACTTTCATTTCCCCCCAGTTTTGTCATCAACTGCTGTGGCAATTTCCTGCCCTGCCCACTAACGCACATGGACCCATGCACAGACAGTAACTTGCACGTACATGTACACACACACTCTTACTCAGGGATGAGGTCTCACATTGTCTTGCTGGACTTATTGGTAATTGCTGTTAGGTCTCTCCCTGACAATCATCACCTCCTAACTTACTTACTTATCTTGTGTGTTTTCTTCTTCAGCTCCTAGAATGTAAATCCCAGGGACAGAGACTTCTGTTTATTTTGTTCTTTGCTTTATGGTCTGTGCCCACAAGAACGTCTGCCACAATACAAATGCTCAAAAAAATATTTGTGAAGTCAATGAGCAGATTGCATGCCTTTAACACTAGAAAAGAGATTTATTATTACTGTTGTCAAAAAGAAAGAAGTGTTGGCAACTACCTCTCATCTACCCTCCCTCTTTTAGTAGGATATTCTCTGAGTCTATTTTTCTTATCAGGACTGAAATGCCTAACAGGAAATGTGGTTGCAGTGGCTCTTCCTGGATTCTGACTCCATTTGCAGTCCCTGCCCTGCCTCTTGAAGAAAATCTGGGCAAAAGGATTCTGTCTCAAGGCATCGTCAGTGCAGCATAAAGATGATGAAGTCCACAATTGTTCCGCTATGATTCAGGTCAGATGCCCTCTGAGAAAATCTTGAACTTTAGAATTCTTTTTTTTTTTTTTAATATTCCATTTATTTATCCGACAGACAGAGATCACAAGCAGACAGAGAGGCAGGCAGAGAGAGAGAGAGAGAGGGAAGCAGGCTCCCTGCTGAGCAGAGAGCCCGATGTGGGACTCGATCTCAGGACCCTGAGATCATGACCTGAGCCGAAGGCAGCGGCTTAACCCACTGAGCCACCCAGGCGCCCCAAACTTTAGAATTCTTAAAGCCTTTTTCTTTTTGGAGAAAAGAATATATTCTTTGCAATTATCTAAGCAAAAAGAGAGAATGAATGCTGACAGTCTCTATTGATGTTAGAAAAATAAGCAGAAAGATCATTTTAAATCTATAATTGCCAGAAATATCAACTCTCCTCTGCATAGCATCAGATAATAAGTATTTTATTATGTATTATGTATGTAGCATGTGTGTATATATGTATACATAGATACGTGTGTACATACCTAAAAAACAATAACAGATATGTCATGGACTGAGTATCAAATCAAAGTGACAATTTTAAGTGCTTGTATATTCTTCACTATAAGGATAGACATGTTATAATTTGATTATCTCTCTTTTTTAAAAAAATTATTTATTTAGTTCACAGACCAATCACAAGTAGGCAGAGAGGCAGGCAGAGAGAGAGAGGAGGAGGACGCAGGCTCCCCGATGAGCAGAGAGCCCAATGAGGGGCTTAATCCCAGGACCCTGGGATCATGACCTGAGCTGAAGGCAGAGGCTTTAACCCACTGAGCCACCCAGGCACCCTATCTCTCTCTCTTTTTTAAGTTACTCTCAGCTGATATTTAAAAAAAAAAGTTTATTTTTAATTAACCTCTATAGTCAGCATGGGGCTTGAACTCACAACCCTGAGATCAAGAGTCACAACCCTGAGATCAAGAGTCACATGCTCTACTGAGCCAGCCAGGCACCCCTACAGTTTGATACTTACATGGCCAACAAATTCTCTAACTTTAGATGCTATGAATATATACTTTGATAAACATTGACCAACAAAGCTATACTTAAATCACCTTAAGGATCTTTCTCCATAAAGAAAAAAAGTTGGGAGGGGGGAGATGATGGGAATAGGGGTAAAAGTCATCTTATCTTGCAGATTTGCAGGATAAAAGGATATTATTTATAGTGGTGATGTATTCTTTGGAATTTGAAGGCAAAAATGTTATATGGAAGAACTTTTCTGAACTTTCTGGGCAACTGGCATAGTATGCATTCAGTCTTTTTTGCAACTTCCTTGAAAACCTATTTACTTTGTTAAAGCAAAGTCTTTTTGTTGTTATTTTAGAAAGTTTAAGAGCCAATCGAGGGAATTATAAGATCATTTTTTTGCATTATATGGCTATTAATTTATTGAGAGAGAAAAGGGATGTTCTAGATATATTGAAGTCCCATATAATTAATTTACTTCAAAGCTTACTTCAAGGAGATGAACTAGAGTGAACCCAAACTGTAAACTTAGATAGCAAAATGAATGACATAAGTAGGAAAAAAGATAGGGGACTTGTTTCCAGCTCTGATGAGATAAATAGAAGACTGTCCTCTTACTGTAAATAATGGGGCAAAATGTGTTGAGCTATTATCTTCAGAAACTGGGCAATAAATAGTGGAGGACTATGATCCCTGAAAAAAAGAAAACAAATGAGGTGAACCATAGAACCCCTCTGACCTCCTTAGAGACATCTTCCAGACTGCGGCCCAGGAAGGAGATTGTAAGCAAAGCACAGCATTTTCTCCAAGTCGAGGAGACCAAGCAGAGTTTGGGGGTGGGGGCTGGAATATGTGAGGCTGAGTGCCAGGGAGGAGGGAACTCTGGAGATATAGTGCCTCAGAAATGTACATGGGGTTCCCTTCAGTTTGTCCTCAAATCCCCAGTCACACTTGTCGACAATCAACTTCTTTGAAGTCAGGCAAAGCCTGGCCAGAGCCTATCACTAAACACTGAGCCACACATGCATGGGATAAAACTCCGTGAGTTGAGGCAAAACATAACTAGAGAAATAGATGCTAAAAAGTTGCCTGAGCTCAATCCAGAGCTGGGGGATGTTTTGAGCAGCCAGAAAGCAGAGTCCTCATTCGGCCTTTTCCGTAGAAACTCCAGAGAGTTTTGCCTCATATTATGACAAAACCAGCCCTGGGACTAAAGACTATTCTAGACTTGCCCTAACAAGGCTTAAAAACAAGTCTTGAAAAATCAGACTGATGCACCCATAACTTCCTGTCAGATCAAAGTCCAACAGTATTTAAAGGAAACAAAGAAATCTAGTACTCAACATACATAGTCGACAAGGCCCAGCACCCAATGCAAAATTACTAGGCATGTAAAGATGGAAAATATGACCCACAACTCTGGTAGAAATCAACAAATAGCAAACAGTAGCGGAACTCAGTGATGACTCTCAATGACCATCACCTCTTGATGGTCATGCCCTTTAGTCTTCTTGCACATTGTGTTAGCATGGGTTGCTATGGCCAGTAGAGTGCATTAGTGGTGCCCCTGTGTGACATCCTAGGCTAGGACAAGAGGACAGTTGGATCCCTTGTTCTGGAAGAAGCCAGCAGCTACACCATGAGCAGCCCTGTAATGAGGCTTAGGTGGAGAGGAACTGAGACTTGCCATCCCCATGAGTTAGCCACCTTGAAAATGAAAATAATCTTCCTGCTCCAGTCAAGCCTTCAGATACGTGCATCCCCAGCTGACATTTGACTAAATCTCACGAGAACTGTGAGATAGTACACCTAATCAAAGCCACTCCCCAATTCCTTAACCACAGAACATATGAAAGACAGTAAATGTGATTACTGGTTTATGCCACTGAGTTTTGGGCTAATTTCTTAGGGAACAATAGAGAGTTAATATAGACATTGGTACTGTCACTCTAATAAAACTCCCCAAATCTAGGAGTGACTTTGGGACTGAGAAAGTATGGAAAAGCTAGAACATCTTAAGGAGACTTTTAATGAAAGGCCAAAGACCTTGGAGCTACTACTAACAACCTTGTGGCCCTTGAGGAGGCTGCCACAGAGGCGGAAAGTGAGGAGAATATGATTGTGTAGACTGGTGAAAAGAGAGTCCCTGTTACATGGTGGCCAAAAGTTGAGAGGCACGGTCAATGCCATGATACTGTGGTATCCTGGGAACTAGAGAAGGCCCCGAGTCCGCCGGATGATTAAACTAAGAATCTTTGGGGGCAGGATGTTGCAGGTGCCATCTGGCTTCCTTTTGCAGTTTGTTGCACAACGTAAAGAAGAGGGAAAGAGAAGTTAAAGGAAAAGTTGTTAAACACGAGGGAACTGCTAGTGTGAAAGTGCCCCGTCTCTTCAAATAGCAGACAAGGCTAAAATGAAGAAATGGCTCTAGGAAAAGATCAAGTCCAAAGAACTGTTAGGAAAGCATGGTCTCAAGATGAAACCAGGCATGGAGGGGAGTGACGTCATCAAGATGGCAACACAATGGCTCCCAAATGCAGCCTTCCTCCCGAGAACAACTAGCGACTGTCCATAGGCAAGACACCACTTGAAAATCCAGGACGTGGGGGCAGGATTGAAGCACCCGCTTCCCCCCAGAACACAGAGACTGAAAAGGGATTGCATTAGAAGGGTAAGAAGAGCAGTTACACTCCGATGGCATCACCCATCCACAGACCAGCACCGGGATGCGCTGAGAGGCAGCCCTCTTCTTCCCCTCCCCTCAGGATGATGGTTTCTCTGGTGGGAAAAATAAAAGAGCCCAAGGTGAACATCTAGCTCTCCCGGCATTGTGGGATGTTTCCTGCAGGCCCACCTGGGTCTTGCCTCACAAGGATCACAGGGGAAATCTGTGAGGTTTGATCCCTGGGTGTGGGACTGAGATGGAGGTTGGGGTAGAGTTTACAGCAACTCATGCTCAGACCTTGGCTGACAGCATTCTTCTTCTTTTTTTTTTTTAATTTAAAGATTTCATTTATTTATTTGACAGAGATCACAAGCAGGCAGAGAGAGAGGAAGGGAAGCAGGCTCCCCGCTGAGCAGAGAGAGCGATGTGGGGCTCGATTCCAGGACCCTGGGATCATGACCTGAGCTGAAGGCAGAGACTTTAACCCACTGAGCCACCCAGGCGCCCCTGACAGCATTCTTCTTGCAGGAGCGAGCAAGTAGGCATGGCAGCCAGTGGCTCTGCCCATCTGCAGAGCTGAGCTGGTGGCCCTGGCTGGCCAGGGAGCAGCTCAGCTGGATTATGTCCACAGTAAATGAGCCATACATACCTGGGAGCCTGTTCAGTCCTTCTCCCTTGGCAGGGAAGTGAGCTCAAAGCCCTGCCTAATATTGAATACAGCCCTCCGTCCTGCCAGAGCAGGAAGCCATAGACAATCCTACAGCCCCAATATATAGTAGTAACAGCTGCACAGAGAGCCCAACTGGTGGCTCTTCTGATCTCCAGAGCCAAGCCAGGGGCCTGTTGGGTCAGCAAACTTGGTGGCAAGTTCTGCCTGATTCAGGTACCCATCCAACCAGCCATACCAGCCTCAGACCCTTTTCTGTCACTACACCCATGCAGGGAAGCAAATTCAAAGTCTGCGTACTGCAGAATAGAGTTCACAGTCCTACCTAAACAGGAATCCTAATCAGAGGACCCAAGGAGCTGTGCAGCCCAGCCTACATGCTCTAACCCAGGAGCCAGCTCAGCAGGTTGATGAGAAGGATATGTGGTTGGAGAGAGCCAGAACGTTTTAAAATGTTTTAGCCCACTAATTTTACAACACCAGTTTTTTTTTTTTAATTCTTCCTGCTCCCTGCCCCCATCCTTTCTGTTTTTTAAGAGATGTGGTTTGCTATTATCCCAGAATAATGGAATTAGGAGGTAATTTATCAGCGTTACTCACTGTGTTCAAGTCTTTTTACCTACTGGGTCATCTTTCTCTTTAAATCTCTACCAGGTCCAACAGTCCCAAGGAACAGGGCTGACTCCCTGCTTGGCTTGCGATCAACCTATGCTCTGACACCCAGAACACTTCCAGAAACCCTCCCGATGCCGGTCTCCACTTAGATTAGGGCCCCCAAAGATTTGTGACCTAGGTCCGGATGTTTGGCTTGGATCTGGCCCATGACCCCTGCACTTTGCTTTCTTCTAGAGCTGCTCTGACACTTCCCTTGAGGATCCCAGCCACTCTGATCCCAGTGCCCACTGATGACTGCTGACAACCCCTCTCAGGTTGACAAGAAATCCTGGCCCCCGCACTGCTCTGCTTCTGGCTGCAGTTTGGCTTCTGGTTCCAGACTGGCTCTCAGTTCCAGGCTGGGTCCTGGGTAGTGATCAGACTCCGCTCAGGAACAGTCTTCGAGGGACTGAGGCTCATTTCTGGGAAGGTAAGGATGTTCTCAAACCTGACCGCAGGTGAGACAGCAGCTACTGGACAGAGCGCCCGTCTCCACCCCACCCCACAGTTTCCTGGAGAAATTCTAAGAGAGCCAGTTTGAGCTCCTGCTGCTGGCGCCAGATCCTGGGATCTTCCTACGGTGGGGAGCAACCAGTTTGAGCAAAACTGGTTTGTGGTGTGTCTGTCCTCTCAGGAGCTAAGTTAATACAAGAAACACTTCTTAAAGGTGCATAAAATGTGTACAGGTTCTACAGGACTCACAGTTTATAGGGGGAATTTGGCTTGTTCACAGACACAAATACACACACCCACACACCCACATACAAATGAATTCCAACTGGCAGTTTTTACCTTTCAGGGGATTATCCAGCAACATAGTTCTTAGGTAAGGCTTTTGTGAACCTGTACACCTAATTTAGTTATTTTCATTCCCAAATTACAAAATTGGTGCATACATTCTCCTTGTAAAAAGTTAGAATTACATAAAATGAAAAATGGGTGTTCATCCTAACAAACCATTTTTTATGCATTTGCACATTTCAAAATACATGTAAGTATATGTTTTTCATAAATGTTATATACTATTTGTGTATGAAAATTTCACTTTTCATAATACATCAAATGATCTTAACATGTCTGTGCATATGTATATTTTATTCTTTAGAACTGTTCTCTAATCTTCCAGTCTATGAGTGAAACATAAATTAGTCATAACGCTATTGATCTGTGGGTTGTTTAGAGTCTTTTCTGTTATAAGCAGAAACTGTTATAAAGAGCATTGTTGTAAATAATGCTAAGTGAATAAATGTCTTTTATTCAGAACATAAGATCCATATCTGTGAGATAATTTTCTAGAAGTAGATTTACTGGGCCAGAGGATATCCCCTTTCAAATTTCTAGAGCTATTGATAAACTCTTATGCTTAGAGTTTATCAATTTACACCCTCAAAGGCAGTGTATGAGGTTTTGTTTGGACATAGCCTATACCAGAATGTCAGTAAATCATTTGATTTGTGTCATTGGTATCTTATTTTAGTTTTATTTTTATATTATTGCTTAGAATCATATTTCTTCTTTGGGTGAGCTCTCATCCATTTTTCTGGTTTACCTTTTGGACTGTTGGGATTTTCTTCTTGATTTATGAGAACCATTCATATATTAAAGAAAGGATCACTTTTACCTGTATTTTGAGTCAAAAGTTCTTCCCTCCACCCACCCACACCTGCCACCTTTGTTGGTGACCATGGCACATGTTTGTAGGTGAATTAACTAACACTTTGCTTTTATGAGTTCTAGATTTTAGTCATAATAGACTTTGTGATTGTAATTAACTACTACATAAAAAATTTAAATAACCATCTGGAATTTATTTTAGTGTAGTGTAAGAGGTTAAGAATCAATGACATTGAGTGCTTGCTGTTAAGCAAAAATTGTGCTGTCTTTCCATAATATGGAATGGCAATTGAAACATGGGTGCCCACTCAAGGACTACATATTCTAGTCCCTTTGGCCTACATGTGTAGCCATGTGGCCTGTAATCAAGTACAGAATTTAAGCAGAAGTGATGTGTATCACCTATAGGCCAAGACCTTTAAGAAGTTCTCTGTTCTGCCATCTAGACTGAGGCAAGAGAGGAACCCATTTAAATTGTGGCACTGTAAGTTGGCAGGAATTTGGGTCCCTGAACTACCATGGTCAAGATAGCTACTCACTGACTAGGAAAATCTACTGTGATTGTTATATGAGTGAGAAACATTCTTCCATTGGGATAAGCCACTAAAATGTTGGGCCATATTATTAAAGTGGCTAGTATGGCTTTACCAATAAAGTATCCAGTGAAGAGATAGCTGTCCCTAACCACTCGTGTCTGAGCACACTTCATTTTATCCAGTGAGCACTCTGCCAACTGTCAGTGGAAGGGAAGTGTTAGTTACATAGCATTTGTAAAGGATCTGGAAGAGAGGTGATTTATCATGGGTGACTTTCAGAGTTAACCACTTATTAAAGTGAGAATTCTATTCAGTGCACCTGTGTCATCCACATCACTAGACCAGGAAGAATCTGAAAGTAAAAAGCAGAAGTATATCAAACCAATCCAGGCTGATTTTAATTCAACTATTAATAATAATAATACTTCATTTAAAATAAGACATTCAAATTTAATTTAAATTAAGTGGTATTCCAGGACAGTAGTGGAAAACCAGTTTTGGCTGCTGGAGATAGAATTAACAATCACATAGAACACTTAATAATAACCTATACTAAGCAAAATAGGCTTCGTTTGTAAATATGAATGGATAATCAAAGATTACATCTGAGGAATACATGCAGAAGGAACAAGATGAGCTAATAAAATACCTGAAGTAAGTGAACAACAAATATTTGCTGATAAAGCGGACATTGAATTTAAAAATATTCAAGCATGACAATATGTACTTTTTCCTTTTAACTGTCCAACATCAGCCAGATTTTACAAATGCTTGACTCTTTGAAAAACTACTCTGAAAATCAATCTAGTGCCCTACAATGGTATTAGACTAGTTTGTGAATGAGTCCTCTATTTGTTCTTGTTGCAATTTGTTCAAAATCAGTTGTGATCTTTAATCAAGTGTTCAATGAAGGGAAGACCAAAGAAACATAAAGCTTTGAAGCATTTAGCAAATTGGAATTATTGAAAACAAAGTGTGTGAATAGGAAGCCATTGAATTTGTCACTACAAAAGCCAGGAAGGAAATGAACAGATCAAACAAGGAGAACTCAAACAATGTATCTGATTTAATTTTGCAATTTTATAGTTGTGTTTTGTAATTTCTTAACTTGGGAGAAGAATTTTTTGATGAGCTTCCATTTGGGGGATAAATTTACATTCTGTAATGAAAGACCTATTATTTTGCAACATCTCCAATTGTTGGCCAAATATTGAAGATAATCAGAGATAGTGAAATTTATTTGATGAATTTTGTGTTATAAAATATTTTCTAAGAATGATAATCTCAATAAAAAGAGACAGTAGATGAACATATATTGACTGAATTATTTAAATATTTCCATACACAAAAGCATTATTAATAACCTTTACAGAATAGACTATTCCTGAGGAATATTCCTGAGAATATTCCTGAGGAATCTCACCATATGTAGAAAGACGGTTTTTTCAATAAAATATGGGTTAAAGAGAAGAGTCTATTGAAGGTGTCAACAAATTCAAATTTATTAATGACAAAAAGCAAACTTAAAGAATATTACAATATTATGCACCAACTAAAAATAACAAGAACATATTTGTAATTAGAGTCCCAGAAAGAGAGGATAGAGACAATGTTGCAGAAAAATATTTCAAGAAATAAAGGCTAAAATATTTCCAAATATGATGGAAAATATCAAGCTACAGGTCCTAAAAGCTCAAAATACCCAAAGAAAGTTGAATAGAAAAAAACACCACACCACCACATCATAGTCAAATTGCTAAAAACAAGTAACAAAGGAAAATATTAAAAGCAGATAGTGAAAAAAAAAGACATATTCCATAGAGAAGAATGGTATAACAATGGAAACTGGATTCTAGTCAAGTAGACAATGCAATGACGTTTTTTAAGTCCTGAAAAAACCCTCTCAACCCAGAGTTCTAAATCCAGTTAGAGTATTCTTTAAAAAAAAAAAAATGAAGAGAAAGCAAAGGCATGCTCATTTGGTCCATGATCAAAGAAGAAATCACAAGAGAAATGGGAACTTATTTTGAAAGGAATGTTAAGGAACACCCATTGTATAAAAATTTGTGGATACAGTTAAAACAGTAGTAAGAAGGTTATTTATAGCATTAAATGCTTTCTTTGAAGAATAAAGGTTTAAAATCAAGCTACTACCTTAAAGAGCTGTAAAATGAAGAGAAAATTAAACTCAAAGTAGAAAACAAGAAGGAGCAAAGAGTAGAAGGCAGTGAAGCAGCAAATAGAGAAATAAAAGAAGAAATCAATAAAGTCAACAGTTGGTTCTTAGAAAAATTTAATAAAATTGATAATTCCTTGATCAAGAAATAAAAGGGATATAATACAAATTACCAATATCAAGAATTGCACAGGGGACATCGCAAGAGACATTAAAATGATAATAAGAAAATTATCCATTGTCAATTTAGCTAAAAGGGATAATTAAAACATACCAAACGATCCAAGAAGAAAACATCTGAATGTCCTTATATTTGTTAAAGAAAGTGAATTTTAAATTAAAAAAACTTTCCAGAAAAGCTCTATGCCCAGTTGATTTCACTGGTGAATTCTACTAAACATTTAAGTAAGAAATGTTATCAACCATACATCATACATTTCAGAAAATAGAAGAGGAATATTTACCAGCTCATTTCCTGAGGGAAGCATAACCCTGCTATCAAAACCTGAAGAAAACATTAGGAGAAAAGGGAAATGCAGACCAATATCCCTCATGATCACAGGAACAAATATCATTGAAAAAATGACAAAACAAAGACAGTAATATATGGTAACACTAATATGCCATGACCTAATGTGAGTCATCTTAGGAATGCAAGGTTGATGAATACACTAAAAGGTCATTCAACATAAATTGTCACGTTCATAGATTAAAATAGAAAAAATGATAATCTAAATAGATGGACAAAAATTATTTGACAGAATTCAATATGCATCCATGGTAAAACATCTCAGCACACTAGAAGGAAAAGGGGACTTCCCCAATCTGATAGAAACAGCTATGACATACCTCCAAGTAGCCATCATATTTAGTGATGAAATATTGAACATTTCAGAGTTGGGAACATGGCAATGAGATCTGCCTTTAGTGTGTTTTCCCACATTTTACTGGATGTTTTAAGCCAGTGCAATAATTCAAGTAAGAGAGAAAGATTATATGGGAAGAAATAAAATGGCCTTTATGTGTCCTTTACATAATTGCACAGATAAAAACTGCTAAAGAAACTACAAGGATCGACAAGAACTAATAAATGAACCTAACAAGGTTACACAATATAAATTAGGTATATCTAAATCGATTGTATTTTTATATAGTAGTAAAAACAAAATGGAAAAGGAATTTAAATTTATTTACAAGCCATAAAGATGAAAATATTTGGAAGTAAATCTACCTAAATCTATAAGGTAGTCCTGAGGAAAATTAAAGAAGACACTAATAAATGGATAAACCATGTTCATAGATTAGAAGATTCCAATGGCTAAGATACCTATCTTCCCCAAATTAAAGTGTAGATTCACTATAACTGAGTCACGAACCCAGAAAGCTTTCTGATAAATTGACAAGTGATTCTAAAATTAGAATCTAAATGCTAAGAACCAAGAATAGCCAAAATAATTTGGAAAAGAAAAAAATGTTGGACACATTATACAACCTACTTTCACGATTTAATATAAAGGTTCAATAATCAAAGCACTGTGGTATTGGCTTTAGGATAGACAAACAGATCAATGCACAGAAATAGAGCCACACATAAATTGTCAGCTGATTCTTTGACAGAGGTGCCAAATTAATTCTACGCTGAAAATACAGTCTTTTTACTAATGATGCTGGAAAACTGGATGATAACTATTATGGGAAGATAATGAACTTCTATCCACACTTCTCAACAAAAGATTTATGGATCACAGACTTCAATGTAAAATTAAAACTATGAGCTTTGAGAAGATATCATAGGTGGATTTTTTTGTCATCTTGTAATAGACAAAGACTTCTTAGGACACAGAAAACATTGGTCATTAAAAAAATGATAAATTGGATTTCAAAACTTTAAAAATTTCAGTTTATCAAAATATACCATTAAGAAAATGCATACAAAGCCCCAGACTGGGAGAATAAATAATAAGTTGTACTTTTACATAATAATGATAGAGGAAGTACAATGAAAATAATATTCCATTTATATTATAATGTATAAAATATTTGAATTCCAGGCATAAACTTCTAAAAATGAAACAAAAGAAAAAAATAATTGGAAAGTCATACCTTATGCTTGATTGTATAGACTATAATAAAGATGACAACACTTCCTAATTTAGTAAAGATATTTTAATGTAAGACTAATTAATTTTTCTCAGGATATTTTAAATAACATCTTTAAATGGGATTTCCAAGCCAAGGAAACATGCCTTTGTTTTAAGTTTATTGACTATTTCTGATAGTGCATTTTTATCAGATTGGATTCTGGCAATCAGGAATTCTAAAATTGGTCTTTGATTTGTTAGCAGATATTCAAACAAACCTTCAAAAAAAGGTTAAGAATACTGGAATAAAAATTAGGCCATGAGCAGCCCCAAATACCATAACAAGAAACATAATCTTAAAAAATGTCCTGAAGATGTATGCTTTAGCTGCAGATAAAACACACACCCCTATTACTGTTGAAAGTGCACTTTGTAACACTGGATAGCCTAGCAGATACAACGCCTCAATTGTTTTTTGGTTTACTGAGGGCTTAGAACTGGAAACAAATGCATAAGAAATGTGTGCAGAAAAATCGAAAGAAAACCCTATACAAATGACAAGATTAATCATGGATATGGTATCAAGATTGACATTCCAGAATGCCATGAAACCTGTTACTCCCACAATCACAGAAGCAATAGCAAAAGTTACCCACAAGGAACACAGTGGGTGAGGAATTAACAATAAGGAAACAATGAACATAGCTGTTGATGCAACAATGACATTTCGAACAGTATTTTCTAATATTGCAGTATACTGATCAAAATATATGAATGCATGGTTATACACCATTAGGGGAATCTCGCACTTTTCAGCTTTGCTTCGTAACTGGGATAACATTGTCTTCTTATTGGTTGAAGAAGAAACACCCACAGTCTGAATGAAGCCCCGGGAAGAAATGATTTCTTGTGATGATGAAATGTTAATGTCATATGTAAAAAGTGGAAAATGTGTTAAAAAATTGGGCAAATTATTCATAAAAGTATCCTTATCATTTACATCTTGCTGGCTCTTTTCTGTATATTGCACATACTCTCGTAACCAAAACTCTGTAAGACTTTTATCTACATAGTCACTGTTTTCCAAATCTGACAGACATATTTCCAGTTTTGGCCTAACACCTTCATCCCAGTAGTTAAGAGTTTCTGTAACAATAACCATAACTCTGGGACCATAATCTGAAAAATATTCTTCTTCTACATTAAAATATGGTGTGATGTAGGAATCGTCACTTGCCAAATTTCGAAGGTCTAAACCTTCCTGCACATGGAAACACCCATAGATGCTACTTATGATGTACAAAATGTATACAAGCACTACAAAAAATTTGGACTCAGTTCTTGTGAGAAAAGGGCCAAAATAGTCTCGAAAGAACACATTCATTGGATGGACATCAGTTACTTCTTCGTCCGGGAGAGAATCACATGGGAGACAGCAGTATCTTTTTAATGAGGAACATTTTTGGTCAGGAGTTTCTGGCTTTTTCAACCAGCGTAGACAGACTCTTTCTCTTTTACCATCCAGGGCCATAAATGCCCCAAAACAGGTGATGTTATAGAAATAACAAAAGAGCAGGGTTGTTCCTGTATAGATGCAAAAGTACTGTACGGACCTGAAAGAGGTCATAATCCCTGTATAGAAGGCCAGGACGTTGGTGATGGTGGTAATTGTAATCGAGACTGCCACTTTGGAATAGACACTGGACAGACGCTGTTTTATGTTATCCACGAGGCTCGTCTTCTGCCAGGCAGAAATCATTATGAACATATCATCAACCCCGACACCTGTTAAAAAAAAAAAAAGAATCCATCTTCATACATATTAATATCCATTAAAAATTAAATGCATAAACTCAAACCATCTTCTTTGTCCATCTCTTAAGGTCTGATTTATCTCGCCCAATCTGTGCTTTGACACTGTGTTCTCTGTTGCCTCCTTTGGTTGCCTCTGAAGCCACACCAGAATTCAGCCCTTCCTCTGTAACAACTCTGGGCTTTGTACGTCCTCCTGTTATTTGTACGTAGCATGGGATAGACCAGATACTCTGCTCCGAGTCTTCGTGCAGGGCGTTTTAACGATGAGTCAGGAAACCTGTTGTGGATGTTAGCTGAAGCAGGATTAGCAATGTTATCCTTGATTCCATTGGATTATTTGAGAGACCATTTCCCCTCATAAACCATTTTACACAAATGTACAGACACATTGAGCCAACATTCTGTTGCTTAAAATATAAGCTGGACTTATCTGTTCTACAGTTAGCACCTAAGTATCAATGTGGTAGGATTTGAGAGGCACCGCATAGGACACACACACACACACACACACACACACACATCGTTTTCCTCCAAGCTTGTTTTTGATACCCAGAATGTTATCACTTAAACTTTCCCAGGTTAAGGCATTATTATTAAAATGCAAGTACTCTTGAGATCAGACACGTGCACCAAAGTAAATCTCAAGAATCCCTTGCATAGGGGCGCCTGGGTGGCTCAGTGGGTTAAAGCCTCTGCCTTCGGCTCAGGTCATGATCCCGGGGTCCTGGAATCGAGCCCCGAATTGGGCTGTCTGCTCAGCAGGGAGCCTGCTTCCTCCTCTCTCTCTCTGCCTGCCTCTCTGCCTACTTGTGATCTCTGTCAAATAAATAAATAAAATCTTTTAAAAAAAAGAATCCCTTGCATATTAATATCTACTAGGTAATCCTTTTCCATAAGGATGTTTCATGATGGAATAGAGAGGACAGAACATTTGAGGACTTTGAAATCACCACTGAAAACTTGGAAAGGAGGACTAGAAAGAAGAAAGGGGATAGTGAGGACAGCAAGAGCATTTGCAGATAAGTTTCACCTGCCTCAAGCTTTCTGCTAGGGTTGACACTACTTTCACCCATGTATATTGATACAAACTCAATAAAATAAACAAGGAAATATACAAGGTGGAATAAAATGCTGATCTCCACTTCAATTTGGGGGTATCTTCTCTACGGGAGGGTACTAGGAATTGCAACTTTGCCTCTAATCAGATGTTCTCTGGGTATGATCAAGCAGGCAGAAGGATCTAAATTAACATAAGGCTACACAGAATGTCACAAATGCATCCTGACATCCCATGGCTAGCGGCCTTGAGGATTTCAGTTGTACTCAGCTGGACAAAAGGGAAGAATCAGAAGTACTAAGGACCAAGAATGAACTCATTGATATTTACAAGGTATTTAAAAACTAGTTTTATTTATTTTTATTTTTATTTTTTTTAAGATTTTACTTATTTATTTGACAGAGAGAGATCACAAGTAGGCAGAGAGAGAGGAGGAAGCAGGCTCTCTGCCGAGCAGAGAGACAGATGCAGGACTCGATCCCAGAACCCTGAGATCACGACCCGAGTTGGAAGGCAGAGGCTTAACCCACTGAGCCACCCAGGCGCCCTAAAAACTAGTTTTATTATTTATAGAACCTTATTCAGAAATTGTCCTCACACACTTCTTGAGTTGCTTAAATCACACACACAGAGAGCCATTCACACTCCTGTGAATACACAAACTATACAATCCTGGTTTACATGAAATCAATTAGATACACCTTAACTTTGTTATTAATGGCTGTGGGGGGGGTGGTGAGTGACTAAGTATGGCTGTATACCAGGAAGAGATGCCCTGACATCCAGCATACAGCTCATCCACTGTCTCCCCTAGGAAACCAAATACTACCTCTTCCAAGCTCCTTATTTTCTCAAATAGAAACACCTTTGTTTTCTCATGCTTATTATAAAATAAATTCTGAAAGTACAGGAAAATACGGAGAAAAAATTTAAACAGCTGTAATTCCACCCTTCATTTTTACATATATCCATCCAGAATTTGCTCTATACAAATACACCAATACAACTATATCTTTCTATTTTGAACACCCTGTTTCATAACAAGCATTTTTCTGGTAGTGGTTATATATCTTATGTCTACCTTACATATCTTATAAATCTACCTCTTTCTAAGGACTGAATATGATTCACAATTTTAATATGCTACATTTGAGTTGCCCAATCCCATGTGATAGGGAATTAAATGGTTTTCAAAACCTTCCTGTTCTAAATAATGCCAAAGTGAATATGCTTTTACTTTTTGAGCACTTGTCCAATTATTAGGACAAATTCCTAGGAAGTGGAATCAGTAAGTCAAACACATTCCCTGTTTAATTTTTAAATCTTTTGATTTGCAAAACTGGACTAAAAAAAGGGTGTACCAGGTTACAGTTTTCCCCTAGCAGGATGAGTGTTCCATTTCCAAACAACCTTCCTTCAATCTTGCCGATATTCATTAATCCGATATGAAAACAAGGTGTCTCATTTTTGTTTTAATTTGTATCCCTTGGTTAATTGAGAGGTCAATTTTTTTTCTTATTATTTCTAGTAATTCATATTTTGGATTTGGGTGTGACCCATCTGTTCATGTCCCTTGTCTGTGGTTTTTCATATGGGGTGCTAGATTTTCTCCCTCTAAAGACACACAATTCAATTTTTTCTTTTTTCCTGTCACCTCATTTTGGATCTATAGAACCACCCAAATATAATTATTTTGCTTAATCTAACCTAAACTCCCTCCTTTATCTACCCCACACCCCCACATATACAACATGTAGCCTCATGTTTTGTTTTACTCACCCAGAATAAGAAATGGTGAATTTGCAACTATGATCACAAATGGCACCCCCATGTACAACATCAGGCCAAAGCCGCTCACCACTGCCAAGGCAGCAGAAATCACCCCAAAGGCTGCAGTCCACATTTTGTTACGTACGCAGTCCCACCTGTAAATTTGGAAGGAAAAATCATGGGATTTGTAGTGGTAGGTTCTATACTGAAATTCCATCAGTCTGTAACATTTTTGACTTGGACACCTGTTCAGAAGGCTCTTGGGCAGTAATTCCCATACTAGACTAGTGAAGACCTTTAATTCCCAGGCACTATCCCAGACCAAGTGGGAAAAAGGAGAGAGGGAACAGAAAAGCTATTTGAGCTTTTACAAAACTTTCTAGGTGATTCTTCTGCAGCTAAGCAAGCAACTACTCCACTGATTGGTAGTCGAGAACCACAGAGTTATACTAAAACACTCCTGATGGTTAATTCCACTCTGCTCTTCAAAGGGTATAAATGGACTACAACAGCAAAGGGAGGGCAAGCCTTAGCAGAGTAAGTATCCATATCCAGTGCTCTTTTCACCCAACCCTCGACTCCAGCTCACCGTAGATGCAAGCCTAAATAGCTCATGTATTTCAGAGCCAGTTCAGTATGTATTTTGGTTAGCAAAATGTAGAAAGACTCCTCCTAAGATGTTTTCAGGATTTTCATCTACTGCTGAAGTGGGCTCTAGAAAAGTTGCTACTAATTGCAAAAGAATTGGAAATGTAGTCCATTTAGAATAACAGCCTGGGCCTATTTCCCAGAAGTGGGAGTATATAGACACATTTTAAAGTATGAGTTCAGTACTTTACCTACCCAACAGCCACAACATTATACTTTTTTAAAAGATTATTTATTTATTTGTCAGAGAAAGAGAGAGGGGGGGAGCACAAGCAGGGGGAGTGGCAGGCAGAGGGAGAGCAGGCTCCCTGCTGAGCAGGGAACCTGATGTGGGACTTGACCCCAGGACCCTCTGATCATGACCGGAGCTGAAGGCAGATACTTAACTGACTGAGCCTGCCAGGTGCCCACCACATTACATTTTAAAATTTTAAAATTATATTTCACTTGTTTGTTAAGTGCTTCAAAACAAATGATTGATACACATCTCTAGACATTTTTAGTAGGAGAGACAAACAAAGTTTGGATTGAAACCTAAGAGTCAACTATGGAAACGGAAGCACTGATTCTAATACAGTAACAACATGACTAAAGACCTTTTACTGTTGTAACAGTAAAATAGCTAAACTTTCTTATTATAAAAAAGTATTCTACACCATGGTTGTAGCTCACTTTCTGTCAATCTACCAGTTCTAGGAGTTAAATTCAGGGCCCTAAATCAACCACACAGACAAAATTCCAGAGAAAAATAAGTTGCTTTGTTAGACTAAAATTTGACTATAATGAATACTTTCTTAAAACAATGTGGCTTATTTTTGTGTATGGTGTAAGAGAATGGTCGAGTTTCATTCTTCTACATATAGCTGTCCAGTTTTCCCAGCACCATTTATTGAAGAGACTGTCTTTTTTCCACTGTATATTTTTTCCTGTTTTGTCGAAGATTAACTGACCATAGAGTTGAGGGTCCATATCTGGGCTCTCTACTCTGTTCCACTGGTCTGTGTGTCTGTTTTTATGCCAGTACCATGCTGTCTTGGTGATCACAGCTTTGTAGTAAAGCTTGAAATCAGGTAACGTGATGCCCCCAGTTTTATTTTTGTTTTTCAACATTTCCTTAGCGATTCGGGGTCTCTTCTGATTCCATACAAATTTTAGGATTATTTGCTCCAGCTTTTTGAAAAATACCGGTGGAATTTTGATCAGAATGGCATTAAAAGTATGGATTGCTCTAGGCAGTATAGACATCTTAACAATGTTTATTCTTCCGATCCAAGAGCATGGAATGGTCTTCCATCTTTTTGTGTCTTGTTCAGTTTCTTTCATGAGTGTTCTGTAGTTCCTCGAGTACAGATCCTTTACCTCTTGATTATGTTTATTCCCAGGTATTGTATGGTTCTTGGTGCTATAGTAAATGGAATCGATTCTCTAATTTCCCTTTCTGTATTTTCATTGTTAGTGTATAAGAAAGCCACTGATTTCTGTACATTGACTTTGTATCCTGCCATGTTGCTGAATTGTTGTATGAGTTCTAGTAGTTTGGGGTGGAGTCTTTTGGGTTTTCCATATAAAGAATCATGTCATCTTCAAAGAGAGAGACTTTGACTTCTTCATTGCCAATTTGGATACTTTTATTTCTCTTTGTTGTCTGATTGCTGTTGCTAGGACTTCTAATACTATGTTGAACAAGAGTGGTGAGAGTGGGCATCCTTGTCGTGTTCCTGATCTCAACAGGAAGGCTGCAAGCTTTTTCCCATTGAGGATGATATTTGCTGTGAGTCTTTCATAGATAGATTTTATGAAGTTCAGGAATGTTCCCTCTATCCCTACACTTTGAAGCATTTTAATCAGGAACAGATGCTGGATTTTGTCAAATGCTTTTTCTGCATCAATTGAGAGGACCATGTGGTTCTTCTCTCTTCTCTTATTAATTTGTTCTATCACATTGATTGATTTGCGAATGTTGAACCATCCTTGTAGCCCAGGAATGAATCCCACCTGATGGTGGATAATCTTTTTAATGTGTTGTTGGATCCTGTTTGCTAGGATCTTGCTGAGAATCTTAGCATCCATATTTATCAGTGATATTGGTCTGAAATTCTCCTTTTTGGGAGGGTCTTTGCCTGGTTTGGGGATCAAGGTAATGCTGGCTTCATAGAAAGAGTCTGGAAATTTTCCTTCTGCTTCAATTTTTTGAAACAGCTTCAGGAGAATAGGTGTTATTTGTTCTTTGAAAGTTTGGTAGAATTCCCCAGGGAATCCATCAGGTCCTGGGCTCTTGTTTTTTGGGAGGTTTTTGATCACTGCTTCAATCTCGTTACTAGATATCGGTCTATTCAGGTTGTCAATTTCTTCCTGGTTCAATTTTGGAAGTTTATAGTTTTCCAGGAATGCATCCATTTCATCTAGGTTGCTTAGCTTATTGCCATATAACTGTTGATAATAACTTCTGATGATTGTTTCTACTTCCTTGGTGTTAGTTGTGATCTCTCCCTTTTCATTCATAATTTTATAAATTTGGGTTTTCTCTCTTTTCTTTTGGATTAGTGTGGCCAATGGTTTATCAATCTTACTGATTCTTTCAAAAAACCAGCCTCAACTCTATGGTCAAATAATCTTCGACAAAACATAAAAAAATACTGTGGAAAAAAGACAGTCTCTTCAATAAATGGTGCTGGGAAAACTGGACAGCTATATGTAGAAGAATGAAACTCGACCATTCTCTTACACCGTACACAAAAATAAACTCAAAATGGATAAAAGAACTCAACGTGAGACAGGAATCCATCAGAATCCTAGAGGAGAACAGGCAGTAACCTCTTCGATATCAGCCACAGCAACTTCTTTCAAGATATGTCTCCAAAGGCAAAGGAAACAAAAGCGTAGATGAACCTTTGGGACTTCATCAAAATCAAAAGCTTCTGCACAGCAAAGGAAAGAGTCAACAAAACAAAGAGGCAACCCACGGAATGGGAGAAGATATTTGCAAATGACAGTACAGACAAAAGGTTGATATCCAGGATCTATAAAGAACTCCTCAAACTCAAGACACACAAAGCAGAATATCATATCAAAAAATGGGCAGAAGATATGAACAGACACTTCTCCAATGAAGACATACAAATGGCTATCAGACACATGAAAAAATGTTCATCATCACTAGCCACCAGGGAGATTCAAATTAAAACCACATTGAGATACCACCTTACACCACTTAGAAAGGACAAAATTAGCAAGACAGGAAACAACATGTGTTGGAGGGGATGTGGAGAAAGGAGAACCCTATAACACTGTTGGTGGGAATGCAAGTTGGTGCAGCCACTTTGGAGAACAGTGTGGAGATTCCTCAAGAAACTAAAAATAGAGCTTCCCTATGACCCTGCAATTGCACTACTGGGTATTTACCCCAAAGATACAGATGTAGTGAAGAGAAGGGCCATCTGTACCCCAATGTTTATAGCAGCAATGGCCACGGTTGCCAAACTGTGGAAAGAAGCAAGATGCCCTTCAACGGACGAATGGATAAGGAAGATGTGGTCCATATACACTATGGAGTATTATGACTCCATCAGAAAGGATGAATACCCAACTTTTGTAGCAACATGGACAGGACTGGAAGAGATTATGCTGAGTGAAATAAGTCAAGCAGAGAGAGTCAATTATCATACGGTTTCACTGATTTGTGGAGCATAACAAATAGCATGGAGGACAAGGGGAGATGGAGAGGACAAGGGAGTTGAGGGAAATTGGAAGGGGAGGTGAACCATGAGAGACTATGAACTCTGAAAAACAATCTGATGGTTTTGAAGGGGTGGGGAGGTGGGAGGTTGGGGGTACCAGGTGGTGGGTATTTGAGAGGGCACGGATTGCATGGAGCACTGGGTGTGGTGCAAAAACAATGAATACTGTTACGCTGAAAAAAAAATTAAAAAAATTAAAAAAAAACAATACTGGCTTATCTATGAAAAACCCACAGCGAATATCATTCTCAATGGAGGAAAAACTGAGAGCTTTTCCACTAAGATCAGGAACATGGCAGGGCTGTCCACTATCACCACTGCTATTCAACATAGTACTAGAAGTCCTAGCCTCAGCAATCAGACAACAAAAGGAAATTAAAGGCATCCAAATCGGCAAAGAAGAAGTCAAACTATCACTCTTTGCAAATGATATGATACTCTATGTGGAAAACCCAAAAGACTCCACTCCAAAACTGCTAGAACTTGTACAGGAATTCATTAAAGTGTCAGGATATAAAATCGATGCACAGAAATCAGTTGCATTTCTCTACACCAGCAACAAGACAGAAGAAAGAGAAATTAAGGAGTCGATCCCATTTACAACTGCACCCCAAACCATAAGATACCTAGGAATAAACCTAATCAAAGAGGCAAAGAATCTATACTCAGAAAACTACAAAATACTCATGAAAGAAACTGAGGAAGGCACAAAGAAATGGAAAAATGTTTCATGTTCATGGATTGGAAGAACAAATATTGTGAAAATGTCTAAAGGAATCGACACATTTAATGTAATCCCTATTGGGGAATGTTGAAAAAGAAAGCCAAAGTTGGTGGCATCACAATTCCGGACTTCGAGCTCTATTACAAAGCTGTCATCATCAAGACGGTATGGTACTGGCACAAAAACAGACACATAGCTCAATGGAACAGAATAGGGAGCCCAGAAATAGACCCTCAATTCTATGGTCAACTAATCTTCGACAAAGCAGGAAAGAATGTCCACCGGAAAAAAGACAGTCTCTTCAACAAATGGTGTTGGGAAAATTGGACAGCCACATGCAGAAAAATGAAATTGGATCATTTCCTTACACCACACATGAAAATAGACTCAAAATGGATGAAAAATCTCAATGTGAGACAGGAATCCATCAAAATCTTTGAGGAGAACATAGACAGCAACCTCTTTGACCTCAGCCGCAGCAACTTCTTCCTAGAAACATCGCCAAAGGCAAGGGAAGCAAGGGCAAAAATGAACTATTGGGACATCATCCAGATCAAAAGCTTTTGCACAGCACAGAAAACAGTCAACAAAACCAAAAGACAACTGACAGAATGGGAGAAGATATTTGCAAACGACATATCAGATAAAGGGCTAGTATCCAAAATCTATAAAGAGCTTAGCAAATTCAACACCCAAAGAACAAATAATCCAATCAAGAAATGGGCAGAGGACATGAACAGACAGTTCTGCAAAGAAGACATCCAGATGGCCAACAGACACATGATAAAGTGCTCCACATCACTCGGCATCAGGGAAATACGAACAAAACCACAATGAGATACCACCTCACACCAGTCAGAATGGCTAAAATTAGCAAGTCAGGAAATGACAGATGCTGGCAAGGATGTGGAGAAAGGGAAACCCTCCTACACTGTTGGTGGGAATGCAAGCTGGTGCAGCTACTCTGGAAAACAGTGTGAAGGTTCCTCAAAAACTTGAAAATAGAGCTACCTTACAATCCAGTAATTGCACTACTCGATATTTACCCTAAAGATACAAATGTAGTGATCCGAAGGGGCATGGGCACCTAAATGTTTATAGCAGCAACGTGCACAATAGCCAAATGATGGAAAGAACCTAGATGTCCATCCACAGATGAATGGATAAAGAAGATGTGGTATATAAATATACAATGGAATACTATGCAGCCATCAAAAGAAATGAAATCTTGCCATTTGTGATGACGTGGATGGAACTAGAGGGTATTATGCTGAGCGAGATAAGTCAATCAGAGAAAGACAATGATCATATGATCTCCCTGATATGAGAAAGTTGAGAGGCAACATGGGGGACTTGGAGGGTAGGAAAGGAATAAATGAAACAAGATGGGATTGGGAAAGAGACAAACTATAAGAGACTCTTAATCTCACAAAACAAACTGAGGGTTGCTGGGGGGAGGTGGGTAGGGAAAGGGTAGTTGGGTTATGGACACTGGGGAGGGTGTGTGCTATGGTGAGTGCTGTTAAGTGTGTAAACCTGTTGATTCATAGACCTGTACCCCTGGAGCTAATAATACATTATATGTATTATAAAATAAAAAAATAAAAAAAATAAAATATAATAAAAAATATAAAAAATAATAAAAAAATAAAAAATAATAAAAAAAATACTGGCTTATGGCAGTTTAAAAGAAGAAGGTAACAAAGATGAACTCTGAAATCAGAAAAATTAAGGAGGATAAAAGTTACATATGACACATTTATTTCCATTCCCTCTTTCAAGTTTCTGGATTTTTTGGTATAAATTTTCCAGAGGGTGGGAGGTATGATTTTAATTGCTGAGTTGACTTTCTTTCAACGACCTTTATTTTATTTTATTTTTATTATTTTTTCAAATATTTTATTTATTTATTTGACAGACAGAGATCACAAGCAGGCAGAGAGGAAGGCAGAGAGAAAGGAGGAAGCAGGCTCCCCACTGAGCAGAGAGCCCGACGTGGGGCTTGATCCCAGGACCCTGAGATCATGGCCAGAGCCGAAGGCAGAGGCTTTAACCCACTGAGCCACCCAGGCGCCCCTCAATGACCTTTATTTTAATGTTCAATAGACCACGGAGGAAAAAATTTGAAGGTGAACACTGTAGGAGTTTGGTGAATATGTTTGCAGATATTCCAGTGTCCTAGAAGGATTTGGTTTTAAGCAGTTTATCAGAATGACCTAGGAGAGTCTTAGAACTTTAGATTTCCTGGAATCTAGCTCTGCAGATTCTGATACCATAAGTTTGTAGGGAAGCTGCAGAGTCTGAATGTCTAAATCTTTCCTCATATGATTCCAGTGCTCAGGCCTATTTGGGCATCACTGACAGCAAGATGGCCCATCCTCTGAATTTTTAATTCACTTAGCAGACAAGGGCTAAACTAGAAATTATTGTCCTTAGAAAACAATCTGTAAGTTTGGTGAGAGGTCCTTATCTTCCTTGAAAGGTAATCATGTCTCCCATGAGTAAACAATAATTTCCAGTGTATTTGAGAAGGGAAAGATTTTCCCCAGATTGTTTCAGAAACTGATCGAATATTTGGGGTAAGTTTTGACCTTTCCAAAATGTTAGACAAGTTTGAAATAGTCTAGAAGCTCAACATACCACTACTGTGCTGTAGAATGAGGTTCAGGTTAGAGCATAAAATTGGAAAAGTCTTACTATTGTTCTTATGACTTCACTGTAAGACAATAAATATTGAACCCTAAAATGTGTTCGAACAAGGCTTCTGTGTGAGGCAAATGCAGGTATGCAAGGAGTAGCCTTCCTGTGTAAGGATCGGAGACAAGCAGGGTGTGGGCAAGGTTTCAGGGACTGTCTAGGAGGCCCCACCAGAACAGAGAGAAGAGATTCTCTGTGATAACAGAGGGAGAGGAGTGGGAGGTGTCTAGGAAACTTAGAAACACTCTCACAGGAGAATGGGTTTTATTTTTGATACCAGAAAAGGCATGAATTGAACCATCATGGCAACATCTTTAAGTATTTTCCTACTCCTTTTCCTCTTCTCCTTGGGCATGCTCCATCCAGGAGCCAACTTAGCAAGATGAGAAGTAGGAAGAAAAGTGCTACAAGAGGACTGGTGAGTCCCTTTTTTCCCCATTAAGGACTGTCCCAGGCAGCACACTCTGGCTAAGAGTGTTGGCAGCGTGGGGGTGTGGGAGAACCTTAGCTTCAAATCTAGTTTTTTTGCTTTTTTTTTTAATTACATGATTTTGTTTTATTACCTGGACATGGACATTTTAATTCAGACTAGAGGATTTTGTCTTACCTAAGAATGACCACAAAAGTCACAGGGCCTGCCTGAGTTTTCATGGGGCAGAGGAAGAACTGCTCTACCTACAAAACTTAAAGAGAACAGAGGGAGACAAAAATAAAGTTGCTGTATGTTTATACCTCGTGAGTCCTATGTGTTCAGTGTGTTGGTTACAAACACATAAAGTCTTCAAAGACACATAAATATAAATCATTTTCTAATTGCCTTTGGTACAGGATTTATTTTGTGTATTACTGTCCATTGTCATTTGTAAAGATAAGCAAGAATTGTCAAGTAGACAAGCTTTTGAAATATAGATTTTCAAACTGACCCCCCAGAGACTTGATTCAATAGGGCAAGGCCTCAGAATACATAGACTTAAGAGTTGTCTCTGTGACTCTGCTGTGAGAATCACTGGAATGATATAATCTGTAGTGTTCTTTCTACACCTAAATTCTTTTATTTGTCGATATTTTTCACATTTTAGCTTTCTGATCACAAGAGACTAAATTAACCCTAAGGCTTAGATAACGATTTTTAAGTGCTTAACAAGATAAAGCCCACATCAGAACAATGAAGATATCTAAGTCAATTAAATTAAAGATTATTTTTATATAGTTAAAAGTACTAGTTCAAACTTAGAAATAAGGACTTGTTGTTTAGTTCTATCAGCATATCTGCCTCCAAATGGTCATAAATTGGCAAATATGTAAGGTAAAAAAATACACCAAGTCAAACAAAACTGGCCATAATTTCTTTTTCTTTTTTCTAAAGACTTTATTTATTTATTTGTTAGAGAGAGAGAGAGGGAGCACAAGCAGGGGGAGTGGCAGGCAGGGGGCGAGGGAGAAGCAGGCTCCCTGCTAGGCAGGGAGCCCATGTGGGACTCAATCACAGGATGCTGGGATCATGACCTGAGCTGAAGCCATATATTTAACTGACTGAGCCACTCAAGTGTCCCTAACCACAATTTCTTTATTTCTTTTTACTCTTCTATGTGATTGTACACTATTGCTAATGGGGAAAAAAGTTTAAAAAAATGAGAGTTTAGTGTTAGATGTCAACAGAACCTGGGTAGGTAGTTCCCAAGTCTCATGACTCCACCCAACCCCCAGAAATATAGAAAAACAAGCATATATTTTCAGAATTCTGTAAACTCTGGAAAATAGTCAAATGCTTACAACAAGTAAACAAATGTTGAATAAAAGGTGGGGAAGCACTTCAAAATTGTTGAAAAATTTTATAGTGATTTTACATGCCATGTCTCTCTCCCTCTCTAGTGTAGTAGAAGTCTTTTTTTTTAAATTTTATTTATTATAAACATATATTTTTATCCCCAGGGGTACAGGTCTGTGAATCGCCAGGTTTACATACTACACAGCACTCACCATAGCACATACCCTCCCCAATGTCCATAACCCCACCCCCCCAACCCCTCCCCCCATCAACCCTCAGTTTGTTTTGTGAGATTAAGAGTCACTTATGGTTTGTCTCCCTCCCAATCCCATCTTGTTTCATTTACTCTTCTCCTACCCCCTTAAACCCACATGTTGCATCTCCTCTCCCTCATATCAGGGAGATCATATGATAGTTGTCTTTCTCCGATTGACTTATTTCGCTAAGCATGATACCCTCTAGTTCCATCCACGTCGTCGCAAATGGCAAGATTTCATTTCTTTTGATGGCTGCATAGTATTCCATTGTGTATATATACCACATCTTCTTTATCCATTCATCTGTTGATGGACATCTAGGTTCTTTCCATAGTTTGGCTATTGTAGACATTGCTGCTATAAACATTCAGGTGCACGTGCCCCTTCGGATCACTACGTTTGTATCTTTAGGGTAAATACCCAGCAGTGCAGTTGCTGGGTCATAGGGTAGTTCTATTTTCAACCTTTTGAGGAACCTCCATGCTGTTTTCCAGAGTGGTTGCACCAGCTTGCATTCCCACCAACAGTGTAGGAAGGTTCCCCTTTCTCCGCATCCTCGCCAGCATCTGTCATTTCCTGACTTGTTAATTTTAGCCATTCTGACTGGTGTGAGGTGATATCTCATTGTGGTTTTGATTTGTATTTCCCTGGTGCCGAGTGATATGGAGCACTTTTTCATGTGTCTGTTGGCCATCTGGATGTCTTCTTTGCAGAACTGTCTGTTCATGTCTTCTGCCCATTTCTTGATTGGATTATTTGTTCTTTGGGTGTTGAATTTGCTAAGTTCTTTATAGATTTTGGACACTAGCCCTTTATCTGATATGTCGTTTGCAAATATCTTCTCCCATTCTGTCAGTTGTCTTTTGGTTTTGTTCACTGTTTCCTTTGCTGTGCAAAAGCTTTTGATCTTGATAAAATCCCAAAAGTTCATTTTTGCCCTTGCTTCCCTTGCCTTTGGTGATGTTCCTAGAAAGATGTTGCTGCGGCTGAGGTCGAAGAGGTTGCTGCCTGTGTTCTCCTCAAGGATTTGGATGGATTCCTTTCTCACATTGAGATCCTTCATCCATTTTGAGTCTATTTTCATGTGTGGTGTAAGGAAATGATCCAATTTCATTTTTCTGCATGTGGCTGTCCTATTTTCCCAACACCATTTATTGAAGAGGCTGTCTTTTTTCCATTGGACATTCTTTCCTGCTTTGTCGAAGATGAGTTGACCATAGAGTTGAGGGTCCAATTCTGGGCTCTCTATTCTGTTCCATTGATCTATGTGTCTGTTTTTGTGCCAGTACCATGCTGTCTTGATGATGACAGCTTTGTAATAGAGCTTGAAGTCCGGAATTGTGATGCCACCAACTTTGGCTTTCTTTTTCAATATTCCTTTGGCTATTCGAGGTCTTTTCTGGTTCCATATAAATTTTAGGATTATTTGTTCCATTTCTTTGAAAAAAATGGATGGTACTTTGATAGGAATTGCATTAAATGTGTAGATTGCTTTAGGTAGCATAGACATTTTCACAATATTTATTCTTCCAATCCAGGAGCATGGAACAGTTTTCCATTTCTTTGTGTCTTCCTCAATTTCTTTCATGAGTACCTTATAGTTTTCTGTGTATAGATTCTTAGTCTCTTTGGTTAGGTTTATTCCTAGGTATCTTATAGTTTTGGGTGCAATTGTAAATGGGATGGACTCCTTAATTTCTCTTTCTTCTGTCTTGTTGTTGGTGTAGAGAAATGCAACTGATTTCTGTGCATTGATTTTATATCCTGACACTTTACTGAATTCCTGTACAAGTTCTAGCAGTTTTGCAGTGGAGTCTTTTAGGTTTTCCACATATAGTATCATTATCATCTGTGAAGAGTGATAGTTTGACTTCTTCTTTGCCGATTTGGATGCCTTTAATTTCCTTTTGTTGTCTGATTGCTGAGGCTAGGACTTCTAGTACTATGTTGAATAGCAGTGGTGATAACGGACATCCCTGCCGTGTTCCTGACCTTAGCGGAAAAGCTTTGAGTTTTTCTCCATTGAGAATGATATTTGCGGTGGGTTTTTCATAGATGGCTTTGATAATATTGAGGTATGTGCCGTCTATCCCTACACTTTGAAGAGTTTTGATCAGGAAGGGATGCTGTACTTTGTCAAATGCTTTTTCAGCATCTATGGAGAGTATCATATGATTCTTGTTCTTTCTTTTATTAATGTGTTGTATCACATTGATTGATTTGCGGATGTTGAACCAGCCTTGCAGCCCTGGAATAAATCCCACTTGGTCGTGGTGAATAATCCTTTTAATGTACTGTTGAATCCTATTGGCTAGTATTTTGGCGAGAATTTTTGCATCTGTGTTCATCAAGGATATTGGTCTGTAGTTCTCTTTTTTGATGGGATCCTTGTCTGGTTTTGGGATCAAGGTGATGCTGGCCTCATAGAATGAGTTTGGAAGTTTTCCTTCCATTTCTATTTTTTGGAACAGTTTCAGGAGAATAGGAATTAGTTCTTCTTTAAATGTTTGGTAGAATTCCCCCGGGAAGCCGTCTGGCCCTGGGCTTTTGTTTGGAGATTTTTGATGACTGTTTCAATCTCCTTACTGCTTATGGGTCTGTTGAGGCTTTCTATTTCTTCCTGGTTCAGTTGTGGTAGTTTATATGTCTCTAGGAATGCATCCATTTCTTCCAGATTGTCAAATTTGTTGGCGTAGAGTTGCTCATAGTATGTTCTTATAATTGTCTGTATTTCTTTGGTGTTCGTTGTGATCTCTCCTCTTTCATTCATGATTTTATTTATTAGGGTCCTCTCTCTTTTCTTTTTGATAAGTCTGGCCAGGGGTTTATCAATCTTATTAATTCTTTCAAGGAACCAGCTCCTAGATTCGTTGATTTGTTCTATTATTTTTTTTGGTTTCTATTTCATTGATTTCTGCTCCGATCTTTATGATTTCTCTTCTCCTGCTGGGTTTAGGGTTTCTTTCTTGTTCTTTCTCCAGCTCCTTTAGGTGTAGGGTTAGGTTGTGTACCTGAGACCTTTCTTCTTTCTTGAGAAAGGCTTGTACCGCTATATATTTTCCTCTCAGGACTGCCTTTGTTGTGTCCCACAGATTCTGAACCATTGTGTTTCATTATCACTTGTTTCCATGAATTTTTTCAATTCTTCTTTAATTTCCTGGTTGACCCATTCATTCTTTAGAAGGATGCTGTTTAGTCTCCATGTATTTGGGTTCTTTCCAAATTTCCTCTTGTGATTGAGTTCTAGCTTCAGAGAATTGTGGTCTGAAAATATGCAGGGAATGATCCCAATCTTTTGATACGGGTTGAGACCTGATTTAGGACCGAGGATGTGATCTATCTGGAGAATGTTCCATGTGCACTAGAGAAGAATGTGTATTCTGTTGCTTTGGGATGAAATGTTCTGAATATATGTGTGATGTCCATCTGGTCCAGTGTGTCATTTAAGGCCTTTATTTCCTTGTTGATCTTTTGCTTGGATGATCTGTCCATTTCAGTGAGGGGAGTGTTAAAGTCCCCTACTATTATTGTATTATTGTTGATGTGTTTCTTTGATTTTGTTATTAATTGGTTTATATAGTTGGCTGCTCCCACGTTAGGGGCATAGATTTTTAAAATTGTTAGATCTTCTTGTTGGACAGTTCCTTTGAGTATGATATAGTGTCCTTCCTCATCTCTTATTATAGTCTTTGGCTTAAAATCTAATTGATCTGATATAAGGATTGCCACTCCTGCTTTCTTCTGATGTCCATTAGCATGGTAAATTCTTTTCCACCCCCTCACTTTAAACCTGGAGGTGTCTTTGGGTTTAAGATGAGTTTCTTGTAGGCAACATATAGATGGGTTTTGTTTTTTTATCCATTCTGATACCCTGTGTCTTTTGATTGGGGCATTTAGCCCATTAACATTCCGGGTAAGTCTTGAGAAATATGAATTTAGTGCCATTGTATTGCCTGTAAGGTGACTGTTATTGTATATTGTCTCTGTTTCTTTCTGATCTACTACTTTTAGGGTCTCTCTTTGCTTAGAAGACCCCTTTCAATATTTCCTGTAGAGCTGGTTTGGTATTTGCAAATTCTGTCAGTTTTTGTTTGTCCTGGAAGCTTTTAATCTCTCCGTCTATTTTCAATGATAGCCTAGCTGGATATAGTATTCTTGGCTGCATGTTTTTCTCATTTAGTACTCTGAATATATCATGCCGGCTCTCTCTGGCCTGCCAGGTCTCTGTGGATAAGTCTGCTGCCAATCTAATATTTTTACCATTGTACGTTACAGACTTCTTTTCCCGGGCTGCTTTCAGGATCTTTTCTTTGTCACTAAGACTTGTAAATTTTACTACTAGGTGACGGGGTGTGGACCTATTCTCATTGATTTTGAGGGGGGTTCTCTGAACCTCCTGGATTTTGATGCTATTTCCCTTTGCCATATTGGGGAAATTCTCTCCAATAATTCTCTCCAATATACCTTCTGCTCCCCTCTCTGTGTCTTCTTCTTCTGGAATCCCAATTATTCTAATGTTGTTTCGTCTTATGGTGTCACTTATCTCTCGAATTCTCCCCTCGTGGTCCAGTAGCTGTTTGTCCCTCTTTCGCTCATCTTCTTTATTCTCTGCCATTTGGTCTTCTATATTGCTAATTCTTTCTTCTGCCTCATTTATCCTAGCAGTGAGAGCCTCCATTTTTGATTGCACCTCATTAATAGCTTTTTTGATTTTAAATTGGTTAGATTTTAGTTTCTTTTATTTCTCCAGAAAGGGTTTTTATATCTCCCGAGAGGGTTGCTTTAATATCTTCCATGCCTTTTTCAAGCCCGGCTAGAACCTTGAGAATCGTCATTCTGAACTCTAGATCTGACATATTACCAATGTCTGTATTGATTAGGTCCCTAGCCTTTGGTACTGCCTCTTGTTCTTTTTTTTTGTGGTGAATTTTTCCACCTTGTCATTTTGTCCAGATAAGAGTATATGAAGGAGCAAGTAAAATACTAAAGGTGGGAAGAAACCCAGCCAAATCAGAAGAGATCCCAAATCGTGAGGGGGGAGAAAGGGGATAAATAGAGGTTCAGAAAGGAAAAAAAAATTAAAAAAAACTGATAAAGAAAAAATATAAAAAGGAAAAAATATATATATATATATATTAGATAAACTATTTAAAAAACGTTAAAAAAGAAAAGGGTAAAATTTAAAAAAATTTAGCAGAAGAAGAGAAAAAAAATTGAAAATTAAAAAAAAATTAAATTAACTGCAAGGCTAAAGAATCATGGGGAGAAAGCCATGAGTTCCATGCTTTGCTTTCTTCTCCTCTGGAATTCCGCCGTTCTCCTTGGTATTGAAACTGCACTCCTTGGTAGGTGAACTTGGTCCTGGCTGGGTTTCTCGTTGATTTTCTGGGGGAGGGGCCTGTTGTAGTGATTCTCAAACGTCTTTGCCCCAGGCGGAGTTGCACCGCCCTTATCAGGGGCCGGGCTGAGTAATCTGCTCGGGTGCTGGGTTTGCTTTCGGGAGCTTTTGTTCCCTGAGCACTTTCCGTAGAGTTCCAGAGGACGGGAATGAAGATGGCGGCCTCCCAGTCTCCAGCCCGGAGAAGCCGAGAGCCCGGGGCCCCACTCCTCAGTGCGCCCTCAGAGAACAGCGCCCAATTTCTCCTGTCACCCGGGCCTCCGGCCGCGCTCCGAGCTGACTGAGTCTGCGACCGGTTCAAGGTAACCCCACACTTAGAGCGCACTCTCGGCTCTGTCTCTGTAGCCGGCTTCCCTGTTCTAATACCGGTAAGCTCTGCGACACTCAGACACCCCTGATCCTTCTGTGACCCTGCGGGACTGAGGCCATGCTGACCCCTCGTAGGCTTCACCCCGGTTAAGCCTCTGGAGCGATGTCCCCAGCGGAACAGACTTTTAAAAGTCCCGATTTTGTGCTCCGTTGCTCCGCCGCTCCTTGGAGCCGGCCCCTCCCCCCGCGGTCTATCTTCCCGTCGCTTTGGATTCACTTCTCCGCCAGTCCTACCTTTCAGAAAGTGGTTGATTTTCTGTTTCTAGAGTTGTTGTTCTTCTTCTCTTCGATCTCCCGTTGGATTTGTAGGTGTTTGCAATCTTTAGATAAGCTATCTAGCTGATCTCCCGCTACCTGGAGTAGTCTCAGCCTGCTACTTCTCCACCATCTTGACTCCTCTCTGTAGTAGAAGTCTTAAAGCGGCAGTGACCATAAAGTGACAGATGTATTAAAGTGGCCACAGCCTCAAGGTGGCAATAGCATTAAGGCAGCAGCAGTCTTAAAGCAGTAACAGCTGTGTTACCAGTATGGAACCAATTCTAAGCTTTCACCTAGGGCTGATCCCCAGGCACAGTGTAAGCTTTGCTAAGTGTTGAAGGAGGGTCTAGGCATAGAACCATGTTGCAAAAATTGGGAGAGCTCCTTGCATCCGGGGAAATCTATGTCAAGACACTAACTAAACAAAAGCTAAGGTACAGAAACTTCAGTGATTACAAAAACAATAATTACAGTCTTTACAATAATAGTTTGGGAAATTCACTAAGAAAATGGACTACTACAGTCTTAAATAAACACATTAAAAAACAACAGAGAACTCTAGGAAATCTGATTTGAAGTTAAGTTTCTACCAGTTTAATGTAGATTGTTTTAAATTGAGAATTGTAAATCTCCATGGTAACACTAAGGAAAATCTCACAAAGTCACTGCCAAAGGGAATGACAAGAGAATCAAACAGCTCACTAGAAAAATAAAAACTAAACATTCAAGAGGCATAAATGGATGAAATGAGGGGTAAAAAAGCTAAGATATACAGAATACAAATAGCAAAATAGCAGAAGTCCTTCCTTCTCAGCAGATATTTTATTTCATTTTATTTTTTAAGATTTTATTTATTTATTTACAGAGAGAGATCACAAGCAGGCAGAGAGGCAGGCAGAGAGAGAGGAAGGGAAGCAGGCTTCTGCTGAGCAGAGAGCCCAATACAGGGCTCCATCCCAGGATGCTGGGATCATGACCTGAGCCAAAGGCAGAGGCTTTAACTCACTGAAACACCCAGGCGCCCCTCAGCAGTTATTTTAAATGTAAATGGATTAAACTCTCCAGTCAAAATGTAGAGATTGACAGAATGGATAAAATAGCATGATTCAACTATGTGGTGTCTACACGAGACTCTAGATTCAAAGACATAAACAAATTGAATGTTAAAGGATGAATAAAGATATTCCATATGAATAGTAACCAAAGGACACCAGGGGTGGATATACTGATATAAGACAAAACAAACTTTATTTTAAAAATAGTTAAAAGAGACAAAGAAGGACATTATATATTGATAAAAAGGCCAATTCATCAAGAGGATTTAAATACTACAAACACATGCACCACCAGTAGAGACCGAAAATACATGAAGCAAATATTGACAGACTTGCAGAGAGAAATAGGTAGCTCTACAATAATAGTTGGAGAATTCAATATACTTCTTTCAATAATGGATAAAACATCCAGGCAGATACTCTATAATGAAACATAAGACACTATATTTATATTTTATTTTTATTTATATTTTATTTATATTTTATTTATATTTATATTTATAACACTATAAATCAGTTCGACTTACAGATATACATAGAACACTCAACCCAATGATAGCAGAAAATACATTATTCTCAAGCACACATGAATCATTCTCTGGAATAGATCATATGTTTGGTTACAAAACAAGTCTGAAATTGTAAAAATATTGAAATTATACAAAGTATCTTTTCAACTAACAATGGAGTGACCCTCCAAATCAAAAATAGAGGGAAAGCTGGATAATTCAAAATGTATGGAAATTAACTCTCTATTTAATAACTAATGGGCCAAAGAACAGATCACATGGGATATTAGAAAATACTTAGCAATAAATGAAAACAAATACACAGCATACCAGAACTTACTGGATGTAGTGCTCACAGATAAATTTATATTACATTAAAAAAGAAAAAGATCTTAAGTCACTTTATGGTATTAGACCTCTCGTAGAAATAGAAACAAAACAAAACCCAAAGCTAACAGAAGAAAGGAAGGAAATGAAAGATTAGAATAGGAAAAAATAAAACTAAGTAGAGAAAAAAAAAGGAGAACCAACGAAAGTAAAATTTGGCTATTTAAAAAAAAATCAGCAAGTTGACAAACCTTTATCTAGAGTGACAAAGAAAAAAGAAGATCCAAATAACTAAATCAGATATGAAAGTGAAGATATTACTACTGCTTATAGAGAAATAGGAAGGATTATTTTAAAAAATACTATAAACAACTTATACCAACAAATTAGGTAACCTAGATGAAATGCACAAATTCCTAGAACCACGAACAAATGACATAAACTGACTCACGATGAAATAGAAAATCTCAACAAACATGTAACAAGTAAAAAGATTGAATTAATAATCAAAAACCTTCCAAAAAAGAAAAGTCCAAGACCAGATCATTGTACTGGTGAATTTTACTAAAGATGTAAGGAAGAATTAACAGCAATCATTCTCAAATCCTTCCAAAAGATTGAAAAAGGAACACTAATACTAATGCAAGATAAAGACTACAAGATGAAAACTACAGATCAATATCTCTTATGAATATGGATGCAGATGTCCTTAATAAAATTCTAGTAAACACAATTCAATAGCACATTAAAAGGATTATACATCATGACCAAGTAGGATTTATCCCAGGAATGCAAGAGAGGTTCAACATGGGAAAATCAATCAATGTAATATACCACACTAATAAGACAAAGGATTAAAACTATGTGATCATCTCAACAGATGCAGAAAAGGCATTTGACAAGACCTAATACCCATTTACAATAATGTGGGAGGCTGCAATAAGGCTTGAGACGAGGACCAAACCAGGCCCTGACTTGTGCCTCCTTTAAAGTCCGAATAACCTAACAAAAGGTTTAGGACTGGAAAAGTTGAGTAGCACTGAGAAAGGGTCTGTGCTATGTGTTGTGCGCTCGCCTATGTGACTTCCCACACGCTTGCTAAACAAATGAAAACAATTCGGTTGGGGTCATAAGTTCATGGCTGGTCCTTGCTGCCCTAGTACAGCCCATAAATTACTTTCAGGTTTGCTGTATCAATACAGAACAAGTGTACTGGCATCAGCCATTTGGTGTCATGAGGTCTGCTTATAGTGGGAACTCGTGGTTGTTTAACTAGACACAGATGTATTGCTTCTCCTATTGTGGGAACTCGTGGTTGTTTAACTAGACACAGATGTATTGCTTCTCCTATTGTAATATCACTATATATATGGCCTTAATGCTTTGAATAAACTTAGCACTGTTGGACATCCTCCTCAGTGCTCCTCCTGCCCCATCTCTCTGCTTCTCGAGTTCTTTTCTTCATCCTCTTACCCTCACATTCCTGGTCGATTTGTTGTGCCAGCTGCGACACAATAAAAATACTCAAAAAATAAGGAATGGAAATGAACTTCCTCAAAATGATAGGTGCATTTATGAAAACTGCATAGCTAACATTATATTCAATAGTGAAAGACTGAAAGATTTCCCTCTAAATTCTGGAACACGAGAAAGATGCCCATTTTCACCAATGACACTCAACACTGAAATAGAAGTGCTAGCCAGAGCAATTAGATAAGAAAAAGCAATAAAAGGAACTCAAATTGGAAGTGAAGAATGTAACTATTCCTTTTTACAGATTATATGATTCTATACATGAAAATTTCATATAATCCACAATAATACTAATAGAGTTAATAAACAAGTTGAGCAAAGCTGCAAGATACAAGATCAACACACAAAAATCAGTTGTGTTTCCATTTATGTGCAATGAACAATCCAAAAAATGACATGAAGAAAGCAATTGCATTTACATAGCGTCCAAAAGGATAAAATACTTAGAAATAAATTTAACCAAGGAAATAAAAGACTAAAAATTACAAAAAATTGGCAAAAGAAAATAAAGACCTAAGTTAATGGAAAGACATCCTTAGTTCATGGGGAGGAAGAGAGTGTCCTCTCTTCCAAACTGAGATTGTTCAGATGTCAATCTCACCTAAAGCAACCTATAGATTCAACATAATCTTTATTACAAAATGCCAATGGCCTTTTTCTTTTTTTAAGAGATGGAAAAGTCAACCCTCAAATTCATATGGAATTGCAAGAATCCCTGGATATCCAAAATAATCATGAAAAAGAAGAAAAGAATTGGAGGACTGAGATTTCCAGATTTCAAAACTCACAACAAACCTACAGCAACTAAAACAATGTGGTTCTGACATATCAACAGACATGTAGGCTAATGGAATAGAATTGAGAGTCCACAGAAATAAACCCATATATCTACAGCCAATTGATTTTTGACAAGGATGCCAAATGCAGTCAACTGGGAAAGAACAATCTCTTCATCACATGGTACTTGGACAACTAGGTTTCCATATGTGCAAAAATGAAGTTAGACCTCTACTCACACCATATACAAAAATGAACTAAAACCAATCAACAACTTAAATATAAGAGCTAAAACCATAGGAGGTTTTCACTTCTTAGAAGGAAACAGGGCAAAGGTACATGACCTTGGACTTGTCAACAGATTCCTAGATGTAACACCAAAAGCATAAATAGCAAAAGAAAAATGGTAAAAGATAAATTGGATTTCTTCAAAATTAAAAGCTTTTGTGCATTAAAGACATTATCAAGAAAGTGAAGAGACTGTATGAAAGAGTGGGAGGAAATATTCATAAATCATATATCTTTTCTTGAGAAAGAAAGAGAAAGCGAGCAAGCAAGAACATGAGCAGGGAAGAGGAGCAGAGAGAGAGAGAGAGAGAAAATCTTAAGTGGGCTCCAGCCCAGCACCAAGCCCAACTCAGGGCTTGATCTCACCACCCTGAGATCATGACCTGAACTGAAACCAAGAGCTGGATGTTCAACCAACTGAGCCACCCAGATGTCCCTACAAATCTGATAAAGGTTTAATATCCAGAATACACAAAGTACTCATTAACAACAGGACTCAACAACAAAAAGACAAACAACCCAATGAAAAAAAATGGGCAAAGGACTTGCATAGATATCTCTCCAAAGAAGACAGGCAAATGGCCAATAAGCACATGAAGATACTTAACATCATTCATAATTAGGGAAATGTAAATTAAACAACACTTTGCTACTACTAAGATGTCTGTCATCAATGTTGGTGAGGATGTGCAGAAATTAGAACCCTTACCCACTGCTGGTAGGGTGTAAAATGGGGGTAACCTCTGTGGCAAGTGGTTTGGCACTTCTTGGAAGAGCTAAACACAGAATTACATAACTTGCCAATTCAACTCCTAGGAATATATTGAAAACAGCAGCTCAGACAAATATTTGTATACCCGTGTTCACTGCAACATTATTCACAAAAGCCAAAAGGTGGAAACATTCCAAGTGCCCAACAACAGATAAGTGAATAAACAGCACTGTTTATATATGATGAAACATTAGTCAGGAAAAGGAATGAAGTTTTGATACATGCTACATCATAGTTGAACCTTGAAAACATTATGGTAAGTGAAATAAACCAGTCACAAAAGAACAAATATTGTATGATTTCACTTAGATGAAATCTCTAGAATAGGCAAGTTCGTAAAAATAGAAAGTAGATAAAGATTAACTGGGGGGGCAGGGGAAGGTTGTATGTGGGTGGCTCAGTCGGTTAAGCATCTGCCTTTGGCTCGGGTCATGATCCCAGGGTCCTGGGATCGCTCTGCATGGGGCTCCTTGTTTGGGGGGGAAGCCTGCTTCTCCCTCTCTTACTCCCCCTGCTTGTGTTCCCGCTCTTGCTGTCTCTGTCAAATAAATAAATAAAATCTTAAAAAAAAGTTAATAGGGATTGGGGTGTGGGGAGGCCATGGTGGGTTACAGGCTGAGACTTATACAAATTGTTTGAGGTGATGAAAAATGTTCAGAAACAGATAGTTGTGATGGTTGTACAACAGTGTGAATCTAATTAATACCACTAAATTGCACACTGAAAAATGATTGAAATGACATATTTTATATCTTCTATATGTATTTCACCACACACAAATATTTTTTAAAAGAGTTAAACAACTACTAAAACTGTTTTACCTGTAGCATGATATGATTGCGAATAATATGATTAGAAGGTATGCCAAGTGAAACAAAGGGATCACTGTCATAGAAGTGGCTTGAAATTCCAGTTGTCTGGAAAGTGATGTAAAGTAGACCACCTGCCACAGAAAATATACCCAAGTAAATAACTTTTCATTCCAATATTTGTGTGTAAGTGACAAAAACTACTGAAACACTACAGCTTATTCATTGAAACGACATGTTAAAATTTGTGGACTATGACTTTAGAATAAAGAGGACAACATAGATTTGCTTCTTCCCACAATCTATGGCATGGTTTCCAAAGTCTCTTGCAAAAACCCAAAGTTTAAAACTCCTGAATATACAAAATCTGAGTTCTATATAAGACCGTGAAGTCATTAATAGCCACAGAAAAGTGTCGCTTTTTCTAAATTTCATTAGGATGTCGACTTTTACTATTTTAAGTGCATTGATATTTCAGAAAGATCTGGTATTCAAAGGCTTTTTCCAGTAGCTGTCTCACTTTACCAGGCTTATTCACAAGTATTAAAGGGCTTGCTGGCCCAACATTACAGGATGGTTAGCATGTGTCTGGCACTGTGCTAGAATTTACTCAGAAAATGCTAAGCTAGTTCTTTTTTCATAAACACCATGAACTTCTGCTTGAAGGGTTTTTTGTTGTTGTTGCATTTTTTGGGTTGTTTGGGTTTTTTGTTTTGTTTTGTTTTTAATTTCAGTGAACTCCAAACAAGTTTTAGGGAGCTCCCCCAAACAGCAAAGACTTTAACTAAAAGTAGGAATTTCAAAGTCATTTGACTAGGAAACCTGATGATCAATGTCTGTATGGAACAGACCTACCTTGAGGATGTAGAATTTGTGTTTTCCACCAACATTACTAAGGATTTAAGATTTGTAGCATCCTTTGATGTATGAGATTAAGGACATTGATTTAAGTACCAAATAGAGTAGAGCACTCCCAGCTACAAGGCAAGGACTCCATCAAATAATTGGGGAGTGCTACTCTTAGGATCCTTATTCCTCCCACCTTCTCCTGGCCTCCCTCTAAAGCCCAGCCACCAGGTACCTGGATCTTCGTCAAGGCCAGACTCTTTTCGATGTTGCTAAGTTGGTTCAGGAAATGGATCAGCCACATCTTGCTAAGCTCGTTGACCTCGCCATCCTCAGTCTTCAGGAAGTACAGTAGCCGCATGGCCTTGGCCCTCACGAGTAACTGGTTCTTTCCCATCCTCTTGCCTAAAAATGTTCCTCCAATGGTCCCGGCCAGGTAGATGGGCTGGCCTGTTGGGTTGAATATTGGGAAGGTGACGCTTCCCAGGTCGAGGTTTTTGTTGCTCTGCCAGACAGCCAGGAGCGGGTTGGAGGGAACGCAGAAATCCTCGTTCTTAGCGCACACCTGATCGTAGCGGGTCTGGGTTCCGTTTTCCTTGGTCACATACAGATCCTGTATCACAGCATCCAGTTTACTAATTTCTTCCAGGATTTCTTGTTCCAGCACGGAGGTGGTGTTGGAGACCGCCAGAATGCAAGCGAAATTGACTTCAGTGCTCTTCCTGGAGATGGAGAAGTGGTAAGAGTCGTTGGCGGTGAAATGTCCCTGCACAAAGCGCCGCTCAGCCTTGGCGGGGCTCCCGATGGGGGTGTACTGCTCCTCCAGGTTTTCCTCTTTATCCTTGGGTAAGTAAATCAAGCCGGTGCCCAGAATGGCCGTCAGCGCAATGGGCGCCAGCAGGAAGATCCAGGGGTGCGAGCCCACCACCCACCCCAGCCTTCCCAAGGCGCGGGAGAGGGGCTTCTCCAGGCAGTCGGTGTGGCAACGGGGTCTCTCCGACCGCTGATTTTCCGACCATGACCTTGAGCGTGACCTTGACACCGGCAGGCCTGAAGGCCCCCTCGCGGACCCCGACTGGGAATAGGACGCCTCAAGGGACTGCATGCGCTGGCCCGAAGCCCAGTGAAGCCTGGGTCCCCGTCCTTGACTTGACCGCAGGGGCCGCTCTGACTGGGGCTTGGAGGCGGGGAGCGGCTGTGCCCGCGGGCGCGCCTCCCCCTCCGCCGGCCTCCCGGAGTCCGGCCCGGGCTGGGCCTCGGCTTTCTGCCTCGCCTCGGGCTGCGGCCTCCACAGAGGCTCCGGCTCCGGCTCCCGCTCCGGCTTCTGGGCTGCGGACTGGGGCCCGGCCTCTGGCGCAACCTTGGAGGGGCTGAGGCTCATTTCCGGGAAGGCGAGGCCACGTTCTCACTCCGGGCGGCCGGCGAGGCGGCAGCGGCTGGACGGAGCGCCCATCTCACCGCACCCGACGGTTTCCTGGAGAAGTTCTAAGCGAGTCTGTTTGAGCTCCGGCTGCTCGCGCCCCGACCCTGCAGGCTTCGGTGCGGAGCACGTGTTTGGACCCACGGCCCGACTGGCCCCAAATGTGCGTGTGGCGCGCCCGTGCCCTCCGGAGTCGAGTTAACACAGAAACACTTCTTAAAGTAAGATGCGTGCCTGTTGTACAAGACTTACATTTGGGGGGGAATTTGGCTTCCACACACACACACGCACACACACACACACACGTTCTAGCCTTTCGGGGATCATCCAGTAACACAGTTCTTGGGTAAGGTGAGCCTGGTACACTGAATTTATTATTTTTATCAAACCGAACATAAACATTCTCCTCGTAAAAAGTTAGAAGGCAACATGTAGAATGAAAAGTGAGTGTTTATCTTTGGTCTGTTCCACAGTTCCCAGGATGGAGGGACCCCTGTGTTCATGTCACCATTTTCATGAAAGTCCTCCCCTACCTTTTAACGTGCAGGCGACCAAAGGCAGGCGGGTGGTGAGCGGGTCCTAGAATCAGGAAAATTGGTCGCCGTGTTGTCCGTGGTTGGCGGTCACTTAGCATTGATTGTGGTTGTGTTTTTAAGTGCGGAGATACCGCGTTTTAACGAAATCTCCAGATTCTAAGAATATCAAGTCCAAGACTTTGAGGAAGATATCTTTAACAATATTTTAAAGAAGAGGAACCGATTTGAGAATTCCATTTGTTAAACCATATCTAGATTATGGCGAGAATGGCGCAGCTCTTGTCCTAAACATTTAGGATGAAATGTTAGAGGGAGGGTGTTCACAAGTACTCTGTTGTGCAAAACCAGGGCCTTTTACTGCCCATCTTTATGGTATTTCTTTAGCACAACATCAGCGTGGTTTTTTTTTTTTTTTCATTCTCAAAACACAACCCCTAAACTTCTACAATTGCTCATAAATCAGCCACCGTGAAGTACTAAATTCTATAGAAAAATATGTACCTCGAGATTTGATTTTACTGTTTCTTCATTCTAGTTTACTAATTCTAGATTATTTAATTTTACTAATCTAGTTATGTAGATTACTAATGTTTATATGGGTTTAGAAGGTCAATAAAAAATATCACTAATAGTTATTCCCCACCAGTTTTTCTGTATCATTTCATAAAAGGAATTTGACATTTTTAAAATGAGCTCATCTGGGCGCCTGGGTGGCTCAGTGGGTTAAGCCGCTGCCTTCGGCTCAGGTCATGATCTCAGGGTCCTGGGATCGAGTCCTGCATCGGGCTCTCTGCTCAGCAAGAAGCCTGCTTCCCTCTCTCTCTCTCTCTCTCTGCCTGCCTCTCCGTCTACTTGTGATCTCTCTCTCTGTCAAATAAATAAATAAAAAATCTTTAAAAAATAAAATAAAATAAAATGAGCTCATCTGCTATATTTGAGTTGTGAAAGCTTTTCATATTGGTTTTGGAGCTCTAGACTATATCCAGTACAGCCAGAACATGGCCTAGAGTCACATGTCTTAAGTGACAAGTCTCTTAAGTTGCTTCCTTTCAATTCACACAACACTCTGGCCTTTAATCTGAGAATGGTGTCTACTTTGTCAGGATTGGATTCTCCATACTTTGTAAAGTGCCTTCTGGATGAGAAGGGGGTGGGTATTGGGAATTCAAGAATATAGTTTAGGACCTAAAATTTTATCTAGGCTACTTCTTATCCATCTTCAGTCTAGGTAAAATTAAACAGGCAAAGCATTACCTTTTCTTTACCTCTTATCGCTATGTGGACTCCATTTCCTTCTGTTCCCCAGTCCTTTCAAGCAGCCCCATTTTTTTCCCATTTTTTTCTCTTCCCCCCATTTCTCCTTTTGTAAGTCTCATTCTCTCAGGTTAGCCAAACTGAGTTTGGTATAAATAAAGGGCAGTTGCCCATTATTTTTTATTTAAAAAAAATTTTTGCCCATTACTATGCATGAGATGCTTCTCTTTTAACTGCGTATTTTAGTTACTGGTTAATCTGTTTCCTACACTTGAGTATGAGCCCCTCAGAGACAAGGAGGACCTCTTGTTTTTGTTGTTCAGAGGACACTCTAAGGTTAGTCATAACTTAGGTGCTACTGCTTGTCTTTCCACAGCTCTAGAAATTATAAAGTTCAAATACGGCAGAAATAATAATGGCTGAAGTGTATTCTGTAGATCCTGTACGTCTGCTCAGATGCCTGTGTTCTGAAACACCAGGTATCATTTTGCGACTTTTCACTGCCCTATCTTAAGCCTTTTACCTTTTCCTTTGCTCCTTGTTGAAATTAAAACAGTATAGCTTTCCTCCTAACTTTTATAATAATCTATCACAGAGTGTTATGAAGTCACTCAGTTTTCCTTTTTCTAGATTGAAATCTAAAGGTTTAAAAAATTGATTGGCCATTGAGAAGAGGCTGTAAAACTGAGAGATGAATAGTTAAGAAAGAAACTGAAAAGGGACAGCAGTAAGAACTGATCATGAATGTAGTGTTGGGGAAGAAAAAAAATTTTTTTTTTTTTTGGTGAGAGGGAGAGAGAAGGAACAGAAGAAGAGGGAGAAAGAATCCCAAGTATACTCCATGCCTAGTGTGGAGCCTGACTTGGGGCTCCATCTCACAACCCTGAGATCATGACCTGAGCCAAAATCAAGAGTAAATATTTAACTGGCTGAGTTACCCAGGTGCCCCAAGAAACATATGGTTAAAATGCATGTACACATAATGGTAGAGTGGTAGACTTTTATACTAATGGTCTCCAATGAATCATGGCTCCCAGTATTTTTTACTTTTCGTGGTTCCCTCCCACATTGGCAATGTGACTTACTTGGTCCCATGGGACATCAGCAACTGTGACACAAACAGAAGGTTGATAAGTACTTATGCATTTGGGATTTGCCTTCTTGGAAGCAAGAGAACTCAGGTCTTTATGGACTTGGGGTTCACAATGCTGATGGTAAAACTTTGAAGTAGTTACTTTATCATTGACCTTCATTAAATTCCTTTTTATATAGTAAGGTGAATCTCTCATTTTCTTTAGTATAGTGATGCCCAAAAATATGGCTTGGGAAATAGCAGAAGACAAGCTGGAGAATGCTTGAGAGAAAGAAAAATAGAGATTTCCTTAAAGGAATTGCTGGAATTTGGGAGAACAAATTAGACAGAACAGGGAAGTAGAGATCTTGAAGGCTGTAGTCAACATACAGAAAGGAAAACACAGCAACAATAACCAGACTTGACAGGGGACTTTAAAGGGACAGGGAATAATTAAAAATTAATAGGTTAGAGAGAGTGACTAGAGTCTTAAAAAATATAACAGAGAAAACCAGACTAATGCCCCTAGAGGGAGCACAAATCCAGGAGATAACTGAGTAACTGCAAGTGCCCTTGGAGATTTTCCCTTGAAGAGCAGGAGAGCTAGTCAGAGTGGTTACAAAAAATCTGAACAGACTTTTAAGTCTAGAACAAGGACAATTAAATTAGACCCTTTCATGTATTATTAAGTCAGTCTCGAAGCAATAAAGTTATTTAGGTAAAGATTTTTGTATCTCTTGGGTCCTAGGGGACCAAGAATTTCTTGAGTTAAATCTTCTCCAAAGAGAAACACAGGAAAGAGGAGAAGTACTACAAGGAACTAGGAGGGACCAAATCGATTGACCTGGGCCCGATGGCTACTGGGAGAGTATGAATTTTTCCAATGGAGACAAAGGTGGGCAAGATTCGGTAAACTGTGGGTGGTTTTGATCATTCAGTAACTCCCTGGCTTTATATTTCTGTCCTGTGGGAACCTTCCTAAAACAAAAATGGAAGACTATGTTAACAAAGCAATGTCTGAGCCCTAAACCAAGGGGAAATAATGAAGGGAGAACACTCAGTCTCACCAAACAGGACTGCTGGCAGGTTTTTGATAAGAAAAGGGATCACTGTGAGGGGCAGGATAAGATTTGTAAAATTAAGGGAACCTTCTTAAAAGAGTAGGGAAATGTATCCTGGAAGAGCTTGGTCATAGATCTCTACCACAGAAAACAATGTGAGAAAGGGAAGATCTTCTGCATCCCATTGAAGTCAAGTAACTTCTTAAGACTATAGAAAATCCAAAAGCCGATTAAGGTTAGTTTTTTGGGGGAGAGACCATGGCAGAAGTATTGAACCTCATTATAGGCCCTGAGGGGCATAGGCTTCAGGAGCATGAAGAACAGATTCTGTTCAGGAATCTGCTGAGAATGACTCTACAGCTGAAATGGATGTGGGGACCCCAGTGGAAAGTGACCCTAAGACACAAGTTCTAGGGCCCACATAAATTCTGCTCAAACAGGACTAGACAGAATACACACTCAATCAAGGAGTATGTGGTCTACACGGGAGTGGAAATGAAGCTGTTTTGGATATTTTTCAAGGAATTCTGGCATCCTAGTTAAAAGTATGGACTTTGAGGCTGATACGCTTGGGTTCACCGCCCAGCTCAACTTCTTACTACCTGTGTGTTTTGGGCAAGTTACTTAACCTCTCTCTGTCACAGTTTCCATTTGTCAAATGGAGAAGATAATACCTTGCTATCAGGGTTCTTAGGATTAAATTATTTAAAACATGTGAAATTATTTAAAACACATGAAATTCAATAAGGACTATTGTTAGAAATATTTTCATCATTGAGTGGGACTTCTTGTTTGTTTTAGTTTTATACCTTTATGGAGGTAAGGAAAGTTTGCTATAAAGTATTTTTTTCATGAATGAGTTAAATTTTCATCAAATCATGTGTGTTAATCTATTGGGAAGAATATAGGGAGTCTCTCCTTCTATGCATGTGGCAAATGGTATTATTACTGTTTTTTAATCTTGAAAAAATGCTTGAAAACCCTAAATGTCAGAATATAATGCAGTTTCGTTTTATTAAAGTTTATATAGCATTACTACATTCATGTTGAGGTGAGATTGGCCTCTAATTTTCTTTTATTGTCCAATTTGGGTAACAGTGTTATACGAGCCTTATAAGAATGGATTTCTTTCTATTCTCTGCAAAAGTTTATATGAGACAGAAGTAACCTGCCCCCCCCTTTATTTTATTTTTCCATCATGGTAAGTGTACTCTTTAATACCCATCACCAGTTTCACCCATCTCCCCCCCCACCTCCCCTCTGGTTATCATCAGTTCTCAGAGTTAAGACTCTGTTTCTAGGGGCGCCTGGGTGGCTTAGTCATTAAGCGTCTGCCTTCAGCTCAGGTCATGATCCCAGGGTTCTGAGATTGAGCCCCGCATTGGGATGGAAGTCTGCTTTTCCCTCTCCCACTCCCCCTGCTTGTGTTCCCTCTCTCACTGTGTCTGTCTGTCAAATAAATAAAATCTTAAAAAAAAAAAAAAGAAACCCTCTGTTTCCTGGTTTCTTTCTCTCTTGCTCTTTTTTTCCCTTCGCTGGTTTTTGTTTCTTAAATTCCACATATGAGTGAGATCGCATGGTATTTGTCTTTCTCTGATGGCCTTCTTTGGCTTTGCTCACCATTAGACTCTCTAGCTCCATCCATGCCATTGCAAACAGCAAGATTTCATTCTTTCTTATAACTGAATAATATTCCATTATGTGTGTGTGTGTGTGTGTGTGTGTGTGTGTGTGTGTGTGTGCGCGCGTGTATGTGTGTCTGTGTATCACTTCTTTACCCATTCATCTGTCGATAGACATTGGGCTGGTTCCTTACTTGGCTATTGTAAACGATGCTCTAACAAGCAGGAGGGATGCATGTATCCTTCTGAATCAGTGTTTTTGTATTTTGGGAGAAATACCCAGTAATACAATTACCGGATCATGGGTAGTTCTATTGTTAATTTTTTTTGAGGCACCTCCATGCTCTTTTGCATGGTGGCTGCGCCAGTTTGCATTCCCACCAACAGTGCAGAGGTTTCTTTTTCTCCACATCCTTCTTAACACTTGTTTCTTGTGTTTTTGATTTTAGTCATTCTGACAGATATGAGGTGACATCTCATTGTCGTTTGATTTGCATTTCCCTGATGATACATGATAATGAGCATCTTTTCATGTGTCTGTCTGCCCTCTGGATGCCTTCTTTGGAGAAATGTGTGTTAATGTCCTCTGCCCATTTTTTTTTTTAAGATTTTATTTATTTATTTGACAGAGAGAGATCACAAGTAGACGGAGAGGCAGGCAGAGAGAGAGAGAGAGGGAAGCAGGCTTCTTGCTGAGCAGAGAGCCCGATGTGGGACTCGATCCCAGAACCCTGAGATCATGACCTGAGCCGAAGGCAGCGGCTTAACCCACTGAGCCACCCAGGCACCCCCTCTGCCCATTTTTTAATCAGATTATTATTTTTTTTTGGGTATGGAGTTGTATCTTTATATATTTTTATATTTATATATATTTATATTTTTATACTTACATATCTTTTGTATTTATATATGTTTATCTTTATATTTATATATCTTTATATTTTATCTTTATATATCTTTGATATTTATATCTTTACATATATATAAAGATATTTATGTATCTTTATATATTTCAGATACTAACCCTTTATCAGATAGGTCATTTGCAAATATCTTCTCCCATTCTGTAGGTTGCTTTTTAGTTTTGTTGATTATTTCCTTTACTGTACAGAAGCTTTTTATTTTGATGTTGTCCCAATAGTTTACTTTTACTCTTATTTCCCTTGCATCAGGTGACATACCTAGAAAAGTGTTGCTACAGCCAATGTCAGAGAAGCTACTACCTTTGCTCTCTTCAAGGATTTTTATGGTCTCAGGTCTCACATTTAGGTCTTTAATCCATTTTGAGTTTATTTTTATGGATGGTGAAAAGAAGTAACCCAGTTTTCATTTTTTTTGTATGTAACTGTCTAGTTTTCCCAGCACCATTTATTGAAGATACTGTATTTCCTCCACTGTATATTCATTCCTCTTTTATTGAAGATTAATTCATCATATGGTTATGGATTTATTTCTGAGTTTCCTACTCTATTCCATTGATCTATGTGTCTTTTTTTATGCCAGTACCATACTGTTTTAATTACTACCACTTTATAATGTAACTTGGAATCTGAAATTGTCATGCCTCAAGTTTTGTTTTCCTTTTTCAAGATTGCTTTGATTATTCAACAACAATTTGATTATTCAAAACAATTTGTTTTGTCTTTTTTCTAGATCCTTTAGGTACAAGTTAGATTGTTTATTTGGGATTTTTTCATGCTCATTGAGTCAGGCCTCTATTGCTATGAACTTCCTTCTTAGAACCACTTTTGCTGCACCCCAAAGATTTTGGATCATTGTGTTTTGATTTTCACTTATTTCTATGTAATTTTTTATTTCTTTTGTGGGTCTTTTGTGGTTCCATACAGATTTGAGGATTGTTTGTTCTAGTTCTGTGAAAAATGCTGTTGATATTTTGGTAGAGATTGCATTACATCTGTAGATTGCTTTGGGTATATAGACATTATAATAATATTTTTTCTTCCAATCCATGAGCATGGATGCCTTTCTATTTCCATCATGGTAAGTGTACTCTTTAATACCCATCACCATTTTCACCCATCCTCCCCCACCCACCTCCCCTCTGGTTATCATCAGTTTGTTTTCAGAGTTAAGACTCTGTTTCTGTATATAGACATTATAATAATATTTTTTCTTCCAATCCATGAACATGGAATGCCTTTCTATTTCTTTCTATTTCAGAGGTCTTTCACCTCTTTGGTTAAGTTTATTCTTAGAATGTGAATGGGATTGTTTTCTTAAGTTCTCTTTGAGCTGCTTCACTCTTGACTTACAGAAATGCAGCAGGTTTCTGCACATTGATTTTACATCCTGCAGCTTTACTGAATTCATGTATCAGTTCTGGTAGTTTTTTGGTGGAGTCTTTAGGATTTTCTACATTTCACATAAGCCCTTTATTATAGTGAGTTTATGTTCCTGGAGACCTACTCTATAGGGAGTTTTTATCATGCATGGATGTTGTACTCTGTTATGTGTTTTTTCTGCATCTATTGAAATGATCATATGGTTTTCATCCTTTCTCTCAACGATGTGACATATCATGTTGATTGTTTTGGGACTATTGAACCACCTTGCATCCTGGGAATATCCCACTTGATTATGCATATGATTTTTTTTTTATTAATGTACTGTTGGATTCAGTTTGTTAATATTTTGTTAAGGACTTTTGCATCTATTTTCATGAGAGATCCTGGCCTGTGTTTCTCTTTTTTGTAGTGTCTTTATCTGGTTTTGGTATCAGGGTGATACCAGCTTCATTAGAATGAATTTAGAAGTTTTCCTTCCCTTCTATTTTTTGAAATAGTTTGAGAAGAATAGGTATTAACTCAGCTTTAAATGTTTGGTAGAATTTGTCTATGAAGCTGTCTGGTCCTTTTGTTTTTTTGGAAGTTTTTTGATTATTGATTCAATTTCACTGCTGGTAATTGGTCTGATCAAATTATCTATTTCTTCTTGTTTCAGTTTTGTTTTTATATGTTTCTAGGAATTTATCCATTTCTTCTAGATTGTTGAATTTGTTGGCATATAGGCTTTCATAATACTCTGTTAAAATTATTTGTATTTCTGTGGTGTTCATTGTTATTTCTTTCATTAGTGATTTTGTTTATTTGGTTTCTTTCTCTCTCTCTTTCTTTCTTTTTTTGATGAGTCTGGCTAGAAGTTTTTTATTTTGTTGACCTTTTCAAAGAATCACCTGCTGGTTTCATTGACCTGTTCTTTTGTTCCTTTTAGTTTCTATATATTTATTTCTGTTCTGATCTTTATTATTTCCTCCCTTTTGCTGGGTTTGAATGTTGTTTTGTCTTTTTTCTAGATCCTTTAGGTACAAGTTAGATTGTTTATTTGGGATTTTTTCCTGCTCATTGAGTCAGACCTCTATTGCTATGAACTTTCTTCTTAGAACCACTTTTGCTGCACTCCAAAGATTTTGCATCATTGTGTTTTGATTTTCATTTTTTTCTATGTAATTTTTTATTTCTTCTTTTATTTCTTCATTGACCCATTCATTGTTTAGTAGCATGTAATTTGACCTCCATTGCCTTGGCTGGCGTGACAAATTGACCAGGAAAATGTGAGGGTAAGAGGATGGTGAAAAGAAATTAAGAGACAAAGAGATGGGGGCAGGAGGGACACTGAGGAGGATGTCCAACAGTGCTGATTTTATTCCACATCTTATAAGCATTTATAAGGCAGACCACAATAGAAGGAGAAATACATCAGTATCTAGTCAGATGACCGTAAGGTCCTATAGCAAGTTTACATTAATTACAAGCAAACTTCGTGATGCCAGTTTGTCTCGGCTAAAGCCATTAGCAAGACAATCAACCAGGGAGTGGGTTATGGGAGGTACAGGAACAACAAGGACCAACTCAGAACTCATGACCCTGACCACATTGTTCCCTTCTGTAGGGAGAGTGTGTGGGAAGTCACGTAGGCGAGTGCACGACATATAGCAGAGACCCTTTCTCAGTGTTACTCAACTTTCCCATCCTTAACCTTGTCAAGGTGCCCGGACTTTGAAGGAGACACAAGTCAGGGCCTGGTTTGATCCTCGACTCCAACCATGCCGTAGCCTCCAACACTCCATGTATTTGTGCTCTTTCCAAATTTTTTCTTGTGGTTGATTTCTAGTTTCATAGCATTGTGGTCAGAAACAACACATGGTATGACATATTTTTTTGAATTTGTTGAGACCTGTTTTGTGGCCTAATGTGTGATCTATTCTGGAGAAAGTTCTATGTACACTTGAAAAGAATGTGGTATTCTGCTGTTTTAGGATGGAATGTTCTGAATGTCTATTAAATCCATCTGCTCCAGTGTGTCGTTCAAAGCCACTGTTTCCTTGTTGATTTTCTGCTTGGATTATCCACCCATCGATGCATGTAAGGTGTTAAAGTCCCCTTCTATTATTATATTACTATCAATTATTTCCTTTATGTTTTTATTAATAGATTTATGTATTTGAGTGCATAAATATTTATAGTTGTTATGTCCTCTTGTTGGATTGTCACTTTTATTATACAGTGTCCTTCTTTGTCTGTTACAATCTCTGTTTTAAAGTCTGTTTTGTCTGAAAAAATTAAAATAAAAAAAATAAAGTCTGTTTTGTCTGATTTAACTATTACTACTGTGGCTTTCTTTTGACATCCATTTGTATGATAAATGTTTCTCCATCTCCTCACTTTAAATCTGCAGGTGTTTTTTGGTCTGAATTGAATCTTTTGTAGGCAGCATACAGCTGGGTCTCTATGCACCATATGTCATTTGGTTGGAGGCTTTAGTTTGTTTTTATTCAAAGGAAGTATTGATAGATACATATCGATTGCCATTTTGTTGCTTGTTTTATGGTTGCTTCTATAGATTTTCTTTGATCTTTTCCTCTCTTGCTGTCTTTCCTGATTTGTTGGCTTTCTTTAGTGATATTCTTGGATTCTTTTCTCTTTATTTTTTGCATATTGATTAGTGGTTTTTGATTTGTGATTACCATTACATTGATATATAACATCTTCTACATCTAGCAGATTTGATGGTTGCTTAAGTTAAAACCCATGTTTTTCTCCTCTCCCTCCACATTTTAGGTATGTGGGGTCATATTCTACATCCTTTTATTTTATGAATCTCTTGACTGATTTTTACAAAAATTCTTATTTTTACTGCTTTTGTGTTTTTACTTTTCATACATATTCTGTCTTATGGTCTTTCCTTCTCATTCAAAGAGTCCCTTATAGTATTTCTTGCAGGGCTGGTTTAGTGGTATGACAGCTTTAATTTTTTTTTTTTTAAATTTAAATTTTTATTTTTTTTCAGCATAACAATATTCATTATTTTTTGCACCACACCCAGTGCTCCATGCAATCCGTGCCCTCTACAATACCCACCACCTGGTGCCCCCAACCTCCCACCCCCCGCCCCTTCAAAATTCTCAGATCGTTTTTCAGAGTCCATAGTCTCTCATGGTTCACCTCCCCTTCGAATTTCCCTCAACTCCCTTCTCCTCTCCATCTCCCCTTGTCCTCCATGCTATTTGTTATGCTCCACAAATAAGTGAAACCATATGATAATTGACTCTCTCTGCTTGACTTATTTCACTCAGCATCATCTCTTCCAGTCCCGTCCATGTTGCTACAAAACTTGGGTATTCATCCTTTCTTTTTTCTTTTCTTTTTTTTTTTTTTTACAGCTTTATAAACATATATTTTTATCCCCAGGGGTACAGGTCTGCGAATCGCCAGGTTTACACACTTCACAACATTCACCATAGCACATACCCTCCCCAATATCCATAACCCCACCCCCTCTCCCAACCCCCTCCCCCCATCAACCCTCAGTTTGTTTTGTGAGATTGAGTCACTTATGGTTTGTCTCCCTCCCAATCCCATCTTGTTTCATTTACTCTTCTCCTACCCCCTCAACCCCCCATGTTGCATCTCCTCTCCCTCATATCAGGGAGATCATATGATAGTTGTCTTTCTCCGATTGACTTATTTCGCTAAGCATGATACCCTCTAGTTCCATCCACGTCGTCGCAAATGGCAAGATTTCATTTCTTTTGATGGCTGCATAGTATTCCATTGTGTATATATACCACATCTTCTTTATCCATTCGTCTGTAGATGGACATCTAGGTTCTTTCCATAGTTTGGCTATTGTAGACATTGCTGCTATAAACATTCGGGTGCACATGCCCCTTCGGATCACTACGTTTGTATCTTTAGGGTAAATACCCAGCAGTGCAATTGCAGGGTCATAGGGTAGTTCTATTTTCAACATTTTGAGGAACCTCCATGCTGTTTTCCAGAGTGGTTGCACCAGCTTGCATTCCCACCAACAGTGTAGGAGGGTTCCCCTTTCTCCGCATCCTCGCCAGCATCTGTCATTTCCTGACTTGTTAATTTTAGCCATTCTGACTGGTGTGAGGTGATATCTCATGGTGGTTTTGATTTGTATTTCCCTGATGCCGAGTGATATGGAGCACTTTTTCATGTGTCTGTTGGCCATCTGGATGTCTTCTTTGCAGAAATGTCTGTTCATGTCCTCTGCCCATTTCTTGATTGGATTATTTGTTCTTTGGGTGTTGAGTTTGCTAAGTTCTTTATAGATTTTGAACACTAGCCCTTTATCTGATATGTCATTTGCAAATATCTTCTCCCATTCTGTCAGTTGTCTTTTGGTTTTGTGAACTGTTTCCTTTGCTGTGCAAAAGCTTTTGATCTTGATAAAATCCCAATAGTTCATTTTTGCCCTTGCTTCCCTTGCCTTTGGTGATGTTCCTAGGAAGATGTTGCTGCGGCTGACGTCGAAGAGGTTGCTGCCTGTGTTCTCCTCGAGGATTTTGATGGATTCCTTTCTCACATTGAGATCCTTCATCCATTTTGAGTCTATTTTCGTGTGTGGTGTAAGGAAATGATCCAATTTCATTTTTCTGCATGTGGCTGTCCAATTGTCCCAACACCATTTATTGAAGAGGCTGTCTTTTTTCCACTGGACATTCTTTCCTGCTTTGTCGAAGATGAGTTGACCATAGAGTTGAGGGTCTATTTCTGGGCTCTCTATTCTGTTCCATTGATCTATGTGTCTGTTTTTGTGCCAGTACCATGCTGTCTTGATGATAACAGCTTTGTAATAGAGCTTGAAGTCCGGAATTGTGATGCCACCAACTTTGGCTTTCTTTTTCAATATTGCTTTGGCTATTCGAGGTCTTTTCTGGTTCCATATAAATTTTAGGATTATTTGTTCCATTTCTTTGAAAAAAAAAATGGATGGTACTTTGATAGGAATTGCATTAAATGTGTAGATTGCTTTAGGTAGCATAGATATTTTCACAATATTTATTCTTCCAATCCAGGAGCATGGAACATTTTTCCATTTCTTTGTGTCTTCCTCAATTTCTTTCATGAGTACTTTATAGTTTTCTGAGTATAGATTCTTAGTCTCTTTGGTTAGGTTTATTCCTAGGTATCTTATAGTTTTGGGTGCAATTGTAAATGGGATGGACTCCTTAATTTCTCTTTCTTCTGTCTTGTTGTTGGTGTAGAGAAATGCAACTGATTTCTGTGCATTGATTTTATATCCTGACACTTTACTGAATTCCTGTACAAGTTCTAGCAGTTTTGGAGTGGAGTCTTTTGGGTTTTCCACATATAGTATCATATCATCTGCGAAGAGTGATAGTTTGACTTCTTCTTTGCCGATTTGGATGCCTTTAATTTCCTTTTGTTGTCTGATTGCTGAGGCTAGGACTTCTAGTACTATGTTGAATAGCAGTGGTGATAACGGACATCCCTGCCGTGTTCCTGACCTTAGTGGAAAAGCTTTCAGTTTTTCTCCATTGAGAATGATATTTGCGGTGGGTTTTTCATAAATGGCTTTGATAATATTGAGGTATGTGCCATCTATCCCTACACTTTGAAGAGTTTTGATCAGGAAGGGATGCTGTACTTTGTCAAATGCTTTTCCAGCATCTATGGAGAGTATCATATGATTCTTGTTCTTTCTTTTATTAATGTGTTGTATCACATTGATTGATTTGCGGATGTTGAACCAACCTTGCAGCCCTGGAATAAATCCCACTTGGTCGTGGTGAATAATCCTTTTAATGTACTGTTGAATCCTATTGGCTAGTATTTTGGCGAGAATTTTTGCATCTGTGTTCATCAAGGATATTGGTCTATAGTTCTCTTTTTTGTTGGGATCCTTGTCTGGTTTTGGGATCAAGGTGATGCTGGCCTCATAAAATGAGTTTGGAAGTTTTCCTTCTATTTCTATTTTTTGGAACAGTTTCAGGAGAATAGGAATTAGTTCTTCTTTAATGTTTGGTAGAATTCCCTCGGGAAGCCGTCTGGCCCTGGGCTTTTGTTTGTTTGGAGATTTTTGATGACTGTTTCAATCTCCTTACTGGTTATGGGTCTGTTGAGGCTTTCTATTTCTTCCTGGTTCAGTTGTGGTAGTTTATATGTCTCTAGGAATGCATCCATTTCTTCCAGATTGTCAAATTTGTTGGCGTAGAGTTGCTCATAGTATGTTCTTATAATTGTCTGTATTTCTTTGGTGTTCGTTGTGATCTCTCCTTTTTCATTCATGATTTTATTTATTTGGGTCCTTTCTCTTTTCTTTTTGATAAGTCTGGCCAGGGGTTTATCAATCTTATTCTTTCAAAGAACCAGCTCCTAGTTTCGTTGATTTGTTCTATTGTTTTTTTGACAGCTTTAATTTTTGTTTGTCTGGGAAATTCTTTTTTTTAAGTAGGCTCCACACCCAGCATGGAGTCCAGTGAGGGGCTTGAACTCATAACCGTGAGATCAAGACCTGAGCTGACATCAAGAGTTGGAAGCTTAGCCGACCAAGCCACCCAGGTGCCCCTGTCTGGAAAACTCTTTGTCTCTCCTTCTGTTCTGAATGATAATCTTGCTGGACAGAATATTCTTAACTGCATTCTTTTCCCCTCTCAGCACTTTGAATATATCATGTCACTCCCTCTGGCCTGCAAATTTTCTGCTGTTAGCTTTATGGGGTCTTTTAAAGGATGGGGACTCTGCTTTCCTGGACCCTTTGACTCTCTTAGAGCCGAGCCTGCCAGTTTTTAGATTCCAGGCTTTAAGTCCCTCTAGTTATAAGAACTCATGAAATTCGTCCTCTCTCTCTTTCAAAGGCAAATGTTTTGGAGATTTGTCATTCCCATTTGTGGCTCCCCAATGTGAAAGTCTGTTTTTTATGCTTCTCTGCACTGCCAGCTCCCTCTCCACCAAGCATGTCCACAGTCCATTTAGCTCCTAGACTTTGTCTGCTGTGACTTCACCCTTCCTAACTTTCTTCAATGTGACATCTTCTCTTTCTTCTGTAAGTCTTAGGTCATTTTCTGGGTGATTTGCACTGCTGTGAGTGTTACCTAGTTGCATTCGTGGGAGGAGACAAGCTTAGGACCCTCCTACTCTGCCTTCTCCCCCACAGACCAGAAATAACCTGTTTCTTAGAAGATTGTTAAATCCCTCCTCTGACTTATCTGGGTCTAGTGCATTTAAGAGATGGAAATTTTTACCAACCAATTCAATTTCTTTGACAGTATTGGGTGAATCAGGTGTTAAATTTCTTCTTCAGCCAACTTGATAATGTTTCTAAAAACATGTTTGTCACTAATTTTTAAATTGCCATAACATTTTCAAACATTTTTAAAAATTAAAAAAAAATCTATTCTTTATCTGTACTTCTGAACCTTTTTCTATTCTTAATACTAATCTGTGTCTACTCTCTTTTTTCCTTAGGAAGGCTTTTAAAGCTTTTTAAATGTACTGCTCTTTTAAGAAAAGCAGGTTTTGATTTTGCAGTTTAACTCTATTTTAAAATTCTTTTATCATAATTTCTTTAATTTCTACCCTTACTTTTATTTCCTCCTTCCAACTTTTTAAATTCTTTTTTCAGATTTAAGTTGACTGCTTCTTGTATTATAATAAGTACATATAAAACTATGACTTTTCACTTACATACCGGATTAATGACCCTATAGGTTTTGATGGGTAGTGTTCTAAAGATAAATTTTCAAAAATTTATTAATTTCCTTAGAATTTGTCCTTCCTTATGTCATCTTTTTACCAAGGTTTATCCCTACTTGCTTTTTCTACTTTTATTCTTGCTCCTTTTGTTGGAGTAGTATATTTTTCTTAATTCTCATGGTTTGTTTTAAAAGTTACTCTTAAATTTTCAACATGTATCTTAGTTTTATATTTCTCCAACAAGTTCTTTCTTTTTATTTTAAGATTTTTTTGTTTATTTGTTGGGGAAGAGAGCATGCATACAGGGGGAGGGGCAGAAGGAGAGAAGCAGACTCCTCGCTGAGTAGGGAGTCTGACTCTGGGGCTCAAGCTGATGATCCTGAGATTGTGACCTGAGCTAAAACCAAGAGTTGGGCTCTTAACCAACTAAGCCACCCAAGTGCCCCTCTCCAACAAGTTCCAAGGTTAATTACTAACTGTTCTCTTCCAAAAGCAGTGAAAATATTTGTAATCTTTTATTTCAAGTTGAAACACCCTGCTCTCAGCTTTCCTAGTATTGTCATCTAGAATTTTCCAATTTTTAAACACATCTATGAAAATTGCTGTTGTTATCTTTTTTAAAGATTTTATTTATTTATTTGACAGAGAGAGATCACAAGCAGGCAGAGAGGCAGGCAGAGAGAGAGAGAAGGGGAAGCTGGCTCCCTGCTGCGCAGAGAGCCCGATGCGGGGCTCGATCCCAGGACCCTGGGATCACGACCTGAGCTGAAGGCAGAGGCTTTAACCCACTGAGCCACCCAGGCACCCCACTGTTGTTATTTTTTTTTCCTTTTAAGATTTATTTATTTTTATTTTAGAGAGAGAGAGAGAGAGAAAATCAGGCGGGGGGAAGAGGCAGAGGGAGAGACGTAATCATCCAGCAGGCTCCCTGCTGAGTGTGGCACCTGATCCCAGGACCCTGAGATCATGACCTGAGCCAAAATCAAGAGTTAGACGCTTAGCGAACTGAGTCACCCAGGCACCCCATACTGTGTTTGGTTTTTTTTTTTTTTTTCACACTCAGTACTTCATTTGGCTTAGCCAAATGAACTTACTCACCATTGAATTTCCTCCTTCATTCTTTGAATCAGTTTTACGGCTGATGCATAGTCTTCAGCAGTTCCTTTACAAATGTCAGTGAGGAGTAAACTCTCATTTTTTTCATACTTGGATATATATTGCATTATCTTCCTTCTTTGGTCATTTATTCTGCATAGAATTCTAGGTTATGAGTTCTTTACTTTAGGTATGTGAAAGATAGTTTCCTGCTATCTTTTGGCATTTATTTTTGCCGATGAGAGCTTTGCTATCAACCTGATATTTTGTTGTTGCTGTTGCTGTTGTTCTTGTAGGTCATCTGTCATTAAAAAAAAGGACATGGGGTGCCTGGTTGGCTCAGGCCGTGGAGCATGGGACTCTTGATCTTGGGGTTGTGAATTCAAGTCCCATGTTGGGTGTAGAGATTGCTTAAAAATAAAATCTTGGGGGCACCTGGGATTCTTTTTTTTTTTTTTTAAGATTTATTTATTTGAGGGAGACGGGGAGAGAGGGAGCAGTGGGGAGAGGCAGAGGGAAAGGGAGAGAGAAAATCTCAGGCAGACTCTGTGTTGAGTGTGGAGCCGAGGCAGGGCTCCATCTCACGACTGTGAAATCACGACCTGAGAGGAAATCAAGACGCTTAACCAACGGAGCCACCAGGCGCCCCTCTCACACCTCAACTTTTATGTCGTATTTCCCACCCATTCATTGTGTTGCGCTGCCTTTAGGGCTGGGTGATCAGCTTATTAACTTGCTCTTCCCTTGTGTCCATTCTATCATTCAGCAGATATACTGAGTTTTACTGTAATAATAAAATATTTTTTTAATTTTTAAGATATAAAGTTACATTTTTATAATACCTATTCTTTTTTCAGAGTGATGATGTTTTCCTGTGGATCATAGTTTCACTTCTTTTAAAGCCTCATTTTGTTTGCTCTATTAAGCATTTTCCCCTCCAGTATTCATTGTGATAATGAGGTTTGGTACATGATACTGATATAATGCTGATTTCCCTCCTGCATTTGGCAGTTTTGGGTTTGGGTACTGTACTTGTCGAGGTATGTCTCCCATGATGGGGAGAAGGAACAGGACGGGTTGCTGGATGAAACATGCTAGGCAAGCATACCCTTGGAAGGGACCACTTTGCTCTACCTGAGTGACACCAGTTGCAAGGGGCAACTTAGCTATCTACGCTCACTTCTCCAGCCTGGAGCGGATGCCTCCGCGACTTGCTCCTCGACAATGGGGAAGAGGGTCTCTGCAGCAGGAGGGAGGGTCCGTGCATCCAGCATCCACCTCGCAAGCATCTTCTCTGAGTTTGGAAATTGCAGAGCATTCCTTCCCACAGCAGTTCCTTCTGTGTGTTTTTGCCATGGCTTTTCCCTCAGCCATTCCTACCTCTCTCTCTCTCAGAAATGCCTCGGAACTTTTTCTACTCTCTTGCTTTCCGGCACTGCTCTAGATTTTAATTATTTCCCCCTGTCATTTATAGGGATTTGGGGTCGGGGGAAGCTGGAAGAGTGTTTGTCTCTTCCAGTGCAGAGATAAAGAGCTTTTACCTCAGCCCTATATTGCCATGAAATATTTGGGAGGATTCAAGTTAATTTGCCGATAACTTTGGAAAAAAACCATAACTTTGCCTAAAATAATAATAATAATAATAATAATAATAACAACTTGAGAATTAAAATAAATAACTTGATTAATAATCTAGAAATTAAAAAAAATAAAATAAACTTCACAATACCCTATTCCCCTGGGATGCCTGGGGGTGCTCAGTCAGTTAAGTGTCTGACTTTGGCTCAGTTCATGATCCCAGGGTCCTGGTTTCGAGCCTGGAGCTGGGCATCCTGTTCAGCAGAAAGCCTGCTTCTCCCTCTCCCTCTGCTTCTCCCCCTGCCTGTGCTCGCTCTCTCTCTCTCTGACAAATAAACAAATATAATCTTTAAAAAGATTTATTCTATATCCTATTCCCTTTCCGTCAATCAAGTTCACACATCATGCCATTGAATTTGAGGAAAGTTACAAAGGAAAGAATATCGGGTGTCTTGTTGTTATGGACAATGTGATAAAAAGAAGCTCTAAGGAAATTATTAAAAATTTGCAGGTTCAGAGGCTGAGAGAAAATCCAAGGAAGAACAAGATGTGTGTTCAGGTATATGTTTTTATACACTTTTATTAGAATGCCTAATTTAAAGAAACACAGTTTCTGGAGAGGTGATTAAGAATGCAAAATGACCATGAGAGAAAATGGAGTGTAAAATTTCAAAACATTTATCAGTGTGAAATTGAGTGAAATCTGGGAATTATGAAAATAGCTGGTAGATTTCTGCTGTGATTTCCATTGGTAATAGGGGCTGTATTCAAAGATTGTGGATGTGCACTGGGCTTAAATTCTCAAAAGAAGATGTATGATTGTGTTTTTTTGGTCAGGGGAGCCCTAATTCAAATGTCTGTTTCTACAATAAAGATAGAGGTAATTCTTTGACTATTTTATCATGAGCCTCAATGGACTCTTGGCCCAAGATTTAATTGGCTCTGGGTTGCTATTGATGCTCTGCCTGTTTTTCCTATCAGCCACTTTTGTTTGTGGATTAGACTCCCCTCCCGACCCTCCGTTGTCTTTGCTTTTGGATTAAGACTGACATTTCTACTGTACACAATCACTATGCTAGTGACTTACTTGATTTGCTAGGCATTTGGCTTCGCTCTATCTGAAGCTTGAGCTTGGTGTTGTTGGGTTAACAGTATAGGAAAGAAACATAAGTCTTGGATTGTTCATCAATGTCATTTTAATGCCCTAAGACTGTTTCTGGACATCTGGAATAAGTGTCCAAAGCAAGATCATCAATGATTTTCAGGGATACATCGTTAAGTATTTCTATATATAATTCTATCTCTTTTTATGCTGATGCTCAACAAATATTAAATGCATATTTGGGACGAAATATTTTAGTCCAGTTTGGGGGAAAAAAAAACCAACTTTCCTTTTATAGACTGCCATAGAGTTCCTTTCTTTTGCAAAAGAAGGAGGAAACTCCTTTCATCCATTATCAAGATTAAAGCACACTTGGGGCATCTCTGTGGCTCAGCTCATTGATTGTTGACTCTTGATTTCGGCTCAGGTCATGATCTCAGGGTCATGAGATGGAGTCCCTAGTCGGGTTTCATGCTCAGCTGGCGTCCGCTTGAGATTCTGTCTCCTTCTCCCTCAGTTCCCACCCCCGACTCATGTGAGCATTCTCTCTCTCTCTCCCAGATAAATAAGTAAATCTAAAGCAAAAAAACAAAAACAAAAACAAAACAAGAGCAAGCACAACAATTACTGGATACCACATGAATGTCATTGATCTTACTGGAGTGCATGGACAGGTCTAGACTCAAACACTTCAATTGTATAGTGATAATCTAACAAGACTGTGAATTCTGTTTTTGTTTCCTGCAACTCAAAGGATGGAATCTTTATGTTTGTTAACTCCTAGAACAGGTTAAATTCCTTGGGGTGCCCAGATATCTCCGTCAGTTAGGAGTCGGACTCTAGATTTTGGCTTAGGTCATGGTTCAGGGTCATGAGATTGAATCCTACCTAGGGCTCAGAGCTCAGTGCTGAGTCTGCTTAAAATTCTCTCCCTCTAACCCGGCCCCGATCCTTCCCTTTGCTTGGACGCCCATGCCCATGTGCAGACTCTATCTTTCTCACAAAAAAAAAAAAAAAAAAAAAAAAAAAAAAGAAAAGAAAAGAAAAAGAAAAGAAAAGAAAAAGAGACAGAGAAAAAAGATTAAATTCCTAACTCTCTGTAACATAAAAATCAGTAAAAGCACATGTTGTACGATTCAAAAGCAGTTCCCTTATTACACTGTAGATGACGTGCACTCATCTTGTTGATACTTGCTGCATAAAGAGAAGAGATAGCAGGATTGGGTAAGATGATTTTATCTCTTTGCTCTGTAATGTGTTTGTATAGTAAGGGGAATATGTGCTGTGGGTAAGCTTTAGTTTTCTCTCATTGGTTACATTCTACATCAGTTCTCTTCCTTCTTACATTCCCTGCTCCATGCTACAAAATGGGATGGAGGATTCTCAGGACATTCAAATACACCCCAGGTGCTTTTTATCAAAGATGTCAAGTGATTGCATTTTATCATCAGCATACAGTTGAAGGTTTTAATTCCTGTTGTGACAATGCACTTGAACTCAAATGTGGAAGCTGAAGAAGGATAATCTCTGAGATGGGAATTCAGTGCTGTGACCCTCATAAGGAGATATTGTAAACAGAACAGAACCGTGTGTTCTTGTCCCTTTGGGAATAAGTGAAGGAAAGATTACTCAGAGACCCGCCCATGTATTGATACAACACTGTATAACTTAATGTTGCTTCCTCTTTTAACATAGTAGTTCATTGTAAACCTGATGGCAAACATTTTCAGTTTTTCTCTGATTTTGCTTTTGAGTAGATCACAGTACCAAGTTATTACATTACCATGAAAAATATAGCACAGGCAAGGTTTTCTTTTATGGATTAACATTTTTCCTAGGTAAGAAAGTAATGTGGGAAGTCAGTTTCACATTTTAAGAGATTTTAGTGCAGTAGGTCTTCATGTTTTAGGATGTGAATATCTGATAAAGGCCATGTGACCTCTTCTCAGGGAAAATGTGTACATGCACCTATGTTCACAGTTTTGCCTGTCTTTAGGAGCTCCTGACTCCGTGGGGTTTCTTTCTTTCTTTCTTTCTTTCTTTTCTTTTCTTTTCTTTTCTTTTCTTTTCTTTTCTTTTCTTTTCTTTTCTTTTTCTTTCTTTCTTTTAAGATTTTATTTATTTGACAGAGAGAGAGATCCCAAGTAGGCAGGGAGAGAGGGGGAAGCAAGTGCCCTGCCGAGCCAAGAGCCCGACACAGGGCTTGGTCCCAGGACCCCGAGATCATGACCCGAGCCAAAGGCAGAGGCTTAACCCACTGAGCCACCCAGGCGCCCCTCGTGGGGTTCATTTCTGACTTAGCAGTTTGAGAGCAGATTCTTTTTTTTTTTTTCCGAACAGTTTCTTTGACACTCATTTTGCCAGTACTGCAAATGGGACAGCTATGTGATTCAATTCCTATTTTTTAAAAAATTTTATTGTGTGGAGTTTGCACATGCAATACTAACTGTGATACACCAGAGTCTGTAAACATTAATATAAGACGAAAGAAATAGGGGCACCTGAGTGGCTCAGTCGGTTGAGCATCTGCCTTCGGCTCAGGTCATGATCCCAGGGTTCTGGGATTGAGTCTCACATTGGGCTCCCTGCTCGGTGGGGAGCCTGTTTCTCCCTCTGCCCTTCCCCCAGCTCATGCTCTCTCTCTCTCTCTTTCTCAAATAAAATTAAAAAGAAAAAAAAGGAAGAAGAAAAAGAGGGAAAAAAAGACTAAAAAAATGTCAGGCTAGAAATCTGCTTAGTTAAACCCCTCATAATATAACCTAGGGCAAGAAGACAGGAAGTCATGTTTGTGTCATTTTTACCAATAAATCTAGCCCCTCACATTCATTTATTCAGAAGTAGCATCGTGCACGGGTCAGTGGTATGAGCTCGACAGTGAGACGTCTGTGTTCACCTCCCAGCTAGGCAACATCTTGGGTGCGTAACCTGGGGGCAAGTTAAATGGGGGGCAACTAGGGCACCTGCTTCTAAGGAGTGTAAGATAGTGCCAGCACTTTGTACAAACTCAATAAATGCCCAATGCACAACAAAAGAACTATGCCAGGTATTTATAATACCTGAAGCGATTGGATATGCCTTTCTGAGCTCTCTTTTTTGTGCCATTCGGTGAAATGGACTCAATCTAGGAAGAGTTTCTTAGGCATTCCTGTGTTGCCGTGACTGAGCTGTCTTGCCCCAGCACAGTCCCTGGGAAGGCTGGGTAGTGCCGGGACAGATGGGTCCTCACACTCTGTGGTGAGCTCCTGGAACACGGGTAATCTGCAGCGCTTTCTTTCCAGGTCTGCAGATGGAAGGTATGAAGCATTCTGCCTTTCCTTTCTGCCATTTGCAGTCTGAATTTGAAGTCATTAGATACAGATTTTGACTCTTGAAAGAACTCAAATCTGCCAAACAAACAAAAGATTTTGCAACAACACTGCGAAAGCTGTTGTAAGGAATAGATTTCAGAGCTCTTAAGTTGAATTTTAGCAATTAGATATTTAGAAATAATGGATGATCTATTTTATAGGAATAAAATAATTACAATTTTAAAATGCTTTCCAGAGTGAAGCTCTGGAAGTGACAGCATTCAGGCACTAATTGTGATAATGGGTAATTTCAAAAACATATGGTAACATTTATAAAAATGTGTAAGTAAATGATCAAAATAAACTCATTAGACATTTATATTTCTGTCATGTACTTGTGTAGGTGTTTCCTTATTCTGTAGGATCAGTGGTTCTTTGGGGAACATACCATGTAGCAGATGGAAAACATTAACTACTATTTTCCATACTTGTCAAAATTTTGGTAATCATTACTTTAATTATATATATATATATATATATGTATATATATAATATATAGTACTAAGTCACAGTGAAGAAAATATTCATAATAAAGTGAACCACTGGTGTGAAATGAAAAATGAGCCAGACTTTAAAATGAAAATAAATATGAATTGGATCTTGAGCTGAGCAGCAATTTTAAATTAAAAGCCATACAGAAATAAAATGATAGAGATTGAATTTTGCTTTCTTGGAATGTATGCAACATTTCTATGTATTTTTAGCATCTAAAAAGTATAGACTATAACGTAGATTTCACAAATCACATCTGAGAGGTAATAACAATTTGTCATTAACACAAATTCGTTAACTAACCCATAAAGAATATTCTGAAGCAGTTGGTCTGATTTCACTATTGGAACTAAGTCAGCTAAGACCTCCATTTTTGACAGTTATGTTCAATAGGAAAATCCTATTTTTAGGACTTTCAAAAATTTATGAATTACCATTGACGTCTTTAACATGAGACCTAAAGAATTTTAGAACTAATAAGGATGGGGGTTTCTGGGTGGCTCAGTGGGTTAAACATCCAACTCTTTTTTTTTTTAAGATTTCATTTATTTATTTGACAGAGAGAGACAAAGTGAGAGAGGAAACACAAGCAGGGGGAGTGAGAGGGAGAAGCAGGCTTCCTGCTGAGTGGGGAGCCCGATCCCAGGACCCTGATATCCTGACCCCAGCTGAAGGCAAATGCTTAATGACAGAGCCACCCAGGCGCCCCTAAACATCCAACTCTTGATTTTGCCTCCATTTATGGTCTTAGGGTTTTGAGATTAAGTCCTGCTCTGCACTGGGTGTGGAGCCTCCTTAAGATTCTCTCCCTTTTTGAAGTGCTGGGTGGCTCAGTTGGTTAAGCATCTGCCTTTGGCTCAGGTCATGATCCCAGGGTCCTAGGATTGAGCCCTGCACGGGGCTCACTACTCAGCAGGAAGCTGTTTCTCCTTCTCCCACTCCCCCTGCTGTGTTCCTTCTCTTGCTCTCTCTCTCTCTCTGTCAAATAAGTAAATAAAATCTTTTTTTTAAAAAAGACTCTTTCCCTTTCCCTGTGCCCTCCTCCAATTCCTCTCTTTCTCTTTCTTGCCCTATCAAAAAAAAAAAAAAAAAAAAAAAAACCAACCAAACAAAAACAAAACAAGACAAAAAAACTGATGAGCTAGGCAGTTATCTTGTCTACCTCTTTTATTTTATATGAAACAGGAAGTTACATGAAGAAGCTTTCAGTGCCTATCAGAGAAACAGTTCTATCTTGATAGCTGCTTTGTAATCTTCCTTTAAAAAAATATTTATTTATTTACTTAGCATGATCGGGGGAAGGGGCAGAGGGAGAGAAAGGGAGAGAATCTCCAGCAGACTCTGCACTGAGCGTGGAGCCTACTGTGGGACCTGACCCTGAAACAAGCTCATGACCTGAGCTGAAATTAAGAGTCAGACATTCACCCAACTGAGCCACTCAGACACCCTTAGTTGCCCTGTGATTTTATAGCACTAACTGCTGATTCACTGACAAAGAAATCAGAACTCTGTCAGGTAAATGTGAAAAAAAATTGTTTTTAAAAGTGCTTAAAAAATAATTTGTTAAATGTACACTATAGAGTCTTACAAGGCAACATAGCTTCTAGAAGGTCTGGGGTCTAGTTGGGCCTCAGGAAGATCTGGGACCAAGCCTTGAATGCCACCAAGATTTTTGTGGCTCATCTGTTTTTCTGTCTGCCTTGGCTTCCTTTTTTTTTTTTTTTTTTTTCTAGAAGTCCTAACAGGCATAAATCTAAATTTCAATAGATTGCCAATTCCAGTTCTAAGATTCTGAGAAAAAGACACTGAATGGCTTAGCCTGAGTCATGTGCCTACTTATAGACCAACTTTCCTTGGCCAGGAAATGAATTACCTCCAGAACAATCTCTTGGCTCAAGTGATCACTCTTGGACCAACCAACTGTGTCCCAAAAGTGGGGTCATAGTGCCTCCCACCATAACCATGAGTTTTGGGTAAAGGGCAGTTCCTAGAAAAGCGGTGCCAGATAAATGATTGTCATGGAGGCCACTATGTGAACGAACTGAGATATGCTCTCCATGGGTTCCCACATCACCATTCCAATCTCTCCTTTCCTCAGCCATGTTGGAATAGGTCAAAAATTTTAAACATTTAAGAACATTTTTAAATATTTAAAAATTTTTACATTTAAAAAATTTTAAAAATGTATAAAATTTTATAAAATTATAAAAATTTTTAAATTTATAAATTTTTAAAAGTTTATAAAATTTTTAAACATTTAAGAACATTTCTTTAGATTTTTACCCACACATCTTTATACTGGTACCAAGATTTTTTATCATTTTAATTGTGCTGTAGATGATACATAGGAAAGATCATATGTAACAGCAATGTAAATTAAAAAGCACAAAAATAAACATGAGCTGAGCTTAGAAAATAATGTTTACAAATGGTAGTGAAGCTGCTGGTGGGCACACAGCAGCACTCCTCCAACATCTTACTTAATCTATTAAATAAAGGTTAGTGTATTTCCCCTTTTTTGGCAGGAAGACAACAAAAGGTAGAAAAGAAATACAGGCTCTGGATTAGAATTTTGCCTTTTCCCCTTACTACATGCGTGAGCTTAGCACGTTCTTTCATTTCCCCGTGTCTCTCTCTTTTCTTCATCTGTAAAATAAGATTTAAAAAGAAAATATTCCCATCTTGCAGAATTTGACAATTATAGGAGAAATGTAGCATTTTTTTAAAGATTTTATTTATTTGACAGAGAGAAATCACAAGTAGGCAGAGAGGCAGGCAGAGAGAGAGGAGGAAGCAGGCTCCCTGCTGAGCAGAAAGCCCGATGTGGGGCTCGAACCCAGGACCTGGGATCATGACCTGAGCCGAAGGCAGCGGCTTAACCCACTGAGCCACCCAGGCGCCCCAAATGTAGCATTTTTTGTCATGATAAAAAGCTGGAGGCTGGGAACAATATAATATGAATATTCGTTAACAAAAGACAATTAAACAAATCAGGAGACTCAAACAGTTGGCCGTGATGAAGCAATGGCGGTCACATAACTGTGGCTGTAGGTATTTCTCTAATAGAAGGCAGTGGACCTTCTACAGCATATGTGGCTGTTTCCCTGGTCCCTGTGGTTTGCAACCATGAGGACAGAGCTCCCTCAGGTGCATAGATTCTGAGACAAAGAGGCTCCATGTGTTCTGGCGTCATAATGGAATGGAAATATTGTTACTGAGTTTTGGCTTCCATATTTTGGCTCTTGTAAATAATGCTGCAATAAATATAGGGGTGCATGTGTCTTTTTGAACTAGTGTTTTTGTACTCTTTATGTATATAATCATATGGTAGGTAGGTCTATCTTTAATTTTTTGAAGACCCGCCATCTGTTTTCCACAGTGGCTGCACCAGCTTGCATTCCCACCAACAGTGCACGAGGACTCCTTTTCCTCCACATCCTCGACAACACTTGTTTCTTGTGGTTTTTTGTTTGTTTGTTTTAGTCATTCTCAGAGGTGTGAAGTGATATTTTTTGTGTTCTTGATTTACATTTCCCTGATGGTGAGTTATGCTAAGCGTCTTTTGATGTATCTGTTGGCCTTCTGTGCGTTTTCTTTGGAGAAATGTCTGTTCATGTCTTCTGACTGGGCTTTCTCTTGACATGAGATATCACACATGTTAGAGGATAAAACTCCATGCAGACAGCTTTATCCATTCAACTCTCTGCTGGCGGGAGCGGGAGGGGAAGTTTCTTTTTTATTTAACAGACTAAGGAAAACCAGTACTAGGCCTTGTTCACCTGTGATACCTGCTTCTTCCCCTTCAAGATGGTGAGGAATGTGCTTTTCTTCCTAGATAACTGTGTACTCAGAAGGAATATATCCATTTCTCTTGCCTCCTCCCTCTCACCAAAAGTACTACCCCCACTTCCCCAGGACCAACAGAAAGAATACTGCCAGATGTTTGGCTACTGGAAAGATGTGGCAGAGCCCTCCAACACCCAGCCATCACTCGTACCTGGCTCTAAGCCCTCGGCTTTGTATAGTGTGAGGAGTGGGGTCTGGTCTTCTGAGCTCCTCTTGGCATCTTGGGAGATGGTCTCAGGTTTAGTAAAAAATAGTAGTGAATGTTGCTGCCATTTTTGATATGGCATTAAAAATGAAGTAACTGAACAAGCTGCTTTTTAGTTCTACTTCTCTTGCAGTGTTAAATATGGACTCCCATGTTAGAAACATATCTAAAGGAAAATAATCAAATGACACATAACATCACATCGCAATATTTTTGCACTCAAAGCTAAAAAAAATAGCATAAAGTCAAACTTTGTTTCTTGGAAAGGACTATTTTCTTATTTCTGATGCTATCTTCTTTCTGTCTTGGAAGTGGGGGGGGAATGCCTTTTTATGAAATTAATTAAGAATTCCTGTAATGTGGGGTGCCTGTGTGGTTCAGTGGGTTAAAGCCTCTGCCTTCGGCTCGGGTCACGATCCCAGAGTCCTGGAATCGGGCCCCGCATCGGGCTCTCTGCTCAGCAGGGAGCCTGCTTCCCTTCCTCTTTCTGCCTGCCTCTCTGCCTACTTGTGATCTCTGTCTGTCAAATAAATAAATAAAATCTTAAAAAAAAAAGAATTCCTGTAATTTGCAAGAAACTGTCCTAGGTCCTCACGTGTTAGCAGTGAATGAAAAACAGGAAGCCTTTTAACACCAGAGCAAATTCCAGAAAACGAACAAATGCATAGTGCTATGTAGTAAGTAATTATGCAATAAGTGCTATGAAGAAAAATGAAACAAGGTCAGGAGTCCAAGCAGTGGGGTTGCAGCTTGGCTCAACACTGGAAACACCTGGGAGCTTTTCTCTTTCAAAGATTTTATTTATTTGTCAAGACAGAAAGGGAGAGCACACACAAGCAGGGGGAGCAGCAGGCAGGGGGGAAGCAGGCTCCCTGCTGAGCGAGGAGCCCCATGTGGGACTCCGTCCCATGACCCTGGGATCATGACCTGAGCCAAAGGCAGACGCTTAACCTACTGAGCCACCCAGGCCTCCCAGCACCTGGGAGCTTTAAGAAATGCTGAAGCCTTCATCCCACCTGGATAGATTCTATTTTAGTTGCTCTGGAGTACAGCTTGGGCAACTGGATTTTTAAGCTCCTTAGGTAGGTCTACTGTACAACCAGAACTGAGAACCACTGGGTTAGAGAGAGATATAAATGCTTCTCTAGCTGGGTGGTCCGAGACTGCCTCTCTGACTCCGTCACACGGGAAGAGACCCAAAAGAGGACAGACTATGAGCCAAGAGCCTATCCGAAGTGCAGTCCAAGGCAATGGACCACACAGGCCAAGTCCTGGGGTGAGTGCACGCTCGGTGCGCCCTCGGGATGGGAAGGTTGCATGCTTGGGTGCAACCGAGTGAGCCAGCGGGAGGGTGAGACAGCGTTAGGGTCTGGGGTAAGCAAGGGGCAGGTCATTTGGAGCCCTGTAGGCCATGGAAGGAAGTTGGCTTTATTCTAATGGGCTGGAGAAGCCACAGCGGAGTGAGATAATTTAATCCGTCTTTTAAAAGGATTACCCTTGCAGCTCTGGGGAGAACGGGCTAAGGACCAAGTGCAAGAGGGCACGTAAGGGACCAGTTAAGAACCTCCTGCTGTAGATCAGCCCAAAAAGAATGATGGTTTAGACCCAGTGCTGGGAGATCAGGGAGCTGGGAAGTGATTGGATTAGGGATAATTGGAAAGGATGGAGGCAAAGGAATTTGCTACCACATTGGATGCCAGGTGTGACAGAAATTAAGAAGTCAGGAATAACTGTTAAGCCTTTGGCTCGAGCATACTTTGGCTGGATTGGGGGTTTCCTGCGAAGCTCTCATTTGACAATGCCTTTAAAATTCTCATACTCTTAAGATCCTTAAAGAAATTTGAGGTATGGGGCACCTGGGTGGCTCAGTTGGTTGAGCAACTGCCTTCGGCTCAGGTCATGGTCCTGGAGTCCTGGGATCGAGTCCCGCATCGGACTCCCTGCTTGGCAGGGAGTCTGAGTTTCCCGCTGATCTCTCTCCTCTCATGCTCGCTCGCTCTCTCTCTCTCTCAAATAAAAAATTAAATCATTTAAAAAAATTAAAAAAAAAGAAAGAAATTTGAGGTATACCTCAAATCCTTCTGAAATCTTAATAAAGGGTTTATAGTTTTGGCTTCATCCATAGGCCATGTCTTCCTGGATTTGCTTTTAACCCAGAAGCCATTTCTTTATTTTAGCGTTATTTGACAATACAGCATGTAGAGAGGCTGTAAAGGAGGAACAGATAGATGAATCCAGTAAGTCCTGGTTCCTTCATATTGAATAGTCTTTCTTTAGCTTATCTCTCTTATCAGTTTTACTTTCAAGTGGTTTGTGGCACGAGTTCCTTTTCCCTCTAGTGTCATTTTCTTCACCTGTCTGGAAGCCTTTGCTGTAAGCCTCTTCAAGGGCCATCAGGTTTCCACTAACAGTCTCTTGGAAGCCCTTTTGGTTTTCATTCTTACTCTACTTCTCACTCTTATGATTCTTTCAGGTTCCACCCACCTCCTGGTTCAAAGAAGGTTTAGTTTTAGTTTTTTTTTTGTTTTCTTTTCTAATGGCAGCACCGCATTTTAATATCAGTATCTGTGCCAGTTATTTACTGCTGTATAATAAACCATCTCAAAACCTAGTGGCTCAAAACAGCATTATCTTGTTCACAAATCTTTGGACAGGGCTGAGTAAGGCCAACTCATTTCTTCTTCATTTGGCATCACCTGGGATGACTGGAAGCTGGGAACTAGAATCATCTAAAACCTTGTTCATGCACATGTTTGGCTGTTGAGGCTGGCTTTCGGCTAGGATGTTAGCTAGGGCAGTCTCAGCTGGCATATTTGCATGAAGACTCACTAGGTAGCCTGGGCTTTCCCACAACAGCTGGATTCTAAGGGTGAGGCTTCCTAGAAGAAGAAAGTCAGATGGGAGCTATATCACATTTTCTAACCTCGCCTTAAAAATCACTCAGCAGCTCTGCCATATTCTGTTCACTAGGAACCAGTTACTAAGGCCAGCACATATGAAGGGGAGGGATTGTCATGGGAGAAGTGTCGATTTATAAAACCACCACATCCACTTGTCTTTCCAGTCATATCTAAAGGAGAGGAGTTCTTCCCAACTCAGCATCAGTGAAACTCCAGCAAGTTTTTTTGGTTGTTTTCATTGTTTAGTATATTCTCTTATTTTGTGGGAAGTAACAAAGGATTGTAACACTGTCGTGTTAAGGAATTTTTTTTTTTTTGGTCCAAAAATATATGGATCACCTCACTAAATTTTTTTCCCCACTAAAGTTTTTCATTGAGAGATGTGATTTCTTAACCTTGTGAATCATTTCTCCTCAGAATGCAATTCAAATTAGCATAAAACATTTGTAATTCAGAAAAAGGCTGATGGCATTAGAATTAGTATTTATAGATTCATTAATTAGAGTCTTATTTTCAAAGTCTTATTTTGGTAAGCATTTATTGGCTCAGACCTACATAAGTCTATATGGTATTCCTAAAACTTCTTTAAAAATTATGGAGTACATATGGAAAGAACCTAGATGTCCATCTACAGACGAATGGATAAAGAAGATGTGGTATATATACACAATGGAATACTATGCAGCCATCAAAAGAAATGAAATCTTGCCATTTGCGACGACGTGGATGGAACTAGAGGGTATCATGCTTAGCGAAATAAGTCAATCGGAGAAAGACAACTATCATATGATCTCCCTGATATGAGGGAGAGGAGATGCAACATGGGGGGTTGAGGGGGTAGGAGAAGAGTAAATGAAACAAGATGGGATTGGGAGGGAGACAAACCATAAGTGACTCTTAATCTCACAAAACAAACTGAGGGTTGATGGGGGGAGGGGGTTGGGAGAGGGGGTGGGGTTATGGATATTGGGGAGGGTATGTGCTATGGTTGTGAAGTGTGTAAACCTGGCAATTCGCATACCTGTACCCCTGGGGATAAAAATATATGTTTATAAAGCTGTAAAAAAAAGAAAGAAAGAAAGAAAGAAAGAAAGGATGAATACCCAAGTTTTGTAGCAACATGGACGGGACTGGAAGAGATTATGCTGAGTGAAATAAGTCAAGCAGAGAGAGTCAATTATCATATGGTTTCACTTATTTGTGGAGCATAACAAATAGCATGGAGGACAAGGGGAGATGGAGAGGGGAGTTGAGGGAAATTGGAAGGGGAGGTGAACCATGAGAGACTATGGACTCTGAAAAACGATCTGGGAATTTTGAAGGGGTGGGGGGTGGGAGGTTGGGGCACCAGGTGGTGGGTATTGTGGAGGGCACAGATTGCATGGAGCACTGGGTGTGGTGCAAAAATAATGAATACTGTTATGCTGAAAAAATAAAAAAATTTAAAAAAATAAAAAAAAAATTATGGAGTACAGGGGCACCTGGGTGGCTCAGTTAAGTGCCTTTGGCTTGGGTTGTGATCCTGGGATGCTGGGATTGAGCCCCATGCTGGGTTTCCTGATCAGTGGGGAGTCTGCTTCTCCCTCTCCCTACTCTTGTGCTCTTGCTGTCTTGCTCTCTCTCCCTCTCAAATAAATAAATAAAATCTTTAAAAAAATTATGGAGTGTTAAGATGAGGGAAGGGTTCAGAGACTTTCTACTAAGACATGACTTACAGTTATTTTATGGAGGAAAAATCTGAAACAATCATAGAAAAATAAAAGTATAAAAATCAAATACAAATGTGTGGCAAAGAGGATGACAGCAGAGATCGATTTTAGAAACTCCTGGTGGTTTGAATTTTGTTCTTGATTTTCTGAGTTATTTGAGGTTCCACATTCCAAGACTGTACTACAATATAGATAACATTTTGTTGAAAATGAATTTATTTTAAAATCTGAGCACCTGCCTGGAGCAGTCAGTAACGTATGTGACTCTTGATCTTGGGGGTGTGAGTTCAAGCCCCATGTTTGGTGCAGAGATTTAACATCTTTAAAAAAAAATTGGTGTCTTAGTTTTGCATTAGACTCTTTCACTCTACTTCCAAACTGTATTATTTTATTCATGCAGGTTGATGATCTTACAGCAAAACTGGAAACTGTGTCTTCAAAAAACCAGGTTCTTACTCAGGAATTATCATCTATGAAAGAAATACAGACAACATATGAGAAACTAGAGAAGAATAAAAAGAAGTTGGAACAGGTAGTAACCTCAGAAGTTGTGTAGAAGTCAACGTGGTAGAATTCAGTAAAATAGAACAATATAAATGGGATTTTGAAGACAGAACAAGATTGAACATAGAAAAATTAAAAGAAGTTGATCTATTTTTAGAGGTTAATTTATTCATCTATAAAATGCTTTAATTCATTTCACTGCAAATTACATTTTGGTTATATGCAGTGTAGAGTTTTCCTCTACTTCCTTTATAGCAATTTGGTAAATTTCTGGAAGCATTTGTTCCTTCCCTTTAAAAATTTCAGTTTTCATCATTATTCACACTAAATTGATCATTCAGAATGATTCACAGTAGAAAGTCATTTTATTTTTTAAGACTATTTAGTATACAACAAGGTTATTGAGAGGAAAAGAAAAAATTGTGCTTTAAAAATTTTTACCATGGGGTACGTGGGTGGCTCAGTCGGTTGCTTGTTTGGGCTCTGGGCATGTCTACATAAAAGAAATGGTACCATACTTGGATTATTCCTTTTTTTATATCAAATATTTTATTTATTTATTTGGAAAGCACGAGTGGGGGATGGACAGGTAGAGAGAAAATTCCAGGCATACTTCATGCTGAGTAGGACACAGGGCTTTATCCCAGGACCGACCCTGAGATCACTATCAGAGCAGAAACCCAGAGTCAGGCGCTCAGATGACTGAGTCAGCCAGGCACCCCATGTACTTCGATTATTCTTAAGTGGTATTGTTCACTTTTAAATAATTTAAATGATTTTATTATTCTTTGAATTATCAGATTGCCTGAGTTCTAATGTAAGAATGAACATTATTCACATTTAATTCAGTTTCACATTAACGATAAATATTTTACATTTCAGCTTTTTTTTTTTTCACTTTAAAAATTGCTCTCTAGGTCCTGGGATCCAGTCCCTTGTCGGGCTCTATGCTCAGTGGGGAGTCTCTTTGAGGATTCTCTCTCCCTCCCCCTGCACCTCCCCCTTCCTCTTCCTCTCTAAACTAAATAAATAAATCTTAATGGGGTGACTGGGTGGCTCAGTGGGTTGAAAAAAAAAATTGCTCTCTAATTCAGTAACACAAAACTAAAAGAAAGAAATATACTGTAATTACCCAGGTTGTAACAATTTTAAAACTATGCTTTTAATTTGCTTTAGACACAAGTAGCATTTCAAGAAAGCTTAGCACAGTTTTAAGAGAAAATAATAAGGCTTCAGTAAGAAGTCAAATGGAACTCAGAATTAAAGAGCTGGAATTTGAATTATCCAAAATGAAAAATTCTCAAGATCTTACTAAAACAGAATTGGGCAGATACAAGCACCTCTACCTAGAAGAAGTAACACATCGAATGTCATTGACAAATGAACTGAACAAGTAAGTTAAAACAATCATAGAAAGTAGAGGTAGCTTATTAATTTGCCTCTAAACCATAATTTTTATGGAGCCACATTCATGAGATTAGTAGTAAATGAAAGCCAAGTAGATAGTATAATTTTGAAAAATGATGTTTGTAAATGAACTTAATGTTGAAATGTTAGTCCAAGACAGTTTGCATTTCTCTTTTTTTTTGGTTTTAAATTATTTTATTTTTTCCCCTGAATATTTTCAGTTAATCTGATCTCCTAGTCTTTAAACTAATTGTTTGAAGGTTTATAATTTAGACAGCCTATTATTATAAAATTGTCAGAATTACCCTAAATAGAAATGAGTTTATTAATATTTATTTATTAATGTTAGTTTATTTTTGGAAGAGTGCATCTTTAACCCAAAAGGTCAAGACAGAAAGGGCAGATTCCACCTCCAGTACCCTGGCATCTGTGTTATAACCTGTGTTATAATTGCCTCTGGAGCTGTTTCAGTTCTTTCTGATCACAACTCTGCCATCTACTTGTCCTCTAGCAATTGTTCGTCTAAATTATTCCTCAGTGCCAAATGCTCAATCTCTCTGAGGTAATGTGTGAAATGTACAAGAGTGGTGAAAGCCAATGCTTGAAAAATGTCTCTGAGGGATTTTTTAAATTTTTATTTTCCCTTAAAGATTTTGTATATTTATTTGACAGAGAGCAAGTGAGCACAAGCAGGGGGAGCAGCAGGCAGAGGGTGAGGGAAAAGCAGGCTTCCCGCGGAGCAGGGAGCCCAGTGTGGGGCTCAATTCCAGGACTGTGGGGTCCTGACCTGAGCTGAAGGCAGATGGTTAACTGACTGAGCCACCCAGACCCCCCAGGATGGTTTATTTTTGCAGCTCTAAACTGGTTTACTAAATATAAGTATGTGTCGTGGCATCCCCAAGAATCTTTTAAGTACAGCCATTCCAGAAGGCAGCAGGTGTTACCTGTTAAGCCATGGACATCACTGATAGCCATTTCTCTCCCTCCTTAATTTGAATTACTTGTTAGTTAGGAACCCTAGAAATATATGTACTTCTTTAGAACAGTTTTAAACCTATAATTATACATAATAGGTGTGCTCTGTCACATTTGCCATGTTAAAACACTATTTAATGGCACATTCTGTTTACTATTATGGAAACTTAAAAAAATGCAAGTAATTTAGGACTGATTTGGGGAGAAATGAAATACTAAGCATTGTGTTTTGTAATTGAACAGGACTAGTGAGAGGCTGGCAGAGACCAGTACCAAACTTCTGGTGGAGAAGCAGCAGAAGCAAACTTTGCTTGACACTATTAATATGAGGCCAGCCCTTGATCTGCCTTATGGTAGAAATGTTAACTATTCACTTAAACAGTTCACTATTCAATAGAAATGTTGCTCTAAGAGAAAACGTGGTGATTCGTACCTCAAACTCACGGCGTTCAAGTAATGACTTCGAGACTTTCTTGACCAAGGTTAGTTATATTATCTTTCCTTTTTTTCCTTGGGTTTCAGATTCCTGATATAATTTTTGTTTTGAATTTGGTAAAATTCTGAGTTGTTTAGCTAACTAATACACACTAAGTAAGTAAAAGTCATAATTATTTGTGCTAATAAAGAAATGAGACAAATTTTGATTTTTTTTTCTTAGATCCTGGAGCTCTTACTTTCAAGAGATACGTATTATAACCTTTATTCAATAAATATAACTAAACTGACATATTTTATTATTTTTTCAAGATTTTATTTATTTTAGAGAGAGAGTGTACAAGAGGGCGAGAGAGTGTGAGATTCTCAAGCAGACTTCCTGCCAAGTGTGGAACCCTACATGGGGCCCAGTCTCACAACCCTAAGATCATAACCTGAGCCGAAAACAAGAGTCATACACTTGACTGAGTTACCCAGGCACCCCAAAACTGACACATTTTACATTTCTTGAAAACCTACCTCTAAATTTGATTTTAGAAAGTAACTATTATTGCTCACTAATGAAATCTGTACTTAGATGCTTTGACTAATTTCCTGGTTGGCAATGGTTCATAACAATTTTAAAGTTTGCTGTTACCCATTTTTCCCACCCCTATATATAAGTAAGTGAACAATAAGAATCCAAACACTTAATCACATATGGATATTTATTATTTAAAAGAACCCATGATAAGTCCTTTTTATGAATTAAATAAACTTGTAATGCTAAAGAGATTAATTTTACTTTTTCAGCTGTAATTGTTGTCATTTTCTCACCTGAGAGTACATCCTTAAATGTTGTCTTACTTGGAGCATTTTTATAACTTATAACATTTATAACTTATAACTTATAACTTATAGCATTTTATAACTTATAACACTTCTATTTCAATTTTTACAAAATGTCCTGCTGAGCAATTGTAGAGCATTTTCTAAATTGCTAAATCAAGCAAATACAGGATTCTTTTTTTTTTTACTACTTTTGTCTTTTAACATTCATACTGGCTTTATAAAAGTGATTGATCTATTACTTTTATTGTATATTTGCTTTTACCGATAAAACTCTTTCTTTCATAATTTTCTTATTTCTAGTTATGGCCTTGTCTTTCTTTCTTCTTTCTTTCTTTTTTCCTTTCTTTCTTTTAATCTATTTTTGAGAGCAAGCAAGAGAGAACACAGATGGGAGGGGAGGGCCACAGAGAGAGGGAGAAGCAGACTCCCTGAGCATGGGGCCAGGTGTGGGGCTTGATCCTAGGAGGTCCCTTAACCTGTCCTCATTTTAAAAATTCTTTTATCTTTTTGTTTTTTGGCTTGGATGACTTCTGCTACCCTGTCCTATAGATCACTGATCTGTTCATCTGCAGCTTTTAATCTGCTGTTGATTCCCACTGGTGTATTTTTCATTTCAGTTATTGTATTTTTCAGCTCAGATTGGTTCTTCTTTATATTTTCTCTTTGTTGAAGTTCTCACTGAATCCATCCATTCTTCTCCCAAGTTTGCTGAGCATTTTTATGACCATTTCTTTGAACTCTTTGTCAGGTAGATTACTTATCTCTGTTTCATTTAGTTATTTTACTGAAGTGTTGTATTGTTCTTTCATTTGGGACATATTCCTCTATCTCCTCATTTTGTCTGACTTTCTGTGTTTATTTCTGAAATTGTTCTTTTCAGTTTTTTTCCCTCTTTGAAGTATGTTGCTTTGAATAATGAATGTTAGGTATAAAGTCAAGGAAGAAGAAACCATTTCTAAGGATTGTCTGATCATTTTTCTTGTTGGAACTGTGGTGGAGTAGGTGGCAGATGACATTGCTCTTCTTTTTCTGAGTTGAGAACACAGGAATCAGGCAGCTGGAGATAAGCTTAGTGACTTTACATACATACTAAGAAAATGGAGGATGTGGCTTAGGTATGTAGCCACAGCCGACTTCCTAATACTTTATTTCAAATTAGGCACTTCCACACAGTTGTAAATGGAACGAACAGATGTTTGATGCCCATCCCACAAAGATGAAAGCAGACCTCAATTCATGTTACTATGGCAGGCATAGCTTTTCAAAGAAGAGATTTGGAAGCACGTAGGCACTGCTTAGTGCCTTTTCCCAAATTCACCCACTAGGTAAATCTCCTTTCCTGTCATGAAGAAGGTAGAGAAATGTTCTCACATGGAAATAAAGGTTTACCTATAATTTCTGAGTGGATTTAATTTATAATTAAAGTTAATCGTGTCTTTTGTACATATGAACTAATGGAGAGGCTAGATGGCAAAGAGAAATCTGTTCAGTGTTTTTAAATTTTGCTATAAATAACTCACAACATAGGTAACTCATTTGTTGATTGATTTTGATAAACCAAGTTTTATTTGAAGGAAATGAATAATTCTTTCAAGGAAGAATTTCCTCAGTTTCAGGTTCTTTGGTTCAATTAAAGATTTTCTTCTTCAAGTTCTCTGTCCCTTCAAGTTAAAAAAATTTGTGCTTATAAATTGAGTATATTGACTGTTACTAATAGGAGTTAAGATAAATTCTCTTCCTTTATTTTTGTTCATGACTGTAAAATTTTATAGTTCAGTTAGAAAGCTGTTTTCTGCCCAATGCTTTAACTTTACTGAGCCACATGACAAAGTTTTATATTCATTTTCTCTGAGTTCTAGTTAAAAATGCATGTATTTTTCCTGAATATTAAGAAGTAACTGGCATAAAACTCTAGGCTCAGTAAGACCTAAAACACATTCCTGGCCTACAACTAGGTAGTTTTTTGACCTCAGGCAAACTACAATCTCTCTGAGGCCTTTTTATCTCTTATGTAAAATTAGGGACTTTGACTAAGTTAGTGAATTTTATACCTCTGGGGAAAAAAATTTTTTTTTCCAAAGAATAGAACTTAACTTTTTTTTTTTTTTGCATTAAACTGTATTTTATAAAACAGAGACAAGTAGATCTGTTTAGCTAAAGGAGAGATGAGACTACACCTGTAGACTTCCTTCTCCTTCAATCCTGCTGTGTCCCAGTGGAACCTTAGATTTCTATGAGCCATAGTTTGAAAACTAACAGTTATGAGAAAATCCTTCTAGTTAATAATTCTTTGAATTAAAATTTGCTGACACATTGTACATTGTTTTTCTGTGTATAATTTTCTTACCCTCCTATTTTTTTTCATAAATGGAAAAGTATAAATGCAAATGCATTCTCCTTATTAGTGGACTTCAAGCTATTTCTACCATCTAAACACAGTTCTCACATGGAAATAAAGGTCACAGAAGTAAATATTTAGGAAAAGTTTTGATGAAAAGATAGTAACATTACTTTGGTAATTCCTTAAGTCATGTCATATAAAAAAGTGTTTTATATTTTACATAGAATTTATTAATGGTATTATAAAATTGCTTCAATAAAAGTTTCTCCCATCAAGTTGTATTGAGTTATTAATTTTACAAGGCTGTCTACTAATGTTGTCAGATTATTAATTTTATAAAGCCTGAATATACTGTTATTGTCAAAAAGTGTTATGATTCCTCAAAAAATTAAAAATAGAAATGCAGTACAATTCAGTAATTCCACTACTGGGAATTTACCCAAAGAAAATGAAAACACTAATTTGAAAAGTTATATGCACTCCTATGTTTTTTTTTTAATCATTTTTTTTAAATTTTCAGCATAACAGTATTCATTGTTTTTGTACCACACCCAGTGCTCCATGCAATCCCTGCCCTCTCTAATACCCACCACCTGGTTCCCCCAAACTCCCACCCCCCCACCTCTTCAAACCCTTCAGATTGTTTTTCAGAGTCCATAGTCTCTCATGGTTCACCTCCACTTCCAATTTACCCCAACTCCCTTCTCCTAACTCCCCATGTCCTCCATGCTATTTGTTATGCTCCACAAATAAGTGAAACCATATGATAATTGACTCTCTCTGCTTGACTTATTTCACTCAGCATAATCTCTTCCAGTCCTGTCCATGTTGCTACAAAAGTTGGGTATTCATCCTTTCTGCTGGAGGCATAATACTCCATAGTGTATATGGACCACATCTTCCTTATCCATTCGTCTGTTGAAGGGCATCTTGGTTCTTTCCACAGTTTGGCAACCGTGGCCATTGCTGCTATAAACATTGGGGTACAGATGGCCCTTCTCTTCACTACATCTGTATCTTTGGGGTAAATACCCAGTAGTGCAATTGCAGGGTCATAGGGAAGTTCTATTTTTAATTTCTTGAGGAATCTCCACACTATTTTCCAAAGAGGCTGCACCAACTTGCATTCCCACCAACAGTGTAAGAGGGTTCCCCTTTCTCCACATCCCCTCCAACACATGTTGTTTCCTGTCTTGCTAATTTTGGCCATTCTAACTGGTATAAGGTGGTATCTCAATGTGGCTTTAATTTGAATCTCCCTGATGGCTAGTGATGATGAACATTTTTTCATGTGTCTGATAGCCATTTGTATGTCTTCGTTGGAGAAGTGTCTGTTCATATCTTCTGCCCATTTTTTGATATGATTATCTGTTTTGTGTGTGTTGAGTTTGAGGAGTTCTTTATAGATTCTGGATATCAATCTTTTGTCTGTACTGTCATTTGCAAATATCTTCTCCCATTCCGTGGGTTGCCTCTTTGTTTTCTTGACTGTTTCCTTTGCTGTGCAGAAGCTTTTGATTTTGATGAAGTCCCAAAAGTTTATTTTGGCTTTTGTTTCCTTTGCCTTTGGAGACATATCTTGAAAGAAGTTGCTGTACTAACAATGAAAATACAGAAAGGGAAATTAGAGAATCGATTCCATTTACTATAGCACCAAGAACCATAAGATACCTGGGAATAAACATAACCAAAGAGGTAAAGGATCTGTACTCAAGGAACTACAGAACACTCATAAAAGAAATTGAAGAAGACACAAAAAGATGGCAGACCATCCCATGCTCTTGGATCGGAAGAATAAACATTGTTAAAATGTCTATACTGCCTAGAGCAATCTATACTTTTAATGCCATTCCAATCAAAACTTCACCGGTATTCTTCAAAGAGCTGGAGCAAATAATCCAAAAATTTGTATGGAACCAGAAGAGACCACAAATCGCTAAGGAAATGTTGAAAAACAAAAATAAAACTGGGGGCATCACGTTACCTGATTTCAAGCTTTACTACAAAGCTGTGATCACCAAAACAGCATGGTACTGGCATAAAAACAGACACAGAGACCAGTGGAACAGAGTAGAGAGCCCAGATATGGACCCTCAACTCTATGGTCAGTTAATCTTCGACAAAACGGGAAAAAATATACAGTGGAAAAAAGACAGTCTCTTCAATAAATGGTGCTGGGAAAACTGGGTCACTATATGTAGAATTTGTATACCATTCTCTTACACCGTACACTCCTATGTTTTTTGAAACATTATTTACAATAACCAAAATATGGAAGCAACCTCAGTGTCCATCAATAGATGAATAGATAAAGAAGATTTGTGATATATATACAATGAAATATTTATTCAGCTATAAAAAAGAATAGGATCGTGCCATTTGTGACAACATTAGTAGACCTAGTATTATGCTAAGTGAAATAACACAGAGAAAGGCATATACCATATGATTTCACTTCTGCATGGAATCTAAAAAACTAAACTACTAATAGCCTTCTGGTGACTAGAAGCCTTACTGATAACATAAATAGTTCATTAACACAGGTTTTGTACATTACATGTATTATATACTATATTCTCACAATAAAGCTAGAGAAAAAATGTTATTAAGAAAAACATAAGAGAATATACACTAAAATACAGTATCAAAAAAAGTCCATGTGTAAGTAGAATAGACCAGCACCATTCAAACCCATGTTGGTCAAGGGTCAGCTGTGTATTACAAGTATTCCCATCTAGAATTTTCTTACATAGACCTTTCTCATAAAAGGTACCCTCTCATTGAATGCCCAAAAAGCAGTCTAATGCAGGGTACTGAGGGTCGCCTGGGTGGCTTAGTTGGTTAAGTGACTACTTTCAGCTTAGCTCATGATTCCTCGGTCCTGGGATAGAGCCCCACTTCAGGCTGTCTGCTAAGTGGGGAGTCTGCTATTTCCTCCCCCTCTGCCTCTTCCCCTACTTGTGCTCTCTATCTTTCATTCTGTCTCAAATAAATAAATCAATAAAATTGCTGGTATAAACATTGGGGTACAGGTGCCCCTTTGAATCAATATATTTATATCTTTGGGGTAAATCCATAGTAGTACAATTGCTAGGTCATTGGGTAGCTCTATTCTCAGCTCTTTGAGGAACCACCATACTGTTATCCAGAGTGGCTGTAACAGCTTACATTCCCACCAACAGTGTAAGAGGCTTCTGCTTTCTCTGCATGCCTGACAACATCTGTTGTTTCCTGACTTTTTCATTTTAGCCATTCTGACAGGTGTGAGGTAGTATCTCATTGTGCTTTTGATTTGTATTTATTTCCCTGATGCCAAGTGATGTGGAGCATTTTTTTCATATCTGTTGCCCATTTGTGTGTCTTCTTTGGAGAAATGTCTGTTCATTTCTCCTACCCATTTCTTGACAAGATTGTTTGTTCTTTGGGTGTTGAGTTTGACAAGTTCTTTATATATTTTGGATACTAGCCCCTTATCTGATATGTCAATTGCAAATATCACTTTCCATTCTGTAGGTCATCTTTTAGTGTTGTCAGTTGCTTCCTTTGCTATGCAAAACCTTTTTATCTTAATGAAGTCTTTGTTTCCCTTGCCTTTGCAGACGTGTCTAGCAAGAAGTTGCTTTGGCCAAAGTCAGAGAGAATACAACCTGTGTTGTCTTCTAGGATTTTTTTTTTTATATAATTTTTTTATTTTTTTCAGCATAACAGTATTCATTATTTTTGCACCACACCCAGTGCTCCATGCAATCCGTGCCCTCTACAATACCCACCACCTGGTGCCCCCAACCTCCCACCCCCCACCCCTTCAAAATTCTCAGATCGTTTTTCAGAGTCCATAGTCTCTCATGGTTCACCTCCCCTTCCAATTTCCCTCAACTCCCTTCTCCTCTCCATCTCCCCTTGTCCTCCATGCTATTTGTTATGCTCCACAAATAAGTGAAACCATATGATAATTGACTCTCTCTACTTGACTTATTTCACTCAGCATCATCTCTTCCAGTCCCGTCCATGTTGCTACAAAACTTGGGGATTCATCCTTTCTTTCTTTTTTTTTTTTTTTTTTTTTTACAGCTTTATAAACATATATTTTTATCCCCAGGGGTACAGGTCTGCGAATCGCCAGGTTTACACACTTCACAACACTCACCATAGCACACACCCTCCCCGATATCCATAACCCCATCCCCTCTCCAAACCCCCTCCCCCCATCAACCCTCAGTTTGTTTTGTGAGATTAAGAGTCACTTATGGTTTGTCTCCCTCCCAATCCCATCTTGTTTCATTTACTCTTCTCCTACCCCCTCGACCCCCCATGTTGCATCTCCTCTCCCTCATATCAGGGAGATCATATGATAGTTGTCTTTCTCCGATTGACTTATTTCGCTAAGCATGATACCCTCTAGTTCCATCCACGTCGTCGCAAATGGCAAGATTTCATTTCTTTTGATGGCTGCATAGTATTCCATTGTGTATATATACCACATCTTCTTTATCCATTCGTCTGTAGATGGACATCTAGGTTCTTTCCATAGTTTGGCTATTGTAGACATTGCTGCTATAAACATTCGGGTGCATGTGCCCCTTCGGATCACTATGTTTGTATCTTTAGGGTAAATACCCAGCAGTGCAATTGCAGGGTCATAGGGTAGTTCTATTTTCAACATTTTGAGGAACCTCCATGCTGTTTTCCAGAGTGGTTGCACCAGCTTGCATTCCCACCAACAGTGTAGGAGGGTTCCCCTTTCTCCGCATCCTCGCCAGCATCTGTCATTTCCTGACTTGTTAATTTTAGCCATTCTGACTGGTGTGAGGTGATATCTCATGGTGGTTTTGATTTGTATTTCCCTGATGCCGAGTGATATGGAGCACTTTTTCATGTGTCTGTTGGCCATCTGGATGTCTTCTTTGCAGAAATGTCTGTTCATGTCCTCTGCCCATTTCTTGATTGGATTATTTGTTCTTTGGGTGTTGAGTTTGCTAAGTTCTTTATAGATTTTGGACACTAGCCCTTTATCTGATATGTCATTTGCAAATATCTTCTCCCATTCTGTCAGTTGTCTTTTGGTTTTGTTCACTGTTTCCTTTGCTGTGCAAAAGCTTTTGATCTTGATAAAATCCCAAAAGTTCATTTTTGCCCTTGCTTCCCTTGCCTTTGGTGATGTTCCTAGGAAGATGTTGCTGCGGCTGACGTCGAAGAGGTTGCTGCCTGTGTTCTCCTCGAGGATTTTGATGGATTCCTTTCTCACATTGAGATCCTTCATCCATTTTGAGTCTATTTTCGTGTGTGGTGTAAGGAAATGATCCAATTTCATTTTTCTGCATGTGGCTGTCCAATTTTCCCAACACCATTTATTGAAGAGGCTGTCTTTGTTCCATTGGACATTCTTTCCTGCTTTGTCGAAGATGAGTTGACCATAGAGTTGAGGGTCCATTTCTGGGCTCTCTATTCTGTTCCATTGATCTATGTGTCTGTTTTTGTGCCAGTACCATGCTGTCTTGATGATGACAGCTTTGTAATAGAGCTTGAAGTCCGGAATTGTGATGCCACCAACTTTGGCTTTCTTTTTCAATATTCCTTTGGCTATTCGAGGTCTTTTCTGGTTCCATATAAATTTTAGGATTATTTGTTCCATTTCTTTGAAAAAAATGGATGGTACTTTGATAGGAATTGCATTAAATGTGTAGATTGCTTTAGGTAGCATAGACATTTTCACAATATTTATTCTTCCAATCCAGGAGCATGGAACATTTTTCCATTTCTTTGTGTCTTCCTCAATTTCTTTCATGAGTACTTTATAGTTTTCTGTGTATAGATTCTTAGTCTCTTTGGTTAGGTTTATTCCTAGGTATCTTATAGTTTTGGGTGCAATTGTAAATGGGATGGACTCCTTAATTTCTCTTTCTTCTGTCTTGTTGTTGGTGTAGAGAAATGCAACTGATTTCTGTGCATTGATTTTATTTCCTGACACGTTACTGAATTCCTGTACAAGTTCTAGCAGTTTTGGAGTGGAGTCTTTTGGGTTTTCCACATAGAGTATCATATCATCTGCGAAGAGTGATAGTTTGACTTCTTCTTTGCCGATTTGGATGCCTTTAATTTCCTTTTGTTGTCTGATTGCTGAGGCTAGGACTTCTAGTACTATGTTGAATAGCAGTGGTGATAACGGACATCCCTGCCGTGTTCCTGACCTTAGCGGAAAAGCTTTCAGTTTTTCTCCATTGAGAATGATATTTGCGGTGGGTTTTTCATAGATGGCTTTGATAATATTGAGGTATGTGCCATCTATCCCTACACTTTGAAGAGTTTTGATCAGGAAGGGATGCTGTACTTTGTCAAATGCTTTTTCAGCATCTATGGAGAGTATCATATGGTTCTTGTTCTTTCTTTTATTAATGTGTTGTATCACATTGATTGATTTGCGGATGTTGAACCAGCCTTGCAGCCCTGGAATAAATCCCACTTGGTCGTGGTGAATAATCATTTTAACGTACTGTTGAATCCTATTGGCTAGTATTTTGGCGAGAATTTTTGCATCTGTGTTCATCAAGGATATTGGTCTGTAGTTCTCTTTTTTGTTGGGATCCTTGTCTGGTTTTGGGATCAAGGTGATGCTGGCCTCATAAAATGAGTTTGGAAGTTTTCCTTCTATTGCTATTTTTTGGAACAGTTTCAGGAGAATAGGAATTAGTTCTTCTTTAAATGTTTGGTAGAATTCCCCCGGGAAGCCGTCTGGCCCTGGGCTTTTGTTTGTTTGGAGATTTTTGATGACTGTTTCAATCTCCTTACTGGTTATGGGTCTGTTCAGGCTTTCTATTTCTTCCTGGTTCAGTTGTGGTAGTTTATATGTCTCTAGGAATGCATCCATTTCTTCCAGATTGTCAAATTTGTTGGCGTAGAGTTGCTCATAGTATGTTCTTATAATTGTCTGTATTTCTTTGGTGTTCGTTGTGATCTCTCCTCTTTCATTCATGATTTTATTTATTTGGGTCCTCTCTCTTTTCTTTTTGATAAGTCTGGCCAGGGGTTTATCAATCTTATTAATTCTTTCAAAGAACCAGCTCCTAGTTTCGTTGATTTGTTCTATTGTTTTTTTGGTTTCTATTTCATTGATTTCTGCTCTGATCTTTATGATTTCTCTTCTCCTGCTGAGTTTAGGGTTTCTTTCTTGTTCTTTCTCCAGCTCCTTTAGGTGTAGGGTTAGGTTGTGTACCTGAGACCTTTCTTGTTTCTTGAGAAAGGCTTGTACCGCTATATATTTTCCTCTCATGACTGCCTTTGTTGTGTCCCACAGATTCTGAACTGTTGTGTTTTCATTATCATTTGTTTCCATAAATTTTTTCAATTCTTCTTTGATTTCCTGGTTGACCCATTCATTCTTTAGAAGGATGCTGTTTAGTCTCCATGTATTTGGGTTCTTTCCAAATTTCCTCTTGTTATTGAGTTCTAGCTTTAGAGCATTGTGGTCTGAAAATATGCAGGGAATGATCCCAATCTTTTGATACCGGTTGAGACCTGATTTAGGACCAAGAATGTGATCTATTCTGGAGAATGTTCCATGTGCACTAGAGAAGAATGTGTATTCTGTTGCTTTGGGATGAAATGTTCTGAATATATCTGTGATGTCCATCTGGTCCAGTGTGTCATTTAAGGCCTTGATTTCCTTGTTGATCTTTTGCTTGGATGATCTGTCCATTTCAGTGAGGGGAGTGTTAAAATCCCCTACTATTATTGTATTCTTGTCGATGTGTTTCTTTGATTTTGTTATTAATTGGTTTATATAGTTGGCTGCTCCCACGTTAGGGGCATAGATATTTATAATTGTTAGATCTTCTTGTTGGACAGTTCCTTTGAGTATGATATAGTGTCCTTCCTCATCTCTTATTATAATCTTTGGCTTAAAATCTAATTGATCTGATATAAGGATTGCCACTCCTGCTTTCTTCTGATGTCCATTAGCATGGTAAATTCTTTTCCACCCCCTCACTTTAAACCTGGAGGTGTCTTCAGGTGTAAGATGAGTTTCTTGTAGGCAACATATAGATGGTTTTTGTTTTTTTATCCATTCTGATACCCTGTGTCTTTTGATTGGGGCATTTAGCCCATTAACATTCAGGGTAAGTATTGAGAGATATGAATTTAGTGCCATTGTATTGCCTGTAAGGTGACTGTTATTGTATATTGTCTCTGTTTCTTTCTGATCTACTTTGAGGGTCTCTCTTTGCTTAGAGGACCCCTTTCAATATTTCCTGTAGAGCTGGTTTGGTATTTGCAAATTCTTTCAGTTTTTGTTTGTCCTGGAAGCTTTTAATCTCTCCGTCTATTTTCAATGATAGCCTAGCTGGATATAGTATTCTTGGCTGCATGTTTTTCTCATTTAGTACTCTGAATATATCATGCCGGCTCTTTCTGGCCTGCCAGGTCTCTGTGGATAAGTCTGCTGCCAATCTAATATTTTTACCATTGTACGTTACAGACTTCTTTTCCCGGGCTGCTTTCAGGATCTTTTCTTTGTCACTAAGACTTGTCAATTTTACTATTAGGTGACGGGGTGTAGACCTATTCTTATTGATCTTGAGGGGGCTTCTCTGAACCTCCTGGATTTTGATGCTTGTTCCCTTTTCCATATTGGGGAAATTCTCTCCAATAATTCTCTCCAATATACCTTCTGCTCCCCTCTCCGTTTCCTCTTCTTCTGGAATCCCAATTATTCTAATGTTGTTTCGTCTTATGGTGTCACTTATCTCTCGAATTCTCCCCTCGTGGTCCAGTAGCTGTTTGTCCCTCTTTTGCTCAGCTTCTTTATTCTCTGTCATTTGGTCTTCTATATCGCTAATTCTTTCTTCTGCCTCATTTATCCTAGCAGTGAGAGCCTCCATTTTTGATTGCACCTCATTAATAGCTTTTTTGATTTCAACTTGGTTAGATTTTAGTTCTTTTATTTCTCCAGAAAGGGCTTTTATATCTCCCGAGAGGGTTGCTTTAATATCTTCCATGCCTTTTTCAAGCCCGGCTAGAACCTTGAGAATCATCATTCTGAACTCTATATCTGACATATTACCAATGTCTGTATTGATTAGGTCCCTAGCCTTTGGTATTGCCTCTTGTTCTTTTTTTTGTTGTGAATTTTTCCGCCTTGTCATTTTGTCCAGATAAGAGTTTATGAAGGAGCAAGTAAAATACTAAAAGGGTGGCAACAACCCCAGGAAAATATGCTTTAGCCAAATCAGAAGAGATCCTGAATTGTGAGGGGGGAGAAAGGGGATAAAAAGGGGTTCAGAAAGAAAGAAAAAAAAAACTATTAAAAAAAAGAAAGCCGATAAAGAAAAAATATAAAAAGAGGAAAAAATATATATATATATTAGATAAACTATTTAAAAAACGTTAAAAAAAAGAAAACGGTAAAAGTTAAAAAAAAATTTAGCAGAAGAAGAGAAAAAGAAAAAAAAAATTGAAAAAGAAAAAAATATTAAATTAACTGCAAGGCTAAAAAATCATGGGGAGAAAGCCATGAGTTCCATGCTTTGCTTTCTTCTCCTCTGGAATTCCGCCGTTCTCCTTGGTAGGTGAACTTGGTCCTGGCTGGGTTTCCCGTTGATCTTCTGGGGGAGGGGCCCGTTGTAGTGATTCTCAAGCGTCTTTTCCCCAGGCGGAGTTGCACCGCCCTTACCTGGGGCCGCGCTGAGTCATCCGCTCGGGTTCGCTTTCGGGAGCTTTTGTTCCCTGAGCGCTTTCCGTAGAGTCCGGAGGACGGGAATAAAGATGGTGGCCTCCCGGTCTCCGGCCCGGAGGAGCCGAGAGCCCGGGGCCCCACTCCTCAGTGCGCCCTCAGAGAACAGCGCCAAATGACTCCCGTCACCCTGGCCTCCGGCCGCGCTCCGAGCTGACCGAGCCCGCGACCGGTTCCAGGCAACCCTGAGCTGAGAGTCACTCCTCGGCTCTGTCTCTGCAGCCGGCTTCCCCGTTCTAATACCGGTAAGCTCTGCGACACTGAGACACCCCCGATCCTTCTGCGACCCTGCGGGACCTGAGGCCGCGCTTACCCCACCTGGGCTTCACCCCAGTTAAGCCTCTGGAGCGATGTCCCTCAGCGGAACAGACTTTTAAAAGTCCTGATTTTGCTCCGTTGCTCCGCCGCTCGCCGGGAGCCGGCCCCTCCCCCCACGGTCTATCTTCTCGTCGCTTTGGATTCACTTCTCCGCCAGTCCTACCTTGCAGAAAGTGGTTGATTTTCTGTTTCTGGAATTGCTGTTCTTCTTCTCTTCAATCTCCCGTTGGATTTGTAGGTGTTTGCAATCTTTAGGTAAGCTATTTAGCTGATCTCCCGCTACACGAAGTAGTCTCAGCCTGCTACTTCTCCGCCATCTTGACTCCTATGTCTTCTAGGATTTTGATGGGTTCCTGTCTCACATGTAGATCTTAGATCCATTTTGAATCTTATTTTTTTTAAAAGATTTTATTTATTTTACAGAATGAGAGAGAGATCACAAGTAGGCAGAGAGGCAGGCAGAGAGAGAGAGGGGAGGAAGCAGGCTCCCTGCTGAGCAGAGAGCCCGATGCGGGGCTCGATCCCAGGACCTGGGATCATGACCTGAGCTGAAGGCAGAGGCCTTAACCCACTGAGCCACCCAGGCGCCCCGAATCTTATTTTTATGTGTGGTGTAAGAAGATGGTCCAGTTTCATTTTTCTGCTTGTGGCTGTCCAGTTTTCCCAACACCATTTGTTGGAATGACTGTCTTTTGTTACATTGGACATTCTTTCCTGCTTTGTCACAGATTAGTTGACCATAGAGTTGAGGCTCCATTTCTGGGCTCTCTATTCTGTTCCATTGACCTATGTGTCTGTTTTTGTGCCTATACCATACTGTCTTGATGATGACAGCTTTGTCATAGAGCTTGAACTCCGGAATTGTGATCCACTAGCTTTGGTTTCCTTTTTCAACATTCCTTTGGCTATTTGAGGTCTTTCCTGGTTCCATACAAATCTTAGGATTATTTGTACCAGCTCTGAAAAAATGTTGATGGTATTTTGATAGGGATTGTGTTGAATGTATAGATTGCTCTGGGAGGCATAGACATTTTAACAGAATTTGTTCTTCCAATCCATGAGCATGGAAGGTTTTTCCATTTCTTTGTGTCTTCCTCAGTTTCTCTCGAGTGTTCTATTGTTTTCAGAGTATTGATCACTTGCCTCTTTGTTTGGGTTTATTCCTAGGTATCTTAAAGGTTTTTGGTGCGATTGTAAATGGGTTTGACTCCTTAATTTCTCTTTCTTCTATCTCATTGTTGATGTATAGAAATGCAACTGATTTCTGTGCATTGATTTTATATCCTGCCACTTTGCTGAATTCCTCTAGGACTTCTAACAATTTTTGAGTGGAGTCTTTTGGGTTTTCCACATAGAATATCACATCATCTGCAAAGAGTGAGAGTTTGACTTCTTGCTGATTCAGATGCTTTTATTTCTTTTTGTTGTCTGATTGCTGAGGCTAGGACTTCTAGTACTATGTTGAACAACAGTGATGAGAGTAGCCATCCCTGCCATGTTCCTGACCTTAGGGGTGAAGCTCTCAGTTTTTCCCCATTGAAAATGATACTCGCTGTGGGCTTTTTGTAGATGGCTTTTATGATATTTAGGTATGTTCCCTCTATCCCTGCACCATGAAGAGTTTTAATGAAGAAGGGATGCTGTACTTTGTCAGATGGTTTTTCTGAATCTATTGAGAGTATCATATGGTTCTTGTCCTTTCTTTTATTAACGTATTGTGTCACACTGATTGATTTGTGGATGTTGAACCACCCTTGAAGACCAGGAATAAGTCCCACTTGGTCATGGTGAATAATCCTTTTAATGTACTGTTGGTTCCTGTTGGCTACTGTCTTGGTGAGAATTTTTGCATCCGTATTTATCAGCAGTATTGGTCTGTAATTCTCCTTTTTCTGGGGGTTTTGGGATCAAGGTAATGCTGGCCTCATAGAAAGAGTTTGGAAGTTTTCCATCCATTTTTATTTTTTGAGACAGCTTCAGAAGAATAGGTGTTAATTCCTCTTTAAATGTTTGGTGGAACTCTCCAGGGAAGCCATCTGGCCCTGGAGTTTTGTTTGTTGGGAGATTTTTGATGACTGCTTCAGTTTCCTTGCTGGTTATGGGTCTGTTCAGGTTTTTCTGTTACCATTTCTTCCAGATTGCCTAATTTGTTGGCAAATAGTTGTTCATTATACGTTCTTAAAATTGTTTGTGTTTCCTTGGTGTTGGTTGTGATCTCTCTTCTTTCATTCATGATTTTATTAATTTGTGTCCTTTCTCTCTTTTTTTTTCCTGCAAAGTCTGGCCAGGGGTTTATCAATCCTATTACTTCTTTCAAAGAGCCAGATCCTAGTTTTGTTGCTGTGTTCTACTGTACTTTCCGTTTCTATTTCATTGATTTCTGCTCTGGTCATATTAATTCTCTTCTCCTGCTGGATTTAGGCTTTCTTTGCTGTTGCTTCTCCAGCTCCTTTAGGGGGAAGGTTAGGTTGTGTATTTAGGACCTTTCTTGTTTCTTGAGAAAGGCTTGTATTGCTCTATACTTCCCTCTTCAGGACTGCCTTGGCTGCATCCCAAAGATTTTGAATGGTTGTGTTTTCATTTTCCTTTGTTTCCATGAATTCTTTTACTTGTTTGTTAATTTCCTGGTTGACCCATTCATTCTTTAGTCAGATGCTCTTTAGCCTCCGTGTATTTGAGATCTTCCCAAATTTCCTCTTGTGGTTGTGTTCAAGTTTGAAGGGACTGTGGTCTGGAAATATGCAGGGAATGATCCCAAACTTTTGGTACTGGTTGAGACCTGATTTGTGATCCAGTATGTGATCTCTTCTGGAGAAAGCTCCATGTGCACTGGAGAAGAATATGTATTCTGTGGCTTTGGGATGGAATGCTCTGAATATATCTGTGAAGTCCATCTGGTCCACTGTGTCATTCAAAGCCCTTGTGTCCTTGTTGATCTTCTGCTTAGATGACCTGTCCATTGCAGTGAGTGAGGTGTAAAAGTCCCCTACTATTTATTGTATCATGCTCAATGTGTTTCTTTAATTTTGTTATTAGTTAGCTTATGTAATTGGCTGCTCCCATGTTAGGGGCATAAATCATGACAATTGTTGGATCTTCTTTTTGGAGAGACCCTTTAATTATGATAGTGTCTTTCCAAATCTCTTATGATGGCCTTTGGCCTAAAATCTAATTTGTCTGATAGAAGGATTACCATCCCGGCTTTCTTTTGATGTCCATTAGAATGGTAAATGGTTTTCCATCCCCTCACTTTCAATCTGGAGGTGTCCCTGGGTCTAAAATGAGTCTCTTGCAGATAGCATATTGAAGGGTCTTGCTTTTTTATCAAATCTGATACCCTATGTCTTTTGATTGGGGAATGTGGCCCATTGACTTTCAGGGTAATTATCGAAAGATATGAACTGAGTGCCATTGTAATACCTGTAATGTCATTGTTTCTGTATATTGTCTCAGTTCCTTTCTGGTCTATCTCACTTTGGGGCTCTCTTTGCTTAAAGGATCCTCTTTAGTATTTCTTGCAGGGCTGATTTGGTGGTCACAAATTTTTTAGTTTCTGTTTGTCCTGGAAACTCTTTATCTCTCCTTGTATTTTTTTTAAATACTCCCAAAATTGAACCAGGAAGAAATTGACAACCTGAATAGACCAATATCTAGTAACGAGATTGAAGCAGTGATCAAAAACCTCCCAAAAAACAAGAGCCCAGGACCTGATGGATTCCCTGGGGAATTCTACCAAACTTTCAAAGAACAAATAACACCTATTCTCCTGAAGCTGTTTCAAAAAATTGAAGCAGAAGGAATATTTCCCGACTCTTTTTATGAAGTCAGCATTACCTTGATCCCCAAACCAGGCAAAGATCCTACCAAAAAGGAGAATTTCAGACCAATATCACTGATGAATATGGATGCTAAGATTCTCAACAAGATCCTACCAAATAGGATCCAACAGCACATTAAAAAGATTATCCACCATGACCAGGTGGGATTCATTCCTGGGCTACAAGGATGGTTCAATATTCGCAAATCAATCAATGTGATAAAACAAATTAATAAGAGAAGAGAGAAGAACCACATGGTCCTCTCAATTGATGCAGAAAAAGCATTTGACAAAATCCAGCATCCATTCCTGATTAAAACGCTTCAAAGTATAGAGATAGAGGGAACATTCCTGAACTTCATAAAATCTATCTATGAAAGATCCACAGCAAATATCATCCTCATTGGGAAAAAGCTTGCAGCCTTCCCGTTAAGATCAGGAACACGACAAGGATGCCCACTCTCACCACTCTTGTTCAACATAGTATTAGAAGTCCTAGCAACAGCAATCAGACAACAAAGAGAAATAAAAGTATCCAAATTGGCAACGAAGAAGTCAAAGTCTCTCTCTTCGCAGATGACATGATTCTTTATATGGAAAACCCAAAAGACTCCACCCCAAACTACTAGAACTCATACAACAATTCAGCAACATGGCAGGATACAAAGTCAATGTACAGAAATCAGTGGCTTTCTTATACACTAACAATGAAAATACAGAAAGGGAAATTAGAGAATCGATTCCATTTACTATAGCACCAAGAACCATAAGATACCTGGGAATAAACATAACCAAAGAGGTAAAGGATCTGTACTCGAGGAACTACAGGACTCATGAAAGAAACTGAACAAGACACAAAAAGATGGAAGACCATTCCATGCCCTTGGATCAGAAGAATAAACATTGTTAAGATGTCTATACTGCCTAGAGCAATCTATACTTTTAATGCCATTCTGATCAAAATTCCACCAGTATTTTTCAAAGAGCTGGAGCAAATAATCCTAAAATTTGTATGGAATCAGAAGAGACCCCAAATCGCTAAGGAAATATTGAAAAACAAAAATAAAACTGGGGGCATCACGTTACCTGATTTCAAGCTTTACTACAAAACTGTGATCACCAAGACAGCATGGTACTGGCATAAAAACAGACACAGTGGAACAGAGTAAGAGCCCAGATATGGACCCTCAACTCTATGGTCAAATAATCTTCAACAAAACAGGAAAAAATATACAGTGGAAAAAAGGCAGTCTCTTCAATGAATGGTGCTGGGAAAACTGGACAGCTATATGTAGAAGAATGAAACTCGACCATTCTCTTACACGGTACACAAAGATAAACTCAAAATGGTTAAAAGACCTCGACACGAGACAGGAATCCATCAGAATCCTAAAGGAGAACATAGGCAGTAACCTCTTTGATATCAGCCACAGCAACTTCTTTCAAGATATGTCTCCAAAGGCAAAGAAAACAAAAGCGAAGATGAACTTTTGGGACTTCATCAAAATCAAAAGCTTCTGCACAGCAAAGGAAACAGTCAACAAAACAAAGAGGCAACCCACGGAATGGGAGAAGATATTTGCAAATGACAGTACAGACAAAAGGTTGATATCCAGGATCTATAAAGAACTCCTCAAACTCAAGACACACAAAGCAGAATATCATATCAAAAAATGGGCAGAAGATATGAACAGACACTTCTCCAATGAAGACATACAAACGGCTATCAGACACATGAAAAAATGTTCATCATCACTAGCCATCAGGGAGATTCAAATTAAAACCACATTGAGATACCATCTTACACCACTTAGAAAGGCCAAAATTAGCAAGACAGGAAACAACATGTGTTGGAGGGGATGTGGAGAAAGGGGAACCCTCTTACACTGTTGGTGGGAATGCAAGTTGGTGCAGCCACTTTGGAGAACAGTGTGGAGATTCCTCAAGAAATTAAAAATAGAACTTCCCTATGACCCTGCAATTGCACTACTGGGTATTTACCCAAAGATACAGATGTAGTGAAAAGAAGGGCCATCTCCTTCTATTTTGAATGACAGCCTTGCTGAATAAAGTATTCTTGGCTGCATATTGTTCTGGTTTAGCACCCTGACTATACCATGCCAGTCCTTTCTGGCATGTCCTGGGCTGCTTTCTGGATTTTCTCTTTGTCTCTGAAATTTGCAAGCTTCACTACTATATGTCGAGGTGATGGCCTATTCTTATTGATGTTGAAGGGGGTTCTCTGTGCCTCCTGGATTTGAATGCCTTTTTCCTTCCCCGGATTACAGAGGTTCTCTGCTATAATTTCTCAGATATAACTTCTACCACACCTCCTTCCCTCCTCTTCTGGGATCTCAGTTATTCTAATATTGTTTTGCTTTATGGTGTCACCACTTATCTCTTGAATTCTCCCCTCGTGATCCAGTAATTGTTTATCTCTCTCTTTTCTCAACTTCTTTATTCTCCATCATTTTGTCTTCTATGTCACTACTTCTCCTTTCTGTGTCATTTATCCTAGCAGTTAGAGCCTCCAATTTTTTAAATTTGAAATAGTTAATATTTATTAGTTAATTATAGCTCAGTAAGTCTGTAAAAGATAAGTAGTGTTTTATTTCACCATTAACCATTATGTATGTGATGAATTTTTTAAAATTTCTATTCAATTAGCTGATACATTATATATCAGTTTCAGATATAGTGAGTTTTTCCATCTAGTCATTCTGTCTAGAGTTGTCAGTTGTATATAATACCCAGTGCTCTACACATCACATGCCCTCCTTCATGCCCATCATCCAATTACCCCTACCCTATCCCACCTCCCCTTCAGCAAAGTCTGTTTTTTTTCCTATAGTTAAGAGTCTCTCATGATTTGTCTCCCTCTTTGATTTCTTCTATTTAGTGTTCTTTCCCTTCCCTTATGATTCTATGTACTGTTTCTAACATTCCCCATATGTATGAAACAATATGATAACTGTCTTTTTGTGATTGACTTATTTCTCTCCGTATAGTGCCCTCCATTTCCATCCACATCAATGTAAATTGTAAGAGTTCATCCTTTTTGATGGCTTTGTAATATTCCATTGTATTTATATATACACCACATCTTCTTTATCCATTCATCTGTTGATGGACATTTGGGCCGTTTCTACAGTTTGGCTATTGTGGAGATTGTTTCCATAAACATTGGTGTCCAGGTGCCCCTGCAGATCAATATGTTTGCATCTTTGGGGTAAATACCTTGCAGTACAATTACTGGGTCATATTTTTAAATTCTTGAGGAACCTCCATACTGTTTCCAGATGTAGAGCCTCCATTTTTTTTATTGCATCTCCTTAATAACCTTTTGATTTCAACTTGGTAATATTTTTGTTCTTTTATTTCTGTAGAAAGAGATTCTCCGGTGTCTTTTGTGCTTTGTTAAAGCCCAGCTAGTATTTTTATAGTTGTTATTCCAAACTCTAATTCTGCCATCTTACTTATATCCATACTAATTAGGTCCCTGACAGTCATTAGTACCTCCTGTTCTCTTATTTCAGGTGAGTTTTTCCATCTAGTCATTCTGTCTAGAGAAGAATAGAAAATGAGAGAACAAAATACTAAAATAACAACAACCCCAGAGAAATATAATCTTAAACCAATCAGAAGAGACCAAAAACCAAAATTAATTAATTAATTAATTAAAATTTAAAAGGAGAGAGAATATAATCAGACAGGTGATGAGAACAGAGCAATACACTAGATTCTGGGTATATTTTGGTCTGTTTGCTGGAGGAAACTACATCCCAAAATTGTAAAGAAAGAAAAAAAATATATATGCAAAAATAAAGTTAAAGACTATGAAAGGGTAGAATGTAACTATAAAAATTAAAATTAACAAACGTTTAAAAAACCCGAGTTGATAAAATGAGAAATTGGTTGAAATGGAAAAAGAAAAAGAAAATTAAACTTGAAAGATTAAGGAGCCATGAGTTCTATATAGTATTTTCCCCCAGCACTAGAGTTTTGCAGTTCTCTTAAACTTGATTCTGCTTAAACTTGATCCTAGCTGGAAGTTCTTGCTGATTTTCTGGGGGAGGGGCCTTTGAGTTGAGCTGATTCTGGGAGGTCTTTGCTCTGGTGGTATTGCACTGCCCTTGCCAGGGGGCCAGACTAAGTAAGGGCTTCCAGATTCCTCTTTGTGGCTTTTGTTCCCTGACGGTTTTCTGCACCACTTGAGAGGATTAGAATGAAAATGTGAGCCTCCCTGTGTCCAGCCCTAGAGCTGAAAGCGGGCACCCTCCACTCTTCAGTGTGCCCTCACAGAAAATCTGTCAATCACTCTTGTCTCCCTGGTTTCTGTATGCACTCTCGGCATGCCCAACCTTTTAGCATTTTTATTTCAGCCATGCAACCCCCTTTGGAGTTTCCAAACTTGGCAGTCTCCTGTGGCATGCATTCATGCTGCTCCTCCAGGGGGAGGGAGGGAGGTCTTGCCCTGGCTTTCCTGTGTGTTGGGCCCCTACTCTAAGAGCAGTTACCCAGCGGGCTGGGGTTTGTGGTTAATGGCAACACTGAGCTGAAAGCCCCTCCTCTGCTCTTTGCAGCTGGCTTCCCTGCTGAAACACTTGGGAACTCTCCCATACTCAGGCACCCCATTCTTTCTGTGACCTCGGGGATCCTGAGATCAGGCAGTTCTATCTAGTATTCTGACCTACATCTTCACCTGAGTGCTTTTCAAGCAGGGATCTCCCTCACCGGATTAGACTTATAAAAGTTCCAGTTTGCATGCCACCGCTTTATCACTTTCTTATAGGCGGTTTATGCCCCCCCCAACAGTTTATCTTCCCATATATCACTTTGAATCACTTCTCCATGCCACACCTCCTACCTTGCAGAACATGGTCACTTTTCTATTTGTAGAATTATAACAGTTCTTTTCTTAGATCCCAGGTTGAGTTCACAGGTGTTTAGAATGATTTGAAAGCTATCTAGCTGAATTCTAGGGACTGAACAGAACTATGGTCCCCTATGCCTCTGCCATATTCCTCTTCTTCCAGAAGTTATCTATATTTAATAGAACAATATTAATTGTACTTTTTATCAGATTTATCTAAATAGCGTTACATGTATTTCTTCTGTTACCTAAGATTAAAATAAGTCGGGATTTATTTTATTTATGTGATTATCTTTCTATTTAAGCAATCCCTAACTTAGGTTTAGTCTCTAATAGTGTTATTTTAAGTTCACATTTTAAGCTCTATATAATTCCTACAATAATGTCTCTTGTTTAACTTGAACATTATAAATAATATTTGACTTATTTCAAATGCAGCAGGAGTTGGAAAAAAATATATCTAGAGAAGTAGAAGAAGGTATGTTGCCAAATTTCTGAATTAAGATGGTCATTGATTTCTGAAATAAACTATGAATGGTAAATGGCATTGCTTTCCATTGTTTGGATAATAGGTACTATGTTAAAAATTTTAATATATATCTAATAAAAATGTAAAACATAAACATAATGAGGAACATACTTATTCCTCATTTAGTCATCGTGTTTCAGACTTTTTTTAAAAAAAAAATCTCCAAGTGCCTATTTATCTGTTATTTCAAGCTGTAATCTTCCTTCACTTCTGCTGTCCCCCTGGAACTGTCAAGTTGTGGGCTTTCTCAAATCCTTGTTTCTGCTAATGATATAAAACCAAAATTAAAAAAAGAAAGAAAGAAAAAAAAAAGCAGTCTTGTCTTAGGTAATACTTAGTTAACCAATTATAGTTCAAATAGCTGTCACTTGACAGGTGACATTTAAATCTCCAGTCATTGATTTTGTCATTGATTTATCTTTTGCCATTGGGTAAAATTCCAAGCTCCATACATGGTATAAAAACACCCAAATCAGTTTGGTTCTTGACACATTTTTCAGCCTTCTCTGTCGCTAACATTTACCCTACTCTGCTGCTTTGCTCTCGCAACTCTTCAGTGTCGAATACTTGCAATTCCGCAAGTGTTCTTCCTCACTCTCTGTGTATGTTCTTTGTATATGCGTCTTCCCTCTACCTAGCACACTTCTTCCCTGTCCTTCAGATATCAGCTTACATATCCCCTCCACTAAAAAGCAGACAATATTGATAGAAAACTAGGATTTCCTTCTGTGCGTTCTTATGTTCAACTCTGAAAATTGCCTGTTTGATTTTTCAGTTTGTCCTATATGATTGTTCACGGGCGGGCTCTGTTATCATCTTGTAATGAGAAAAACAGAAGCTCTGATATTTATCCACAATAGCAATTACCTCAGTGGGGAACCGTGAGCAAAATATATTTAAAAGTAATCTTGTATTTTATATTGTAGTTGTATTAGATATTTTTTATTCTTCCTAACACTCATAAGGCTTCAACTTTGTTTTTTTACTAACTTTTCATTAAGAATGAAGTATTGTAGATCATTTAATCATTTAATCCTCATGCTTTTTTTAAAGTTTTGTCACTTGTCTGTAATATCCTTTTTTTTAAATCATTTTTTAAATTTATTTTCAGCATAACAGTATTCATTGTTTTTGTACCACACCCAGTGCTCCATGCAATCCGTGCCCTCTCTACTACCCACCACCTGGTTCCCCCAAACTCCCACCCCCCGACCTCTTCGAACCCTTCAGATTGTTTTTCAGAGTCCATAGTCTCTCATGGTTCACCTCCCCTTCCAATTTCCCTCAACTCCCTTCTCCTAACTCCCCATGTCCTCCATGCTATTTGTTATGCTCCACAAATAAGTGAAACCATATGATAATCGACTCTCTCTGCTTGACTTATTTCACTCAGCATAATCTCTTCAAGTCCCATCCATGTTGCTACAAAAGTTGGGTATTCATCCTTTCTGCTGGAGGCATAATACTCCATAGTGTATATGGACCACATCTTCCTTATCCATTCATCCGTTGAAGGGCATCTTGGTTCTTTCCACAGTTTGGCAACCATGGCCATTGCTGCTATAAACATTGGGTTACAGATGGCCCTTCTTTTCACTACATCTGTATCTTTGGGGTAAATACCCAGTAGTGCAATTGCAGGGTCATATCCTTTACAGCAAGGAAGGTCCTGTTCAGAGCCATATATTTAATTCAGATGTTGTGTCTCTTAGTCTCTTTCAGTTTTGAACAGTTCTTTAGTCAGTCTTTCCTGGATTTTCATGACTTTTAATCTTTTGAAGAGTTAATTCCAGTAATGTAGGATGTCTTTCAGTGCAGGTTTGTCTTATGTTTCCTTATGATAAAATTCAGATCACGGATGCCTGGGTGGCTCAGGCCATGATCCCAGGGTTCTGGGATTGAGTCTTGCATTGGGCTCCTAGCTCATTGGGGAGCCTGCTTCTCCCTCTGCCTGCTGCTCCCCCTGCTTGTGTTTTCTCTCTCATAATACTGAGTTTTCCAAACACGATTTTAATTGATTAACTCTTGATGTTTAAAAAATTTCCTATAAAGGTCTTGCAGATATTTTTTAGATTTATTCCCAGTTATTTGATACTTTTAATCCTACCATAAATATTATTTTAAAAAGTCAATTTCACTTCCTGTTCTAGGTTATAGAAATAAAATTATTTTTCATATTGAGCTTAGATTTACCTATCTTGCTAAACTATCTTATTATAGTGTTTCTCACAGTTCTGGAGGCTGGGAAGTCCAAATTCAAGGCACTGGCAGATTCAGTGTCCAGTGAGGATCTGCTTCCTGGTTCATGGATGGTGGTCTTCCTCCTGTTTCTTTGTACTGCACAGGGCCATGGGAGCTCTCTCAGGACTCCTTTATGAGGGCACTAATCCCATTCATGAGGGTTCCACCTTCATGAGTAATCACTTCCCAAAGTCTCCACCTCCAAATACAATTACATTGAACACTAAGATTTAACACACTAATTTGGGAGCCGGGGGGACAGAAATATTCAGTCTATAGCAAGGCTGTTCTTTTTTCTTTGTGAGGTAGACCTCTCCAATATGGCTTTTTACTTTGTGAGGCCAGTAAGAAGAATTTCCTTGCAGAGAGGGCTCAGTCGTCTTGTAAGGATTTCACCTGCTTCAATCAGGCTTACATAGAATAATCCCTTTTTGATTGACTTGAAATTAATAATTAATTACATCTGCAAAATTCCTTTACAGTTGCCATGTTCTAATGGCTAGAGTCAAGTCACAGACCTTGGCTAGACTTAAGGGAAAAGGATTATAAAAGGTGAGAAGACCAAAGAGCATTTATTATGGGGTCACCTAGGGTCTTTATTTTATAATTATATTAACAGATCCCTTATACTACTACTTTTCTAAGTTTTATCATGGATGAATGTTGAATGAATGAATGTTTATTTTGCATATATTGAGATAATTTTTTTAATAATTTGTCAGTGTGGTGAATTACATTATGTGCTCAGGTTAAACCAACCTTGCATTTCTCAGGTAAACTGAATTAAGTTGTGATTTCATTCGTTTCATACATTGCTACTATTGATATGCTAATATCTTAGTGAGGATTTTCTCCTGTCCATGGACAATGTTAATACAAGGGATTTTGAATACATTTAACTCAATTTACTTGGCTTCAAACTTATGTGTATTGTTGCTTTGTGTTTTCTGTCTTGTATCTTTAAAAAATAATCGACATTTTTATAACTTTCATATGATAGTCTCAATGTTCATTTAAATTGAACTATATATTTAACTTTTTTCCTCTCTTCTGACATCTCAGAATTTCTATTTTGGATTATTTTTCTTCTGTTTGTTTATGTACATATTTTAAAATTTTCATGAGTGAGAACTGCCAGGTAATGAACCTCTATTTAAAAATGTCTTTATTGGGCACCTGGATGGCTCAGTTGATTAAATGTCTGGCTTTGGCTCAGGTCATGATCCCAGGGTCCTGGAATCGAGTCCCACTTCAGGCTCACTGCTCAGCCTGGAGTCTTCTTCCACTCTGTCTACCCCTCCCCACCACTTGTGCTCCCTCTTTCTCTCCTCTTCTCTCACTCTCTTAAAAATGAGTACAAATTTTTTAAAAATAAGTAAATGTCTTTATTTTCTCTTACTCTTGATATACATTTTCACTGCATCGAGAATCCTAGGTGAAGAGTTATTTTCTTTGATCATACAGAAAATGTCATTCCACTGCCCTTTGTCTTTCATAATTGCTCTTTAGAAGTCAGGTGTCTACCTGTTTCTTCTTTGAACATAATCTGTTCCCAACTCTGCTCCTTTTCCCCACAATTTTTGCTTACTTTAAAGATTTTACTCATGGGGAGAAAAAAAAAACTTTTTCTTTTTCGTTTACTGCAGGTATGCTCTTATGTGTTTAGATTTGGATGTCTCATTATTTATCTTAATAATGTTCCATAATTAGAATTGCATTTACAACAGCTCCAAAAACCACGATATACCTAGGAATAAGCCTAACCAAAGAGGCAAAGGATCTGTACTCTAGAAACTACAGAACACTTATGAAGGAAATTGAGGAGATGAAATCACATCCCATACTCATGGATTGGAAAAATAAACATCCTTAAAATGTCTATGCTGCCCAGAGCACAATTTACACTTTCAATACAATCCCTATCAAAATACCATAGACATTTTTCACAGAGCTAAAACAAATAATTCTAAAATCTGTGTGCAACCAGAAAAGACCCAAATAGCCAAAAGAATGTTGAAAAAGAAAACCAAAACAGGCATCACAATGCCTGACTTCAAGCTATATTACAGAGCCACAGTCATCAAGACAGTATGGTATTGGCACAAAAACAGACACACAGATCAATGGAACAGAATAGAGAGCCCAGAAATGGACTCTACATTCAACTAATCTTCGACAAAGCAAGAAAGAACATCCAATGGAAAAAAGATTGTTTCTTCAATAAATGGTGCTGGGGAAACTCTACAACCACATGCAGAAGAATGAAACTAGACCATTCTATTACACCATATGCAAAGATAAAATGGATGAAAGACCTCAACGTGAGAGGAATCCATCCGAATCCTAGAGGAGAACATAGGCAGTAACCTCTTTGACACTGGCCACAACTTCTTTCAGGATGCCTCTCTAAAGGTAGGGGAAACAGAAGCAAAATGAACTTTTGGGACTTCCATCAAGATAAGTTTTTGCACAGCAAAGGAAAACAGTCAACAAAACTAAGAGGAAATAAACAGAATAGAAGATATTTGCAAATGACATTTTGGATAAAGGACTGATATTCTAGATCTATAAAGAATTTCTCAAATTCAACACCCAAAAAACAAACAATCCAGTCAGGAAATGGGCAGAAGACATGAACAGACACTTCTGCAAAGAAGACATCCAAATGGCTAACAGACACATGTAAAAATATTCAACTTCACTAGCCGTCAGGGAAATTCAAATCAAAATGACAATGAGATGCCACCTTTCACTGGTTAGAATGGCCAAGATTAACAAGATAGGAAACAAGCGGTGAGGTTGAGGAGAAAGGGGAATCCTCTTGTGCTGTTGATGGAAATGCAAGCTGGTACAACCACTCTGGAAAACTGTGGAGGTTCCTCAAGACATTAAAAGTAGAGCTACCCTATGGCCCAGCAATTGCACTATTAGGTCTTTACCCCAAAGATAAGGATGTAGTAAAAAGAAGGGGCACAGCACCCCAATGTTCATAGCTGCAATGTCCATAATAGCCAAACAGCGGAAGGAACCAAGATGCCCTTCAACAGATGAATGGATAAAGAAGACGTGGTTTATATATACAATGGAATATTACTCAGCCATCAGAAAGGATGAATACCCACCATTGCATTGACATAGATGGAACTGGAGGGGATTGTGCTAAGTGAAATCAGTCAGGCAGAGAAAGACAATTACCATATGGTTTCACTCATATGTGGAACATAAAGAATAGAGTTGAAGACCACAGGGAAGGGAGGGAAAATGGAATGGGATGAAATCGGAGAGGGAGACAAACTATGAGAGACTCTGGACTCCGGGAAACAAATGAGGGAGTAACTTGGTGATGGGTATTAAGGTGGGCACATGTAGGGATGAGCACTGGGTATTATCTGCAACTAAGAAATCATTGAACACTACAACAAAAACTTATGATGTACTATATCCTCCTTAACAGCATAATAAATTTCATTTGGCTTTTTGAGTCTATGATTTGGTGTCTCAAAACATATTTAGACTTTCTTATCTAAACTTCATATCTCTTAACCTCTTCTTCATGTTTCCATGGTTGTTTTGAGGTCTCTTTCCTTATATTCTCAATTATTTCTTCTATTTTTCCTAGTTAATTTTCACCTCTGCCATATCCAGTCTGCTGTCTGACCTAGCCTTAGGAATTTAAATTGGGGTAATTGCATTTTTAAATACATTTTCTTTGGGTCTTTAAAAAATCTATTAAAATAATTAGTTTTTCATTATTTGAGAATATGGGTTTTTTTATTCATTAACTGAGGGTTTTCTTTTTTAAGGTTTTATATATTTATTTGACAGAGACAGACACAGTGAGAGGGGGAACACAAGCACGGGGAGTGGGAGAAGGAGAAGTGGGCTTCCCGCAGAGTGGGGAGCCTAACGTGGGACTTGATTCCAGGACCTTGGGATCATGACCTGAGCTGAAGGCAGATGCTCAATGACTGAGCCATCGAGGCGCCCAAGGATCTGCTTTTAAAAAGAAATAAAGGTTAAGGTTAGGGACCACTGATCAGACAATGGGAATGACTACATTTTTGTTCTTTTTTTTTTTTTTAATTTTTAGCTGTAAAATGTACAATATGAAAGCCAGACAAACACCCCACTAAAAAGGAGAACTACAGGCCAGTGTCTCTGATGAACATGACTAGCAAATCAAATTGAATTATACATTAAAAGAAGTATTGACCATGATCAAGTGGGTTTTGTTCCTATGTTGCAGGAGTGGTTCAATATTCACAAATCAGTGTGATACACCACATTAATAAAAGGATAAGAACCATATGATCCTCTAAATGGAGGCAGAAAAAACACTTGACAAAATACAGCATCTGTTCTTGATAAAAACCCTCAACAAAGTAGAGATAGATGGAACCAACCATAATGTCATAAAAGTCATATAAGAAAGACCCACAGCTAATATCATCCTGAATTGGGAAAAACTGAGCTTTCCCCCTATGGTCAGGAACAAGATGGATATCTACTCTCACCATTACTATTTAACACAGTACTAGCAGTCTTAGCCTCAGCAATCAGACAACAAAAAGAAATAAAATGCATCCAAATTGTCAAGGAAGAAATCAAGCTTTCACTATTTGCAGATGACATGATACCCTATGTAGAAAACCTGGAAGACTCCATTAAAAAAATTGCAAGAACTAATACTTGAATTCAGCAAAGGCACAGGACATAAAATCAATATACAGAAATCTGTGGTATTTCTATACACCAATAATGAAGCAGCAGAAAAAGAAATCAAGGAATTGATATGATTTTCAATTGCGTAAAACATAATTAGATACTTAGGAATAAACCTAAACAAAGAGGTAAAATGTCTGTATTCAGAAAACTACAGAACACTTAATGCAAGAAATTGAAGAAGACAAAAAGAATTGGAAAAACATTCCATGCTCGTGGATTGGAACAAATGTTGTTAAAATGTCTATGCTACCAAAAACAATCTACAAATTTAACACAATCCCTATCAAAATGCCACCTGTGTTTTTCATAGAACTAGAACAAACAATCCTAAAATGCATATGAAACCACAAAAGACCTTGAGTAGCCAAAGCACTCCTGAACAAGGAAAAGGAAAGCTTGAGGCATCATGATTCCAGATATCAAGCTATATTACAGAACTGTAGTCATGAAGACTGTATACTACTGGCACAAAAACAGATATGTTGATCAATGGAACAGAAGAGAAAACCCAGAAATGGATCTACAACTACGTGGTCAACTAAGCTTCAATAATGCAGGAAAGAATATCCAATGGATATTCAACAAATGGTTTGGAAAAACTGGATAACAACATGCAGAAGAATGAAACTGGAGCACTTTCTTATGCCATATATGAAAGTTAATTCAAAATGGTTGAAGGACTGAAATATGAAATAGGAAACCATCAAACCCCTGGAGAAGAACATAGGCAGGAACCTCTTCGATCTTGGCCAGAGCAGCTTCTTACTAGACACATCACCAGAGGCAAGGTAAACAAAACCAAAAATGAACTGTTGGGACTTCATCAAGATAAAAAGCTTGTGCACAGTGAAGGAAACTATGAAACTAAAAGGCAGCCTATGGAATGGGAGAAGATATTTGCAAATGGCATATCTGATAAAGGGTTAGTATCCAAAATCTATAAGGAACTTACCAAACTCAACACCCAGAAAACAAATAATCCAGTTAAGAAATGGGAGGAAGATATGAATAGACACCTTTACAGAGACATCTGCATGGCTAACAGACATATGAAAAGATATTCAACATCATTCACCATCAAGGAAATGCAAATCAAAACCACAGTGAGATACCACCTCATACCTGCCAGAATGGCTAAAATTAACAACAGACAAAATAACAGGTGTTGGCAAGGATGTGGAGAAAGGGGAACCCCCTTGCACTTTTGGTGGGAATGAAAACTGGTGCAGCTACTCTGGAAAACAGTATGGAGTTACCTCAGAAAGTTAAAAGTAGAACTACCCTATGATCCAGCAATTGTACTACTTGTTATTTACCCAAAGGATACAAAACTACAGATTCGAAGAGGTATAGTTCTCCTGATGTTTATAGCAGCTTTATCAACAATAGGCAAACTATGGAAAGAACCCAAATGTCCATTGCCTGATGAATGGATAGAGAAGATGTAGTATGTATGTATAATGGAATATTACTCAGTCATTAAAAAGAATAAAATCTTACCTTTTGCACAGATGTGGATGGAACTAGTGTGTATTATGCTAAGCAAAATAAGTCAGTCAGAAAAAGACAAATGAAACCATATGATTTCACTCATATGTGGAATTTAGGAAACAAAACAGATGAACATATGGGAGGGGAAAGAAGAGAGGGAACCAAACCATAAGAGACTCTTTTTTTTAAATTAAAGATTTTATTTCTTTCTTTGAGAGAGAGAGACAGAGCATGAGCAGAGGGAAGGAGGCAGAGGGACAAGGAGAACCAGGCTCCCTGCTGGGCAGGGAGCCCAATGTGGTACTCCATCCCAGGACCCTGAGATCATGACTGGAGCTGAAGCCAGTTACTTAACCGACTGAGCCACCCAGGTGCACCTCAAACCATAAGAGACCCTTAACTATAGAGAACAAACACAGTGGTGATGGAGGGAGGTGCGTAGGGGATGGGCTAGATGGATGATGGGTATTAAAGAGAGCACTTGTTGTGATGAGCACTGGGTGTTGTATGTAAGTGATAAATCACTGAATTCTACTCCTGAAATCAATATTGCACTGCATGTTAACTGACTAGAATTCAAACAAAAACTCTAAAAAAATAAAATAAAATGTGCAGTGTGACGGGTTGATATACGTATACATTGTGAAAGGATTCTCACAATCTAGTTAATTAATGCATTCTACCCCCCACATATTTATTTATTTATTTAGTGAGAACAGTTGTTTTAGTTTCTTAGCAAATTTCAATTATACAACACAGAATTATCAACTATAGCCACCATGTTACACATTAGATCTTCAAACCATATTCATGTTATAACTAAAAGCTTATGTCCTTCTCTCAACCTCTACACATTTTCCCCACTCTCCAGCCTCTGCAACAACCATTCTGCTCTGATTCTATGAGTTCAACTTAAAAAAAAAAAAACTTTTGTAGATTCCACATATACACGATATCATGAAGTATTTATCTTTCTCTTGCTTGCTTTATTTAGCATAATGCCTTCCGAGTCTATTCATGTTCTTGCAAATGGTAGGATTTCCTTACTTCAAAGGCTAATTTCCATTCATATATATATATATATTTACTTTATCCATTCATCCATCAATGAAAACGGGCTTTTTCCTGTACCTTGGCTGTTGTGAATACTGCTGTGAACATAGGTGAATAGATATCTTTTTGAGATAATTTAATTTTCTTTGGATACATATACCAGAAGTGGGACTCATGGATCCTATGGTAATTCTATTTTTAATTTCTTGAGGAACCTCCATACGGTTTTCAGTGGTAGCTGTACCAGTTTACATTCCCACCAAGTGTATATTAGGGTTCCTTTCCTCCATATTCTCAGCAGCATTTGGTACCTCTTGGGTTTTTTTTTTTTTTTCCTTTGGTACTAGACATTCTAACGAGTATAAAGTTATTTCTCACTATAGTTTTGATTTTGTTGCTCTGGTGATTAGTGATGTTGAGCATGTTTTCATGTATGTGTTTTTATCTTGGAAAAATGTTCAGGTCTTTTGACCATATTTCAATTAGGTTATCTAGCTATCTATTGAGTTGCATGAGTTCCTTGCATATTTTAGATATTAACGACTTATTGATTATGGTTTGAAAATATGTTTTCCCCATTTCATAGGTTGTCTTTTTTTTAAAAAAAATGTAATCACCCAGTGCTCATCACAAGGTCCCTCTTAAATTCCCATCACCTATTTCACCCATCTCCCCACCGACCTCCCCTCTGGTAGCCATCAATTTCTTTTCTCCAGTTAAGAGTCTGTTTCTTGGTTTGTCTGTCTCTCTCTTTTTTCCCTCTTTGTTCATTTGTTTTGTTTCTTAAGTCCAAATATGAGTAAAATCATATGGTATTTGTATTTCTCTGACTGGCTTATTTCACTTAGCTTTACATTCTCTAGTTTTTTTGGTTTTGTTTTGTTTTGTTTTACATATAATGTATTATTTGCTTCAGGGGTACAGGTCTGGGAATCATCTGTCTTACGTAATTCACAGCACTCACCATAGCACATACCCTCCCCAATGTCCATAACCAAGCTACCCTATCCCTCCCCTCCACCCCCCAGCAACCCTGTTTGTTTCCTGAGATTAAGAGTCTCTTATGGTTTGTCTCCCTCCCAATCCCACCTTGTTTCTTTTTTCCCTCCCTACCCCCCATGACCCCCTGCCCTGCCTCTCAACTTCTTCATATCATATGATTATTGTCTTTCTCTGATTGACTTAATTCTCTCAGAACAATATATATATATAATATATAATATATACCACATCTTCTTTATAAATTCATCTGTTGATGGACATCTAGGTTCTTTCCATCTTTTGGCTATTGTAGACATTGCTGCTATAAACATTCAGATGCACGTGCCCCTTCTGATCACTACATTTGTATCTTTAGGGTAAATACCCAGTACTGTGATTGCTCGGTCATAGGGTAGCTCTATTTTCCACTTTTTGAGGAACCTCCATGTTGTTTTCCATAGTGTTTGCACCAGCTGTAATTCCCAACAACAGTGTAGGAAGGTTCCCCTTCCTCCACATCCTCGTCAGCATCTGCCATTTCCTGACTTGTTAATTTTAGCCATTCTGACTGGTGTGAGGTTTTGATTTATATTTCCCTGATGTTGAGTGATTTAAAAAAAAAGGAATTGATAAGATAAGTTGGTTAAAAAAAAAAAGAGAAAAGAATGTGAGCAGGCTGGAGACTAAAACAAAGCCATGGACTAGATTTAAGGTATATTTTGATCTGTTAGAAGAAACTGTATCCCAGAAGAAAGAAAAGCCTATATGTATACAAAAAGTAAGGTTAAATACAATGAAGGGATAGAATATAACAATGAAAATTAAAAAAGATTTTTAAAAAAGGTATTGATAAGATAAAATAGTTTAAAAGGGTTAAAATAGGAAAGAGGAAAAATTTTAAAAACCAAATAAGAAGAAAAAAAATTAAAAATATTTAACTTTGAAAGACTAAAGAATCATGGGGGAAAAGCCATGAATTCTATGTGTTGCATTCCCTAGCTCTGGAGTTCTGCAGTTCTCATGGATCTGTTAACATGGTCTTGGCTGGATGTTCTTGCTGATCTTCTGCGGGAGGGGCCTGTAGCCGTGATTCTCAAATGTCTTTGCCTGAGGCGGAATTGCACTGCCTTTGCCAGGGGCCAAGCTAACTAATCTGCTCAGGTTTGGTCTCAGGAAATTTTGTTCCCCGATCGCTTTATGTAGAGCTTTGGAGGATGGCAATAATGATGCTGGTCTCCCAATCTCTGGCTGGAGGAGCCAAGAGCTCAGGGCCCCACTTCTCAGTGCGCCCCGAGAGAAAAGCAGTCAATCTCTCCCATCTCCCTGGTCTCCGGCTGCACTCTAAGTTCATCCAGCCTGTGTCTGAGCATTTCTATCTCTAGCGCAGGGCTGTGTTTGGAGTCTTCAATCCCAGCACATTCTTGCCATGCTGTTCCTCCCAGAAGGCGAAGGTGTGTCTCGCCGGATCAGCCATTTGAGGGGTCCCTGCTCTTTGAGATCATAGTTTAAGGTAACCCCGAGCTGAGAGCACCCTCCTCAGCTCCTTCTCTGCTGCCAGCTTCCCTGCTCTGATACCTGGGAGCTCTGCCACACTCAGACACCCCTGGTCTTTCTGTGACCACACTGTTCCTGCGAGGGCTCTAACTTCTGCTTAGCCTCTGGTGTGAGGTCCCTCAGTGGAGCTGACTTCTAAAAGTTCTGATTTTGTGCTCTGTTGCTCCACCACTTGCTGGGAGCCGGCCCCTCCCCCCACAGTCTATCTTCCTGTATATAACCTCGGATTCACTTCCCCATACATCCTACCTTCCAGAAAGTGGTTGCTCTTCTGTTCCTAGAATTGTTGCTCTTCTCTTTGATCTCCTGTTGAGTTTGTAGGTGTTCAGAATGATTTCATAACTATCTAGCTGAACTCCTGGGACCTGATGATATTTAGGTCCCTCCTCCTCTGCCATCTTGCTCCTTCTCCCTCTATACACCCTTATACTATCTAGTTTTAACCACGTTTGTTCTTTTTTTTAATGGCTGAAAAATATTCCGTTTTATATATACCACATCTTCTTTTTTTTTTAAGATTTTTTTTTTTTTTATTTGACAGACAGATCATGAGTAGGCAGAGAGGCAGGCAGAGAGAGAGAGGAGGAGGAGGCAGGCTCCCTGCTGTGAGCAGAGAGCCCGATGTGGGGCTCGATCCCAGGACCCTGAGATCATGACCTGAGCTGAAGGCAGAGGCTTTAACCACTGAGCCACCCAGGTGCCCCCTATACCACATCTTCTTTATCCATTCATCTATCAATGGTCACTTGGGTTGCTTCCATATCTTGGCTGTTGTTAAGTAATTCTGCAGTAAATATAGGGGTGCATGGATCCCTTTGAATTAGTGTTTTTGTAATCTTTGGTTAAAAACTCAGTAGTGCAAAAACAAAAACAAGAACAACCCCCCCCCCCCCGCAAGAAAAACCCCAGTAGTGCAATTACTAGATTGTAGGGTATTTCTATTTTTAACTTTTTGAGGAACCTCCATAATGTTTTCCACACTGACTGTACCAGTTTGCATTCCCACCACCAACATTGCAAGAGTTCCTTTTTTTCCACATCCTCACCACTCCTGATATCTGGTGTTTTTTATTTTAGCCATTCTGACAGGTATGAGGTGATATCTCATTGTAGCTTTGATTTGCATTTCCCTGATGATATATGATAATGAGCATCTTTTCAAATGTGTGTGTTGACCATCTGTAAGTCTTCTTTGGAAAAATGTCTGTGTCTTCTGCACATTTTAAAATTAGATTATTCATTTTGTGTGTGTTCAACTTTGTAAGTTCTTTATAGATTTTGGATTCTAACCCTTTATTAGGTATGTCAACCCTTTATTAGCTGTGTTATTTGTAAATTTCTCCTATTCCATAGTTTGCCATTTAGTTCTGTTGATTGTTTCTGTCACTGCACAGATGCCTTTTATTTTGATGTAGTTCCCATAGTTTATTTTTGCTTTTGTTTCCCTTGTTTCAGGGACCTATCTAGAAAAAAAAGTTGCAATAGCCAATGCCAGAGGAATTACTGTCTTTGCTCTTTTCTATGATTTTTGTGGTTTTGGGTCTCACATTTAGGTCTTTAATCCATTTTGAATTTGAATTTATTTCTGTGTATGTTGAAAGAAAGTAGTCTAATTTCATTCTTTTGCATGTTGCTGTCAGTTTTCCCAACACCATTTGTTGAAAGGACTTTTACCCATTGGTATTCTTTCCTGAATTGTCAGAAATAATTTAATTGGCCATACAACTGTGGGTTTATTTCTGTGTTTTCTACTCTGTTCAGTTGATCTCTGTGTCTATTTTTGTGCCAGTACCATACTGTTTGGATTACTACAGCTTTGTAATAAAACTTGCATTTCAGAATTGTGACGCCTCCAGATTTGCTTTTCTTTTTCAAGATTGCATTAGTTATTTGAGGTCTTTTGTGATCTCATACAAATTTTAGACCTGTTTGTTCTGGTTCTGTGAATAATACTACTGTTTTTTTGATAGGATTGTGTTAAATGTGTAGATTGTCTTGGGTATCAAAGGCATTTTAACAATATTTTTTCTTCCAATCCATGAGCATGGAATGTCTTTCCATCTCTTTGTGTCATCTTCAGTTTCTTTCATCAGTTTTTTATAGTTTTCAGAGTACAGACCTTTCATCTCTTTGGTTTATTTCTAGGTATCTTCTTGTTTTTGTTGCAGCTGTAAATGGGATTGTTTTTAAATTTCTCTTTCTGTTGCTTTATTTTTGGTGTATAGAAATACAACAGGTTTTTGTGCATTAATTTTGTATCCTGCAACTTTACTGAATTTGTTTATCAGTGCTAGCAGTTTTGTGGGGAGTCTTTTTGGTTTTCTATATATAGTATCACGTCATCCCCCAATAGTGAATGTTTTACTTCTCCCTTACCAATTTGGATACCTTTTATATGTTTTTGTTGTCTGATTGCTGTGGGGAGAACTTCCAATAATATGTGGAATAAAGGTGGTGAATGGACATCCTTGTCTTGTTTCATAGCTTGCCTTTTGCTTTTGTTGTGGTTTTCTCTGCTGCATAGAGCTTTTTCTTTTTTAATTTTTTAGAAAATATTTTATTTTTAAGTAATCTCTACACCCCAAATGGGGCTCAAACCTACAACCCCAAGATCAAGAGTTGCATGCTCTACAGACCAAGCTAGCCAGGCTCCCTTGCACAGAGATTTTTAGTGTGATGCAGTCCCATACATGTATTTTTCATTTGTTGCCTTTGCTTTTGGTATCAAAAAAAAAAAAAAAGTAATTGCCAAGACATTAAAGAGCTTACCTCTTATATTTCCTTCCAAGAATTTTGTTGTTTCAGGTCTTACCTTCAAGTCCTCAATGTATTTTGAGTTGACTTTTGTGTATGATGAAATGAGTCTAGTTCCATTCTTTTGCATATGGATATCCAGTTTTCCCAGTATCATTTATTGAAGAGACCATTTTTCCCTATTGTATATTCTTGATGTTTTGTTAAAGTTAGCTGACGCTAAGTGTAGGGGTTTATTTCTGGGGACTCTTTTCTCTTCCATTTAAATGCCCGTTTTTATGACAATACTATACTGTGTGATTACTAAAGCTCTATTACTACATATAGTTTAAAATAAGAAAGTATGATGTCTCCAGCTTTGTTCTTTCTCAGGATTGCTTTGGCTATTCACAATCTTTTCACCTCCTTAGTTAATTATATTTCTAAGTATTTTATTGTGCTTGATGTTATTGTAAGTGGGATTTTTCATTTCTTTTTCAGATAATTTGTTGTTATTGTATAGAAACACTACTGATATCAGTATGTTGATATTGTATCCTGCAACTTTCCTGAATTTGTTAGTTACATCTAACAGTTTTTTGGTGGAATGTTTTGGATTTTCTGTATATAAAATCATGTCATCTGCAAACAGAGATAACTTACTTTTTCCTTTCTGATTTAGAAAACTTTGGGGTTTTTTTTTTTCTTGCCTGATTGCAGTCGGTGTGGTGAGAGTGGGCATCCTTGTCTTGTTCCTGAGCTTGGAGAAAAGCTGTCAAGCTTTCTTCATTGAGTATGATATATGGGTGCTTATCCCATATGGCTTTTATTATTATGTTGAGGTATGTTTCTTTATCTAATTTGTTGAGGTAGTTTATCATGAATGGATGTTGAATTCTGTCAATTGCTTTTTATGCATCTACTGAGATTATCATATGATTTTTATCTTTTATTCTATTAAAGATGTTCTTTTTACCTATTCTTCTTATTATTATGTTTTTTATTGATTTGTATGTGTTGAACCAACCCTGTATCACAAGGATGAATCCTGCCTGATCATAGTGTATGGTACTTTTATTGTGATTTGAATTTGGTTTGCTAATATTTATTGAGAATTTTTCACCTATGTTCAGAGAGGATATTGGTCTGTGGCTTTTTGGTTTCTTTGTTTTGTTTTGTTTTGTTTTTCCTTGTAGTGTCCTTATCTGGCTTTGGTATCAGGGCAGTGTTGGCCATGTAAAATGAATTTGGGAATGTTCCTTCCTCTTCAATTTTTTGGAAGAGTTTGATAAGGATTGTCGTTAATGCTTCTTTAATGTTTGGTAGAATTCAACCAATATAATTATCTGGTCCTGTCATTGAGAGGTTTTTGATTAATGATTCAATGACTTTACGCATTATTGGTCTGTTCATATTTTCTATTTCTTCATGATTCAGTCTTTACAGGTTATATGTTTCTACAAATTTATATATTTCTTTTTGGTTTCCAATTATTGCCATGTAATGGTTCACAGTAATCTTTTATGATATTTGTATAGTCGTGGTGTCAGTTATGTCTCCTTTTGCATTTCTGATTTTATTTAATTGTTTTTTTCTGGTTGAGTAGAGTTAACACAATGTTCCATTAGTTTCAGGTGCGCAATATAGTCATTCAATTTCTCTATATGTTATGCTATACTCACCACAAGTGTAGCTACCATGTTTTTTTTTTAAACCACTTAAAAAAGAAAACATTATTTATTTATTTGAGAGAGAGAGAGAGAGCACAAGCCAGGAGGGAGGGGCAAAGGGAGAGAGGGAAGGAGACTCCCTGCTGAGTAAGGGAGCCCAATGCAGGTCTCAATCCCAGGACCCTGAGATCATGATCTGAGGGGAAAACAGATGCTTAACTGATCAAGTCACCTTGGTGCCCCTGTAACTTCCATGATTCACTCTACAATATTATTACAATAACATTGACTATATTCCCTATGTTGTGGCTTTTATTTCCATGACTGATTTGTTCCATAGCTAGAAGTCTATATCTTCCACTCCCCTTCATACGTTTCTGCCCATCCCTTCACTCCTACTCCCCTGGCAGCCATCAGGTTATCCTCTGTATTTATAGGTCTGATTCTGCATTTGGTCTGTTTATTCATTTGAGTTTTGTAGATCCCACATTTGTCTTTCTCAGTATGACTTAATTCACTGTGCATAATACCATCCAGGTCCATCCATTTTGTTGCATATGGCAGGATCTCATCCTTTTTAAGGCTGCATAAAATTCCATTTTCTGCCTTTCTTTCTTCCTCCCTCCCTTTCTTTCTCCCTCCTTCCCTCCCTTCCTTCCTCTTTTCTTTCCTCCCTCCCTCCCTCTCTTTCTTTCTTCCTTTTTTTCTTTCTTTCCTTCCTTCCTTCCTTCCTTTTTTCTTTCATTCTTTTCTTTTCTTGTCTGTCCTTCCTTCCTTCCTTCCTATTATGTTGTGTTAGTCACCATACAGTACATCATTAGTTTTTGATGTAGTATTCCATAATTCATTGTTTGTGTGTAACACCCAGTGTCCTCCTTAATACCTATCACCATCCCCCACCCACCTCTCCTCTAAAACCCTCAGTTTGTTCCGTTTTCTACTTCCTCCTTATCCATTTGTCTATTGATAGAAATTTAGGATGCTTTCATATCTTGGCTATTGTCAATAGTGCTGCAATAAATATAGGGATGTATATGTCTTTTCAAAATTAGTGTTTTCATTTTCTTGGATATATAGCAGAGGAATTATTGGGTCATATGGTATTTTTATTTTTAATTTTTGGTGGAACCTCCATATTGTTTTCAACAGTGTCTGTACCAATGTGCACTCTCACCAACACTACCCAAGAATTCCCTTTTCTTCACATCCTTGACAACACTTGTTATTCCTTGTGTTTTTGATTGTACCAATTCTGACAAGTTTAAGATGATAAATCATTGTCATTTTGATTTGCATTTCCCTGGTGATGGGTGATGTTGAGCATCATTTCAGGCTCTTTGGTCATCTGTATGTATTCTTTGAAAAAGTCCTTTTTGGGTCTTTTACCCATTTTTTAAACTGGCATTTTTTAAAGTGTTAAGTCATAGAAGTTCTTTATGTATTATTATTAGATATTAATTATTAATTATTAGTTAATCATTAATTATGATATACTAACCCTTTATTGGATATGTCTCTTGGAAATATCTTCTCTTATTCTGTAGGTTGTCTTCTTGTTTTGTTTATGGTTTACTTTGCTGTGCAAAATCTCTTTATTTTGACATAGTCTATTTTTGCTTTTGTTTCCCTTGCCCTAGGGAACATATTGAAAACATATCTAAAAAAATGTTGATATGAATGATATCAGAGAAATTACTGCCTGTGTTCTTTTCTACGATTTTTATGGTTTCAGGTCTCATATCTAGGACTTTAAGCCATTCTGAGTTTATTTTTGTGTATGGTTTTAGAAAGTGGTCCATTTTTATTCTTTTATATAGCTGTCCTGTTTTCCTATATCATTTATAAAAGAGACTGTCTTTTCCCCATTTTTTAGTCTTGCCTCCTTTGTCATAGGTTAATTGACTAATGAGTATAGGTCTATGTTGGAGCTCTCTTCTGTTCCACTGATCTGTGTGTCTATTTTTGTGACAGTACTATAATGTTTTGATTATGGAAATCTGGAATGGTGATATCTCCAGCTTTGTTTTTCTTTCTCAAGATTGCTATGTCTATTTGAGGTATTTTGTGACCAAGAAAAAAAGAGAAAGGACCCAAATAAACAAAAACAGAAATGGAAGAAGAGAAGTAACAATGGATACCACAGAAATACAAAGTATTATAAGAGAATACTGTGAAAAATTATATGCCAACAAATTGGACAACCTAGAAGAAATGGATAAAATCCTAGGAACATATAATCTTTTAAAACTGAATCAGGAAGAAATAGAAAATCATTTCTGATTTTATTTGAGACTTCTCTTTTAGTCTTAGTGTAGCCAAACTTTTATTTAGTTTTTTATTTTTATTTTATTCTTATTTTTATTTATTTGACAGAGAGACTTCACAAGCAGGCAGAGAAGCAGGCAGAGAGCTGGATGGGGGGAGCAGGCTCCCTGCCAAGCATAGAGCCTGATGCAGGGCTCGATCCCAGGACTCCGGGATCATGATCTGAACAGAAGGCAGAAGCTTAACCCACTGAGCCACTCAGGCACCCCTGGTTTAGTTTTGTTAATCTTACCTGTTATTTTTCTGGTCTCTGTTTTATTATTTCTGCTCTGGTATTTATTATTGCCCATTTTACCCCAAAATTTATTCATTTGTTGATTTTCTAACTGGATGGTTTATCTACTATTGAAAATAGGGTATTAAAGTCTTCTACTCTGATTGTTTTGTCTGTTTCTCTCTTCAGACATTTTTTAAAGATTTATTTATTTTAGAGAGAGAGCATGGGGTAGGGGCAAAGGCAGAGGGGACAGGGAGTCTTTTTATTTTTTTAAATAAACATATAATGTATTATTAGCCCAGGGTACAAGTCTGTGAATCGCCAGGTTTACACACTTCACAGCACTCACATTAGCACATACCCTCCCCAATGTCCATAACCCCACCACCCTCTCCCTACCCCCCTCCCCCTAGCCCCCTCAGTTTGTTTTGTGACATTAAGAGTCTCTTATGTTTATCTCCCCCCAGATCCCATCTTGTTTCATTTATTCTTTTCCTACCCCCCAAACCCCCCATGATGCATCTCTACTTCTTCATATCAGGGAGATCATATGATAGTTGTCTTTCTCCAATTGACTTATTTCCCTCACCATAATACCCTCTAGTTCCATCCACGTCGTCGCAAATGGCAAGATTTCATTACTTTTGATGCTACGTAGTAGTCCATTGTATATATATACCACATCTTCCTTATCTATCCATCTGTGGATGGACATCTAGGATCTTCCCATTGTTTGGCTATTGTGGACATTGCTGCTATAAACATTCGGGTGCACATGCCCCTCCGATCACTACGTTTGTGTCTTTAGGGTAAATACCCAGTAGTGCAATTCCTGGGTTGTAAGGTAGCTCTATTTTCAACTTTTTGAGAAACCTCCACGCTGTTTTCCAGAGTGGTTGCACCAGCTTGCATTCCCACCAACAGTGTAATAAGGTTCCCCTTTCTCCACATCCTTGCCAGCATCTGTCATTTCCTGACTTGTTAATTTCAGCCATTCTAACTGGTGTGAGGTGGTATCTCATTGTGGTTTTGATTTGTATTTCCCTGATGCCGAGTGATGTGGAGCATTTTTTCATGTGTCTGTTGGCCATCTGGATGTCTTCATTGCAGAAATGTCTGATCATGTCCTCTGTCCATTTCTTGATTGGATTATTTGTTCTTTGGGTGTTGTTTGCTAAGTTCTTTATAGATTTTGGATACTAGCCCTTTATCTGATATGTCCTTTGCAAATATTTTCTCCCATTCTGTCAGTTGTCTTTTGGTTTTGTTGACTCTTTCCTTTGCTGTGCAAAAGCTTTTGATCTTGATGAAGTCCCAATAGTTCAATTTTGCTGTTGCTTCCCTTGCCTATGGCGATGTTCCTAGGAAGAAGTTGCTACAGCTGAGGTCGAAGAGGTTGCTGCCTCTGTTCTCCTCAAGGATTTGGATGGATTCCTTTCTCACATTGAGGTCCTTCATCCATTGTGAGTCTATTTTCATGTGTGGTGTAAGGAAATGGTCCAGTTTCATTTTTCTGCATGTGGCTATCCTATTTTTCTACACCGTTTGTTGAAGAGGCTGTCTTTTTTCCGGTGGACATTCTTTCCTGCTTTGTCGAAGATTAGTTGACCATAGAATTGAGGGTCTATTTCTGGGCTCCCTATTCTGTTCCATTGATCTATGTGTTTGTTTTAGTGCCAGTACCATACTGTCTCGATGATGACAGCTTTGCAATAGAGCTTGAAGTGTGGAATCGTGATGCCACCAACTTTGGCTTTCTTTTTCAATATTCCTTTGGCTATTTGAGGTCTTTTCTGGTTCCATATAAATTTTAGGATTATTTGTTCCATTTCTTTGAAAAAAAAAATGGATGGTATTTTGATAGGGATTGCATTAAATGTGTAGATTGCTTGAGGTAGCATAGACATTTTCACAATATTTGTTCTTCCAATCCATGAGCATGGAATATTTTTCCATTTCTTTGTGTCTTCCTCGATTTCTTTCATGCATACTTTATAGTTTTCTGAGTTTAGATTCTTCATCTCTTTGGTTAGGTTTATTCCTAGGTATCTTATGATTTGGGGTGCAATTGTAAGTGGGATTGACTCCTTAATTTCTCTTTCTTCTGTCTTGTTGGTGTAAAGAAATGCAACTGATTTTATATCCTGATACTTTACTGAATTCCTATACAAGTTCTAGCAGATTTGGAGTGGAGTCTTTTGGGTTTTCTACATATAGTATCATATCATCTTCACAGAGTGATAGTTTGACTTCTTTGCCAATTTGGATGCCTTTAATTTCTTTTTATTGTCTGATTGCTGAGGCTAGGACTTCTAGTACTATGTTGAATAGTAGTGGTGATAATGGACATCCCTGCCGTGTTCCCGACCTTAGCGGAAAAGCTCTCAGTTTTTCTCCATTGAGAATGATATTTGCTGTGGGATTTTCATAGATGGCTTTGATGATACTTAGGTATGTACCCTCTATCCCTACACTTTGAAGAGTTTTGATCAGGAAGAGATGCTGTACTTTGTCAAATGCTTTTTCAGCATCTATTGAGAGTATCATATGGTTCTTGTCCTTTCTTTTATTAATGTATTGCATCACATTGATTGATTTGTAGATGTTGAACCAAACTTGCAGCCCTGGAATAAATCCCACTTGGTCATGGTGAATAATCCTTTTAATATACTGCTGGATCCTATTGGCTAGTATTTTGGTGAGAATTTTCTCATCTGTGTTCATCAAGGATATTGGTCTGTAATTCTCTTTTTTGATGGGATCCTTGTCTGGTTTTGGGATCAAGGTGATGCTGGCATCATAAAATGAGTTTGGAAGTTTTCCTTCCATTTCTATTTTTTTGGAACTGTTTCAGGAGAACAGGAATTAATTATTCTTTAAATGTTTAGTAGAATTCCCCTGGACAGCTGTCTGGCCCTGGGATTTTGTTTCTTTGGAGATTTTTGGCGACTGTTTCAATCTCCTTGCTGGTTATGGGTCTGTTCAGGTTTTCTATTTCTTCCTGGTTCAGTTGTGGTAGTTTATATGTCTCTAGGAATGCATTCATTTCTTCCAGATTGTCAAATTTGTGGGTGTAGAGTTTCTCATAATCTGTTCTTATAATTGTTTGAATTTCTTTGGTGTTGGTTGTGATCTCTCCTTTTTCATTTATGATTTTATTTATTTGGGTCCTTTCTCTTTTCTTTTTGATAAGTCTGGCCAGGGGTTTATCCATCTTATTAATTCTTTCAAAGAACCAGCTCCTAGTTTCGTTGATTTGTTCTATTGTTTTTTTGGTTTCTATTTCATTGATTTCTGCTCTGATCTTTATGATTACTCTTCTCCTGCTGTGTTTAGGGTTTCTTTCTTGTTCTTTTTCCAGCTCCTTTAGGTGTAGGATTAGGTTGTATATTTGAGATCTTTCTTTTTTCTTGAGAAAGGCTTGTATCGCTATATATTTTCCTCTCAGGACTGCCTTTGCTGTGTCCCATAGATTTTGAACCATTGTGTTTTCATTATCATTTGTTTCCTTGAATTTTTCAATTCTTCTTCCATTTCCTTCTTGACCCATTCATTCTTTAGAAGGATACTGTTTAGTCTCCATGTATTTGGATTCTTTCCAAATTTCCTCTTGTGATTGAATTTTAGCTTCAGAGAATTGTGGTCTGAAAATGTGCAGGGAATTATCCCAATCTTTTGATACGGGTTGAGACCTGATTTATGACCCAGGATGTGATCTATTCTGGAGAATGTTCCATGTGCACTAGAGAAGAATGTGTATTCTGTTTCTTTGGGATGGAATGTTCTGAATTCATCTGTGAGGTCCATCTGGTCCAGTGTGTCATTTAAGGCCTTTATTTCCTTGTTGATCTTTTGCTTGGATGATCTGTCCATTTCAGTGAGGGGGGTGTTAAAGTCTCCTATTATTATTGTATTATTGTCAATGTGTTTCTTTGATTTTATTAATTGGTTTACATAGTTGGCTGTTCCTATGTTAGGGGCATAGATATTTAAAATTGTTAGATCTTCTTGTTGGACAGACCCTTTGAGCATGATATAGTGTCCTTCCTCATCTCTTATTATAGTCTTTGGCTTAAAATCTAATTGATCTGATATAAGGATTGCCACCCCAGCTTTCTTTTGATGTCCATTAGCATGGTAAATTGTTTTCCCCCCAGGACAGGGAGTCTTGAGAAGACTCTGCATTGAGTGCAGAACATGATGTGGGGCTCCATCTCATGACATTGATCATGACCTAAGCCAAAACCCAAATCTGGATCCTCTACCACCTGTGCCAGCCAGGCATCCCACTCTTCAGATCTAGTTGTATTTGCTTAGTATATTTCGGTTCTCTCGTGTAAGATGCATATATGTATTTATGATTGTGGTATCTTCTTGATCAGTTGACTCTTGCATCATTCTATAATGGCCTTCTTTGTCTTTTTTTTTTTTTTAACTATTTTTGGCTTAAAGTCTCTTTTGTCTAATGTAAGTAAAGCTACTCCTGCTCTCTTTCGGTTTTCACTTGCATGGAATAGCTTTTTCCATCCATTCACTTTTAGCCTATGTGTATTAAAGCTGAGGTGAGTCTTTTGTAGGCAGCATATATGGGGGTCTTATATATTTTATCTGTTCAGCCACTCTGTGTTTTTTTCCTGGGAGAAATCAGTGCATTTTCATTTACAGTAATTATTAATAGGTAAAGATTTACTTATGCCATCTCATTGTTTTCTAGCTGTTTTATAGTTCCCTTATACCTTTCTTCCTCTTTGACTGCCTTCTGTTCTGAATTGATGATTTTCTGTAGTGGTACACTTTGATTCTCTTCCACGTATCATTTGTGAATCTATTGTAGGTTTCTGCTTTTTGGTTACCATGAGGCTTACATGAAACATCTTATATGTATAGTGGTCTATTTCATACTGATAACAATTAAACTTCAATCACATGAAAACTCTACCCTTTTACTCCCTTTTATATTTTTATATTATAAACATAAATATATATAAATATATAATATTTTATATTATATACTGCATATATCATATAGTGTATATATATATTTTATATTATATACTACCCTTTTATATTTTTGATGTCACAGTTTATTTCTTTTTATATTGCGCATCCATTAATAAATCATTGTAGCTATAGTTTTTTATTTTATTTTACTTTTTTTCAGTGTTCCAAGATTCACTGTCTATGCACCAGACCCAGTGCTCCAGGCGATACATACCTGTAGTTATTTTTAAAAACTTTTGTCCTTGGGCGCCTGGGTGGCTCAGTGGGTTAAGCCGCTGCCTTCGGCTCAGGTCATGATCTCAGGGTCCTGGGATCGAGTCCCGCATCGGGTTCTTTGCTCGGCAGGGGTCCTGCTTCCCTCTTTCTCTCTCTCCCTGCCTCTCCATCTACTTGTGATCTCTCTCTGTCAAATAAATAAATAAAATCTTTAAAAAAACAAATAAACAAAAAAAACTTTTGTCCTTTAACTGTTAAACTAGAGTTAAATTGTTAACATACCAGTGTTGTGAATTTTCATGTGTTTTCATGTTTCTAATTATCATCCTTTCACTTCAGTTTCAAGTACTCCTTTCAGCATTTCTTGGAAGGCAGTTCTACTGGTAGTAAGCTCCATCACCTTCCTTTTTGGGGGGAAAGTCTTCATTTTGCCTTCCTTTCTGAAGGCAACTTTGCCAGATTAAGTATTCTTGGTTGGCAGTTTCTTTCTCACAGGATTTTGAATATATCATTCCATTCTCTCCTGGCCTGCAAGGTCCCTGCTCAGAAATCTGCTGTAGCCTTATGGGGCTTACCTTGTATGAGAGAGTTTTTTTCTCTTGTTGCTTTTGAAATTCTTTCTTTGTCTTTGATTTAGTGAGTTACATTATAATGCATCTTATAGAAGATCATTTTGGGTTGAAATTTTGTGGTGACTTATTACCTTCATTAACTTGGATCTCCAAATCTCTCCCCCAGGTTTGGGAAGTCTCGGCCATTATTTCTTTAACTAAGCTCTTTCCCACATTTTTCTCTCCTCCTTCTGGGACTCCAGTGATCCTTACATTGTTTTTGTTTTGTTTTGCTTTGCTTTGATGGTGCCCCATAATTTTCATAAGTTTTCTTTATTCTTTTTCATTCTTTTTCCTTCTTGCTCCCCTATTTGGATAATTTCAGTTAATCTCTCTTTTATGTCACTGATTCCTTATTCTGTTTTGTCAAGTCTGATACTGAAGCTCTCTATTGAACTATTCAATTACTGTATTCTTCAGGTCCAAAATTTCTGTTTGGTGTTTTTAAAAAATGTTTTCTCTTGGTTGAACTTTTCATTCTTCTCTTGTATTGTCTTCCTGACTTTGTTAAGTTGTTTATATGTGTTTTTTAAATAGTTTCCTGAACATCTTTAGAACAACTGTTTTGAATTATTTGTTGAGCAATTCTTGGATCTCCATTTCTTTGGGGCCAGTTACTGGAGGTTTACTCTATTCCTTTGGTGGAGTCATGTTTTCCTAATTCTTTGTAATTCCAATAGCCTTTTGTAGGTCTGTGCATTTGAAGTAGTCACCTAAACTTTATGGCCTGACTTGGGTAATATAAGACTTTGACCTCAGAGTGGGGGCATGCTGATGCAGGGCACCTAGTGTGGGGTGTGGGTGGCATGGTTCTCTTTGGCTAAGGCGACTAGGGTCCATAGCATGGACAACACTGTTGTCCTTGGTAAGCATTCAAGGGGTCCATAGTGGCTTCAAGGGTAGTTGGGGTCCTCAGTGACACTTCCAGGTACAATGGCTAGGGACCAGGCATGTAGTGGTGGTGGCCAGAGCTCGTGGTGGCATACTTGGATGCAGAGTCTAGCTTCAGTTGCCTGTGTCATGTCATGTGTCAGTTGGGCACATCATGCAGTGGTGGGGTCATGGAAGGCAGCAAAGGACAGGCCCAGCTACAGGCTTACTGGCATGCACTACTGTGGCTGTTGGGTATTGCCATGGGTGCACAGTAGAGTAGACTGTTGATAGGATTCAAACCTGGGATGTGTGGGTGCACAGCTGGTGGGGCTAGTGACAGAATTCAGGGTCTAATCCAGGCCCACAAGCAATTACAGAATCCCTGGCTGTTGGTGTGCTCCCCTATGCCTCCACAATCTTACTCCAAGGCCTACACACTTTAGCAGAGGCCAGTGACAATTGTCAGGCTTGCCAGGCTTGCAGCGTGCAAGTGCACAGGTAGTTGGGCTAGCCCCAAGTGCACACATGGTGGTGGGGTCAGCTTCAGGGTCTGGACTGGCATCTTACACTTGTGCAACAACAGAGGCCTGGGCTGGCTGCTGGTGCAGTTTCCAGGCTCTTTTTGCATCCAGAGAGGGGAATTAGAGGGAAGAGACTCCGACAATGGGTCTCAGCAAATGCCAATACCTGAAAACTGATGAAAACTGCAGGTTTTCACCTTAGTGAAATTTAGTGAAACTTATTTCCATGGAGGCTAAGTTGGCGATTGATTTCTGCACTGGCAAAACCTGCTGGGCTTCACTGCAGTGGGTCCTGCTCCGTGGCTGCTATTAGTAGCTATTATGTTTCTTGTTGTTCCTAGCCATCTCTGAATATCTCACTTTTGTTGGTCTCTGGGTGGGGTAAAACTGAATTGGGATCTTTGTGCATTATCCTGAACTGCAGGATACTGGAGAAGAATGGAGAATACTGGTCCCTCACTCTGCTTTTCCTTTTCTGGTAAGTGAAACTCTTTCTGGTTGGGGACTCTTGGCACTGAGCAGTGCTAGCTTGAGGGGGAAGATGATACAGGCAAAATGAAACGTTCTTCTTTTCTTGTGCAATTATTCTCAAGTTTTTTTGTTTCACTGTGTCGCTAAGGTTTCTTAAGAGGACTCCTAAGCTCTTCCAGAGCCATTTTTGTTCATGGGTAGCTTTCTGATTATTGATCTTTGTGAAGGGATGGAGGTCTCCTACATCATTATTTTGGTGATGTCACTCCCACCTTTCCCAGATTTTTAAATGCACTCCAAAATTTGTGAATCATTGTGCAAGATAGTAAAGGAGGGAGAAGTCAAGAACCATGCTTTATTGATCCCGGGTCAGCACAATTCCTTATATTGACAGTCATTTAAATTTATCTTATTTACTTATCATCACTGTTACCCTTAGAATTAATTTTGGAAATTAAAGCTATAACATTTTTATTATTTTCTTTATCAAGCTCTAGAAGGCCATACCACAGTCTGGGGAGTCATCAGTGCCATCGCTGTCCATCAAAGTCAGCTACTCTCATCACCAGATCATCTCAGAAGAGCAGGAGAGGCCCTTACAGAGCATCTGTTTGACTCATGTTGACCCATTAAGAGTACAGTACAAGACTCACAGCATGGGAATGTCTGCTGGAGATCCCACTAAAGTGGAGACCTTGGCAAACACCATTGGAAGAAATAAGCAACCGGGGACTGCTGCTCTGAAGGTTGGTCAGTGAAAGGCAGCAGTGGCCACACTGAATCTGCAGGGGAAATAGTAGGCCTCATTAAGCTGTACTATGTAGAGATCCTTCCATATTTGCACTATTTAGACTGTGTAAACAGCCTCAACACTAAGAGGTTGAATCTGTACATTCCAGCAAGCCTGGAGGCTTGCAAAGAATCCCAAGAATTTATCAGGGGAGCTAGGGTTAACAAGTTTGGATTTGGGGGGAACCAATGTTCATGTTGTCATTAGACGGTTGAAATAGTAATGCCAGAATCTTAGGAGGCTAAATGAAACATTTCTACAGGTTGCAGGTTCCAGGAAGTCCCTACATGGCTCCCAATGGAAGACATGGCTTATTATCTGGGCCAGAGAATTTGGATACATCCTTAATTGGCCATACTTTTATGAAGGTTTGAAAACAACTCCGATAGGTTATCTAAAATATTGGTTTGATCAAAAGAATCTTAAGACTTATTTAAAAAGTCTTCAGTTGTAGCACAAAAGTAAAAGGGGAAAGTGCAAAGATCTGAGGTAACAAAGAAATAGAAAAAAATCAAATATATGGATATATAGTAGAAGATGAAATTGTAAACAAGATCATACAGGGTGTTTTGTAGGCTATCTTTAAAAATGTGTGTTTTAAGTATGATAGGATGTCACTGAAAGATTTTTTTTAAGATTTTATTTATGTTTTTGAAAGAGAGAGATAGTGAGAGCATAGGCAGAGAGGAGAGGGAGAAGCAGGGACCCAGTTGTGGTATTGGAGAGGGCACGGATTGCATGGAGCACTGGGTGTGGTGCAAAAACAATGAGTACTGTTATGCTGAAAATAAAAAAAATAAATAAAAATAAAAATAAAAAAATAAAAAATAAAATCTTTAAAAAAATACTTAAATGAAAGCTGCAAAACCATTTGAGCTTTATTTGAACTCTGGTCATAGAAATCTTGCTTATATTACCTTCAATGCTTTTTTTTTATTTACATTTTTTTATGTTCTTTTTTTTTTTTCCAGCGTAACAGTATTCATTGTTTTTGCACCACACCCAGTGCTCCGTGCAATACGTGCCCTCCTTAATACCCACCACCTGGATCCCCCCTTTTTAAAAAAGATTTATTTATTTATTTATTTGACAGAGATCGCAAGTAGGCAGAGAGGCAGGCAGAGAGAGAAGGAGAGGAGAAAGCAAGCTCCCCACTGAGCAGAGAGCCTAACGCGGTACTCCATCCCAGGTCCCTGGGATCATGACCTGAGCCGAAGGCCAAGACTTTAACCCACTGAGCCACCCAGGCACCCCTGATCAAATATTTTTTTAACTTTAAAATGTATCTTTATAGACTTCACCATGACAGTAGACATCTGTTTATTGCCTGCTGAGATTTCTTCTAGTTCAGCTAATATTCTAAATTGAAAATGATCATAGCCCCATCTTGTGGACTTGTTCAGCTAGTGAAGGTACAACTGTGTCCTGTTCTCTATTCTCTACAACTCTCTCTGGAAAACAGTCAAGGCTTTTGTGAGCTTACTGGCTATCTGAAGACTAATCCAAACATTTAGTCACTTTGCTTTATTTTTGTTTTGCTTATAATTTCAGAGATTCTGTGTTAAACCCCATAACTTCATGGGAGAAATAGAGACTCCTGGGCTAGCGGTGACACAACTGTGAGATCCAGACTCATTCCAATGTCAGGAGGCTGCAGCAGTTTCTAGGAAGTGTCAGAATTCTAATCAGCCCTTGGCTTCTGGAGGTGAGAGCAGGAAATGTGGCCCTTCCATGACACAGAGGCAGTTAGGGAATTTTCTCATTGTGTAAATAATTGAAACTTTTATAGAAAAATCTTGGAGATTAAAATTAGAAAATAGAAATCATTCGCCATCCAATCACTTGAAGACAGTTGTTATTATCATTTTTGTATATTCTGTTTTGGAGCGTAGGATTTTGATGCTTATTTTTAAAGCCATTGAGATCATTATATAGAGAGAGCTTTGTGTTTGGTTAAGGTTTGAGGGCTTTGGGTTATGTAGGAAGTTACAGATAATCTATCCATTTCTGTTTGTGAATCAGGAACACAATGATGATCAGACTGGTTTCTCTAGAGCCAGGCCATGAGGATTTATGTCCTTAGGAGTTTGCAGTGGCCTATTTTGTGCAGTGAGATTGTAATAATTTTTTGCTTTCTAACTTCTTATGGCCCCTGGCAAACACTTAAAGTCTTAGGCAACCTGAGATTTTGACTTTGATGAGTCACTGTAATTTTTGGCCACTCTGACCCAAGGAAATGGTTGTTTTAGATGTTGGTCTTGAACTAATGGTGGGTGGTCATGGTGCCTAGCAGGGGCTGGCTTTAGAATTTGAATTACGACAGTTTTATTTTGAATGACACTGGTATTTAATAGCTTTACAGGGTCTCACTGCCTGCAGACAGGGGGCCATCAGAACCTCAGTAACAAGTGCATCTGAGGTAAGGATTCACTCAAAAGGACAAGAGCATCTTGATTGGGGATAATTATTTGCACTTTTACAATCTGATTTTCAACCAGGTCCACAGGGCAAGAATTTAATGCAGCTAAATCATGTGTATGAGCTTGATAACTAGCGTGCAAGTAAAGGGCTTGTGCAGGAGTGGGTTGGCTGCTGTCTTTTTGTGCCTTTTTTTTCTTCTTTAGATTGTATTTGCTAAGATTTTATTTGTTTGACAGAGGGAGAGCACAAGCAGGTGGAGCAGCTGGCAGAGGGGAAGGGAGGGGGAGAAGCTGGGGTCAGCTGAGCAGGGACTCAATCCCAGGACCCTGGGATCCTGACCTGAGCCAAAGGCAAATGCATAAGCGACTGAGCCACCCAGGTGCCCCAGTTAATAGTGTTTGAACTGAATTCAGAGCCAAGGGAGGAATCTATGAAGGGACTAAGCCATGGATATGCATGGTTTATAAGAGTCTTTAAGATTCATTCCCCACTTTGACATCCAGAGCCTGTAACATCTCAAACCCTAGGATGCGCGGTCTCCAATAGAAATGACACAGGGATTTGTCCCACAAGGCCTCTAGAGGCGCACTTCACCAAAAGCCCCTTTATTTCAGGAACTTGCTGAAAGTGGTTCTCCTGCTGAAATAGTTCTGGGGATGAACATTCCCTGGGAAGCTGGGTTCATAGACCTAAGATGTTCCACAACAAGGGGCAGTCTCCATTGTGGCTCGGGACCAAAAACACCGGTTCCTGAGAGAGAGTGCAGGCCCTGTCACCACGTGGGAGCCCACACCGAGCAGAAAGATGGCCCTCAAGGGGAAGTGGAAACTGAACGGGAAGAGCTGCTTCTCAGGGTCTGATGCCAACTGCTTCCCTCACTAGTTTAAAGAAAAAAAAAAGAGAGAGAGAGAAAGAGAGAGAGACAATATCTCAAATGACATGTGTCAAATGAATATCTCAAATGACAATCCCTGAGAAAAGAAATGAGTGACTCCCAGCCCCTACCACATCCTCGTCCCACAAAAGTGGTAAATCTCATAGTATCAAATTTAACTTCTTTTGAGATGTTCTCCCAAGGGATTTAAAAATTGAGATATAAAAGGACTCGTTTACAAAAACCAGGCTCTGAACTATAGAGAGCAATCAGATGGTTACCAGATGGGAGATGGGTGAAATAGATGAAGGGGATTAAGAGTGCACTTATAAAATAAAAAAAAAGAAAAGAAAAGAAAAGAAAGAGTGCCCCTATTTTGAGCACTGAGAAATGTTGAATCACTATCTTGTACACCTGAAACTAATTTAACACTATGTTAATTACACTGGCATTAAAATTAAAAAAATAAAATGATTGAAATTAAACATGACTGAGCCACCCAGGCACCTCAATTAAAAATGAATGAATGAATGAATGAATAAATATATATATAAATAAAATTCATGGTTTAAAAATGTGCATATCAGTAATTTTTGGCATATTAACTATCACTATTGCCAGTTTACCAGTAACTAAAACCAGTAACAAATTCCAGAATATTTCCATCACACCAAAAAGAAAGCCCACATCTATTAGCAGTCGGTCACGGTTCTCTCCATCTCTACCACCTGGTAATCACTAATCTACTTTTTATCTCTACAGATTTGCCGATTCTGGATAGTTCATGTAAACGGAATCATACAGTGTGTAGCCTTTGTGACTAACATCTTTCACTTCAGCATAATGTTTTCAAGGTTCATCCATATCGTAGCATGTAGCAACTCCCATTAGTTTTTAGCAGAATAATTTTTCATTGCATAGATGAGCTACATTTGTTTATCTATTCATCAGTTGATGGCATTGGATTGTTTATTTTTATTTTTTATTTTTTTTAAATTTAATTTCTTTCCAGTGTAACAGAATTCATTGTTTATGCACCACACCCAGTGCTCCATGCAATCCGTGCCCTCCATAATACCCACCACCAGCATCCCCCACCCTCCCACCCCCCCACCCCTTCAAAACCCTCAGGTTGTTTTTCAGAGTCCATAGTCTTTCATGGTTCACCTCCCCTTCCAATTTCCCTCAACTCCCTTCTCCTCTCCATCTCCCCATGTCCTCCGTGTTATTTGTTGTGCTCCACAAAAAAAGCGAAACCATATGATAATTGACTCTCTCTGCTTGACTTATTTCACTCAGCATAATATCATTTATTTTTAGACTTTTATTTATTTATTTATTTATTTGAGAAAGAGAGAGACAGCAGTGGGGAGGGGCAGAGGGAGAGGGGGAAGGAGAGAAGCAGACTCCCTGCTGAGTGCATAGCCTAGCAGAGCTCAGTGTAGTGACCCTGAGACCAGGACCTTAGCCGAAAGCAAGAGTTGGGTACTCAACTGAGCCACCCAGGCACCCCTGGATTGTTTGCATTTTTTTTTTTTTGGCTGTTATGCATAATGTTATGAACTTTTTTTTTTCAAAGATTTCATTTATTTATTTGAGAGAGAGAGAGAACGAATGAGAGAGAGAGAGAGCATGAGAGGAAAGAGGTCTGCAGGAGAAGCAGACTCCTCACTGAGCAGTGAACCTGCTGTACTCAATCCTGGGGTTCCAGGATCATGACCTGAGCCGAACGCAGTCGCCCAACAAACAGATACCCAGGTGCGCTGCTATGGACATTCTTGGGCAATCCTAACTCGTTTTGGGGGTTATGATCATGGGCCCCAGACAAGCAACATAGGTTGACTAGTAAAGTTGAAAAATATTTTTCAGATACTTTTGAGTTTCTATTATGACTTTTGATGACACTAATTGCTGAGATTTGGAAAATAATTTTGTTTGGGTTAACTATCCTAAGATTTGGGGATTGTTTTATTTTTGTTAATGTGTAGGTGTGAAAAACAATTGCTGTGTAATTTTATATGCTTTAGACCCTTCATAGTGAGGCTGCTGAGCTGTGTGGCAAGCAAACAGACAAAATCTAAGGTCCTGAACTGCAGCCACTCTAGAGAAAGACAGTCCAGGCTGCAGCTACTTAAAGAATGAAGACATGAAAAATTCATCTAACTGAAATTGAGCAAATGAGCAGTTGAGGAGAATGATTATTTAGACTTTAAACTGAAATTGGAGACTTTAATTTCTTGGGTTCGTAATGCACAGGGACAGCAGAATTTTTTCACACTTTAGTCCTTTGGGACTTCAACTAAAAGATTTTGGATTTTAATTTTTTGAGATTTATATCTTAATTATATCAATGGGAAATTAACAATGGGAGGGTTTTTTTATTGGATTTAGGAGTATCACAGTATGTCGATATATGATTTTTAGAATATTTTAATTTAATTTGGAAGATTTGATTTCATTTTAAATGTTTTAGTGTTGTTATTTAACCTCATTGCAGAAACTCTGAGAGGCTATGTTGGGCAATATAGCTGGACAAAATTTGGAGTAGGAAATAGAACAGAAGTGAATGTTCATCTTTAAATTCAGAATGGCCACTGAGATCATTCAATTAATATACCATTCTGTCCCATTTCAGAGCCTAGAGCAAAATCTAATTCTATTAGCAGTAAGAAAGGTCCTAGAAAGTCCCAGAGAGATCCACAAACGAGTATGGAAGGGCTGTTATTTTCTTATAACAAATATTTTCTTCACTATGGTAAACGCATATTAGTTCTATGCTAATAATGCCTCATAGACTAATTTTTAGAAAATATCTAAAAAAAATCAGAGACCTACATTTAGAATAAAATTTTTAAAAAACGCAGCACAAGATAACTCTTCTATGCAAAGGTAAAGGAAAATACAAGGAATGATGATTGTATTATCACTTACTCTTCCATCTGGGAGATGGAAAATTTCTTTTGCTGTAGATTTTTTAAGCAGTTAGATGACAGAGACATTCACATGTGAAAAAAAAAGATAGTTCTGTATTTTCCTCTCTTACCTGAATCACTGCTACTTCCACTGCCAGGAGTGTAAAAATGGTGATTGCACTTTGGCCCTTCAGTTTTTTCTCCTTGGGCCAAAGTGGAAGATAAATTTGGCCGTTCTTCCAAGTATGGGCCTTGAGCCCTTTCCTGCCAGCATGGAAAGAGGCTGGAAGCCAGCTATGCCCTTTCTGCCCCTGACCTGTCAGCACTGTGGGTTTTCCAGAATTTTCCCACTTGCTGCTACTTTGCATACTCTTCTCTGGAAAGGGAGTCACTTTTCCATTCCTGACATTATATCTGAATTTGGTGCAAGGTTGTGGTATAAGATTGGACCTTTTGTTTGTTTGTTTCATCATGAAAGACCTGTTCTTTACTGTTTTTATTTTTTAAGTGCATGTCATTCACTTTCAAGAGTGATTTCGAAAGGGATTTCAAGAAGGGCACCTGGGTGGCTCAGCTGGTTAAGCATTTGACTCTTGATTTCAGCTCAGGTGGTCATGCATGGGTTGTGATCTCATGGGTTGTGGAATTGGGCTCCATGTCAGGCTCCACGCTCAGTGGGAAGTCTGCTTGAGATTCTCTCTCTCCTTTCTTCTCCTTCTGCCCCTTCTCCTGCTTGCACGCATGCTCTCTCTCTCTAAAATAAATAAATAAATCTTTAAAGAAAGAGAGAGATTTCAAAAATTTGTGAGTATATGGCCATTTTATCCTGACTTTAGAATATTTAAAAATGTTTCAGTGTCTTCTTTAAAAAAAGTCTGGCATATTTTTTTATTTAATGTACGGACACCATGCAAGGTTCTGAAGCAGAATGTCATATACATTAAAAGCCATCTCTGGAATTTTGAAGTTAGAGAAAAGTTCTGCAAAATATCCCATCTAACCGTCTAATTCTAGTAGTGTTAGGAAGCTCACCTACTTTTTTTTTTTCTTTTTCAAAGATGATTAAATATTACACAGTCAGAATTTCACATTCTACCTGGCATATGGTGAGTGTTCAACAAATGTTGGCTTTTATTGTTACTACTCTTTAATTTGCTCAGCCACATGTGATCATCGCTCAACGATTTTACCCTGTGCTTATGTAATACCTTTTTGCTCTCCTTCTCTCTGCCCAACCTGGCTCTTTCATTCTTCACTTTTTTTCTTTTCTTCTTGCTCTGGTCAGCTCCACAATCATCCTCTAAGTCTGCTACTATTTCTATTCTAATTGTTCCTATCAATAACTTCCATCAGGTAAATAGTGCAGATTTGTATGTTTACTTTAAAAAAAAGATTCTGTTTATTTATTTGAGAGAGAGAAAGAGAGCACATGAGTGGTGGGGGTTGGGCCAAGGGAGAGGGAGAAGCAGGCTCCTGATTGAGCAGGGAGCCCAATGTGGGGCTAGATCCTAGGACCCTGAGATCATGACCTGAGCTAAAGGCAGATGCTTAACTAACTGAGCCATGCAGGCTCTCCTGTATATTTACTTTCTAGTCCTATAAAGTACAAATGTGTTTCTTCTTTTTTCTTTTTTTAAGATTTTATTTATTTATTTATTTATTTATTTATTCATTTATTTGACTGAGAGGGACAGCAAGAGCAGGAACACAAGCAGGCGAAGTGGGAGAGGGAGAAGCAGGCTTCCCAAAGAGCAGGGAGCCTGAAGAGGGGCTCCATCCCAGGACCCTGGATTCATGACCTGAGCCAAAGGTGGATGCTTAATGACTGAGCCACCTAGGTGCCCACAAACATGTTTCTTATTGAGGTTTATTATTAAATTTAAACATAAACTATTTAAATTACTGTATCAACTTATACCAGGAGGTCCTATATGTTAGTATAAATGCAGACCACCCAAATGTTATTACTTATGGGGATATCCCTTTAGTGTTCATGGACAGGTGTGAAGTACGGGAATGCCTTTATAATGCAGAAGAAGGTCTGCTTCTGCTTGGCACCATTTTGTATTCAAAGTAAGGATGCTTGTTAGTTAGCTCATGGCATCTTCCTTTAGTCTATAAGATGTGGGGCATTTGGGATGACATTTTAGCTCACGCTCATCATATTTCTTTGGTCACTCCAGACATTTCTGGGAAGAAGGATTTTAACACTTCTCATGGCATTATGTTTTCTGGAAGTCAACCTATACTTTCATGGACTCTTAAAAAATCCAATCATATGTTGTTTCCAGTGCTTGGAATAATCTCTCAAATCTCTCAAAGATGATTACCATGAAACCTAAAAAAAAATGTTTTAAAGCTCTTTTCCATGAATGCCTTACCTTAGCATTCAGAATTAAGATCTGTCTCTGATTCAGAAATCAAAGTATAATCACACATGAATTATTACACACATGTTAACTTCTCGTGCTCCATGCAATCTTTTTAAAAAAAGATAAAATGCTTTAAATAGAGGTTTATATTCCAGGCCATTTTAACAACACAGATAAGCACAAAAAAAGAAAGTACAAGGCTTTCACAGTTACACCATTCTGAGATAACCTATGTTAAAGTAGCTTTTCAGTTTTCTTTCCTTGTACTCAGCATGAACAGAGCTGTATTGGCCAGGGTTTGTCCTGGGGAGAACGCTGTCTGGGTCTGGGAGGAACATCCTGAAGTTTTGGTCGGCAAAGGCCACAAAAGAAAAACTCAGATAAAAACCCCAGTTTCCTGAATGTCCCTCTAAGGACAGACATTTGGGTGGCTGTGGGGTCATCTTGTGCTTTGAGTTGTGATGAGTGGGGAACACAGGTTGAGGATCAAGGCTGGGCCCAAGCTGAACCCCTCTATGTAAAAGAAGGGGGAGGATTTTGTTTTATTTTTGGGGGGAGGCAAGATGATAAGCTAGAGGGAGGAAAAGGGGATCAAGAGAGAGGTAGACAGGACACGAGGGACAGGTAGATAAGAGTAACTCCTGGGGTTGGCAGGGTCGAAGAAGAACGTCTTAACTTGTTTAATATGGGATATGTGAGTGCTCGCTTCGGCAGCACATATACTAAAATAATATGGGATATGTGAGATATGTAAGCCTCTTCTGGGAGGGTTCAAAAATGTCAGGAAATTCTTCAACACTTGCTTATGTTAGGAGTGATAGATTCTGACCCTTCGGACACAGGAGTTCTTGCTACTGGACTTTGCACTATTTGAAAGGCCCCACTTCCAGTTTATTGAGGGAAGCCCAAGTTAACTAGCATAAAAACATTCACGAATGGGCTGACCACATAGTGGCACTCAGTCAGTGCTAAATCATCTCTCCCCATTTCTTCCTCCTAAATTATAGTATATTGTATACAGTATATCGTATGTTGTGTATAGTATATTGTGTATATAAAATATAGAGTATTTGTATATAGTATATTGTATATTGTGTTTTTTAATCTAATCTAAAGTGAAGAAGCAGAATTGGTCTCTGGCCACTGTTTTATTGGTCACCCTTTCTGTGTTGATTCATGTGGTAAGCTTGAATGACAACAGCCCAAACAGACTGCATATTACTGCATAGTGAATTTCAAATCTTGCGAAAGAGGTGGGATTTCATGACAGTGTTGAAATAGATACTGGAGAACAGCTCAGAACATCTGCAAAGTCATTGACAAATGAGGATCTGGCTGCACTGGGACAGTCAACCATAGGAAAGACACTCACCAAGAATGATGCCCCATGCTGGGGCAGAGTGTGAGTTTACTATCGAAGGATTAGGGGAGGCCCCTAGGGAAGTGGATGAAGACCATAAGGGAACAAAACATGACCCGGTTTATAGATTCGTTGTGAAACTCAGTGCCGCCAAAGATGTCATTGATCTACTCAGGGTTCACTTTGTTCCTTCTAAGAATTGGTGCATGGATACGATTTTAACCTGCATTATGTGAAATGTTGGACAAACTTGTTTTGGGGTTGGGTTAGTTTGGGTTTTCAAGATAAAGCTTGAGTTGAATCTTAGTTTTGGTCTAGTTGCTATAATGATTCTAGTTTATGATAGAAAATCTAAAACAGAAACATAGATAACTCTGTAATAAACTCCTATGTACCTGTTACCAAGTTTGAACAATTGTTAACTCCTGGTCAATTTTTTTTGAAAAGACTTTTATTGAATAAAAACAAAAATATATAGATATAGAAGAGCACAACGTCACTCAAAGCACAGCTTGTAAATTTTCTCAAACTTAAAACTCAATTAAGTCCGCAAGGAGATTGAAGATACAAGGTCACCAGGTCCCGGGAGTCTCCCTTCCAGCCACTACTCAGATAGTGACCATCCTGACTTGTAACACCATAGACCAGCTGCACACAGCCTGTCTTCTCCAAAATAGGTAAATAAAATAAAATAACAATAATCCCATAATCACATTTTAAAAATTAGCCATAATAGCTGAATGTCAACAGATATCCTGAATGTGTACATTTCTCTGTCTCCTAAGTTTAAAATTTTACAAGTTGTTCCAATCACCATCTAAATAAAAAGGTTTCTTAACTTCTTTTAATCCGTACGTTCCCTCTCTCTCTCTGTCTGCCCCCTTCCCATTCCTACCACCACATCCTTCTCTTCTCTCCCTCATGATAATTTCTGCCGTTGTTGCAGAGACTGGACATTTGTTGTGCGGAATTCCTCATGGGCTGATTTTTATCACCGCTATGGTGATATGTATAACATCTTTTTATTTGTCTCATGTGTATTCTGTAAATTGGTGGTTAGGTCCAGAATTTTTTTTTTATAATTTTTTTATTTTTTATAAACATATATTTTTATCCCCAGGGGTACAGGTCTGCGAATCGCCAGGTTTACACACTTCACAGCACTCGCCATAGCACATACCCTCCCCAATATCCATAACCCCACCCCCCTCTCCCAACGCCCTCCCCCCATCAACCCTCAGTTTGTTTTGTGAGATTAAGAGTCACTTATGGTTTGTCTCCCTCCCAATCCCATCTTGTTTCATTTACTCTTCTCCTACCCCCTCAACCCCCCATGTTGCATCTCCTCTCCTTCATATCAAGGAGATCATATGATAGTTGTCTTTCTCCAATTGACTTGTTTCGCTAAGCATGATACCCTCTAGTTCCATCCACGTCGTCGCAAATGGCAAGATTTCATTTCTTTTGATGGCTGCATAGTATTCCATTGTGTATATATACCACATCTTCTTTATCCATTCGTCTGTTGATGGACATCTAGGTTCTTTCCATAGTTTGGCTATTGTAGACATTGCTGCTATAAACATTCGGGTGCACGTGCCCCTTCGTATCATTACGTTTGTATCTTTAGGGTAAATACCCAGCAGTGCAATTGCTGGGTCATAGGGTAGTTCTATTTTCAACCTTTTGAGGAACCTCCATGCTGTTTTCCAGAGTGGTTGCACCAGCTTGCATTCCCACCAACAGTGTAGGAGGGTTCCCCTTTCTCCACATCCTCGCCAGCATCTGTCATTTCCTGACTTGTTAATTTTAGCCATTCTGACTGGTGTGAGGTGATATCTCATGGTGGTTTTCATTTGTATTTCCCTGATGCCGAGTGATATGGAGCACTTTTTCATGTGTCTGTTGGCCATCTGGATGTCTTCTTTGCAGAAATGTCTGTTCATGTCCTCTGCCCATTTCTTGATTGGATTATTTGTTCTTTGGGTGTTGAGTTTGCTAAGTTCTTTATAGATTTTGGACACTAGCCCTTTATCTGATATGTCATTTGCAAATATCTTCTCCCATTCTGTCAGTTGTCTTTTGGTTTTGTTCACTGTTTCCTTTGCTGTGCAAAAGCTTTTGATCTTGATAAAATCCCAATAGTTCATTTTTGCCCTTGCTTCCCTTGCTTTTGGCGATGTTCCTAGGAAGATGTTGCTGCGGCTGAGGTCGAAGAGGTTGCTGCCTGTGTTCTCCTCGAGGATTTTGATGGATTCCTTTCTCACATTGAGATCCTTCATCCATTTTGAGTCTGTTTTCATGTGTGGTGTAAGGAAATGATCCAATTTCATTTTTCTGCATGTGGCTGTCCAATTTTCCCAACACCATTTATTGAAGAGGCTGTCTTTGTTCCATTGGACATTCTTTCCTGCTTTGTCGAAGATGAGTTGACCATAGAGTTGAGGGTCCATTTCTGGGCTCTCTATTCTGTTCCATTGATCTATGTGTCTGTTTTTGTGCCAGTACCATGCTGTCTTGATGATGACAGCTTTGTAATAGAGCTTGAAGTCCGGAATTGTGATGCCACCAACTTTGGCTTTCTTTTTCAATATTCCTTTGGCTATTCGAGGTCTTTTCTGGTTCCATATAAATTTTAGGATTATTTGTTCCATTTCTTTGAAAAAAATGGATGGTACTTTGATAGGAATTGCATTAAATGTGTAGATTGCTTTAGGTAGCATAGACATTTTCACAATATTTATTCTTCCAATCCAGGAGCATGGAACATGTTTCCATTTCTTTGTGTCTTCCTCAATTTCTTTCATGAGTACTTTATAGTTTTCTGAGTATAGATTCTTAGTCTCTTTGGTTAGGTTTATTCCTAGGTATCTTATAGTTTTGGGTGCAATTAAGGATGGACTCCTTAATTTCTCTTTCTTCTGTCTTGTTGTTGATGTAGAGAAATCCAACTGATTTCTGTGCATTGATTTTATATCCTGACACTTTACTGAATTCCTGTACAAGTTCTAGCAGTTTTGGAGTGGAGTCTTTTGGGTTTTCCACATATAGTATCATATCATCTGCAAAGAGTGATAGTTTGACTTCTTCTTTGCCGATTTGGATGCCTTTAATTTCCTTTTGTTGTCTGATTGCTGAGGCTAGGACTTCTTGTACTATGTTGAATAGCAGTGGTGATAACGGACATCCCTGCCATGTTCCTGACCTTAGCGGAAAAGCTTTGAGTTTTTCTCCATTGAGAATGATATTTGTGGTGGGTTTTTCATAGATGGCTTTGATAATATTGAGGTATGTGCCGTCTATCCCTACACTTTGAAGAGTTTTGATCAGGAAGGGATGCTGTACTTTGTCAAATGCTTTTTCAGCATCTATGGAGAGTATCATATGATTCTTGTTCTTTCTTTTATTAATGTGTTGTATCACATTGATTGATTTGCGGATGTTGAACCAACCTTGCAGCCCTGGAATAAATCCCACTTGGTCGTGGTGAATAATCCTTTTAATGTACTGTTGAATCCTATTGGCTAGTATTTTGGCGAGAATTTTTGCATCTGTGTTCATCAAGGATATTGGTCTGTAGTTCTCTTTTTTGATGGGATACTTGTCTGGTTTTGGGATCAAGGTGATGCTGGCCTCATAGAATGAGTTTGGAAGTTTTCCTTCCATTTCTATTTTTTGGAACAGTTTCAGGAGAATAGGAATTAGTTCTTCTTTAAATGTTTGGTAGCATTCCCCCGGGAAGCCGTCTGGCCCTGGGCTTTTGTTTGTTTGGAGATTTTTGATGACTGTTTCAATCTCCTTACTGGTTATGGGTCTGTTGAGGCTTTCTATTTCTTCCTGGTTCAGTTGTGGTAGTTTATATGTCTCTAGGAATGCATCCATTTCTTCCAGATTGTCAAATTTGTTGGCGTAGAGTTGCTCATAGTATGTTCTTATAATTGTCTGTATTTCTTTGGTGTTCGTTGTGATCTCTCCTCTTTCATTCATGATTTTATTTATTTTCCTTTCTCTTTTCTTTTTGATAAGTCTGGCCAGGGGTTTATCAATCTTATTAATTCTTTCAAAGAACCAGCTCCTAGTTTCATTGATTTGTTCTATTGTTTTTTTGGTTTCTATTTCATTGATTTCTGCTCTGATCTTTATGATTTCTCTTCTCCTGCTGGGTTTAGGGTTTCTTTCTTGTTCTTTCTCCAGCTCCTTTAGGTGTAGGGTTAGGTTGTGTACCTGAGACCTTTCTTCTTTCTTGAGAAAGACTTGTACCGCTATATATTTTCCTCTCAGGACTGCCTTTGTTGTGTCCCACAGATTCTGAACCGTTGTGTTTTCATTATCATTTGTTTCCATAAATATTTTCAATTCTTCTTTAATATCCTGGTTGACCCATTCATTCTTTAGAAGGATGCTGTTTAGTCTCCATGTATTTGGGTTCTTTCCAAATTTCCTCTTGTGATTGAGTTCTAGCTTTAGAGCATTGTGGTCTGAAAATATGCAGGGAATGATCCCAATCTTTTGATACCGGTTGAGACTTGATTTAGGACCAAGAATGTGATCTATTCTGGAGAATGTTCCATGTGCACTAGAGAAGAATGTGTATTCTGTTGCTTTGGGATGAAATGTTCTGAATATATCTGTGATGTCCATCTGGTCCAGTGTGTCATTTAAGGCCTTGATTTCCTTGTTGATCTTTTGCTTGGATGATCTGTCCATTTCAGTGAGGGGAGTGTTAAAATCCTCTACTATTATTGTATTCTTGTCGATGTGTTTCTTTGATTTTGTTATTAATTGGTTTATATAGTTGGCTGCTCCCACGTTAGGGGCATAGATATTTAAAATTGTTAGATCTTCTTGTTGGATAGTTCCTTTGAGTATGATATAGTGTCCTTCCTCATCTCTTATTATAGTCTTTGGCTTAAAATCTAATTGATCTGATATAAGGATTGCCACTCCTGCTTTCTTCTGATGTCCATTAGCATGGTAGATTCTTTTCCACCCCCTCACTTTAAACCTGGAGGTGTCTTCGGGTTTAAGATGAGTTTCTTGTAGGCAACATATAGAAGGGTTTTGTTTTTTTATCCATTCTGATACCCTGTGTCTTTTGATTGGGGCATTTAGCCCATTAACATTCAGGGTAAGTATTGAGAAATATGAATTTAGTGCCATTGTATTGCCTGTAAGGTGACTGTTATTGTATATTGTCTCTGTTTCTTTCTGATCTACTACTTTGAGGGTCTCTCTTTGCTTAGAGGACCCCTTTCAATATTTCCTGTAGAGCTGGTTTGGTGTTTGCAAATTCTTTCAGTTTTTGTTTGTCCTGGAAGCTTTTAATCTCTCCGTCTATTTTCAATGATAGCCTAGCTGGATATAGTATTCTTGGCTGCATGTTTTTCTCATTTAGTACTCTGAATATATCATGCCGGCTCTTTCTGGCCTGCCAGGTCTCTGTGGATAAGTCTGCTGCCAATCTAATATTTTTACCATTGTACGTTACAGACTTCTTTTCCCGGGCTGCTTTCAGGATCTTTTCTTTGTCACTAAGACTTGTCAATTTTACTACTAGGTGACGGGGTGTGGACCTATTCTTATTGATTTTGAGGGGGGTTCTCTGAACCTCCTGGATTTTGATGCTTGTTCCCTTTGCCATATTGGGGAAATTCTCTCCAATAATTCTCTCCAATATACCTTCTGCTCCCCTCTCCGTTTCCTCTTCTTCTGGAATCCCAATTATTCTAATGTTGTTTCGTCTTATGGTGTCACTTATCTCTTGAATTCTCCCCCTCGTGGTCCAGTAGCTGTTTGTCCCTCTTTTGCTCAGCTTCTTTATTCTCTGTCATTTGGTCTTCTATATCGCTAATTCTTTCTTCTGCCTCATTTATCCTAGCAGTGAGAGCCTCCATTTTTGATTGCACCTCATTAATAGCTTTTTTGATTTCAACTTGGTTAGATTTTAGTTCTTTTATTTCTCCAGAAAGGGCTTTTATATCTCCTGAGAGGGTTGCTTTAATATCTCCCATGCCTTTTTCAAGCCCGGCTAGAACCTTGAGAATCGTCATTCTGAACTCTAGATCTGACATATTACCAATGTCTGTATTGATTAGGTCCCTAGCCTTTGGTACTGCTTCTTGTTCTTTTTTTTGTTGTGAATTTTTCCGCCTTGTCATTTTGTCCAGATAAGAGTATATGAAGGAGCAAGTAAAATACTAAAAGGGTGGCAACAACCCCAGGAAAATATGCTTTAGCCAAATCAGAAGAGATCCCAAATCGTGACGGGGGAGAAAGGGGATAAAAAAGGGTTCAGAAAGAAAAAAAAAAAAAAAGAAACTATTAAAAAAAGAAAGCCGATAAAGAAAAAATATAAAAAGAGGAAAAATATATATATATATTAGATAAACTATTTAAAAAATGTTAAAAAAGAAAACGGTAAAAGTTAAAAAAATTTAGCAGAAGAAGAGAAAAAGAAAAAAAAGAAAAAAGAAAAAAAATTAAATTAACTGCAAGGCTAAAAAATCATGGGGAGAAAGCCATGAGTTCCGTGCTTTGCTTTCTTCTCCTCTGGAATTCTGCCCCTCTCCTTGGTATTGAAACTGCACTCCTTGGTAGGTGAACTTGGTCCTGGCTGGGTTTCCCGTTGATCTTCTGGGGGAGGAGCCTGTTGTAGTGATTCTCAAGCGTCTTTGCCCCAGGCGGAGTTACACCGCCCTTACCCGGGCCGGGCTGAGTAATCCGCTCGGGTTTGCTGGGTTTGCTTTCGGGAGCTTTTATTCCCTGAGCGCTTTCCGTAGAGTTCCGGAAGATGGGAATGAAGATGGCGGCCTCCTGGTCTTCGGCCCGGAGGAGCCGAGAGCCCGGGGCCGCACTCCTCAGTGCGCCCTCAGAGAACAGCGCCCAATGACTCCCGTCACCCTGGCCTCCGGCCACGCTCCGAGCTGACCGAGTCTGCGACCGGTTCAAGGCAACCCTGAGCTGAGAGCTCACTCCTCGGCTCTGTCTCTGTAGCCGGCTTCCCCGTTCTAATACCGGTAAGCTCTGCGACACTCAGACACCCCCGATCCTTCTTCGACCCTGCGGGACCTGAGCCCGCGCTGACCCCGCCTGGGCTTCACCCCAGTTAAGCTTCTGGAGCGATGTCCCTCAGAGGAACAGACTTTTAAAAGTCTTGGTTTTGTGCTCCGTTGCTCCGCCGGTTGCCGGGAGCCGGCCCCTCCCCCCGCGATCTATCTTCCCGTCGCTTTGGATTCACTTCTCCGGCCAGTCCTACCTTTCAGATAGTGGTTGATTTTCTGTTTCTAGAATTGCTGTTCTTCTTCTCTTCAATCTCCCGTTGGATTTGTAGGTGTTTGCAATCTTTAGATAAGCTATTTAGCTGATCTCCCGCTACCCGAAGTAGTCTCAGCCTGCTACTTCTCCACCATCTTGACTCCTCCCTTAGGTTCAGAATTTTGATCAGATTCAGGTTTGATATTTTGGTGAGAATGCCTCACAGGTGGAGTGAGACCCTTCAGAAGCCCATCTTTCTGGTTGGCTCTCGTGAGCTATAGTCATCGCTCAGATCCATCAAAGTCCTCATGGATTTGGAACACGACGGTGTGCAGTCATGACTTCTTTTTGTCTTAGACTCAATACTTCTAGAAACTTCCCTCACCATCCTTATCTGGCTACCTCAAGGGACAGTTTATATAAGGAATACAGAATAAATACTCAGTGATTTCCCTTTATTCATAGTTAAATAAAAGTGAGTAGCTTCCCTAGAATCCTCAAGAAGTGACTACTGAGTATTTTCTTCTTCTTTTTCTTTTCCATTTTAAGTGATCTCTTGATCTCTTGTCATGCTTTAGTACATTTTTACTAGGACAGTTTGATCTCACATTTAAGTGGCCTCACGTGGAATGGACCTACCCCCCATTCTCTCCCCCAAGTTATCAGATAATGCAGCACCTAATGCTGTTTATGTAATAAAGCATCTGAATGGGGAGACAGGGCCTCTGATTTTAAATGTGAGAACTCACCATCCCTCTCTGTGAAGACAACAGGAGCAAAATCCACTCAGGAGCCTTTTTGTTTAGGAAAGAGACATCAGAATGTACCTCTTACTAAGGCAGACCTTAGACCCAAAGCACCCCTTGCTCGAGAGGAGACTTGTTAAGGTGACCTGGTGGCTTGCCACACAAGGCTCAGTGTGTGAACCTGAGCAAGGAACCACAGAAGGGAAGAATTCCAGAGCTGTTACTAACTCTGTAGAATCTCTGTCTTTTAAGTAAGAAATTATGTCAGAGTGTACACAGCATGTCATGCAAAATGTATTAAGGTAGTGAAACTCGATTCAAAATAAGTCTGGGAAAAGTCTAGCTGACTGCCGTGCGACAAGCTCAGGCCCCAAGTGTGAGTATAGGCTGAGCACAAATTGGCCCATCTGGCACGTTCCCCACCCCCGCCCCCAACCTGGGCATCCCCTTCAGCTTCTGGTTGGCAGGGACATTCGGGTTAGTGGGCTTTTTCCTTAGCAAGAGTTTCCCCAGGGGGATCTCGTGCAGCTGGAGGGCTGTGAAGCTACATTTCTGAAGTCATCATCAGTCTGCCCCTTTGGATCCCAAAGGCAGGTTTCCCTTCCTGCCCTGCAAGGAGAGAGCATGATGAGGACATGTTGGTCGAAGAGAGAGTTTGTTTTAAAGAATGCTATGATTTCCTGGGCGCCAACAGTATGCTTTTATCTTATATAATGTACTTGTTCCCCAAACACCATGATGATGTGAACTCTGATCCCCTTTTTATAGATAAAGAAAATGAGGCTTAGAGAGGCCTAGTGCTTGTTTAGATTAGGTAGTTGGTCAGAACCTAGCAGAGCTTCTCATCTAGGTCTCGGGGACTTCTGGGCCCAGGTGGGCACTGATCCTCCTACTCCCAGCCCACTGCTGGGCTTTCTGGAGCACCTGCGCCCTGCTAGCCCCCCATGAAGCATCCGGGACCCTCTTGGAGGATTAGCTCCTTGACCTTGCAGGCTTCCTCTTGACCCGCTGCTGCCCCTGGCCCCATGCTGCGGGATCCATTCTCCTCTGCCTTAATACCGTAGCCTCCTCTTGGCCTCTTGATTCTCTCTAGAGTTTCTTTACAAGGCACAGGCAGAGGGAACCTTTGGAAGATGCAAGTCAGATCACTGTCCAAGGGCCCAACTCAGCGGGCAAAATAAAAAAATCCTTACGTGAGGCCAGGTGGATCTCCACCGCTCCCCGCCCCAAGCTCCTGCCTGCTCTCTGAGGATGCCAGCCGCAGGCCTGCTGTTCCACAGGGCCACTGAAGGGGCCGGTGTCTTCCAGGCTGCAGGAGGCCTTCTCAGACCCCTGACTAAAATTGCAGCACCTCCTGCTCCACCCCCCAGAGCGGTCTCTAGTCCCCCGCCCCCAGTTTTGTTTTGCCCAAAGCACTAGTACCTTCTTCCCCATCCATAATTTGCATTTTTTTTAATTTTTAAAAATTTTTAAAATTTTATTTATTTCTTTGACAGAGATCACAAGTAGGCAGAGAGGCAGGCAAAGAGAGAGGAGGAAGCAGGCTCCCCGCTGAGCAGAGCCCGATGCGGGGGGGGGGGGGGGGGGGGGGGGGGGGGGCGATGCGGGGCCCCATGCGGGGCTCAATCCCAGGACACTGGGATCATGACCTGAGCTGAAGGCAGAGGCTTAACCCACTGAGCCACCCAGGTGCCCCCATAATTTGCATTTTTATTTTGTTTATCTGTCTCCCCGTTATAATTTAAACCCCTGGGGGCAGGAATTTGGTCTGTTTCGTTCCCTGCTTTGTCTCAGTGTCTAGAATAGTGCCTCAGAGCACACGAAGGGTGGTTGGTAAGACTCCCCTCAGAGCTGCAGACCCAGGCTTCCGGGTTGTTTGCTGCCTCTGTGCCTTGGAGACGGGCCTAACCCACAGGCGGCCACCTGGGGATCCCTGTCGCTGGTCGCTTCGGGGTGACTGTGGTCAGGACCGGATATCTGCATTATCTCTTCCTACCAGGAGGTGGCAGTGTGCTCACTCGGCCTGGGCTGTCTGCACTTGGGCTTCCCTGATTCACCCTGCGGTCTCTGGTGTGGTACCAAGTGGGGTCCCCGCACCTAGCCCAGGACTGCCCCTACTGCGAGAGAGAGAGAGAGAGAGAGAGAAGTCTCTGTCACTCTAGCCCTGGATGACTTGTCAAAAGGCCAAAGGAAAAGCCGTATTCTCTCTCTCTTTTATCCCCGCTGCTGTAGTCCACAAATTGGTAAGAGGCTTCACTGTAGACTCTGATACATGGTTGAATATACATTGAGATCACCTGCAAGAAATCCTTGGCCGGTACTTTCATTTACCTCAGGTTGTTTCTTCCCTTGTGATTATTTGAATATCTCCTCCTCTCTCCAATTCCCCGACACCTCTATGCCAGTTGCTTCCCGAGCTAAAGGGAGTAACTATTTCTCACGTGGCACACAATTTTGAGAAATTGAAATTTCCTTTTGGGCTTTTAATTTTTCAATTTCTATTTTTTAAAAACATTCAAAAGTAAGAACACAGTTCATGTGCCTTTTAACAGGAATAAATGTTAAAATGTTAAAAAACGTTTGGCATTGGGGCACATTTAATAATCATGCAAAAAGTATTAAAGATAAAATAGCAGGAAAAATCTAGAAACATTTACTGGGCAGTTCCTGTGTCAGCACTATGGTAGGTTTGGGAAAATAAAAAAAAAATCAATAAGATGAGGTTACCGCTTTCAAGGAATTTAATACCTAATGAGAGTCAAAGACAGTTGCACAACATATTATAATACCAAACAGAATAAAATAAATGCTGAACCATAAGGTAAAGGTACACATGGAGTATTCACCAAGGTAGACAGTATTCTGGGTCATAGAAACTCTGCACTCAAATTGAAAAAATAACCTTAGCTATGTCACAGCAAACTGATAACTGAATCTCAAAAGACTTTACATCACTTAAAAAATTTGCCAGGAATACAGTGGCAAAATTAAAACCAGAAAAATTAGGACCCAAATATATATGATTTAATAAAGCTTTATGAACACATATTCATAAAAAATAACAAAATGATAGAGCAAATGATATCAGCAAATTTACGAAGGAATGTAAATTCAGGAGGAAGTAATTTTGCTTAGCGAAATCAGGGAGGACTTCATGGAAGAGGTGATTTTTTTTTAAGTCATGCCTTAAAAGACAAGTAGGACTTTGATAGGCTAAAAAAGGGAAAGAAGTGTATCCCAAATTAAGACATTGGCATAGGAGAAGCACAAGAATGTGATCATGTCATGATCCTGTGTGGCCGGGGCATAGGGCTGTGTTCAGGTAGATGGTGTGGGTCTGGGAATGTCCAACTCCATTTTTTTTTTTTTTAAGATTTTATTTATTTGACAGACAGAGATCACAAGTAGGCAGAGAGGCAGGCAGAGAGAGGAAGGGAAGCAGGCTCCCTGCTGAGCAGAGAGCCCGATGCGGGTCTCAATCCCAGGACCCTGGGGATCATGACCTGAGCCGAAGGCAGCGGCTTAACCCACTGAGCCACCCAGGCGCCCCCCAACTCCATTTTTATAGGTCAGGACAAAGCACAAGGCCTGCCTCATGGCAGAGACTTAATAATCACTTATTGAGGGAAGGCAGGCAGATTAGCAGAAAGAAGAGAATGAAGAAAGAATGAAGAAAGAAGAAAAACAAAGGAAACAAAGAAGGCCAGCTTGGGGAAGGTTTGGTAAGTAGATGCCCAACATAGCTGATGAGTGCCAAGAGGAAGTAAATCATGAAGTGAGACAGAAGTGGCCCCTTTTCTGCTTTTCAGCCTGCTACTGCCCATTTTTATTGGAATAATAAAAAGAAAATGAGAGGGGTCCTGGGTGGCTCAGTTGGTTAAGTGGCTGCTTTTGGCTCAGGTCATGATCTCAGAGTCCTAGGAGGCATCCTAGGATCAAGCCCCACGTCAGGCTCTCTGCTCAGTGGAGAGTCTACTTTTCCCTTTGCCTGCTGCTCCCCCTGCTTGTGCTCTCTCTCTTGCTTCTCTCAAGTGAATAAATTTAAAAAATCTTAAAAGAAAAGAAAAGAAAAGAAAATATTATCCCTTCTTCCCCCACCTGCTGACCATCTGAAAATAACAATTATTTTAAAAAAAATCTTGGAAGTAACTACACCCACAATCCTCCCCTTGAGTGCTATAAAGCGTTCAGACTTCACCACGTGTTCCGTTCTTCCTCTATCTCATGGGCTTTGTCGAATTTTTACATTAATTGTTGTATCATTAGTGTAATTTATATGTTTTTAAAATTTAGGATACATCTCCTTTGCTTAATAACAGCTTCATTGAATATAATTCCACTTCACATGGTTTTAAATGTGCAATTTAAATGGTTTTTAGTATATTCCCCGAGTTATGCCACTGTCACTGCAATCAATTTTAGAAAATTTCACTGCTCCACAAGAAACCCTGGATGTATTAGTGGTCACTCCCATGTCCCCCTGGCTCCCCCAGGTCCAGGCAACCACTGCTCTACTTTCTATCTCTCTCTATTTGCCTATTCTGGGCATTTCATGCAAATGGAGTCATATGCTATGTGGCCTTTCGTGCTCAGTTTCTTTTACTTGGAATAAATGTGTACGCCTCATCACATTGGAGCTTGGGGAGGGTCCTTCATACCTGATTATTGTTGAGTGATATTTCATTGAGTGGACAGACCGCATTTTATCATCCATTCATCAGTTGCTGGACATTTGGGGTCGTCACACTTTTTGGCTGATATGAATAATGCCTTTCTGAATATTTGTGCACACATTTTTTTTTATGAACATGTGTTTTCCTTCCTCTTGGGTAGTACCTTGCAGAGTAGTTGCTGGGTCACACAGGAGGTCTGTTTCACCTGTTTTCCAAAGCAGCTGCACCATTTTCGTCCCTACCAGCAGCGGAGGAAGGGTCCACTCTCTCCCTATCTTTGCGAACATGTTATTTATCTTTTTTTTTTTTTTTAAGATTTTACTTATTTATTTGAGAGACAGAAAGACTGTGGGGGAGAGAGAGAGCAAGAGAGAGAGCGAGCACAAGCAGGGCAGAAGAAGAGGGAGAAGCAGACTCTTGAATGAACAGGGAGCCTGATGCAGGGCTAGATCCCAGAACCCCGAGATCATGACTGGAGCCAAAGGCAGACACTTAACCCACTGAGCCACCCAGGTGTCCTGTGTTATTTATCTTTTGATTTTAGTCATCCCAGCAGTGTGAAACAGTACTTCCCTGTAGTTTTGATTTGTGTTTTCCGGATGGCTACTGATGTCAAGTATCTTTTTATGTGTTTTTGGCCATCTGTTTACCTTCTTTGGTGAAACGTCTGTTCAGTCTGTTCATTTTTCATTTGAGTTCTTGATGTGTGCTGGATAGAAGTCCCCTAATAGATGTAGGATTTGCAAATATTTTCTCCCATTTTCTGGGTTATCCTAGTGCTTTCTTGATGGTGTTCCTTGAAGCACAAAAGTTTTTAATTTTGACAAGGCTAGTTTACTTTTTTCTTTGGTGTCATACCTTAGAAATCCCTGTTTAACACAAGGTCATGAAGATTGACAGCTATGTTTTCTCTTGAGAGTCTTATGGTTCTAGCTCTTATATCTAGGCCTATCATTCAGTTTGACTTAATTTTGGGTACGGTTTAAGGAAGGAGTGTGATTTCCTTTGTGCGTGTGTTTGTATGTGTGATTTACCAGTTGTCCAAGCACTGTTTGTTAAAAAGACTGTGTCTTCCCCATGGAATTGTGTTGGCACTTTTTTTTGAAAACGAGTTGACCGTAGATCTTGGAGTTTATTTCTGGGCTCTCAATTCTATTCCATTGATCTCTATATCTGTCCTTATTCCGTACTGCACTGTCTTGATTGCTGTAACTTTCTGGTTCATTTCGAAATTGGGTAGTGTGAGTGTGAGTCTTCCAAGTCTGCTCTGCTTTTTCAAAATTGTTTTGGCTATTTTGAGTTCTATCCGTTTCCATCTTAAAATCATTTTGTTACTTTCTGAAAAAAAAAAGGCATTTGGAGATTGCACTGAATGTATACATGAATTTGGGCAGTATTGCTGTCTTAATGATATTGTCTTCCAATCCATGAACATGGAATGTCTTTCCACTTATGTAAGTTGTCTTTAATTTCTTTCAATGATATTTTGTAGTTTTTAGAGTGTAAGTTTTTTAACTTCTTTTGTTAGATTCATTCCTAAATATTTTATTCTTTCCAGCTATTGTAAATAGAAATTGTTTTTAATAGATTTTATATTTAGAGTAGTTTTAGGTTCACAGAAAAGTTGAGCAGAAAGTAGAGAGGGTCCTAATAACTTCACACTCCTCCACATGCACAGCCACCCCCACTAACAACGTTTGACATCAGAATGTTATATTTGTTATAATCTATGAACCTACATCAACACCCATAATTATCCAAAGTCCAGTTTATATTAGGATTCACTCTTGTACATTGGGTAGGTTTGTAAAGATGTTTAATTACATGTATTTCTTATTATAGTATCATGCAGAGTATTTTCATTGCCTCCAAATCCTCTGTGTTCTGTTTACACATCCCCCTATGCCCCAACCGCAACTCCTGGCAAGCACAGGTATTTTTACTGTCTTCACAGTTTTTCTTTTCCAGAATGTCGTAGAGTTGGGATCATACTTAGTTACTGTTGTTCTGTATCTTTGTCAACATCTTGTGTTGTCAGTGTTCCCAGTTTTGGCTCTCATAATAAGTATGTAGTAGTATCTCATTGTTATTGTAATTTGCAATTTTGTGATGACATATGGTGTTGGACTCTTTTCGTATACTTTATCGTGTCTTTTGCAGATATTTTTGTCCCAGTCTGTGGATTGTCTTTTTATTCTCTTGACAGTGTCTTTCTTAGAGAAGAGGTTTTTAATTCTGATGGGGTCCATCTTATGAATGATTTCTTTCATGGACTAGGCCTTTGCTGTTGTAACTAAAAAGTCATCACCATACTGAAGGTCATCCAGAGTTTTTCCTAGTGTTATAATTGTGCCTTTCACATTTAGGACTGTGATCCATTTGAGTTAATTTTTGTAAAAGGTGTAAGGATGTGACACAGATCTAGATTCTTTTTTTTTTTTTTTTTGCATTGAATGTCCAATTGTTTCAGCATCATTTGTTGAAAAAACTACCCTTACTCCATTGTATTGCCTTTACTCCTTTGTCAAAGAACAGTTGACTGTAGTTATGTGGATCTATTTCTGTGTTCTGTCTTCTGTTCCATTGATCTATTTTTTTATTCTTTCACTGTCTTGATAATTGTAGCTTTATGGTAAGTCTTGAAGTCAGGTAGTGACAGTCTTCCAACTTTTTTCTCCTTCAATATTGTGTTGGCTATTCTGAATCTTTTGCCTGTCCATATAAAGTTTAGAATAAGTTCATCAATATCCACAACATAACTCACTGAGATTTTGACTGAGATGGCATTGACTTCATAAATCAAGTTGGGAAAAATAGACATCTTGACAATGTTGAGTTTTCTTGTTCATGAACATAGAATATCTCTCCATTTATTTATTCTTTGGCATCTTTAATCAGAGTTTTCTAGTTTTTCTTATATAGATTTTGTATGTATTGTTAGATTTATATCTAATTAATTTCATTTTTAGGATGCTAACGTGAATGGCATTATTTTTATTTTCAAATTCCGTTTGCTTGTTGCTTATATAAAGGAAAGCAACTGACTTTTATATATTAATCGTGTGCCTTATAACCTTGCTATAATTATTTATTAGCTTCAGTAGTTTTTTGGTTATTGATTCTTCTGTATTTTCTACAAAGACCATCATGTCATCTACAAACAAAGTTTTATTTTCTCCTGCTGAACCTGCATATTTTATTTATTTATTTATTTTTTTATCTTATTACATTACCTTGGACTTCCAGTATGATGTTGGAAAGGAGTGGTAAAGGACATCCTTTCTTTGTTTCTGATGGAGTTACTTTTTTAAGTTTCATTTTTTTCGGATTGTTCATTGCAAATGTAGAGAAATACAATTGATTTCTGCATCTTAATCTTGCACCCCGACTATTCCATTTTTTATGCAGCCATTTTAATGGTTGTACACAATTCCATCAAACAATATTCCATAATTTCCTTAATCTTCTCTGCTGTTAGGTTTATATGTTGTTTACAAGTTCTTCATGATTATAAATGGACTCCTGCTGGAAATATTTTCATGCATTCAACTCTTTTCTTTGTATTGATTTCTTTAGACTCAATTTTACAGATATAGGTCAAAGGGAATGAATATTTTGTGTGGGTCAATATTTTTACTGAATAAAATTGTCTTGTAATGGAGTGGATAAAGCCTGGAGCTGATGCATACATGTACTCCTTACCTAGAGCTGTTTGATCATCCCATGATAGCTTATCCAGTCTACCACAGAAAAGTGTCTTTGCGATGTAAGCAAAATAGGACTCAAGTTAGAAAGAATGGATGGCAGTTAAGCATGAAGGTATGCTGTCTTGTGTTGGGTCACTGACTCTTCAACTCCTGCCAGTGATTCTCTTGTGAACACGCACAAGGGTAGTTACTGGGTAAGGAAGGTGGCCATAACTCAGTGGGATTCACCATTGCTACCACAATAGCTAGAAACATGCCCTACTGATGGTAGGTTGTATCATTCTGTTTAGGCAAAGAAAATCATCATCATCATCATTACCATCACCACAATAGGTGCCATCTGTCCCATGCTCACTGTGTGTAGGACACTGTGTCATGGCCTTAATATCACCTTTAGTTCTCACAACTCTATGAGGTAGATGGTATTAATATTTCTATTTTATAGATGAATTAGCTGAATCTTTGAGAGATTAAATAACCCTTCAAGCCCTCCCCAGAAATAAGTATTGAAGCTAAGAGTTGAATGCAGGTTTGTTTGGCGAGGGCCCATGCACTAAAGCGTTCCATTCTACTGCCTTGTCATTACATATATGAGGACTGAACACCCTGCAGTTTGCTGAGATAATAGTTTTAAAGAAGCACCACCATGGTAAATTATTTACTTCAGCTGAAAAATGGTTATAGAGAAATCATGGCCCTATAATAAGATGTTTTCTTCCCAGGTAAATAGCTTTCGACCAGGAGGTAAAATAATTCATCATCCAAGTAAGTTTTAAGGAGATTGGCCAGGTCTGGCCAGTGGCCCCCTCTGGCCACTTTAGTTGGCCTTTCTGTACATGGGGCTTCCACATGTTTGCCACAAACGTACCCTTGAACCTTTGTCTTGGTCATGTTATCTCTCTGCACAGATGTGGAAATGCCAATATCTGGTAGGCTTCTGAGCTTCCTTCTTTTAATTTAAGACATGGACATAAGAAGACTGTGAAGAAAGTTCATGCAAGTAACACTGGAAATAATGTTTCTAAAAATGGAGTTCTGGAAAATTTAGTATTACAACCATCACTGTGAAGGCCAGAAGAAAGACACAGACCCTTAGTGGTGGAGGTACCGGCCATGAAATATAAATACAAAAAGCTGAAGAGAACCACCAATATTGGCTTCCAAGGAAGGAAATGATCTCCATGTTGTTTCAATGTGTCAAATAAACAGAGACCTTTCAAAATGGCACATGCCATTATAGAGAAGTGGGCCTAGCCATGACCTTGAGGAAATGGAGGAACCAGATTCTGCTCTCAGAATGATTTCACAGCTTTACTTTCTCAGGCACAGGAAGAAGTTACTGATGTCCTTTTAGCTGCCAGCCTTACCTAGGCACTGTGGGAGGATACAAAAGTAATCAGACATAGACTTAATGTCACATCATACTCTTAAGGAACTTTGGATCCATCTGGAAAGATGCATAAGCATATACAAAGATTAATTCAGTTACTCATAGTGGTGTAGTTGGTATGCTCAGATTTCAGAGGAGGGATGCTCCTTCATCATGAAGGGAATAGAGGCCTCTTCATGGAGAAGGAGCGGCACTGCTTGGGGAGAAGCAGAGGTGGCACTGGGTGCCACTGGATCCGACTCTAGGGCTAGTTGTGCTGGGCGAACCATTTAAACCTCTAGCCTTCAATTTCTTCACCTACAATCTAGGGAGGATGGTCTCCCTAAGGTTTGTTTTCTTTCTCAACTTCTATAAAGTAAGATTCACTTAAAAGTAGCTTCTGTTTATTGAGCACTTCCTGGATCCAGCCCATATATTACTCAATGATGGAATAACCAAACGATGTAGCTCCAATTATTATCACCATTTTATGAAGGAGGAAATTGAAGCTCCAGGGAGGCAGCACAGACGTAAAGGGGCGGTGAGCAGCAACACCACTGTGGTAGGCTCAGGGACAGAAAGCAGACCTTGCTGGCTGGGCAAAGGGTTTGCACACTGATCTGGGTCAATACGCATCTAGCTCACCTTCCAGTTCCTCAAAGGAAACCTGTCTACTGTCTCCATACCTTACACCAGATACATCAGAAACCTAGTGTCCTATACAAGGGGTAAAGCCTGCCTCTGCTGGTGAATGATGCATGAATTACTTAAAGGAAGATCATTCATTAGGGTAGTCCCCCGTTATCTGTGCAGGATACTTTCTAAGACCCCAGGAGATGCCTGAAACCAAGGATAATACCAAAGCTCCCATACATGTGTTCTTTCATATACATACATACCTGTAATAAAGCTCAATTTATAAATTAGTCAAGGTGAGCTATTAACAATAACTGATAATAAAGTAGAGCAATTATAAGAATATCCTGAAATGAAAGTTAGGTGAACGTAGTCTCTCTCTTTCAAAATATCTTATCGTCTTATACTCACCCTTCTCAGCATGAAGTGAGATGATAAAATGCCTATGTGATGAGAGGAAGTGAGGTGAAGAGTGTAGTGTCAGGCTACTAGTGACCTTCCCATCATCCCTCAGGAGGAGGATCATCTGCTTCCAGACCGGAGTTGACCATGGAGGACTGAAACAGCGGAAAGGGAAACCATGAATGGGGGGAGCTCCCTACCATACCGATGAGCTTCTTCAATTTTCAGAATGACAGCAAACTATCTCCCCCAAAGGTTGGAAGCATCTTTCATTCAGAGATGGAGTTAAGATGAAATATCACTTGACGTCAGCTGTTAGATGCTGGTCTTATGAGAACCTTCTGGTCACTCAAGAGAAACCCTCCCAATTCAATAGAAAAACCACTTTGTTGGTTTATGGCCAAGCTGTGATGGGGAGCAGAGCGGCTGAGGCTTGAATCTGGTTGTGGAATTGAGCCCAGGGTGGGGTGGGGATGCTGTGGGTGCTCTCCTGCCTCTGAACTTCCTAGCATGAGACCCTTGGTGTGTGAGACACAACCTCTTCTGTCCTGTGGTGGGAAGTACTGATGTGTTTATCTTAGCCCAACTATGAGATGGTCATTTCTTTTTAGAAAGTCTATTTTGATCACAGCAATACATGCACATAATTAAAAAGTCAACTCATTGCTGTGAAGTGTGTAAACCTGGCGATTCGCAGACCTGTACCCCTGGGGATAAAAATATATGTTTATAAAGCTGTAAAAAAAAAAAAAAGAAAAGAAAAAAGAAAGGATGAATACCCAAGTTTTGTAGCAACATGGACGGGACTGGAAGAGATGATGCTGAGTGAAATAAGTCAAGCAGAGAGAGTCAATTATCATATGGTTTCACTTATTTGTGGAGCATAACAAATAGCAGGGAGGACAAGGGGAGATGGAGAGGAGAAGGGAGTTGAGGGAAATTGGAAGGGGAGGTGAACCATGAGAGACTATGGACTCTGAAAAACGATCTGAGAATTTTGAGGGGGTGGGGGGTGGGAGGTTGGGGGCACCAGGTGGTGGGTATTGTAGAGGGCACGGATTACATGGAGCACTGGGTGTGGTGCAAAAATAATGAATACTGTTATGCTGAAAAAATAAAAAAAAATTTAAAAAAAAGTCAACTCATATTCAAACGTTAAAACCTCTGAATTTATTTTCTGCTTTTTCCTTATTGATTCATAGATTTTAGACATTATGCATTGTTCTGACTTTGAGTCGTGATGGTTGGGGATTTGAGTCATTTTTCTATTCCCTTCTATTCTCCACATAGTTATATCACAATTTTTGTTTAAATCAACATGTTGATTTTTTTCAAAAATTTAAATAAGTTAAAGCTGATCTCTGGATAGCTGAGTAATTCCCTCTGATTATGTCAAGTTAAGTCTTTCAATATCTGTTCATTTTGACCTACGAAAATGGCAATTTCATATAAGTCAAGCTAATCTTTTATGTAATTTTTGTTTTTCTTGGAGTTAATAATTGACTCAGTTAAAAATAATTGCATGTGTTTCTTTGCCTCCTTGGTTAAGTCTTACAGTACACTTGAGCAACTCGATAAAAGGCTTCTCAAAAACAGTTTCTACCTGGTCAATCCTCTCAAATAGTCAATCCTTTCAAATAGTCCAGTCCTCTGTACACATCCGTCCTGGAGCCCTCCAAAGCTCTTTGGGAACTCCATGCCTTATTTCCTGGAATGGATTCCTTATCTCCTGAATGCCACCATCTTCCTCTTTCTTGGCATAGTCTCTCATCACAGTAGAGCACGTACTGGGGTAATGTTTTATCTCGGACTGCCATAATAAAATGCCATAGACTGGGTGGCTTAAACAACAAACATTCATTTCTCATAATTCTGGAAGTTGGAAATCCAAGATCAAGGTGCTAGCAGATTTGGTTCTCGGTGAGGGCCCTCTTCTTGGTTTGTCTATGGCTGCCTTCTTACTGTGTCCTGACATAGGAGTTGGGGAGAGAGACAGAGAAAAAGCACAGGAGAGAGGGCACTCTGGTCTTACACTAATCCCATTGTGGGCACTCCATCCTCAGGATCTCATCTAAACCTAATCACCTCCCAAAGGTCTCACCTCTAAGTACTAGGACCCTGGGGAGTTAGGGCTTCAAAGATGAATTTTGGGATGTTGGATACAAACGTCCGATTCATAATAGGTAGCTTCTTTAAAAAGAGTAAATTTTGAGCTTTTACATGTCTGAAGAGGTCTTCACATTTAATTCACAGTTTTGCTGAGTTTAGAATTCTATATTGAAAAGTTTTTTTGTTTTTTGTTTTTTTTTTCCCTCAGAAGTTTGAAGGCATTGCTTAGAATCTAACTTCCAGAGTTTGGCTGTTAAAAAATCTGATGCCATTCAGATTTCTGGTTTGCATATAACCTTTTTTTTTTCCCCCCTCTCTCTGAAACCTTTTAAAGATCTTTTCTATGTTCCTTGGATCCACATGAGAATGTGACTATTGGTAGCTTGGAAAAAGTGATGGGCCTATTTAGGTCAACACAGATATCTGAAACTCTCAAGGCAGATTGTGAAGGAAGACGCAGAGAGCTGAGCACATTAGAGGGGTCTGTTTCTCTGTCAGACCTGTCCCTCAGCAGCACCAGGGGACTAATTTAGCAAGGCGACTGGGGATAACCTCCAGGGAGCACCAATACTATTGACATGTGCAGAGGGGGATGTGGGCCAGAGTTGGTGGTAGGAGATGCTGTCACAGAATTAGAGTCTCCAATAACACTAGGGAAAAAGGATACAGGAGCAGAGGCCAAGTGCAGCACCGTACTATCAGAAGCAGGTGAATCTATTTGCTTTAACAGGCAGAAAGTTCAAGAAGGTAGCCAGGGAGTCCTGAATTAAAGATCTATGGAGACAGGAAGAGAAATTGGTGTTCCCAGGGGAAAGAGAGAGCAAAGGTATTGATTTATATGCATAATATACAACATAATATACAATACATAATATATGATTATAATATACAATATATTATAAATAAATAAATATATATAAATATATACACACATTGTAAGTACATATACAATTCATACAAACACCCACATGTGATTATCACCATTACTCACCTAATGGAGTTTTATTTATGTTGAGAAGAAATAAGAGAATTCAATTTTAGCCAGAAAGATTTCAGAACTGCAAAGATTTATTCTTCTTTATCTTTTCTTGATAAAATAGTGGACAGTAAACAATAATAGATGCTGTTTAAGCACATAAATATGTATGTACAATATTTTATAAATTAATTCATGCGAGATTTGCTTTTTGTAGGTGAAGGCAAGGAAGTTTAGCTGGAGAACAACAAAAGGAACTTTTGTTTTATCTATGGTATTGTTATTTTATTTTACTTTTTTTTATAAAAAAGAAAGATTGATATATCAACAATTTAACAGTAGTCTGTTCTGGGTAAATAGGCTTAAGGATGTTTATTAAATGATTATTTTGGCTTTTCTGGTGTTTTTTGGATTTCTCAAAGTTACAAGTACAGAGTGTTTAAAAGAAATGAAAGAGACCAAGGTATGAATTCTGGAAAACAAGTGATGGCTCTGTGATCGATAGGAACCATGAGGACAACCAGGAAAATCATCTGCTGTGGACTGAATGGAGTCTTACCAAAATTCACGTGTTGAAACCTAATCCCCAGGGTGATGATTTCTGGATGTGGGCCCCTGGGAGGTGATTAAGTTATGTGCATGAAACTCTCCTAAGTGAGATTAGTGCCCTTAAGAAAGAGACCTCAGAGAGTTCCCCTGTCCCTTCCGCCATGTGAGGACAAAGAGAAGAGGGCCATTTATGAGCAAGTGATTCTCCTTCCAAATCTGCTGGTGCCTTGATCTTGGATTTGCCAGCCTCCATAACTGGGAGGAATAAGTCTCTGTTTTTGTAAACCCAGTTTCCGGTATTCTGTTACAGCAATCTGAAGAGACTAAGATAGCATTCCAGGAGTATTTATTTTCCACCAACTCTTTCCATGTACATGGAGCAGAAGCTGTGGAAAACACCTCTGATGAAGACTTTTGTGCACACGAGGACAGAAGTGGTGGTGGAGGGGATAATGATATTTGTCTCCTTGGCCTTTCCAGATGGATGGAAATTTATCTCTTTTGTGTTTTACTCTTCCACATTTCACTTGACAAGCATTAAAACACACACACACAGATACACACATACACAACACACACATACACACAACTCTGTTAATGTAATTCACTTTTCTGAAATTTGTTTCTATTTTCCAGAATTTTACCAAAAGGAGCACAGTGATCCAGGTTAAGTGTACGTACGAAATGAGATTCAAAAGAAATATGAAAATGTTCTTCTTACCCCCTCAAGGACTCTTCCCTTTATAATGTGGAGTCACTGGCATTTTTCAAAGGACAGGGATGGTGCTAGGGGGTACAAATGACCGTGCAGTGTGGGAGGGATGCCAAGAGCACCCGTCAGGTCGCAGCTCTGTTTTAGGACCTTGAGCAAGTCACTTAGCCTCTGGGTTTAGTTTGCTCATATGTAAAATAGTAGATAACAATAACTTGATCCCAGAATTGTTGTGAAAAATAGTGTCAAGTGAGATCATACTTGGGCAAGTATTTTGGAAATGACAGAATTACCCAAATGACAAGTAATTTTAGCTCATACCACCCTATTGCAACTTCCTTGGGAATCAACATTCAACCAGCAAGAGTTTCAGGGGAAGAGATCCTCTGTTTAATTTGATTTTCTGCCCTTTTTGAAAGTTTAGTTTAAAAGTTCTTATGGAGAGGGGCACCTGGGTGGCTCAGTGGGTTAAAGCCTCTGCCTTCAGCTCAGGTCATGATCCCGGGGTCCTGGGATCGAGCCCCGTGTCGGGCTTTCTGCTCTGCGGGGAGCTTGCTTCCTCCTCTCTCTCTGCTTGTCTCTCTGCCTACTTGTGATCTCTGTCTGTCAAATAAGTAAATAAAATCTTTTAAAAAAAATAGAAATCCATTAAAAAAAAAAAGTCCTTATGGAGAGCCACCTGAGTGGCCGAGTCGGTTGAATATCCCACTCTTGATTTAGGCTCAGGTCATGAATCTCAGGGTGGTAAGATCAAGCTCTGTGCTCAGCATGGGGTCTGCTTGGCATTCCCTCTTGCTCTCTCTCTCTGAAATAAATAAATACATATTTTTTTATAATGTTCTTATTGATGTACCCTTTCTTGTAGATTTTTCTAAGCTTCTTATGGTCTCTTGCTTCATCAGTGTCTACCGTTTTAAACAACCTTCTGAGTTAAGGTGGTATCTGCCTGTTTCTCTTCTATAATGTTACTAATTAAAAGGCAGCTTATGTGGACATACTTTGAGACCATATCAATACCCTGGTCCTATCAGACCTTCACACGCTAGCTTCAGCATTTAGTGTTAGTGCATTTTTGATTTCCCCATCCCTTTTCCATTCATTGGTTGGCACTCTAAGGTAAGGAAGAGCTTTCCCTTTTCCCCAATAACTTCTTCGTTCATTTATTCATTATTATCAATATGAACAAATGGGGTGTATATAATGGGTTATATATTACTATCGTTCCTTACTATGATGTTCAAATTGTCCCCACTTTGGCCAGTGAAAGTGTTTTAAGGATGGCTTTAGTCAGATATATAAAACATCACACACAAAAATGACTGTCATACAGGAAGATATTTTTTATATGCACAGATGCCTAGAAACAAGAGGCAGAGCATGCTACACAGGTTCACATGGGGAAGCACAAGGGTCAGTCAGGAGGCAGAGGAAGTGAGGGGAAAATGTGGGGCCTTTATTGTAGTTTCCATAGGATAGAATGGGTGAAGAAGGGTAGGCAGGCTTAAGATTGGCTACTTTGAATAATTTCAGCAGGTCCTGGGGCAAAGAGGCTGTCCCTAGTTGTTTAATACTTGGTCCTGTGATAATTAGGACAGGGGAAGAATGACCTCGAGTATGGCAGCCCAATAGAGGAAGAGGTTAGGGTCTGTGCTCTGGAATGCTTGGTTTGCATGTGAAAAGACGAGTCAAGGACTATCTTTAGGGATTAGCTAACCCCCCAGAGGGACAGTCCCTCCAGGGTCAGAAAGGCCCCATATGTCGAATCATCAAATAGAGAATCTAGGAAATGGGGTTACTATAGAAAGCCCCAAACTAGCTCCTATATCCTTTTAATATATTGCCATCATTCTTTGAGTTTTCCTTACTTCTTGGAGCAAGGAGTTTGCCCTGGTTTATATCTAATGATTCCTTTTGTCTGGCATAGGAAATTAAAATTATTTTAACTTTCAAAAAATTTCAAAACCAAATAAATCAAGTAAAATTAAACTCATGCCTCTTAGGCACCTTAAGGATTTCTGAATTCCAGCTACTGTGGGTTGGGGGTAAGAGAGCTTGTGTTCTTTGAGGATTGTGGGTCTCAGTAAAAATCAGAGGCTGGAGAGAAGATCTGGGATGAATTATGGGAAGGTCAATTCTGTAACATCCTACTTCCTGATGGGGCTGCTTTCACCACTTTCAAGGGCAGAGCACCTCTGTGGACAAAGGGGTCTCACTGAACCAGGGCTGAACCCATTCTCCTCTTGGGTGTTTGGATAAGGTCACATTTATGTCCAGAAATGAAGACCTCCCTGACAGGACTCTATTAGCAATTTCTAGCTAACTGGCCAATTAGACTAGTTAGTGGGGACCACTCAAAACTTGTGCTAAGATCTTAACCCAAACTGACAGCAACTGGGCAAGACCTATGTTAAAACACATAATTCAAGAGATTACATTTAGAGATCTAAATGGTTTTATTAAGTGATTCAGGAATTGGGCATCATCCCATCTAGCAACCAAAGAGGTTCTGTGGAGTTATACAAAATGATAAGTGTTTTATAGGAGGGAGAATGGGGCAAGGAAGTTATTAGCAAAGGAAAGAAAAGCTTGTTTGAGGTAAGGTCACTTACCTTTGGGGTGCTGTGGGTCTTGTCATATAGATCACCTCATCTTCCATCTTCCTGGGGGGGATGGTGGGGCCATGTGGCAGATGACCTCATTGGTGTCAAGCAGAGAATTGCTGATGGACTGGTAAGACTACGTGTCTGCGAGACATTGAAACTGCTATTTTGTTAAATATTAAACCCCTGTTTGGTGACTTGGCCTATGTGATTTCTTGTGGGCCTGTGGTTTTCTTTTTAACACCTAAGATCACATCAAATTACATAGGCACAATCAGACTCTACTATTCTCTGTGCAGAGCAAGGGACCAAGAGCATCGACATCATCTGGGAGTTTGGTAGAAATGCAGAATCTTGTGCCCACTCCCAGACCCATGGAATCAGAATATACATCTTTTTTTTTTTAAATAAAGATTTTTCTTTATTTATTTGACAGAGATCACAAGTAGGCAGAGAGGCAGGCAGAGAGAGAGGAGGAAGCAGGCTCCCTGCTGTGCAGAGAGCCTGATGCGGGGCTTGATCCCAGGACCCTGAGATCATGACCTGAGCCGAAGGCAGAGGCTTTAACCCACTGAGACACCCAGGCACCACCAGAATCCACATCTGAACATGATCTCAGGTGATATCGAGTTACATTAAAGTTTGAGAAACCCAGTTCTAATAGACCAATCTGATGTGAAAGGGGAATGAATGTGGCTTGAATATATACAAGGTGCTTGAGTGTTTTGTTTCTTGAAATGAATTTCTATGGAACCAAATAAAATCTTGTTCATGAAGGCATGTGGGGTTAGGATGACATATAATTACTAGAGGAGAAAAATGTATCTTTTCCTGAAAATGCCTCAATGTTCTGTGAATGTAAGTGGTTCTGGAAAATACAACAGAGTATTTAGCTGGTGTGTATGAGTTTAGCCATTAGTGTTGATATGCTGGTACAGAAATGACTTTAGGTTTCCAAGCATTTTTAGGGTTGTTGGGAAGGAAGAATTTCCTCTACTCTGCAAGGTTCTTTTAGCTGCACTAAGAATCAAATTGATATGAGACAGATTTACAGGAGAAAATCAGATTTAATAGTGAACGTACAGAGGATCAACACAGACGTGGAAATTCTAAGGACAGAGAGGCAACATGCTTATATGAGCTGAGGAGAGGGGTAGGGTCTGAGAATACAAAGGGGAGATGGACCATTAGCAAGAAGGTGAGAGGAGATGTTTGGCAAACAAAGCTTGCCTTCCTATGTAGATAAGTTTCTTAGGTAAAGAGGAATCTCTGTTAATAGCTCTCTTCCTGGTGGTTCAAGCAGGCAGTTGGGGGGAGGTAAAGAGCTTTTCCTGAATCTGATAGGTCTGGATTGCTTTTTATTCAAAATTATGTTCATGTCAAAGTGGCCCTTCTTGGGGCTACCTGCCCTTGGCCTCTATAGCACTGAGATTGGATTTGGGAATGGGAAAAAAGGAAGTACAAAGGAGGTTCTCAGACGAGCTTCCTGTAGCCTTGGATGTCTCTGATCTGCCGCACCAGTTTGGCCTACATGATGGCATTTTCTTTGCATGTTAGAACATATGACAGCCATTTCTGTGATTAGGGATGCAAATCTTACCTTCCATGTTTCCAAGGTGGTTTCCCTAGAAGCTTAGTCTGGCACCTTCTCCTAAAATATTGATACCTGTAAGGACCTATTTTATATTTTTATTTTAGCCAGAGGCTTCCATTGAGGTTAAACAATAACTTTATTGTTTAACCCTTAAACTGTTCCTGCTCCCCTTCCCCCAAGGGACCTACTTAAAAACAAGTCCCTGAAACCAGCTCCAGGTAACAAAGTCCAGATACAAGGGTGGGTCAGGCCAGGTGGAGACATCTGATCAGTGGGGGGTTGCATACTGTCTCCCTAGCTACCAAGGAGTATGGACCCCCACCCTTTGGGAGCCTTTTGGCGCCAATCCTAATCAAGGTGTAATAGGCTGGTTCAAATGTCTACTAGGGTAAATTGTAAATCAATTGGTCACCTAGCATCACTGTGGAGTTTCCCGTGTGTGTTACAATCTCATTGGCCACCTGTGCATGGCCAGGCCTGACCACATGGCCTTTGCCCTTAAAAGCTACTCTGTGAAACAGAGAAGGGTTGCCCTCTCTTGTAAGAGGTGCATCCCTGAATATTCGGTTAGATTCTTGATGCTTGGTGAGAAATAAAGCTTTGCTTAACCTTCGCTTTATATCAGTCTCGCTCCTTTAATCACGGACCCATTATTGGGGCATAACAGTACCCACCCTCAAGGAGGCTCCAGCAGAATCCCTGTCATGATGCTGAGAGCTGCAGTTACTGATTGGCCAGTGTAGGTGCCATTCTGCGGGTGCCCTCAAAAAAAGGGCAACCAGATGGCACTCCTCCCAGGACGAGCATCAGAGTTTCACTGCTTACACCTCTCTGCCTATCCAGGTGGGGAGGGCTATACACAGTGAAGCCAAACTGGGAAGGGAGGGGATTGTGAATGAATTGGTAATGTGAAGAAGGACTTAAACTATATACATGGTAGGGACAGACTTATTCCTGTGAACTAGAGCTGGAAACCTTGCAGCATTCATGCCTGGGACACCAAACTGCAGTAAGCATGTGAGAACCAATGATGTCTGCAAATTCTGTAGGATGACTAGGAATCCAAGGAGGAGTGGGGTGAGATGCAGAACATCTGTTGTGTGTGTGTGCGCGTGTGCACATTGGGGAAAGGGGAGGTTGTTCTAGTATCAGTGATAGAGAGAAATTCAGAATAAAAACTTGTAGACTTAAGAGGACCTTAGAGATCCAGTCCCCACATTTTACAAATGAGGAAACTGAGGCTCATAGATTTTTTAAAATTTAAATTCGATTAGACAAGATATAGTATATCATTAGTTTCAGATGTAGAGTTCAGTAACCCGTTAGTTGCATATAACACCTAGTGCTCATAATATCACATGCCCTCCTTAAATGCCCATTCTCCAGTTACCCCATTCCCCCACCCACATCCCCTCAGCAGCCCTCACTTTGTTTCCTATAGTTAAGAGTCTCTCATGATTTGTCTCCTTCTCTGATTTTTTTCCCCAGTTTTCCCTCCCTTCCCCTATGATCCTCTGCACTGTTTCTTGTATTCCACATACAGTAAAATCATATGATAATTGTCTTTCTCTGATTGACTTATTTCACTCAGCATATATACCCTCCAGTTCCATCCACATTGTTGCAAATGGCAAGATTTGGGGGTTTTGATGGCTGCATAGTATTCCATTATATATCTATATCTATATCTATCTATATTTATGTCTATATCTATATACCACATCTTCTTTATCCATTCCTCTGTTGATGAACATCTGGGCCCTTTCCCTAGTTTGGCTATTGTGGACATTCCTGCTATAAACCCTGGGGTAGAGGTGGCACTTCAGACTGCTACATTTGAATCACCGGGGTAAATACCTAGCAGAGCAATTTCTGGGTTGTAGGGTAGTTCTATTTTTAACTTCTTGAGAAACCTCCATACTGTTTTCCAGAGTGGGTAAACCAGTCTGCATTCCCACCAACAGTGTAAGAGGATTCCCCAGAGTCCCACAGATTTTAAAGAAAATATCCACAGGGACACAGCCAGTTCCGGAGAGCAGATCTTTTTACTCAAGGACACTGGAAACCTAGTCAAGTGACTTCTCTGTTCTTAGCTCTCCCTCTGCATATTCTCTTTTTCTTCTGGTAAAAAGAATTTGAGTAGGCAGTCTTCTTGACAAAAAGAAAAAGTACTATTCAATGCAACACAATAATCATGTTTCTAACACTCCCTTTTCCTCACAGGTGGAGTTTTAGAACCAGCTCACTCTTATGACTTCTTCAACTATTTACATTTCATTTCTCCTAGTAAGAAAACTGTGGTTTCAGATATCATGTGATGGACATTAATGATGAATTTTAGTTTTATGTCAGTTTTGGTGCCTACCAGCTCTCTTCCTCCTACTGAGTCTGGTATCAAATATTGAGGCAAGCTGGACACTTCCCTTTTCTAACAAGCAATGGCTTAAGTTCAGAATCAGTCATCTAGTAGATTCGCCATAAGCTTGGCATCTTAGCAACCGTATAGAGCCTGTGTTTGAGTTCTGTGTAGATGCAAACAGTCAGGAGAGGAATTTTGGTCAAAGATAAAAAGACCCCCTTTCTGAGTAAATTGATATCTTCAGGCACTGAGTTTCTGGTTCTCTAATGAAAGGATGAGGAAATATGATAAACAGAAAACACTCCAGAGCCGTGCAGGAAATTAGAGAAAATTCCACCTGTGTAGTAGTAACTTATTTTCCTTTCTTGAGAAACAGCGGTGCCCTTGGGAAAGTAGGTAGAGGAAATTTTATCAGAATCCTGTCATCCGAAGGAACAATGACTGAGTGACAGAAGGACATTGAGTCATACAACAAATGTCTATTAACACTTAGTCTGTACCAGGCATGGTCCTAATAGTGAATGAAAGAGACAAAAACTGGTTCCCTTATTGAACTTGTGTTCTATTAGGGGAGAGAAACGGATGAAAGAGTGTCCAGAGGAGGCCTCATTGAACAAAATCAGAATTTATGGGAGTGACCCTGGGGCTATCTGGAGGAGGAATGTTCCAGCAAGCAAAGGCTCTCAGTCAGGAACGGGGGCAGCATTAGTGTGGACAGAAGAGTGGGGGAAGGGAAGGGGGAGGGACAGCCTTTCTGAAGACAGAAAGAAGGGAGGCCTTCTCCCTAGATTCTGCATCACAGTGCAGGTGTGGACGTAGAAATCAGAAACATCTGAACCTTCAGGATACTTCTGGTAGCCTCCCCAAATTTAATGGACATTTCCTTGTACCCAAGGATGACCGACCTTACTCAGGACAGTGTGTGGAAATAAAAGTAGGATGGTACAAAGGACTGAATATTTTGATCCCCCCAAATTCATTGTTAAAATCCTCAATTTTAATTGTTAAAATCCCCAATGCAGTGATATTGAGATGTGGGGCCTTTGTGAGGTCCTCACGAATGGGACCAGCACTCTCGTGAAAGAGACCCCAGAGAACTCTTTCCCTGGTCTACTGCATGAGGACATGGAAATAAGACAGCATCTGTGATCCAGGAAGCCGGTTGTCCTTGTCCTCAGGCACTGAGTCTGTCCGTGCTCCGGTCTCGAACTTCCTAGCTTCCAGGACTGTGAGAAAGAAATGTGCATGGTTTAGACCATCTGGATTACATTCCTCTTATTAGGGCAGCCCAGACAAACTAAGACAGATTGCATTCCTCAGGCCACGGAACGGCCATATTTCTGAAGGCCTGAGGTGGTGGCTGCTGACGCAGGAAACCCCTTCACTGTTCGAGCTCCCGTCAACAGACAGACGTATCTAAAATCAAATTGTCGTGGCTCTTGCTCCAGAGCTTTATGACAAATGAGGCCATCAGGCCAAGACAGTGTGTGTGCTCATCAGGCAGCCTGGCCCTTGGGGAGCCTTGTGAGTGATTAACTCTTGGAACTTTCTCGTTTGTCTTCACTGAGATTTCTTTTAACAATCAGGTCACCCAACCCGGGTAGAATTTGTATGAGTCAGAAAGGCTCTGTGTCTCCCACCACCAACGAAGTACACCAGCTCTGCAAAAACATCTTCAAATTGTTTCAGGCGACAGACGTTCCATCTCACCAACTCCAAGGTTCCGATTTGCCCCACCCTCCCCGCTGGGGGCAGCCGCCTTCCCTTTCCTGCTCTCTGCCTCCGCCTGCGGCCCTCAAAAACCCCTGCAGCGGGGACGGGGCAGGTTTCTGCCCGCGTGTGACTTCCCCCTGCCACCCAGGAGAAAAGAAACAGGGCCTGGGAGACAGTTCGCACCATATCCACTGAATCTATTCTCATCCATGGACTTTCCACGAAACCTCTGCTTATTTTTCTTTTAGTTTCCCTGTCCTCAGGCAAGTACTGCTTTCATGACTAAGGCCCATTAGCCTGGGTTACTGCTCACCTTAATGGGTCTTGGTGGAACACAGAACAACACAAAGATTCCTTTCATGCTCTACTCCCCCATTCTTCCTCTGCTAGCTGCTTTCCTCTTCCTTGGCTCTGAGTGAGAAGAGGCTAAGAAACAGGCTTGGAAGGTTCTTCTGGATTCATTCACCTGGTGATCAGAAATGGGAACTTCTGGGCGAACAGTGTAGTCTTTTTTTTTTTTTTTTAAAGATTTTATTTATTATTTATTTTGACAGAGAGAGATCACAAGTAGACAGAGAGGCAGGCAGGCGGAGAGAGAGAGAGAGAGAGGGAAGCAGGCTCCCTGTCGAGCAGAGAGCCCGATGCGGGACTCGATCCCAGGACCCTGAGATCATGACCTGAGCCGAAGGCAGCGGCTTAACCCACTGAGCCACCCAGGCGCTCCGAACAATGTAGTCTTGATGGGTCCTGAAACTATCTGAATCCCCAGGGACCCCTGCCTCTCTGGGGAGCTGTAAGAGGCCGGGTCAGATTGGAGCAAGGAGTCTGTCACCTGAGCTAAAGGGGAACAGAAGCCAGAGGGAAGCAAGCCGGCTTAAAGTTTTGGGGGTGTACGCAGACACATCCATTGAGAGAATCTTGTCTCATCAGTCGCATCTGGGGGTTGGTCCTGGGAACTGGAGTATTTGGGCTTGAGTGTTGGCGGAAGAATATCACTGTCCCACTCCTTGATGGGATTCGACCCAGTGTGTAGGGTCGGTGATTAAAGGACCTGAGGCAGGAAAGTTGCAGACACCAGCCTGGGGACGTCAGGGTCTGGTGCTGTAGATCCAGGCTCCTTAGCTATGTGGGGAGGTGATTTGGTCCCTGGGGACATCTGGCAATATCTGGAGACATTTTTCATTGTCACATGTGGGAGGGGGTTGCCACCAGCTTTGAATAGGCAGAGATGCTCTCAAACATCCTAAAATGGGCAGGACAGTAAGTTCACCACCAGGAGAGTGCTCAGCCCCTCTAGGGACTAATTCAAGGTTGAGGGGACCCTGACTATTGCTAGCAGACATGAAAATGCTTCCTCCTGCATTTTTCCTTAACTCTCACATTACTGTCACACTCAATACTCTGATACCACATGGTGTTTTGTTTTGTTTTTCTTTTTCCCCCACTCCAAGCAATTCTGTAACACGAGTTGAGTGTCCCACAGTTTAAATCAGTTCTGACACTATCCACCCGGACACAGGGTAAGATCCCACAGGGTGAGGGCTCAGTCCCACAGGACTCTCCTGTCTGCCCACTTCAGAGACCCGTCACAGATCCGGGGGTCCCCTGTGCTGCTGACTGACCGGCTATGGGTTGGAGGTTCCCACACACCCTCCCTGGAGTTTGGTGAACTTGCTATAATGGCTCAAAGAACTCAGGGAAGCAGTTTACTGACTATTCACCTGTTTATGATGAAAGGATATGGTAAAGGATACAGATGAAAGTTCAGACAGAAGAGACGCATAGGGTAAGGTGTGTGGGAAAGGGTGAGAGCTTCCATGTCCTGGCCAGACACATTGTTCTTCCAGCTTCCAGAAGCTCTCTGAACCCTGTACTTTGGGGATTTTATGGAGGCTTCATCACATAGGCATGATTGACGATGAGCTCCATTTCCAGCCCCTCTCCCCTGTCTGGAAAATGGGAGGGGGTGTGGGGCCGAAAGTTCTAAGCTTCCAAACATGGTTTGGATTTTCTGGTGAGTAGCTCCCATCCAGGGGCCCATCAAGAGTCACCTCATTAGAACAAAAGTCACCACTACCACCCAGGGAATCACAAGGGATTTAGAAGTCCTATGTCAGGAATCAGGGTCAAAGACCAAATAGTAGAACTAAAAATGCTCTGGGTATTCTTATCACTTAGAACCTTACTAGGGTTTTAGGAGCCCTGTGCTAGGACCCGGTGCAGGGGCGGGGGGAGCACAAAGGCCAATACACACATATATTTTCTATTATTTCACAAGAGGGTATACAAGCCATGTCATAAATATTGCACACAAGCCTTACACCTTTAAGTCACAAGACCCTTGGCTTCGAGAATGCCTGAAAGTCAAAGACTTTCATCTCTTCTCACAACCCCGGGTTCCACCTTCAAGAGATCAAGATTTGCGGGTGACATTACTGCCCAGTACACTGTTTCTTGGTGATACCCCACCCCATAACTGCTCAGGGTGACTGAGTTCTCAGGAAATGTAGGGGCTACAGATCATAGCTATGGTCTGGACCTCCTTTCCTGCTGTCTTCCTGATACAGCAGCCTGGAGAGAACAATGCTCTGGGGGTCAAGAGCAAGTTCATTGCTTCTCTGGCCTGGACTTGTTCACCTGGAACATGAGATGGTCCCACAGGTGACCTCTAAGCTCCTGTTAACTCTGATTCTGTGACCATTTATGGTTCCCGGAGAGCTCCAAGGCTTAATGCAAGCATTATCTTGGAGTCAGAAGGGTGGTGTGCCTCCCTCTGTTTCTTTCACTTTAAAATGGGATGACCCTGGACGATGACCATCAGTGTAGAAAGACATATTTACATTTTTTTAAAAATATAATCTTTTTTTAAAAAAAGATTTTATTTCTTTGACAGACAGAAATTATAAGTAGGTAGAGAAACAGGCAGAGAGAGAGGAAGGGAAGCAGGCTCCCTGCTGAGCAGAGAGCCCAATGTGGGGCTCGATCCCAGGACCCTGGGATCATGACCTGAGCCAAAGGCAGAGGCTTTAACCCACTGAGCCACCCAGGCGCCCCTTAACTCTAAATATTTTCTTAACTTCTAACACTCAGAGGGAGGGGCATGCTTTGTCCTGGGGATCAAAGAATAGCGAGCCCCCTACAGTTGGCCACACTCTGAGTCACGTTATCCCACCACCTCTCCTTCTCCACGGCCTCCCTGACTTTCCTCTCACTGCTCACTTGGGGTATGGAAAGAGTGTGGGGGGCGTCAGGACTAGGGCAGCCAGATGAAACAGGGTCTGATGAAATTGGAAATTCAAATAAAGAGTATATCATTTTTTCAGAATAAGTATGTCCCAAATCCTGTGTGGTTCAGTATAATTATATCCCCACCATTACAGAGTTATCTGCTAAGCTTGACAGCTGTTGTAGGGAGGGGATTGGAAAGGAGTGAATGGGGAAGTGAGCACTGTGCTGGGACTGTCCCCGGGCAGCTTGGAACTCTGCCAGGGGCTGCCCAGTGGTCTTTCCCTCTCTAGTAGAGGAAGTGGGAGACAGAAGACTGGCTTCCCTAAAGGCCTGCAGCTGGAAGGAAAGACAGTTCAGGTGAGCGGGGGACGCTAGGGGGTTCCCCTGGGGCCCAGTGGGGAACATCGTACATCTGGACCTCGCTCAAAGCTGGTTGCTGTGAAGAACCCAGACCTGACACCCGGGGTGCATTGAGAGAGTCCCCGCAGCTGCTGGGACCCTCTGAGCAAAGGGGTGTGCCCACAGTTTATTTTTAAATCCCCAGAATGCTGCAACTGTGACCTGACCTAATGGATGGGTGGATCACACAGCCCTCTGCTTGGAGCCCGCAGGATCGAACATCTGCAACGTGGGCTGGCACAGGGACACCATGTTGGTAATGCCCAGTGTAAGGACCTATTTAGCCAGAGTGACTCCATCTTGGTTAAAAAGCCATTTTGTTGTTTGTGCAGTAAAACTTAAACTGACCCTGCCCCCCACACCCCCAGAGGAACTTACTTAGAAGCAAGTCTGGGAAAGCAGTAAAATATGGTCGGCTAGTTTCTAATAACAGAGCCCAGAATACAAGGACAAGTCAGGCCAGGTGGAGACATCCAATCAGTAAAAGTACACATACGTCTCCCTAACCACCAAAAAATGTAAACCCCGCCTTTTGGGCGCCAAACTTGAGCGCCAATTCTGACCAGAATGATAGGTTAGTTCAAACAGCTACTATAGGGTAAATTGTAATTCAATTGGCCACCTGCATGGGGCCCAACATGGCTTTGCGACTTTCTATGTTATGTTACAATCTCATTGGCCACCTATGTGTGGCCAGGCTTTTGCTCTATAAAAGTTAGTCTGTGAGACTGGGGGTGGTCGCTCTCTTCGGAGGGGGCCCTGGCCGGTCAGTCTGACTTCTAATGCTTGGCATAGAATAAAGCTTTAAATCACTTTCACCTTGTCTCAGTCTCGTTCGTTTGATAACAGACCTATCACCCAGACCATTAAATTTCAATAGTACTGTTATTAGGAAAACCCAGCCATTCCCCCACCAGAAGGAAGGAAGAGAAGGAACTAGATATTTATTGATTAGCTAATGGCCAAGCAACATGTGTAGTTGCCGACATATATTTCATACAAGCCTTGCAACACCTCTAATGGGTGTGTATTCTAATACTCATGTTACAAACGCAGAAAGCACAGATCTGAGAGGCAAGGTAGCTTGCTTCCTCTCACATCGCTGTTTGAATCTACATCTGTCTTAAATCACGGTTGAGCTTTAACAAGAAGGTGCTAAGGGTTAAGGAAAAGAAGCAAGAGACTTCGGTCGAATCTGCTCTGGAAACCCGGTGAAAAGGACAGGGGAACACGGGACAATTGGTTTTGGCCTGGCTTAAAAATGGCTCTGCCCGGGGGCGCCTGGGTGGCTCAGTGGGTTAAGCCTCTGCCTTAGGCTCAGGTCATGATCCCAGGGTCCTGGGATTGAGCCCCACATCAGGCTCTCTGCTCGGGGGGGGGGGGAGGCTGTTCCCCCCCTCCCACCTGCCTCTCTGCCTACTTGTGATCTCTCTCTCTCTCTCTGTCAAATAAATAAAATCTTAAAAAAAAAAAAAAAAAAAGAATGGCTCTGCCTGGAGGTTTGGAGTAGACCAGGTGATTTCTGGGGTCTGTTCCAACCCTGTGAATTTACATCTTTGTGACAAAGAGCCTTAATTATTTTTAGAAAAGAATTTTCAATAATAAACACTTTGGATGGTCAAGCACACTTTTTTTTTCCCCCATATCAGTCAAATTTTAAGTGGGCACACTGCCAGGAAGAAATTCATCCGTATAAACTGGAAGTTGGTCCTTTGGATAGTTGACCCTATGTTTGCCAGATCCCATGACTGCAGTTGGGTTGTCTCGATTTTGGCTGTCCTTGGATGGGAGGTCTGCCTCCTTCTCTTTGGATGTTGGTTCCAAGAGCCATTTGGCCTTAGCGCCTTGTCACCACCAAGCGTCACCACCTGCACTCCAGGAGTCTGGGGAAGTAGATGTGGGTGGTGGGGGGCTGGGCAGCAAGCCGACGCTCACGCCCTCTGCATCTGAGCCTCCTGGGACCCATCCTTGCACATCTGCAGCCCCATTTAAGGAGCCGTGGCACACAGACCCCTCATCGCAATGAACACAGTCCACTCAGCACCTGGGGAAGCCCTACTTTGTCTGTGTCTTAAGGGCACAGTGTCTGGAGCAGCCACAGAACAAGGAAGGAGACCGACTCCAACAGGTTCTCCCACACAGGGATGGATGGAGGAAATATCACAGATCTTATTTCAGATACTAGTTCCAGAGGGTTACAGATGGCTAGGCAAAGCAGAAAGATCAACAAGAAGGCTGCATTAAAACCCATCAGAAAACGCAAATCAAGTTGTGAAAACTGACTTGCGTATGGTTTTCAGGAGTATCTTCAGGGAATATTAGAGTTTAGAGGGACTTTCAGAGTCACCTAGCGGAAGGGCATTTATTGCATAAAGTGACGCCTAAATATTGTCAATGTAACTGTGAAGTATCAAACATGTATCCCTAGTAAGCTCTGTATTTCCTCCGGTTTTAGAGTTCTAGTAGATTTGAATGGGATCTCTCCTCAATAACTGGATATGTATTATAAGCAAGAATTCCCTGTTCTAGTTTTTTTACGCATTTTACCTCTTTGCTCTTATGATGCCGTATTTTTAAAAATGATACTGGGTTTTGTAGCTTGAATCCCGCCTTTATTCTTTTCTACAGGTCTCCCCCATTAGATGGGAGAATTTTCTCTTTCCTTTCCTTGACTGCCATCTAGAGGCTGACCCGGTAACTACATGCATCGGGCTTTCTACGATTGGTAGGAGACAAAGGAGGGATGCGATGCGAGGGAAGTTAAGTCGCCAATTCATCCTTCTTGCTTTGCTTTCTAAGGAATGCTCATTCATGTCTGTGTCCTCCCACATATTTCGATTCTGAGGCTGAGACATCTAAGTGATCCTTCTACACTCTCCTTCGGCTTCCCTCACGTTCGCGGAGGAGCGCAGCTGGTAGTTTTCAATAAGCAATCTGTGGGAAGCCCCCTGAGCGGGAACCTTATTGAATTCATGAACTGAAATAAAATAAAGCCATTCGGCTCCCGAGGAAGCAGCCTGGCCTCAGGGCCCCACGCTGTCGTAGTCGGGGTGACTTCAGCAGCTGGCCTCCCCGGGGCTCTCCCGTGGAGGACGAGGAGGCTGTCACCAGAGGATCCTGGACACTCGCAGCTGCAGGCGACCAGGGAGATGGTCTAGTAAGGGACTCTCCGCCTGGAAAACGGATTTACTGTGGCCAACATTGCCTAAAATTGCAACCAGTTGGAGGCTGATCTTTCCAAGTCCCAGGGGGGAGAAAGTAAGTTGTTAAGTAAGCGTTTCTCAAGTCAAAGTTTCCTTTCGTGTAATTTTCCTAAATCGTTGTATCTACTACCCTCTCTCACTATATGGACAGCAAATGACTGTAGAGTAAGACTTTGGGGACAGATGAGCTGGGATCAGCAACTGCTCATTCCCCTCCTCCAATGACCTTGTCTAAGAAAACGTACACAGTCAATAAGTCTAATAAGACTATAGAGTTGAGGCTTTTCTTTCTTTCTTTCTTTCTTTCTTTCTTTCTTTCTTTCTTTCTTTCTTTCTTCTTTCTTTCTTTCTTTCTTTCTTTCTTTCTTTCTTTCTTTCCTTCTTTCTTTCTTTCTTTCCTTCCTTCCTTCATTTCTTTTCTTTCTTTCTTTCTTTCTCTCTTTCTTTCTTCTTTTTGCTGAAAATCCACTTTTAAAAAATTTCTTATGCTAACGCTAAATTTCTCAGAAATCCATGACATTCTGAGATGTTCCCACCATGATGGGAGGAGATATGCCCAGCCTCAGAGCCCTTCCTAGAAGAGCTGGACCAGGGCTCTGCTCCCCTCACTCTCCGCCCAGCATTCTCCATCCTTCGTCACCTGTGCTGTGTCTGAGACCCAAGGCCCGCTCTTCTACGCTAAAGGGCATCCACAGAAACCATTTCCTTTGGTTGGGAGATGCCGCTTCTGGAAGGCCCATGCCAAGTCGTGGGTGTTGCAGCTGCCATCCAAGCACTCAGCCAGCCCCCCCCACCGCCATTCTGGGGTTAGCGGGGTAGAGGCTTCTCACACAGAGCTTGCCCCCCCTAAGGGGTTTTGGAGCACTGGAGCTGCTTGGGCAGGTGGGTGTGGTGGACACAGGGAACTGGGATGTCCAGGGCTCAGGTCCCGGGGAAGAGGGGAAATGCCCACCTGCAAGAGGGGTGGTTTCTGAGCGGGAAGCCAGAGACTAGCTTGTTCCTCACTGAGGACCTCTGACCTCTGCCCTGCTGAAGGCAGTGCCCCGCACTGAGTCACCAGTTTATGGACCTCAGCGACATTTGGCCCCGTGGCTGCCTCCCTCCCCCTTCCTGTGCTATCTTCGCCACTTCCAGCCCCCACCCTCCCTCAGCTCCCTGACCAGGAGAGGGTTCCCCACTTCCTGTCCCAGTGATCTGGGCCTCTTGCCTGCCTTATCCTCACTGATCCTCACTCCCCTGGGGGCTCATCTTGTCCCTTGTCTTTAGAGGCCACCAAACATGACAACGTTCAGATGTCTTTCAGCAGCCCCAGCCTCTCTCCCGAACAGCACATGTGTACCGTGGTCCTTGAGCAACACGGTTTGAATGTGTTTGAAGGGCTCCCCTTACACGTGGATTGTTTTCCCTCAGTCCAGTGCTGGGCTATAAATGTGTTTTCTCTGCCTTACGATTTTCTCTGGCTTACTTTGTTGTAAGAATACAGTTGTAGAATACACGTAACATACAAGATATGTGTTTTTTAAAAAAGATTTTATTTATTTATTTAAGAGAGAGAGAACACAGAGAGGGAGAGAGAGAAGCAAATTCCCCACTGAGCAGGGAGCCTGATGCGGGACTTGATCTCAGGGCCCTGGGATCATGACCTGAGCTGTAAGAAGATGCTTAACTGACGGAGCCACCCAGGTGCCCCAACATACAACATACGTATTCATCAGCTGTTTATGTTGTCTGGAAGGTTTCTAGTCAATAGTGGGCTTTTATTCTGTTTGGGGGCAGCCAAAAGTTTTATGTGAATTTTTGGCTGCCAGTGGGGATTGGTGTCCCTAACCCCCAGGCTGTTCAAGGCTCAACTGTACATCCAAATCCTAGCTGAGAGCTTCGTTTGAATGTCTCCAAATTTCCCCCAGTTCTGCTCTATCTGAGGCTATCCCTCGGCCTAGGCACCTCTCTTTGTCCAGTTTCTTGGGCAGAAAATCCTTGACTCCTCTTTTTCTTACCTCTCACGTCAAATCCATCAGGAAACCCTGCAGGCTCTGCCTTCACGCTGTGCTCAGAATGAGACACGACTCGCTCCCTTTCTGCCGCTCCCACAGCTAAAGCAGCCCCCCCGCCCCGCAGGCCTGGATCACCGCAGTGCCTTCCAGCTGACCTGCTTACACCCCCATTCCCCCCAAGGTTTCTTTCCCAAACTGCAGCCAGAATGATCCTTTAAAAATGCCTCAGATTTTGTTCCGTGTCTGCTGAGAACACTGTGAACGGCTGCCCCGTCTTCATGTAGTGTAAAATCCAGCCACTTACCCCATTGCACTAGTCTGGGTCCCCGGGACATGGATGCTAAGGGGAGATTATTCGACCCCGAGCATTCAGTAGAAGATCGAATGAGAGAAATTGGGAAGGAGCACTGGAGGCGGCGAGAGCTGTCAGACTGCGAAGCCAGGTCGACCCCAGGCGAGACCGAGATGGGAGGAAAATCAGCAGGGCAGGCCCCACGCCTCCATCTGGCCTCAGGAAAGCTGGGCATGCCCTGGAAAAGTGCCTTGTCCTAGTTCTCTTGCACCCCATCCATCACTAGCTGGGGGCGGCCTTGGGAGGAGAGGCCCTGGGACCACATGGCCTGGGTTTCCCACCAAGCAGCTTGGCCTTACTCACTGGCCGCTCCCATAGCAGAGTTTGTGAGGTTGCCACGGATGGCTTACAAGGCCCCGAGACCCGGTCCCATCTCTCTGACTCTCAGTCCTAAGTCATAGCCCCTCCCTGTCCAGGCCTCTTCCTCTCACATTAAGAAGTATGATGGGCCCCCACTCCAGACATTTCCTCTGCTTTGATTGCTTTCCTCTGCATGTTTGTTTGGCCCATCTCCCTCCCTCCCTCCCTCAGGTCTTCCCAAGTCTGCCTTCTCAGTGAGGCCTACCCTGACCCCGTGTTTAATATTTCAGTCTGTGTCTCCCCCACCTGCATTCTTAATGCCACTTAACCTGTGTTTCCTGCTCCTGTTGCAGCTATGCAATTTTAATGATTATTATTTAATTATTGATAGAATTATTTCTATAATTTATTGATATAATTATTTCTATAATTTATTGATACAATTATTTCTACAATTTATTGATATAATTATTGATATAATAATTTAATTATTCGATTCTTATAACATGCTGTGGGACCTGCTTGTCTATTACATTTACTTTAATGCTCTATTGTCCCTCCCCTGGAACATGAACTGTGTGCTGCATGGCATCGCAATCTTGGTTTTGTGTGTTAATATAATCCAAGGAACTAGAGCAGTGTGGGAGATACTTCATACATACTTGTTGAATGATGCATGTTGGTTTTATTTGACCCTTTTAAAATATATATATGTGTGTGTACATATATATATATATATATTCTCTATTCATTCTGATATTCTCTATCAGTCCCTTCTCATTTCTGTTGAGGCTCAACCAGCTGGCCCTCACTGCAGAGGCGTGTTCCCCCATCTCCACCGTGTGCTTCAAGGGGAGTGGGGGGCAGCCTCCAAGATGGCACCCAGTGGTCGCTGCCTCCTGGCATTCATGCACTTGTAGCCCTCTCCCACTCTGAGGGTGTGGCCAATGGAATAGAGCAGAAGTGACGGTATGTCATCTCCAAGGTTCTGCAACAAAAAAATTTTGGCTTTGGCCCTCCTGCCTCTCAGATCACTTCCTCTGGGGGGCGTCAGTTGCCTTGTGGTCAAGTCATTCAAGCAGCCCATGGAGACGCTCAGGAGGTGGGGAACAGAGGCCTTGCACACACACCTGTGTGAAGGAGCCACCTTGGAAGCAACCCCCACAGCCCCAGTCGAGCCCTCAGATGACTGCAGCTCCAGCTGTCACCTGCCTCCAGAGAGACCTGAACCAGCCCTTCCTAGCTAAGCCACTCTCAGATTCCTGACCCTCAGAAGATGTGCAATATTGTAAATGTCTATGGTTTTAAACTGCTGAGTTTTGGGTCATTTGTTAGGCGGCAATAGATAATGAATAGAGGACATTATTATCATTATTCTTCACTCAGTTTTAGAGAAGATGAATCCGAAGCCCCCAGAAACTTAGCTTGCCTGAGGTCGTGCAGCTCGGAGGGGGCCGGGCAGGATTCCGCACTCCAGAGTGGCCACAAAACACTTCAAGTTCTACATCTTCTGTGTGCAGAGGTAGTGGGGGCATAGCTATGTGTGTTAATTTCATCGGGAAGAAGAGGTTCATCCTCACAAACCAGAGAGTGCGTCATTAGGTGACAGGACCTCCAGAACAGCAGAACGACAAAACCACACTCTTGGTTTGATCTGAATCCATCTCCTTTGGGTCAGAGCGCTCAGCTGTACCTCTCTTTAAAATGACCTCGGGCAAAAAGAATTCAGAAGCTGTCTGCCCCAGTGATCCCCTACCTCTACCCATTTGTCATAAAGCCAACATCGCATTTGTTTCAACTTGGACGGACTTTCCATCCAGGTTTGTTGCTGTGTTTGCTTGCGGTAACCAAGGATTTAAAATCTCAGTGATGCAATCTTTCCTGTTGCCACTCTCATTTTTAAAAACGCCTGTGTATGGCAAAGCAATTAAGTCATTTGGTTTCAGCTTCTGATTTTGCTTCTCTGCCCTCAAGTCTTTGAGGCATTTGTTCAGTGGAGTTAAAAAGAAGGCTCACCTCAATCACCTTGTTAATAATAGCGCCATGAACTTCCCTTTGTGGGGCTTTATCTGTATGCTGCGAGTCAAGGTAACGTTTCATTGAAGGAGCCTGAGTGCAATTTCCCTCCTGCCTCCCTAGCAGTCTGGGCTCAGCTGGAGGCCACTGTACCATGGCAACTTCCATTTCAATGACATTATTTCTAATAAGTGACAGCCCAAGGGTTTATGGGGTGTTTCTGGCCTGGCGCAGGGTAAGCAGCAGGAGCTGGGGGCAGGGCTATTTCCTGTCTCCTCTACCCAGTGGTTTCTGCTTCACCATCAAAGATCACAAGAGTATTTGATGTTGGTTCTTGGAACGGCAGTTGGTTAATTAAAATCACTGAGTGTTTGAACAAATTGAAGGCGAGCGGCCTTCATTGGCACGTCGGTGGTGTCAGAGAGGCAGAAAGCAGCCCCCAGAGGCGCGCAGACACAGGAAGTTTGGGGGAATGGAGGAAACAGACAGCCATCGTTCATCTTTTCCTTCTAGTCAAACCTCCCGACTTCCCCAAGAACACATCCCTCCACCTGAAGGACCGACTGTGGAAATGAGATCACCGGTTTGATCTCAGCTCTGTTTCCCCACCACAAGGCAGCCTGGTGGAGAGGGGGATGGAGGAAAGCAAGGGTTCTGAACCATCTTTGAAAGAGGCAATTATTATCACTACTCAAGACACTTCAAGGTTATCCCCAGGTAGATGTGTTCATGCCATTTGAGATTGAGGAACATGGTCATCAAATCAAATTTTGTCTCTTTGAAAGACTTGCATTCTGGAGCTCTGGCACTCTCTAACGGACTGCAGGCTGTCAGGTCTAGAATGAGCCAGGAGGAGCCAGTGCTCTGGGCGCCTGTTAGGTCATGGGCAGGTAATGGAGTCTGCTCTCTGCTTGTCTGTGTCACTCCATTCAAAGGCCTTTATTAAGTGTCTAAGGGACTCAGAATAGCTCTCCAAGATGCCAGGTGTAGGGGATACTGGAAGTGTTGAGAAAGATGTTTGAGATGTCTTCACATCAAGGCGATGAGCTTACCACTTCTCTTCTGTTGCTAGAGCACAGAACAGGCCTATCAAGGGCTCTATGGACACAAGTTTTATGACATTCATAAATGAGAAAATCATAGCCTTCTGTTGAGTGCTCTGTGTCTCATTAGGATGATAGAACATTCCTTACTAGAATGGGCCTATGAACATGGCCTGGGCCTTCATGGAAGTCATCTGAACACACTTCCTGCAATTTGCAAGATGTCTGTATAGACTAGTTACTGAATTTTCTGTATGCCTGAACACCTTGGCATGCATACAAATTACTCTATTACAATCTGCTAGGAAGGCCAATTACAAATGATTGGTAAGTTCAAGGCTTAACTGTGTGTTTGGAACAGGACTCTGCCAGGATCACATCACCCCGGGCTCAAGGATGGAAAGATTGACAAGCTCCATCTGAAGACCACAATGCCTCATAGCAGGTGAATGGTGAGTTTGGGGGGCCACTAATTCGTGTGTGGAAGAAAGACACATGTCATTTACACAGTCAACTGAGCTCTAGTGAATAACTATTTTGAACAGATTTCTTTGCACTCTATGAACTGAGTTCATTAGCAGAGATAAGATCCACCCCCACCCTGTGCCCCAGTTGCCATCTGACCTCTCCTCATCCACACTCTTGAAGAACAGCCTATGTTAACACCTCTCCCCTCCTATCCCTAAGCACCTGTCAAGGGGCTTCTTCCTGTTCCAAATCCAGGGGGCATGTTTCTGCCTTCTCAGGGACACTCTCTCTGCCTCTTCATGTCTCTGTCTTCCCTGACATTACACGGTCCTGCTTCCAACCGCCATCTCTGAACTTTCCTTCTGGATCCTGACACCCTTTCTTCCTGCTGGCACACCCACATCCTACAGCAGCCAGTCCTGTTCATTCTCCTTCTCATAGAGCATGTGTTCCGTGCCCCTGATGAACTATGAACCAGGGGTAATGTTTCCCCAATAAAACCGAAGCTCTGGTTGTCGCTCCTGCTTCAGTCTGAATACCCAACTGCTTGTTGGACGACTCTACCTGGAAGCACTAAAGAAAGGTCCAGTCGCCATGTTCAAGGTGGGATTCATGGTAGTGACGGGCACATTGTCTCATTTATCATTGACTCTCTAGCATCTCACCTAGAGCCCCCACTCTGTAATTTTTTGTTGGCTGAAAGAGAATCTTACTCAGAAGGCAGGGTGGGCCAGAAATCTTTGGAAACTCCAATAGTAGGTAAAAGTTCCAAAGTGATGCAAGGAATGTGGCTTGTAATGTTTATCAGAAATGTCCTTCCTGATGTATTCCAATAAAACGCCAGGTCTCTGACAAGGAATGCTTTCTGGTAGACCTTGTTCTCTAGCACCACCTAGTGGCCATCCTGAGTTGGCCAGACCACTTTCCTCTTAATTAAAAATGACAACTAAATTAAAGATCGGCACTGTAATAGAACCTGCCAAACATTTTGCATAAATCGCCTTATTTTATCTTCACAAGAAGATGAATAGTATCCTCCCCACTTTATAGGTTAACAAACTGAACCTTATATATTTTAAGGAACTTGCCTGTGTTCACACGACTACGTCTCCAACGCTAAGCCTTCGCCCCTTGGCTATAGAGTTTAGTACATTTTTCCAGTTGTTGTATTCATCTTTTATTTTAGCTCATCTGTCCAAAGAACATGAGGAGTCAATTTATGGGGCTCCTAGACTATGTAAGAGACATCCCCTATTTCACCCTTCCCCTGTCCAACAACCCCTCTGGTAACCATCATTTTGTTTTCTATAGTTAAGAGTCAGTTTCCTCATTTGCGTGCCTCTCTCTTTCTCCCCTTTGTTCATTTGTTTTGTTTCTTAAATTCCACATATGAGTAAAGTCATGTGATATTTGTCTTTCTTTGATTTATTTCACTTAGCATTATACCCTGTAGCTTCATCCATGTATTTGCAAAGAGCAAAATTTCATTCTTTTTTTATGGATGAAATACACATATCTTGGCTATTGTCAATTATACTGCTGTAAACACAGGGGTGCATGTGTCCCTTTGAATTAGTGTTTCTGTATCCTTTGGGTAAATAACCAGTAGTGCAATTGCTGGATTGTAGGGTAGTTCTAACAATGGCTTGTGCCAATAGTGCACAAGGTTTTCTTTTTCTCCGCCTCCTCACCAACACCTGTTGTTTCTTGTGTTATTGATTTTAGCCATTCTGACAGGTATGAAGCTATATCTCATTGCAGTTTTGATTTGCATTTCCCGGTGATGAGGGATGTTGAGCATCTATTCATGTGTACATTGGCCATTCGTATATCTTCTTTGGAAAAATGTCAGTTCGTGTCTTCTGCCGATTTTTAAATTGCATTGTTTATTTTTTGGATGTTGAGTTTTATAAGTTCTTTATATATTTTGGATTCTAACCCATTATCAGATATGTAATTTGCAATTAACTTCTCACATTTTCTAGGATGTCTTTTAGTTTTGTTGACTGTTTCCTTTGCATGCAGAAGCTTTTTATCTTGATGTGGTCCCTATAGTTGATTTTTGCTTTTGTTTCCCTTGCCTCGAGAGACATATCTAGGAAGAAGTTGCTACAGTCCGTGTTACAGAAATTACTGTCTGTGTTCTCTTCTAGAATTTTTATGATTTCAGGTCTCACATTTAGGTCTTTAATCCATTTTGAATTTATTTTTGTGTATGGTGTAAGAAAATGGTCCAGTTTCATTCTTTTGCATGTGGCTGTCCAGTTTTCCCAGCACCATTGTAGAAGAGACTGTCTTTTTCCCACTGGATATTCTTTCCAGCTTTGTCAAAGATCACTTGACCATTTGGTTGTGGGTTTATTTCTGGGTTTTCTATTCTGTTCCATTGATCTATGTGTCTATTTTTGTGCCACTAAAATGCCATTTTGATCACTACAGCTTCGTAATATAACTTGAAATCCAGAATTGTGATGCCTCCAGCTTTGGTTTTCTTTTTCAAGATCGTTTTGGCTATTTGGGGCCATTTGTGGTTTCATACAAATTTTAGAAGTGTTTTTTCTAGTTCTGTGATAAATGCTATTGGTATTTTGATAGGGATTTCATTAAATGTGTAGATTACTTAGGGTAGTATGACATTTTAACAATATTTGTTTTTCCAATCGAGGTCAAGGAATGCCTTTCCATTTCTTTGTCTCATTTTGAATTTCTTTTGTCAGTGTTTTATAATTTTCTGAGCACAAGTGTTTCGCTTCTTTGGTTAGGTTTATTCCTAAGTATCTTATGATTTTTGGTGCAATTGTAAATGGGATTGTTTTCTCGATTTCTCTTTTTGCTGCTGCGTTCTTGGTGTATAGGAAAACAACAGATTTCTGTACCTTGATTTGTATCCTGCAACTTTACTGAGTTCACTTATCAGTTCTAGTAGTGTTTTGGTGGAGCCTTTCAGGTTTTCTATATATAGCACCTTGTCATCTGCAGAGAGCAAGAGTTTTACTTCTTCCTTACTGATCTGGATGTCTTTTTAGGTGGTAAGAAGAGACATCCTTGTCTTGTCCCTGACCTTAGGGGAAAAGCTCTCAACTTTTTTCCATTAAGGATGACATTAGCTGTGGGTTTTTCATATATGGGCTTTATTATGTTGAGGTATGTTCCCTCTAAACCTACTTTGTTGAGGGTTTTTATTATGAATGGATGTTGTATTTTATCACGTGTTTTTTCTGCTTCTATTGAAATGATCATGTAGTTCTTATCCTTTCTCTTATTGAGGTGGATGTATCACATTGATTGATTTGTGAATATGGAGCCACACTTGCAACCTAGGAATAAATCCCACTTGATCATGGTGAATGATTTTTTTAATGCATTGTTTGATTCAGTTTGATAGTATTTTATTAAGGATTTTTGCATCTATGTTCATCAGAGATATTGGCCTGCAGTTCTCTTTTTTTGTGCAGTCTTGATCTGGTTTTGGTATCAGGATAATGTTGGCCTCATAGAATGAATTTGAAAGTTTTCCTTTCTCTTCTACTTTTTGGAATAGTTTGAGAAGAATAGGTATTAACTCATCTTTAAATGTTTGATAGAATTCACATGTCAACCACCTGGTCCTGGACTTCTGCATGTTGGGAGTTTTTCGATTACTCATTCAATTCCTTTGCTGGTCATCAGTCTGTTCAAATTTTCTATTTCTTCCTGTTTAGGTTTTGGGGGGTTATATGTTTCCAGTAATTTATCCATTTCTTCTAGGTTGTTTAGTTGTATAAGTTTTCCATAATAGTCTCTTATAACTGTTTGTATTTCTGTGGTGTTATTTTTTTTCTCCCCTCTCATCTGTGACTTTATTTATTTGAGAAGTTTTATTTTTTCTTGATTAAGTCTGTCTAGAGGTTTATCAATTTTAGTGATTTTTTTTCCCTCAAGTAACCAGCTCCTGGTTTCATTAATCTGTTTTGTTTTTGTTGTTGTTTTTGTTTTGTAGTTTCTGTATCATTTATTTCTACTCCAATTTCTCTTCCTTCCTTCCTTCCTTCTGTTGGTACTAGGTTTTTGTATATCCTTTTTCTCATTCCTTTAAGTTAGGTTAAGTTGTTGACTTGGGATTTTTCTTGCTTCTTGACGTAGGCCCAAATGACTATAAACTTCCCTCTTAGAATAGCTTTTGCTGCATCACAAAGGTTTTGAGCCATTGTGTTTCATTTTCATTTGTTGCCATGTACTTTTAAATTTCTTTGTTTAGTAGCATGTTATTTAACCTCCATGTATTTGTCTTTCCAGATTTTTCCTTGTGGTTGATTTCTAGCTTCATAGCATTGTGGTCAGAAAAGATGCGTGGTATGATTTCAATCTTTTTAAATTTGTTGAGGCTTGTTTTGTAACCTAATATGTGATCTATTCTGAAAAATGTTCCATATGTACTTGAAAAGAATTTGTAATCTGCTGTTTTAGGCTAGAATGTTCTGAATATATATGTTAAATACATCTGGCCCAGTGTATCATTCAGAGCCTTTGTTTCCTTTTTTATTTTTCTGTTTAGATCATCTATCCATTGATGTGTGGGGGGTTAAAGTCCCCTACTATTATTCTATAACTGTCAATCCGTTCCTTTATGTTTGTTTTTAATTGTTTTATGTATTTGGGTCTTCCCATGTTGGGTACATAAATATTTACAATAGTTTTATGGTTTTGTTGGATTGTCCCCTTTATTATTATATAGTGCTTTTCTTTGTTTCTTGTTGAAGTCTTTGTTTTAAAGTCTATTTTGTCTGATATAAGTATTGCCACCTTGGCTTCTTTTAACATCCATTTGCCTGATAAAAATGTTTCTCCATCCTCTCACTTTCAATCTGCAGGTGTCTTTAGGTTTAAAAGGAGTCTCTTATAAGCAGCAGATAAATGGCTCTTGCTTTTTTTATTCATTCTGTCATCCTATGTCTTTTAAGTGGAGTATTTAGTCCATTTACATTCAAAGTAATTATTGATAAGTATGTATTTATTGCCATTTTATTACTTGTTTTGTCATTGTTTCTGAAGATTTTCTTTGATTCTTTCTTGCCTTTCTTTCATGAGTTGGTGGTTTTCTTTAGTGATATATTTGGATTTCTTTCTCTTTACTCTTTGCATATTTATTAGTGGTTTTTGATTTATGGTTGCTATTAAGTTTGTTTATAATCTCTTCTGCATATAGCAGTCTATGTTAAGTTGATGGCCATTTAAGTTTAAACTTTTTTCCTCATTTAACCCAATGGTTTAGGAATATGGTGTCATATTTTATACACTTTTATTTTGTGAGTTCTTCAACTGATATTTTACAGAAGTACTTATTTTTACTGTTTTTGTGTCTCCTACTTTTATACTGTCACTTTTAGTCTTTCCTTTCCACTCAAAGGGTCCTCTTTAATATTTATTGCAGGGCTAGTTTAGTATTCACAAACTCCTTCAGTTTTTATTTTTCTGGGAAACTATTTGTCTCTCCTTCTATTCTGAATGATAGCCTAGCTGGATGGCGTATTCTTGGCTGCAAATTTCTTCCATACAGCACTTTGAATGCCACTCCCTTCTGGCTTGGAAAGTTTCTGCTGAAAAAATCCCCTGATAGCCTCATGGGATTTCCCCTGTATGTACCTCTCTTATTTTTGTCTTGCTGCTATAAACTTTTTTTCTGTTATCACTATATTTGCCATTGTAATTGTAACATGTGTGGGAGTGGATCTGCTTTTGTTGATTTTTGGGGGGTGGTTCTCTGTGCCTCCTGGATCTGGATGTCTGATCCACATTAGGGAAGTTTTCAGCTATCATTTCTTCAAATAAATTTTCTGCTCCCCTTTCTTTCTCTTCTTCTTCAGGGATTCCTATAATGCAAATGTTATTACATTTGATGAAGTCACTAAGTTCCCTAAGTCTCTTCTCACTTTGGATCATTCTTTTTTCTCTCTTTTGTTCAGTTTGATTACTTTCCATTACTGTTTCTAGGTCATTAATTTGTTCCTCTTTTTATCCAGCCTGTTGTTAATTCCATCCAGCATGTTTCTCATTTTGTTTATTTAACCAATTATGCCTGCTGTGTTATTCTTTATCTTTCTGTTAAGAGTCTCACTCATGTCTTCCACTCTTTTCTCAAGTCCATTAAGTATCTCTATGAGCATTACTTTAAATTCTCTATCAGGCATGTTACCTATATCTATTTCATTTAGACCTCTGACTATGGCCTTGTTTTGTTCTTTCATTTGGAACAAATACCTCTATCTTCTCATTTTGTCTAAGTCGCTGTGTCTGTTGCTTTGTATTAGGAAAGTCAGCTACTTCTCTTGTTCCTGAGAGCAATGGCCTTATGAATAAGAATTCATGGTCAGGAGATGTGGCAGTGGCAGGGGTTTCAGCCATTCTTCTGGGGGAGGAGACCCACCACACTGGCCTGAGGCAAGAGAGGCTGGGAAGGGTGGTTCCACCAGAGTACAGGGGAAGGGCTTAGTGTAAGCAAGTTAAGTAGTGTGTGTCTGTACTGCACGGGTTCTCACAGGTGGCCCTGTGCTCATGCTGATGGGTAGGGGAAGGCAATGGTGCTTGCCAGTTCCTTTGTTCCTGGAAGGGTCTCTCTATGAATGCTGTCTTTCTGGGATGTGCTCTGAGAAGAGCAGATAACCCCCCACTGTATGTCTCAGTCACTCCAGATTTCTGTCCCAATGCTGTACGTCTGCAGGCTGTTTGTTCTGCCTTCTCTCCAAGATCAACCCCAATGTCTCTGGGCTTTCCCTAAACTGAGCCCACTGACTTAAAACTCCAGGCTTTAAGCCCCACTGGTTGCAAGAACACAAAATTCAGCCCCTCTTGCATTCCAAGCCAATTGTTACGGAGATTTGTCTTCCCCTTGTGGGCCCTCCTGGTGCTATTCTGTCTTTCACCCTTCTCCATGATGTGGCTCTCTCCCTACTGCAGCAACCATGTTCTGTTTCTATCCCAAATCACCTCTCAGCACTTCATACCTTCTTTGATGTTGCCTCTTCTGTGCCTTTAGCTGTGGAGTTTGGTCTGCCAGTCTTTGGGTCAACTTTGGGGGTGTTTAGGATAATTTGATAGTCATCTCATTGTATTTGTGGGATGAGGAGAGCCTCAGGTCTGCCACCATTTTACCTCAATCTCACTTATTTTCCCTTTGTGAACTTTCTGGATTCAGAATTCCATAATCCAAAGAAATTATTCACAATAGAGATGGGCTGAGGGGATGTGGTTTTCAGTACTTACCCATGGTGATCTACTTTTAAAACTTCTGTTGAATATGGGTGCAATGCAACATCACTACTTAGCTTCTGTCCCAGACACTGAACTTAGCTTTGGGAGGTCTATGGGCCCAGTTCTTCTATTGAATTATTTGGTGCATGACTACTTGGTTCGGACTTGACATCCATGCATTCATACCACAGGGTTAGGATTTTATGCAAATAGCTTGATCTCCTCCTGAGTACCCAGGGCTATAAGCTAGATAGTGCTTCATTAGTGACCTCTGGATGATTCTTCTGTGCCATGCTTACATTTGCTTTTCTATTACAGGTATCAAGCAAGGCAGTTTCTTATAAGGTTTCCACTTTTTAAAAACTCTGTATGGAAGAAAAACCTAAAAGAGATAAAGGGTGTCCTTGGTGGAAGTTTTCCTTTATAACAGAGTCAATGTACAAGATTTTAAATGAAGAAACCTCCCTTAGATATTTCGTCAATGTGTGATTCAGTGAAACAAAACTTTGAATGTAAGTTTTAACTTTTTGCTCTGATAAGTTTCAAAAAGCATGTGCTTCAAGAGATCAATGTTTCCATTCTCATATCGGTTAACATAGTATGGTGTTGTGATCTCCCCCCATCATTTAACAAGTTTATGCTATACATCCTTTGTGTTTTTTTCCTAATCCCCACTGCTAGCACCCACTCCTGTGATATAATTTCCATGGGGCCAATATTTATACATAATTTAAATTTGTCTACTCTGATTAATGGACATATTCTGAGTAGAATCATTTTACCTTCTTACATCCATCTCACTTTCTGTCAGCAGCTGTATTCTACAGCTTCCAATGGCAGCAACATACCTAAACTGTCACACTGTAAACCTCTGATTCCCTGAGAATCATCTCTGGGGCCTGTGACCCTGTGTAGCTTTTAATTAGAAAGTGAACCTGGGGAGACACAAAAATGACTTCAGATTTTACTTGTCTAACTAGGTGAAGATCTGTTTTGTTTTCTTTTAAGTAGGCAACACACTCAGCATGGGACCCAGTGCAGGGTCCGGAAGCCATGACCCTGAGATTAAGACCTTAGCTGAGATCAAGAGTCAGACACCCCACAGACTGAGCCACTCAGGCGCCCCTGTTTTGCTTTGTTTTTGCAGTTATCTTGAAAAGATCATGTATGAATGATAAAGATAGAAATAATGAGCTGGAAATTCAAAGGAGATTTTGATGTTTCAATAATAAATATTCTTCACCATAAGGATTAGATGAGAGAATATTGTTCTGGACTGAATTGTCTCCCTCGCTACTCCCTCAGTTTTGTCAGTTGAAACCTTAACCCTCAATGTGACTGTATTTGGAGTTGGGGCCTTTGGGAGTTAGGGTTAGATGAGGTCATGAGGGTAGGAGCCTTGGGTGATGGGCCTGGTGGTTTTATAAGAAGAGGAAGAGAGAGAGATCGCTCTCTTTTTTTGCTGGGTGAGGACACAGTGAGAAGGTCACCCTCTGTAGACCAAGAAGAAGGCTTTCACTAGGCACTGAATCAACCAGCACCTTGGTCTTGGACTGCCCAGGCTCTAGAACTGTGAAAACCAAGTGTCTGTTGTTTCAGTAACTCCATCTGTAGTATTTCATTAGAGCAGCCCAAGCAGACTAATGCAAATATGATTAAGAGAAAGGCTATTGGCTACTTTTATCCAGTGGTTTTAAACACATGAGAAAAACACCACATTTTGGATTTTCAAAAGATAGTTTGATTTTTCCCCCTTGTGTTCTTATGGTAAGGCAACATGTCTTGCATTTCTACTGAGCCTTAGATCAGTTCAATAGAAACCCTTCATCATACCTGTGAAAACAGCAAATCATACTCTGTCGGGACAGCTGGACATATAAGACAACAAATATGTAAGCACCATGAGGTCAAACTGTTTGGTCACCCCTGAATCTCTAGCGCCCCGAGTAATGCACAGAAACAGTACTCAAAACAAGTTGCAGAACGAGTGGGGTGAGAGAATGAAAGCCCTTGGCATGTCCTTGGGTCAGGATCTGGCTCTTCCATGGAATAAGGAGCTGCGTGAGCATGGGCAAGGTAATGAATTTCATTTAGCTTCAATTTCCTCCTCAAAATGGGCATCCTAACACCAACATCGCAAGGTTGTTGTAAAGATTCAAGACAGTAAGTACAAAGTCCTTAGCGTGAGCCCAGGTACTCACGAGACCCTCAGTTCCACTGCGGCTCTTGTTTCAAGAAAAGAATAGTTGGAAGTGCCTCTTCATGGAAGGGGCAAGGTTTGATTATGACTCTACAAAGAGAAATAGAGAGATGGAATGATGTCTTCCGTACACCATTACAGAAAGAGGTAGTATGTATATGCAATACAGTATAATATATATATACAACATGGTCCAAAAATAGTGTTAAAAACAAAACAATACAACCCATCGCTTTGGGCATGCACATAAACACACGATTTCTGAGTGCGCTGATATGCTGTTAGTAGTCGCTTGCCTCTGGCTAAAGGAGGGGTAAAACAGGAGGGTGATTGGAGACTTTTAGTACTATTCTCCATGTCATATTATTTGTACTTGTAAGAATGAGCATGGCTTACTTTTGTATGACAGTGTAAAGGAACAGCTTGCAGAAGGAAGAGATAGACTTCAACTACATAGGAATGGGGTGGTGATTCCAAGGGAGAAGCATAAGTTAAGTATCTGCACATCATTTGTTCATTTACATTAGCAAGCATGCTTTTGAATACAGAGATCAGAAATGGTTTCCAGATTCCCACTCCTCTCCTCCCAACATCAGGTCAAGGGAGTTTCCCAAACTCCTCTTTTCTAGACTGGAAGCTTAAGTAGGTAGAAATTTTATGTCCTGAGACATCTCACTCGATTTGGACCCTTACCTCGAATACTTGTTTATAAAACAGAAACAAGTCAATTGCTTGCATATATGGTTGCCTTCTCTCCTTGACCTCCCCCTGACTCTCCCCTCGGTCATTTAATCAATGGGGGGTGGAAGAAAAGAACAGTGTCCTTTACCATGAACATCAGAGGCAGGACACAAAAAGCATGATATCCTTGGTCCTGTCAAGAGACGCTGCAATCTTCTGAAAGGGTTCTTGCAGAAGCCCAGAGATTGTCCTGTGTGACTCTGCTACCTTTTCTCTCCAAATATTGGCATCATTAGCTCCCTCACCCATAAAGCCTGCAGGAAAGTTCCAATTAACCCTGGGCATGATCGGCATTAAGAAGGGATGGAACCCAGATCTGGTAATGGTTGGTAAACGGGCTCTGTTTCCCCTCCTTGCTCGATGCTCTTCCACCAAATAGGGACAATGTCACATTCTACTGCCCGAGTCTAATCCTTTTAACATCAGTTAATGTGTTTCCCCTCCCCACTTTTGTGTTCTCAAGGCTGTGTATTCCATGAAAGCATTCCCCTGGTAATGATCTGTCATCATTAGTAATAATAACATGTAACATGAGTCAGAGCTGGCCTCTGGCAATGATAGGAGGGCAGAGCCCCAGCCTGGGAGCATTGAATCAAGACTATGATGTGAATGTAATGCTATTTCTGGAATATATACATCTCCAGGGACCCAGGGGGTGTATGGAGAATAGAAGAGCTTATTTTATTGGAAAGTCAATCTGTTTCATTTTTTATCACACTCGGCGATTCTCTGAGCTCATTTCCTCCACAAAGTGCAGAGCTGTGATTTATGTGGACAGAGGGCTCCCGAACTCTGGCTTGCAGGGCTCACATGGCCGCGCTGGAGCCCGACTCGCCTGCCCGAGCTCCGCGTGTTAGGTTTGGCACCAAAGCCGCAAGCATTCACATGACGTGGAAAGCAAATGTTTTTGCTCTTTGAGAAGAGGTGTAAATCCTTGGTGTAATCTGGTTTCCCTAAGAAATGTTCATCTGAGTGAGTTTTCTGGTAGCGCCCTCTCCCTAGCTGAGCCGGTTAACTCTCCCAGAGGGCAGCTCTGCGTCTCCCTGTCACTGCTTAAAACACAGTTTCTGAAGAAGAAAATGATGGGTTTCAGAGATGACTCAGCAACGAGAGAATGTGTACCTGGCAGGCCACTGGAGACAGTGGCTCTCACCTTCCCTGCGTCCGCTCTGTGCTTCCATTGGCCAGACCTTTCTCACTTCCAAAGGGCCTCCAAAGAGGGCAAGTCCAATGTCATAAATGTGCCCTCCACCTTTTTTTTTTTTTTTAAGAACAAAACTTGACCTTCGAGCCTCCCTCTCTGCATTGTCTTCTCCCAGGATCTATCCCTGCTACGAGCCACCATGGATGAAGCATTTGTTCTGAGAAGGTTCTTGGCATTTGCGATCTTGGTTAATGCTCACCGTCACTGCTGAAGGTTGCCCTCTTTTCCTTCATTCTAGACAGGGAAGCCGAGTCTTGCAGAGGCAAAATATCTTGCCCATGCTCACATGGGTGACCAAAGGCTATAATGTTCTGGTTACTCAGCTCTGTCTGGTTCCAAAGGGCATGCTCTCAACCTTGAACTCAGATGTCCCACAGAACTGGTGCGGACAGCCCTTGTTTGTCAAGACACTCGTGAGAGGAAAAGCAAACGGGTTCACAAAACACAAGACCGGGAACAAGGACACTCAGTGTCCAGTCCGGGCTCTCCACCAGGAGAACCAGTAATAATAATGATATTTTTATTATAGCTAGTAGTACTTGGTTGCTTACCATGTCCCAGGCGCTGTTGAAGGACTTTGCAGGGATTACTACATTCATTTGCACAGCAGCCCCCTGAGGTAGGTATTGGTGTCAGTCTCTTTCCCCAGATCAAGGAACTGGAGTGCACAGGGCAAAACATTTCCCAAGGTCAAGGGCGGCAGCCAGCGGCAAGTCACAGCCAATCTCTCTTTTTCCTGATTTTTCCATGGAAGCGTTTTCGCTAGATAATTTTTCAAGTGTCTTTCAGCTCTTTCGAATATACTGACTTGTTCTTTGCTTTGTTAAGTCAAACTGCTTTTTCCATCCTTGAATTAATATGTCTTTTCATGTTGTTTGTGTTAAGATACACTTTATAAGATCATGGCTTCTAACTGCACTGGCACAGTGTCTGAAATCGGGGAGATGCAGGTCACATGGGCTTGTTGTTAGAAATGGGTAGTAGCAGATATGAACAGCAAGGGAGGTAAAAATGGCCAAAGTTTCAAGTTTCTCTCTGGTATTTATTTATTTATTTTAATTAAGGCTGCTAATACATATGCAAGATTGACAGAATCAAACTTTTTTTTTTAACTTTATGCCATTTGGAAGAAGAAGATACACAGAAAGTAAACAAACAAACAAACAAACAAAAAAAAAGGCCAAACAACAACAAACTCCTAAAACCCAGGAAAAAAGATGAAACCAGAATAAGGGTGTGACATTTGAAGCAAATGTTCTGAGGCTTACAGTTACATTTTTTTTCTTAAAATTTTTTTTTATGAAAACGATTTTTTTCCTTTATTTTTGTCCCTTATATTTCTTATTCTTTCTCTCCTTTTAGTTCCTTTTCAGGGCTGGGGTACGAAGAAAGGTGGACAAGAGATATCAAATGAAAGAGTGTACTAAACTGAATGGAGACTGTCAAAAGGGTGGCACCGCTGGGCGCTGTGGAGGGAAGTATGGTGTGCACAATGGTCTTGCACTTGCAGTTGGCTGAGGTGGTGCTGGCCCCTGTGGGGGCTGCGGTGCAGCCTTGGCTTTGGTGTGACCGCCACTTCCTGTGTAGTCATGTTTGGTGAAACTAGAGTGCCTTCAACTCCTCTGCTTATTTTGTTACTTCTTTGTTGAGTTTCCATTTTGTCTATGTCTGTAAACCCTTGACCTGGTGGAAGAAAAAAAGAAAAAGAAAATAAGACACTGGGGGTTTCTTTTTGGGGGCACATTCAAAATCACCCTCATGGTCAGTTTTCAACCACGGTCAACAAGGCATCTCATTTTCATCAAGATTTTTAATTATGTATAATGATTTGTAAATTTCCCTTCCTTCCTTCCTTCCTTCCTTCCTTCCTTCCTTCCTTCTTTCTCTTATGTGTGTATCTCTTAAGTCCAGGATTTCACTGTGTTGAGAACTATTTTTAGTTTAGGATGTTTCATTTGATTGATTTTCATAATCCCGAAATTTCCTTATAACATCATGATTTGAAGATTTCTTTGGAATATTTTACCAAATTTCTGACTTCCCAGTGACTATTTCTGACAGGAGCTGGAGGAGAAAAGCAGAAAATAGTCAGTAAACCTACTAACTTTAAGGTTTTACATAGGTTGATATTCCAGGCATTGATAAAGAACTGAATGGAGTTTAAATGGAAATTAAATGATGGGTGGTTGATTTGAATCTGTGTTCACCATTTACTCTGTTAAAAATAGCAGACTTTAATCACACTAAGACCACTACACCAGCTTGACCAATTTTTTTCCCTTTAAGTCCCAGCTCCATATTTGCATCTGATTGACCTAGGGCTAGTATTAAAGGCTAATTGTGCCCAAGAGTAGTCAGTGCAATGAGAACATCCCTAGCAAGTCTTCCCCATGGAATTAACAGTCCCATAGGTACTGTTGTAATTGGTGTGTCCAGGGCACAGGAGCTCAGGAATGAAAAAAAAAAGTCATATATCCTGTAAATGGCTGTACCACAATAGACCTTGAGCCCTTGCCTGAAGGCTTAAAGAGCTTCCAATTCCTTCTGAAAGTTGTTCAGATGCTTTTATGTGTGTGCTCTGAAATACATCACCTATATTATTTCTGGCCTTCTATTAAATTGACACAGTGCTCCTTCAGCAGCCACTGGCCCTCAGGAGATGACTGAGCCCCCCACACTATGGACACTGTACTCATCTTTGCAACCCATTCTGTCCTGGTGGTGGCAGCAGGGAGGCTATTCTTTCCTTAACATGAAAAGATTTGGGAGTGAGGGAAGAAAATTTTTTAATATTTTTAATAAAAATATCATTATTATTACTGGTTCTCCTGGTGGAGAGCCCAGACTGGACGCTGAGTGTCCTTGTTCCTGGTCTTGTGTTTTGTGAACCGGTTTGCTTTTCCTCTGTGAGTGTCTTGACAAACAAGGGGTGACTTCCACTCATCCCAAACAGGGAGGATAGTGGACTTTATCTCCCACCCATACTCACCACTTTTTCAAGACTTAGAGACCTCAGGCACAAGAGAAAACTCCTAAGAGGAAAGTGGGCTCCAAATGACACCTCTCCTTTCCCTTGTAGTCTCCTGAGTGGACCTGATACAGGGGGAGTTGGTTAGAATTGAACCTGGGCCATTCATTTCCAAGGCAAGGGTTCATGACTGGGGAGCAGATGAGCCCCTGGATGTTTCCAGATCTAGTTCAACCTGATGCAAGGATGGTTATCTATGTGTACTATTTGAAGGCCACTGGGAAAACCAATGCCTCATATTTTCCCACCCCAACAAACTGGTGTTCTCTCTCTCTCTCCCCCTCATGTACATACACATACTTCACACACACACACACACACACACACACACACACACACACACACTCTCTCTCTCTCTCTCTCTCTCTCTCTCTCTCTCTCTCTCTCTCCATTGTAAAGGCACAGAGGCAGTATGGCATAATGATTGGGGTTGAAGGTTTTAACTCAGGAAGCCTATGTTTGATTTTTACTTTACCACTAGATCTATGTGACCTTGGGCAAGCTACTTAACTTCTCTGTGTCCCACTGTCTTCATCTGAATTTGGGGTTACTAATTAGATCTACATTTGGTAGAGACAATGCTATGGGCTCACCAAAACCCACCAATACTTCCTATTCCTTCTTCGAGGACACAGAAAAGACTTCATCTCCCACTCCACTTAGAGATGGGCAGGGCCATATGGCTAGTTCTGGACCAGCAGGTGGAGTACAAGTGACATAAGTCACTTTGGGCTGACAAGGTGAAGCTCCTTTCCAATTCTCTCTGCTCCTCTATTTCTCTGCTGTAGCCATTGAAGAGATATTGAGATTATTAGAACACACTGGATCACTGAGTCACTACATGGAGGGCAGTTGCTCTGGTGTGGTGCCTGCACAGCAATAGATTTTGTGTAAAAAAGAAATGAGTTCTTGTTACATGAAACCACTGAGAAGAGGGGTTACTTGTTACCGCAGCAGGGACTATCTTATACTGAGTAACACATTACCCCCATAGTGTTATTGCTCAGTCTCCTCTCTGCTCTCTTGACATGGAGCCTCTCCTTCTAGCTTAGAATTTGCTTTATTGTCATAATATTTTAGATGTCCACTCTCCCACTGTGAATTGCTGGAGGATAGAATCTATGTATTGCTACTTAGGTAGGTCCTTCCAAATCTGGCAGGAAGCCTGGCATAAGTGTAAGCTCAAACAAATGTTTGCTGAAGGAATAAACAGAAGTCCTCCTCCCATGAAAGGAGCATAAAACATTTAGTCCTGACCATCTGAATATGAAATGAATCTATCTGTCCTTCCTTCTCCCTTCCTCCTTCTCATTCTTCTTTTTACACACTCATGAGTATCTTTTATGTGTCAGGCACACTGTATTAGATTTGGAAGACAGGCAGCCAAAGACATGATGTCTACTTTTCAGAAGGTGATAGTTTAGTGGGGAAGACAGACAAGCAAACAATTAATATGATGTGGTCTGAAAAAGGAAGGGCACTGTAGGAGTGGGTGAAGGGCACACAATATCCAGGCTGAAGGAACAGAGGTGTCCAAGCAGGGTTGATGATGAAATGAGACAAAGAAGGGGCCCAAGGGGTGAAGTAAATGTAGCCCCATGAGAAAAGCATAGTCTGCTATTCCAGCCAAGGGGAACAGCATGTGCAAAGACACAAGGCAAAAGCAAAGAGCTCTTTCAAGACTGCAAATTTTTGGAGGTAGTTGTAACAGTGATAGATGTAAGAGAAGGGCAAGGAATAAAGCTGGCAAGTAACTCCCCAGTAGCTTCCGTCATCATGGTAAGGAGTTCGGTTTTTTTAATCCCAAAGTTGGAGAGTCTTCTGTGATCTGCGTATGGAAATTTCCTTTGTCAACAGAGTGGAGAAGACTAGTCAGGAGGCCCCACAAGAGTACAGGGAAGAACCAAAGCAGAGGCATGTGAATGAGAAGAAAAGCATTGATCTGAGAAATGCCAGGAGAGGGGATTCATGGGTCATGGAGAAGACAGAGGGAAAGGTGGAATCTTAGATGATTGCCAGGTTTCTCACTTGGGTAGCTTCTGGCTCCATGAGTGATGTAGAAATATAGAGGACCAGTGGATACAGGTATGGTCTCTGTGGGCTGTAATTTTGAGTTCACTCTCAGGCTTTCAACAAGAAGTCCAAAGGAACATAAAGACATGAGGGAACTGGAGACATTTGCCATGAAATGAAGGGGGGAGAAGCCCCCCAAAGTGAGCAGTGCACATTGCCTTGTGTCGGCCATGTTCTCATAGGTATCACTTGCAACTGGAAGTTGTGAACTGTGCCCTTCCTGGGAATGCCTTCCCTAGATCTCCTTAAAGAAACCCCATTTTACAAATACGTTATTTTAGAGAGCTTAACTGCAAAATGCATCTAAGAGTGAATATCAGTCATTTTTTTTCTTCTTAATCCAAAACCAGGAAAGAAGAAATGAAGTCGCGTTCATTATTTTTTCTGGTCAGTGGCTTTTAACACACTTGTGAAAACCACATACTGTGGAAAAATGATTTGCTTTTCTAGACAGGGACAGCTCACTAAAATCAAATAGTCAGAATACTCTGTCCAACCCGAGAATTTTAATTTGTTTTTATTTTTTTATTATTTGATTTTATTTTTATTTTTATTTTCCTCTTATAAGGAAGATTATAAATATTAATGTTAATATTTAGCTTCCATAATTGAATGAATTCCAGCATAAATTTTTATGTGTGTGAGTAACCAGCCCATTTTGTTTCTAGCCTATGGGATTTTAAAGCCACCATGTGCCTTTTGCTCTGGGTAAAAGGTAGTTTGTATGTCAAGTTCAGAACACACAGGGACATATAGATTACTTTTACTCCAGAGTGATTATTGTCCGACCGCATATATTTGGTATACCTCTTCCCTCAGCTTCATACTGTAGAAACCTGCCACGGCTCACTCTGAGCATTTCTTAACTCTGACTTAAGAGACCTTGGTAGCTTTGTGCCTCCTGTTACTGATGTGGGCGTCAAGTGAGCGCTCAGCTGAACACTCAACAAGGTTTGCTTCTCTTTCCAATTTTCGCTCTTGCCCCAACCACTAGTCAGCTCAAGTCTTCAACCTTTTGTTCAAGTTACCCTAAAATGATTTTGAAAGTACATATCTGCTGGGTCACTTTTAATTTGGTGTCTAAAATTTTTCATCATAAACATAAGTAGTTATAAAAGATGTAAATCTCCAGTCTATTATGAACATGGGCATTGGAAAATAAGGCCCTTATAGTTCTCTTTAAATAAAGCCAGTAGAATCTGAATATAAAGCTATTTGATACCTAACAGCATTCATTAAAAAATACATGACCAAGTTCTTTAGGAGTAGGTATTTTATTTGAAGTCATACTTGTATCTCATTTTCTTCCCCAAATATTATCCTAATGTATTTTTTTTGCTGAAAAGTTCCTTACTGGTAAGTCTTTCATACTTCTCTCACCAAATAAGATGAATACCAAGTGAAAGTCCAAAAACACTTTCATTCCTTTCTTCAATATCTATCAGTATAGTTATTATTAGCAAGCAGTTTATAAAAATAGCATATTGGGGGAGGAGTCAAGATGGCGGAGAAGTAGCAGGCTGAGACTACTTCAGGTAGAGGGAGATCAGCTAAATAGCTTATCTAAAGATTGCAAACACCTATAAATCCAACGGGAGATTGAAGAGAAGAAGAACAGCAATTCCAGAAACAGAAAATCAACCACTTTCTGCAAGGTAGGACTGGTGGAGAAGTGAATCCAAAGCGACGGGAAGATAGACCGCGGGGGGAGGGGCCAGCTCCCGGCGAGCGGCGGAGCAACGGAGCACAAAATCAGGACTTTTAAAAGTCTGTTCCACTGAGGGACATCACTCCAGAAGCTTAACTGGGGTGAAGCCCAGGCGGGGTCAGCGCGGGCTCAGGTCCCACAGGGTCACAGAAGGATCGGGGGAGTCTGAGTGTCGCAGAGCTTACCGGTATTAGAACAGGGAAGCCGGCTACAGAGACAGAGCTGAGGAGTAAGCTCTAAACTCGGGGTTACCTTGAACCGGTCGCAGGCTCGGTCAGCTCGGAGCGCGGCCAGAGGCAGGGTGACGGGAGTCATTGGGCGCTGTTCTCTGAGGGCGCACTGAGGAGTGGGGCCCCGGGCTCTCAGCTCCTCCAGGCCGGAGACCAGGAGGCCGCCATCTTCACTCCTGTCCTCCAGAACTCTACGGAAAGCGCTCAGGGAACAAAAGCTCCTGAAAGCAAACCCAGCAAACCCGAGCGGATTACTCAGCCCGGCCCCCGGTAAGGGCGGTGCAACTCCGCCTGGGGCAAAGATGCTTGAGAATCACTACAACAGGCCCCTCCCCCAGAAGATCAATGAGAAACCCAGCCAGGATCAAGTTCACCTACCAAGGAGTGCAGTTTCAATACCAAGGAGAGCGGCAGAATTCCAGAGGAGAAGAAAGCAAAGCATGGAACTCATGGCTTTCTCCCCATGATTCTTTAGCTTGCAGTTAATTTAAATTTTTTCTCTTTTTCATTTTTTTTTCTCTTCTTCTGCTAAATTTTTTAAACTTTTACGGTTTTCTTTTTTTAACGTTTTTTAACTAGTTTATCTAATATATATATATATATATATATATATTTTTTTTTTCCTTTTTATATATTTTATTGGCTTTCTTTTTTAAATAGTTTCTTTTTTTTTTTTCTTTCTTCTGAACCCCTTTTTATCCCCTTTCTCCCCCTCACGATTTGGGATCTCTTCTGATTTGGCTAAAGCATATTTTCCTGGGGTTGTTGCCACCCTTTTAGTATTTTACTTGCTCCTTCATATACTCTTATCTGGACAAAATGACAAGGCGGAAAAATTCACAACAAAAAAAAGAACAAGAAGCAGTACCAAAGGCTAGGGACCTAATCAATACAGACATTGGTAATATGTCAGATCTAGAGTTCAGAATGATGATTCTCAAGGTTCTAGCCGGGCTTGAAAAAGGCATGGGAGATATTAAAGCAACCCTCTCAGGAGATATAAAAGCCCTTTCTGGAGAAATAAAAGAACTAAAATCTAACCAAGTTGAAATCAAAAAAGCTATTAATGAGGTGCAATCAAAAATGGAGGCTCTCACTGCTAGGATAAATGAGGCAGAAGAAAGAATTAGCGATATAGAAGACCAAATGACAGAGAATAAAGAAGCTGAGCAAAAGAGGGACAAACAGCTACTGGACCACGAGGGGAGAATTCGAGAGATAAGTGACACCATAAGACGAAACAACATTAGAATAATTGGGATTCCAGAAGAAGAGGAAACGGAGAGGGGAGCAGAAGGTATATTGGAGAGAATTATTGGAGAGAATTTCCCCAATATGGCAAAGGGAACAAGCATCAAAATCCAGGAGGTTCAGAGAACCCCCCTCAAAATCAATAAGAATAGGTCCACACCCCGTCACCTAGTAGTAAAATTACAAGTCTTAGTGACAAAGAAAAGATCCTGAAAGCAGCCCGGGAAAAGAAGTCTGTAACGTACAATGGTAAAAATATTAGATTGGCAGCAGACTTATCCACAGAGACCTGGCAGGCCAGAAAGAGGTGGCATGATATATTCAGAGTACTAAATGAGAAAAACATGCAGCCAAGAATACTATATCCAGCTAGGCTATCATTGAAAATAGATGGAGAGATTAAAAGCTTCCAGGACAAACAAAAACTGAAAGAATTTGTAAACACCAAACCAGCTCTACAGGAAATATTGAAAGGGGTCCTCTAAGCAAAGAGAGACCCTAAATGTAGTAGATCAGAAAGAAACAGAGACAATATACAATAACAGTCACCTTACAGGCAATACAATGGCACTAAATTCATATTTCTCAATACTTACCCTGAATGTTAATGGGCTAAATGCCCCAATCAAAAGACACAGGGTATCAGAATGGATAAAAAAACAAAACCCATCTATATGTTGCCTACAAGAAACACATCTTAAACCCGAAGACACCTCCAGGTTTAAAGTGAGGGGGTGGAAAAGAATTTACCATGCTAATGGACATCAGAAGAAAGCAGGAGTGGCAATCCTTATATCAGATCAATTAGATTTTAAGCCAAAGACTATAATAAGAGATGAGGAAGGACACTATATCATACTCAAAGGAACTGTCCAACAAGAAGATCTAACAATTTTAAATATCTATGCCCCTAACGTGGGAGCAGCCAACTATATAAACCAATTAATAACAAAATCAAAGAAACACATCGACAAGAATACAATCATAGTAGGGGATTTTAACACTCCCCTCACTGAAATGGACAGATCATCCAAGTAAAAGATCAACAAGGAAATCAAGGCCTTAAATGACACACTGGACCAGATGGACATCACAGATATATTCAGAACATTTCATCCCAAAGCAACAGAATACACATTCTTCTCTAGTGCACATGGAACATTCTCCAGAATAGATCACATTCTAGGTCCTAAGTCAAGTCTCAACCGGTATCAAAAGATTGGGATCATTCCCTGCATATTTTCAGACCACAATGCTCTAAAGCTAGAACTCAATCACAAGAGGAAATTTGGAAAGAACCCAAATACATGGAGACTAAACAGCATCCTTCTAAAGAATGAATGGGTCAACCAGGAAATTAAAGAAGAATTGAAAATATTTATGGAAACAAATGATAATGAAAACACAACGGTTCAGAATCTGTGGAACACAACAAAGGCAGTCCTGAGAGGAAAATATATAGCGGTACAAGCCTTTCTCAAGAAACAAGAAAGGTCTCAGGTACACAACCTAATCCTACACCTAAAGGAGCTGGAGAAAGAACAAGAAAGAAAGCCTAAACCCAGCAGGAGAAGAGAAGTCATAAAGATCAGAGCAGAAATCAATGAAATAGAAACCAAAAAAACAATAGAATAAATCAACGAAACTAGGAGCTGGTTCTTTGAAAGAATTAATAAGATTGATAAACCCCTGGCCAGACTTCTCAAAAAGAAAAGAGAAAGGACCCAACTAAATAAAATCATGAATGAAAGAGGAGAGATCACAACGAACACCAAAGAAATACAGACAATTATAAGAACATACTATGAGCAACTCTATGCCAACAGATTTGACAATCTGGAAGAAATGGATGCATTCCTAGAGACATATAAACTACCACAACTGAACCAGGAAGAAATTGAAAGCCTCAACAGACCAATAACCAGTAAGGAGATTGAAACAGTCATCAAAAATCTCCAAACAAACAAAAGCCCAGGGCCAGATGGCTTCCCGGGGGGAATTCTACCAAACATTTAAAGAAGAACTAATTCCTATTCTCCTGAAACTGTTCCAAAAAATAGAAACAGAAGGAAAACTTCCAAACTCATTTTATGAGGTGAGCATCACCTTGATCCCAAAACCAGACAAAGATCCCATCAAAAAAGAGAACTACAGACCAATATCCTTGATGAACACAGATGCAAAAATTCTCGCCAAAATACTAGCCAATAGGATTCAACAGTACATAAAAAGGATTATTCACCACGACCAAGTGGGATTTATTCCAGGGCTGCAAGGTTGGTTCAACATCCGCAAATCAATCAATGTGATACAACACATTAATAAAAGAAAGAACAAGAATCATATGATACTCTCCATAGATGCTGAAAAAGCATTTGACAAAGTACAGCATCCCTTCCTGATCAAAACTCTTCAAAGTGTAGGGATAGACGGCACATACCTCAATATTATCAAAGCCATCTATGAAAAACCCACCGCAAATATCATTCTCAATGGAGAAAAACTCAAAGCTTTTCCGCTAAGGTCAGGAACATGGCAGGGATGTCCATTATCACCACTGCTATTCAACATATTACTAGAAGTCCTAGCCTCAGCAATCAGACAACAAAAGGAAATTAAAGGCATCCAAATCGGCAAAGAAGAAGTCAAACTATCACTCTTTGCAGATGATATGATACTATATGTGGAAAACCCAAAAGACTCCACTCCAAAACTGCTAGAACTTGTACAGGAATTCAGTAAAGTGTCAGGATATAAAATCAATGCACAGAAATCAGTTGCATTTCTCTACATCAACAACAAGACAGAAGAAAGAGAAATTAAGGAGTCCATCCCATTTACAATTGCACCCAAAACTATAAGATACCTAGGAATAAACCTAACCAAAGAGACTAAGAATCTATACACAGAAAACTATAAAGTACTCATGAAAGAAATTGAGGAAGACACAAAGAAATGGAAAAATGTTCCATGCTCCTGGATTGGAAGAATAAATATTGTGAAAATGTCTATGCTACCGAAAGCAATCTACACATTTAATGCAATTCCTATCAAAGTACCATCCATTTTTTTCAAAGAAATGGAACAAATAATCCTAAAATTCATATGGAACCAGAAAAGACCTCGAATAGCCAAAGGAATATTGAAAAAGAAAGCCAAAGTTGGTAGCATCACATTTCCGGACTTCAAGCTCTATTACAAAGCTGTCATCATCAAGACAGCATGGTACTGGCACAAAAACAGACACATAGATCAATGGAACAGAATAGAGAGCCCAGAAATAGATCCTCAACTCTATGGTCAACTCATCTTCGACAAAGCAGGAAAGAATGTCCAATGGAAAAAAGACAGCCTCTTCAATAAATGGTGTTGGGACAATTGGACAGCCACATGCAGAAAAATGAAATTGGATCATTTCCTTACACCACACACGAAAATAGACTCAAAATGGATGAAGGATCTCAATGTGAGAAAGGAATCCATCAAAATCCTCGAGGAGAACACAGGCAGCAACCTCTTCGACCTCAGCCGCAGCAATATCTTCCTAGGAACATCGCCAAAAGCAAGGGAAGCAAGGGCAAAAATGAACTATTGGGATTTTATCAAGATCAAAAGCTTTTGCACAGCAAAGGAAACAGTTAACAAAACCAAAAGACAACTGACAGAATGGGAGAAGATATTTGCAAATGACATATCAGATAAAGGGCTGGCGTCCAAAATCTATAAAGAACTTAGCAAACTCAACACCCAAAGAACAAATAATCCGATCAAGAAATGGGCAGAGGACATGAACAGATATTTCTGCAAAGAAGACATCCAGATGGCCAACAGACACATGAAAAAGTGCTCCATATCACTCGGCATCAGGGAAATACAAATCAAAACCACAATGAGATATCACCTCACACCAGTCAGAATGGCTAAAATTAACAAGTCAGGAAATGACAGATGCTGGCGAGGATGTGGAGAAAGGGGAACCCTCCTACACTGTTGGTGGGAATGCAAGCTGGTGCAACCACTCTGGAAAACAGCATGGAGGTTCCTCAAAATGTTGAAAATAGAACTACCCTATGACCCAGCAATTGCACTGCTGGGTATTTACCCTAAAGATACAAACGTAGTGATCCGAAGGGGCACGTGCACCCAAATGTTTATAGCAGCAATGTCTACAATAGCCAAACTATGGAAAGAACCTAGATGTCCATCAACAGACGAATGGATAAAGAAGATGTGGTATATATACACAATGGAATACTATGCAGCCATCAAAAGAAATGAAATCTTGCCATTTGCGACGACGTGGATGGAACTAGAGGGTATCATGCTTAGCGAAATAAGTCAATCGGAGAAAGACAACTATCATATGATCTCCCTGATATGAGGGAGAGGAGATGCAACATGGGGGGTTAAGGGGGTAGGAGAAGAATAAATGTAACAAGATGGGATTGGGAGGGAGACAAACCATAAGTGACTCTTAATCTCACAAAACAAACTGAGGGTTGATGGGGGAAGGGGGGTTGGGAGGGGGGGTGGGGTTATGGATATTGGGGAGGGTATGTGCTATGGTGAGTGCTGTGAAGTGTGTAAACCTGGCGATTTGCAGACCTGTACCCCTGGGGATAAAAATATATGTTTATTAAAAATAAAATTAAAAAAAAAAAAGAATGTTAAAAAAAAATAAAAAATAAAGACATCCAGATTAAAATAAAAAAATAAAAATAACATATATATTTTTATAGATAATTATTAAGCTTATTATAAATAATTATTTGTTTATAATTTATTGAAATTTATAAATTTATAAATTTTAATAAATAATAAAGTATAAAAATAAAATAAAATAAAATAATATAATATATAATATGATATACTATAAATAAAAATAAAAATTTATAAATTCATAAATTCATAAAGTTTATGAATAAATGAGCAAATAATAATTATGAATATTATAAATATATTGTTATAATTATAAGTGTACATTATGAATATAATTATAAATAATTATTTAAAAACATGTAAGTAGACACATTGGAACCACATCTCAATGATATGAGATGGAAGGGAATGGGTTTGGCACCTAGATTAACAAGAGGCTCCCCCCACTGCTGTGTTTTATGGCTGCATTTTTACATGTTAGGGAAATGCGTGTCCAGTGGAGCGGGAAAAGCACGTTAGTAAAATGAGGGAAGAGTAAGTGTGAAAGGCAAGATGAAAGAGGAGAACCAGGAAAATGCAGATTCTCTTCAGGGCAGTTTTAGGAAAGGGCATGTGTGGAAGTTGAGAATCTGCAAATGGATTCACGCTGTCCTCAAGTAGCTGCCCAGATCCAGTTCTAGATTCCTGCCCTCCAGAACTGCCACATCACGCCAGTATGTCTCTTTGGCCATTATTTTTCCAGGGAAATCTTTCTTTTGAAAGGCATACTTTCAAATACTTTGGGATGTACTGAACATCCAGGTTTGGTGACCATGGGTAGCTATCTTTCCTAAAAATTAATTTACAAATGCATTTTCTATTGAACAATCATATGCATACAGTGACTCTCTGATTATTTGTTGAATGAATACCTGTTTTGCATCAGTTACCCCAACAGAGCTCTGGATTCAGCCCTGGGGTAAGGACAGGGATGAGGACAAGTCTGGAGGATTCTGTCCTCACTCTGGTCTTGGTGTAGCAAAAGCCTTTGCTGGACGAATTGACCGGGAAAATTATGCCAGTTTTACCTAGTGTATTTTAAATTGTGTTAGTTTATGTCACTCTACCACCACTCCACTTCAAAGGAAAAGACAGGCAAAATAATAAATGTGAAACTATTTTTTTAATTTTCTTTTTTAACTGAAGTATAATTAATATACAGTACTATATTAGTTTCAGGTGTATAATATAATGATTCAACATTTCTATACACTATTCAGTGCCCAGCAAGGGATGTGTACTCTGGATCCCCTTTCTTTATTTCACCCATCCTCTACGTGACTCCCCTGTGGCAACCACCGTTTTAGTCCCCGTACTTAAGAGGCTGGTTTTTGTTTCTCTATTTCTTTCTGTTTGCTTGTTTGGTTTCTTAAATTCCACATGAGAGAAATCATATGGCATTTGTCACAGGATCTCATTCCTTTTTATGGCTGAGTAATATTCCATCATGCATATCTACCACATAGTTTTTATCCATTCATTTATCGATGGACATTTGGGTTTCTTCCATACCTTGCCTATTGAAAATAATGCCACAACAAATGTAAGGGTGCATGTAATTTTTTTTTATGTTCAGTTAGCCACTGCATAGCACATAATTAGTTTTTGATGAAGTGTTCATGATTCATTAGATAAGTATAACACGCAGTGCTCACAGCACATGCCCTTCTCAATACCCATCACCCTGTTAGCCTCTCCCCCTACCCTCCTCCCCTCTGAGACCCTCAGATTGTTTCCTGGTCTCTCATTGTTTCCCACTCTCTCGTGGTTCATCACCCTCTCTGATATCTCCCCCTTCAGATTTTCCTCCTTCCCCCTATGGTCCTCCGTGCTATTGCTTATATTCCACAGATGAGTGAAGCCATATGATAATTGTCTTTTTCTGCTTGACTTACTCCACTTAACATAATCCCCTCCAGTTCCATCCATGTTGATGCACCTGGTGGGTATTCATCCTTTCTGATGGCTTAGTAATATTTCATTGTATATTTGGACCACATCTTCTTTATCCATTCATCTGTTGAAGGGTCTCTCACCTCCTTCCACATTTTGGCTATTGTGGACATTGCTGCTATGAACATTGGGGTGCAGGTGCCCCTTCTTTCCACTACATCTGTATCTTTGGAGTAAATATCTAGTAACACAACTGCTGGCTCATAGGGTAGCTCTGTTCTTAACATCTTGAGGAACCTCCATACTGTTTTTCAGAGTGCTGTACCAGCTTGCATTCCCACCAACAGTGTAAGAGGGTTCCCCTTTCTCCATATCCTCGCCAACATTTGTTGTTTCCTGTTTTGTTAGTTTTTGCCATTCTAATTGGTATAAGGTGGTGTCTCATTGTGGTTTTGATTTGTATTTCCCTGATGCCTAGTGATGTGGAACATTTTTTCATGTGTCTGTTAGCCATTTGTATGTCTTCTTTGGAGAAATGTCTATTCATATCTTCTTCCCATTTTTTGACTAGGTTATTAGTTTTTTGAGTATTAAGTTTGAGAAGTTTTTTTTATAGATCTTGGATATCAGCCCTTTATCTGTAATGTCATTTACAAATATTCTCTCATTCCATGGGCTGCCTCTTAGTTTTGTTGACTGTTTCCTTTGTTGTTGCAGAAGCTTTTTATCTTGAGGAAGTCCCAAAAGTTCATTTTTGCTTTTGTTTCAATTGCTTTTGGACACATGTCTTGAAAGAAGTTACTGTGGCTCATGTCAAAGAGGTTATGCCTATGTTCTCTAGGATTTTGATGGATTCTTTTCTCTCATTGAGGTCTTTTATCCATTTTGAGTTTATCTTGGCATGTATCTTTTCAAATTAGTATTTTGTTTTGTTTTTGTTTGGGGCAAATACCCAGCAGTGTAATTACTGGCTTATATGGTAATTCTATTTTTAACTTTTTATGGAACTTCCATACTGTTTCCATAGTGGCTGCATCAGTTGCATTCCCACAAACAGTACATGAGTGTTCCTTTTTTTCCACATCCTCGCCAACACTTGTTATTTCTTGTGTATTTGATTTCAGCCATTTTGACAGATGCAAGGTGATATTATTTCATTGTGTTTTTGGTTTTCCAAATGTGAAACTCTTAATAAGAGATTTACATAGGCTATTATCTAAGGCCACTGGCTTACAGTCAAATAAAGACTCATTTTGGATATAATTATTATAAATCATAAAAAATATTATGCAGACACTATACAGATTGGATATATTAACAGCTTTTAAAAGCTACCCTGTCAGTTCTTTTTCAATCTATTGTGTTTTTAAAAACTACCCTGGGTGCTTGGGTGCCTCAGTAGCTTAAGTTCCGTCTTTTGACTTAGGCTCAGGTCATGATCTCAGGGTTGTGAATAGAGCCCCTATTTGGGCTTTACATGCAGTGCAGAGTCTGCTTGACATTCTCTCTCTTGCTGTCCTTCTACACCTCCCCTCACATGTGCTCAGGCTCTCTCTCTTTCTCTCACTAAAATTAATTAATCTTTTTAAAAAATCTGCCCTTCCCTCCCTTTATAATTAGGACAGTTTTTATTTTTTTCCTGAAAATCTCATTGGCCTTTAGAGTGGTCAATAGTAACTACTTGTCTGCCAAATATGAGCCATTTATTTGCATTTGCTATCAGAATACTAAAAAGTTGGGATGTATAATCCAAGATGCAATTTCCTAGTTATATTAAGGTTGCCTAGTCAAAAGGCAAACCTCACTATCATTCTTGCTTTTCTGCCCTTCAGAATGAAAAGCATTTTTCCAGCAGCCCTCTTTGCTACTCAAGTTCACTCAAAATAATCATGAATTAACAGAACATGGTTTCAAGGTCAATTGATCCATCATCTAGGTTTTGGCATGAAAGTCTCTTTTCTTTCATTTCTTGGCAGAATCAAAGAGCTGGAAAGGATTCGGAGAGAGTGGAGGAGGGTGAGAGAGAGAGAGAGAGATGATAGTGGCATAAGACTTAAGTTGGGAATGTCAGTGTTTTCAACTAACGTACGCATTTTGGCTGTGGCTGTATTATATTTTCTCCCACTGGGGAAAATTGTCTTGAAGTAGAGTTGTGTGGTTTGGCACATGTGATTTGTTACAAGTCTGAAATTAAACATACCCGATGTGTTTAGTTCCAAATTGGAATTCCCCAAAATGTTGAAAATACAGGAATGCCAAGTAGCTTGTAGGATTAAGCAAAGATTCAGCGGCATAATTAGATTTTGGCCTCTTCTATTCTTTTTTGGACTGTGCTGGACTGGGAATATTAAAGTATTTTTGCTACTTTTGTTTTTTAATCTTTACAGTGTGCGTAATGGTTTCTCCAGGGCCTTGGTGGGATTCCTGCCACTTTGCTCATAGCTGCAACTCAAAAGAAGACTGTACATTTCTCTTGTCTGTCTGCAATAAGATTTTCACAGGCCAGAGTGTAATCTAGTGGGAAAAAAAAATGTCTAACCTGAGAGTGGAAGCCAGGATCCTCAGTTCTATAGCCAATAATCTAGCTTACCTTGGCCAAGTCACTTTATACCTCTGATCCTCAACATCTTCATCTTTAAAATAAGGGGATTGGGCCTTGTGGGGTCACTGAGGGCCATTACCTTTGGAGACTCTTTGGGGGTGTCCCCCAAAAAGAAAGGCAAAATATATGGTTTGTTTTCAGAGGTGAAATAACTCTTTCCAAAGTTTCAGTATAGATTTACACAGCTTTGATATCATTATAAATGCTGCTAACATGTTTTGTGCATTGCCGGAAGAAGAGTTAAGTCCATGATTTATAATGGACAATTAAAATCTCAATACAGGGTATTTGTTTGTGGGGTTTCTATAACCAAGTACCACCAACTGGGTGACTTAAAAAGCTGAAATTTATTGTCTCACACCTCCAGAAGCTGGAAGTCTGAGATCGAGGTCTCAGTAGGGTTGTTCCCTTCTGAGGGCTGTGAGAGAGAATATATTTCATGCCTCTCTCTAACTTTCTAGTAGTTTCTGGCAATCTTTAGAGTTTGTTGGCTTGTAGAATTGTCACCCCTCTTTCACTGGTGTTTTCCTTTTGTGTGTGTGCGTGTATGTGTGTGTGTTCAAACTCCCCCCTTTTTATTAATTAATTAATTAATTTTTTAAAGATTTATTTATTTATTCATTTGACACAGAGAGAGAGATCACAAGTAGGCAGAGAGGCAGGCAGAGGGGTGGGGGGAAGCAGGCTCCCTGCTGAGCAGAAAGCCCAATGCAGGGCTTGATCCCAGGACTCTGAGATCATGACCTGAGCCAAAGGCAGAGGCTTAACCCACTGAGCTACACAGGGACCCCTAAACTTCCCCCCCTTTTTAAAAAAATTTTATTTATTTATTTGACAGACAGAGATCACAAGTAGGCAGAGAGACAGGCAGAGAGAGGGGGGAAGCAGGCTTCCTGCTGAGCAGAGAGCCCGATGTGGGGCTCGATCCCAGGACCCTGGATCATGACCTGAGCCAAAGGCAGAGGCTTTAACCCACTGAGCCACCCAGGTGCCCCAACTTTCCCCCTTTTATAAGGACACCAGTCATACTGGATTGAAACCCATTCTATTCCAGTATGGTCAAACCTTAACTAATACACCTGTAATAACCCTACTTTCAAATAAAGCCACATTCTGAAGTACCGGAAGCTCGAACTTTAACATGAATTTGGTGGTTGTGGAGGTACAGTTTAACCCATAACAATTGAAAACCTGAGGTCCCAGATATGACAAGATGTTTAAGTCCCTGGGACCACACTTCATGTGCCATTTTGCAATGGGCTTCCATGGTTGGCTCAGGAGTATTCTTTTCATCCCTCAATTGCCCTTGATTCATAACTGCAAACGCGAGTCAGAGTTTGGAGTCTCCCCTTCCCCTTCTCCAACCAGGCATTCTGCCAGAAAGGACAAAAGAAGCTCAAGGAGTCACTTATCAGCTCAGTCACCCACATAACATCCAACCCACCATCTCTGCCACCTTTGCCTCAAATGCATTACCTCCAGTTAGAATCGAAGATTCTAATTATCAAATTTTATTTAACTATCGAAAAGTAAAAAGACACTGTGTGCCTAGAATTTAAGGAGACATAGAACAAGCCCCTGCTCTTAATGAGCTTATGGTCTAGTTGGGGAGACCAGAGTTACAGGTTTTAAAAAAAATTAGCAAGGCAATGTGTTGTCATAGACTCTTAGCTGGAAACCTTGGCATTTTCCCCAACCCAAGAATGAAATTGTAGCATGAGCTTTCTGCCGTGAAATTTCCAGGTAACATTTCTGAGCTTTTCTCAGTTTCATAGCAGCAGAGGAGTTGGCTTTCTTTGGGGCACCATATTTTTCCTATTATTCTTATTTAGTGCATTAGTAATGCAAACCTCATGCCATCTCCCATGCGTGTGCACATGACCAAACTCTCTGGAGCTGGTACAAGGTGTATTTCTCCAACTCTTACATCATTATAGAAAACACATTTACAGCAGATTTTGAGCACACTTTAGGTCTTAAACTGGACATCACAACTCTGCAGAGTTGATCATATATATACGTCTTTATTGTGGGAATATCAACAAGAACTGTTGTTTGCTTATAACTTTTTATTGAAGTATACGTATCTAGAAAAGTGCATGTATCATAAGCTCAATGTATATGTGCAAATTGAACACATTTGTGAAACCAGAATCCAGAATAAGTAACCGAATACTCTTCGGGGTCATTGTCCAATCACTCCTCCCAAAAGAGTGACCATTATCCTACCTGTTTGTACCTGTTTTATACATGGAGTCAGGATGGATAATTCTTCTCTTATGTCTGCCTTCATTTGTTCCATAGTGCGACTGTGAGCTTCACTCATGTCGTTGTGAAGAGTTGTATATTATTCTTTCTCATTGTTGTATAGTATTCCATCGTGTGCATGGAATACAAGCACTCATCCATTCTACTGGTGTTGGGTACTTGGTGGTTTTGTTTTTAGCTCCAATGAAGATTGTTGCTCTAGAAGTCTGGGGACATGTCTTTGGGTGTGCAGTTCACACATTTCTGTTGCCCTTCAAAGGTACACGTGTGCTGGCTTTTGGAGACGAGGCCAGTTTTCCTGAATGGTTGCACCAGTGAATGCTCTCAATAGCAGCATGGGGATGTTCCAGTTGCTCCTCATTCTTGTTAATATTTAGTGATCTTTACTGATATTTTAGTTGTCTTGGTGCGGCAGAGCAGAACCTAATGGTGGTTTCAATCTGTATTTCCTTGATGACTAATGAAGTTAAACATGTTTAAACAATTTTTTTTGAAATATTTATTTATTTATTTATTTGAGAGAGAGAGTCAGGGTGGGGGAGCAGAGATAGATGGAAAGAGAGAGAGAGAGAATCTCAAGCAAACAGACTCCCCACTGAGCATGGACTCATGAGATCATGGTCTGAGCCAAATCCAAGAGGAGTACGCTCAACCAACTAAGCCACCCTGGTGCCCTGACCATCTTTTTATATGTTCACTAGCCACTTGAACATTCTTACTTAGGAAGCATCTTTTCGAGTTTTTGTCCATTTTTCTGCTGGCTAACTTTGACAGAATCGATTTTTAGGAGAGCTTTATATATTTTCAGTATGAGTACTTTGTCAGATAATATATATATATGTATATATATACATATATATCTATATATATATATATCAGCTTATATATATATATATATATATATATATATATATATATATATATATATCTTCTCTAATCTGTGGGTTGCCCCTTTGACTCTCTTAATGGTGTCTTTTGAATGACCAAAGTTCTTAGTTTTAATACAATCCAATTCACTGCATTTTTCCTTTATGCATAATATTTTTATGTCCTATTTGTCTTTATCAATTCCAAGTTCATAAAAATGATTTCTTATGTTTTTCTCTTTTATTTTTGTACCCTTCACCTTGACATCTACCATCCATCTGGAATTCATTTTCGTGTGTGTATGATGTTGTGTCAAGATACATTCTTTCCCCAAAGAATATCCAACTGATCCAGCATCATTATTTATTGTTGAATTTTTTTTTCAATGAAATGGTAGTATCACCTTTGTCAGAATCAGGGAATCATATTAGGAGCTCTTGTGTCTCTGAGCTCCAAATGTGTCAGTTGGTCAGTTTGTCCTTGTGCTGAAACTCTGTTGTAATATCTATTGCTTTAAAACAATGCTTGTTACCTCGTGGTTTAAGTGCTCCAGCTTGTTTTTCTCCTTCAAGATGTGGGTGTTTTTTTTTTTTAAACAAAAAACAATGTTTGGATTTCATGGGGTCTATTGCATACATAGTGTTACTGTGTGACATGTAAAATGATGAAGTTGAATTGAATGTAGACCCTGGGTGGACAGCTAGACTTGTATTACTGGTGAACCAAAATGCTTTCCCTCATAGATCCTTTACATTATGGTCATTGGATTTATGCTTCTTCAGAATTACCCAGCACCCACACCATAGCCTTTTAGGATTGCCTATGAAGAGTGCCTGTAGGCATGAAAGCTATGGGTGCTGAGATTTGTACATGTCAGGGACTCAGATTGGTGGTATCACTACCAGCAAGATCTACGACAGTGTAGACCTCTTCTTAAAGCAAATCACTATAGACCAAACGGTGATTCCATGTGCACCCTGCCCTCTTCTGATTGGCTGCAGGTAGAACCTATAAACACCCTGAAAAGGCAGAAAAAAAAAAAAAGCCCCTGCCTGAGGCCCCGTGAAACAAATAATGAGACCAGGGTCTAAGAGGACCCCTGAGGGCAGCCAGTAATGATGTCTGGGCACAGGTGGACCAGGCTTCGGTGCACACTCTACTCTCCTCTGGCTGAGTTTCTTTCTGGAAATGTCCTGTGATGAATTTCCCAGCTGTCATTTCATTTAAGTAGATTCCTCAAACACAAATAATTCCTTGGCTGGAAAGAGTCACTTGGTGGGCCTGTGAGCAGAGGGCTGGAAGATATATCAGCACGGAGCTGCTCCAAAAGACCAGCAAGGTCCTACTAATGGGAATGTGGAAATCACAAGGTTGACTATGGACTTCTTGGTCTGAACAAGGCCTTCCTTTTGCCCTACAGAGGGTATATATACTTCTTTCTGGGGTCAATTAAATTACTATCTCTTCATCCTGCAGGAAACCCCCAGATGCTTCATTGTATTTGATTCTTGGCTTGCTGCTTGATTGCTGGCCTCCACGAGGAATGCAAGTTATGTGAGCACCAGGACCTTATGTCACACAATTCCTATTGTGAAAGGAACAAACGAATGAATGAAGTGCCAGACTAACGAGTAGCTAAGGAGGGAGAATAGTGGAACAAAGAATTGAAGAATGATATTGAAGCTATTATGGAACATTTTCTGTAACCAGAGAACCCAAAGGAGATAGTCTCAGCCGAGGAGAGCCTATAGCTGTAAGCAAAAGTTTTGTGGAAATGGGTACTGGATGCTTTGCTCCTTTATACTGTTACAATAATCTCAGACTCCAGGAAGTGTAGGCATGGTAGGGATATGGGGCTGTTTGGAGAAGGTAGAGTACCTTTATTCTTTGTTTTAGCCTACCTGTAATGCTTGCCTTGACAGTTGTTTTTCAGATCTCCCTAAATTCTTTTATCTTGTAGCATTTCTGGCTGGAAATAGAAAGTTCCTTTTGTTAACCTAAGAGCAGAATGATAAAATAGCAACCAAACTTGATAACCATAAGATTACTGAAGTTTGGGTGCCTGGGTGGTTCAGTTTTTAAGCGTCTGCCTTTGGCTCAGGTCGTGGACCCTGGGTCCAGGGATTGAGCCCCGCATCGGGCTCTTTGCTTGGTGGGGAGCCTGCTTCTACCTCTCCTGCTCCCCCTGCTTGTGTTCTCACTGTGTCTCCTTCTCTCTGTCAAACAAATAAATAAAACCTTAAAAAAAAAAGAAAAGACTGCTGAAGTTTAGGACAAATTTATATTGTGAGCTATTCTCCCCAAAATAATACCCCTCAGCTATTCTTCCCAAAAAAATACCCCTCAGTATTTTAGCTACTAAAACAAAAGCTATTATTAAAAAGTGTATCATTGGGACTCCTGGATGGCTCAGTTGGTTTAAGCGTCCAACTCTTGATTTCGGCTCAGGTCATGATCTCAGCATTCTGAGATTGAGCCGTGAGTCAGGCTCTGCACTGGGCATGGAACTTGCTTAAGATTCTCTCTCTTCCTCTGCCCCTTTCCCTGCTCACTCTCACTCTAAATATATAAACAAATCAATCAAAATAGATCCTTTGTCATATACTTCAGCTTTGCATTTAGAAATGAAACATCTCTGAGTTCAAATTTTGGGTGGAAATTAAAAGAAAGAAAGAAAGAAAGAAAGAAAGAAAGAAAGAAAGAAAGAAAGAAAGAGAAAAGAAGGAAGGAAAGAAGGAAGGAAGGAAGGAAGGAAGGCAGGCAAAATGGCTTTCCACAGGCTGAGGCTTGAAATCCTGAAAAGCAAAATGGCTTTCCACTGGCTGAAGCTTGAAATTCAATATATCTATATTTGTTTTAGGGATTTGTTTTAGAGATTTTAGGGAGGGTCCTTGGCACAGCAGCCCCCCTACAATCCTGCTGAATTCCTTTTTACCAGTGTGAACGAGGTTTTCCCATGCTCCTACCTCTAAGGAAGTGGATCTTTGCTCATCCGAAGCTAAGATGGCGGCTTGTATTTGAGAAGATGTTGAGGATTCTGCAGGAACAGCCTAGACTCCCACTTCCTTTGTGGGGCAGGATTTTCTTCAGGAATTCTGCCTTCACATTTACCCTAATTCGAATCACTCTCTGTGGCCTGACGATGGGAGAGGGGAGAGACACCTTTCTTTTAACAATCATTCTACGTTCAGCCTGTTCCAACGTATTTCCTTTAGCACCGGCTGTGAAAAATGGACACGACGGGAGCCATTTTAAAATGAAGCAGGAGTGGCTGCTGCAGGGAAAGTGCCTTACCTGGTCTGTGTTTGAACAGGGCCAGAAATCTTCAGATTGGGCAAAATGGCAATTCTTTTAAGCAACTGCTTGAGGAGTCAGTGGGAAAAGAGACATCCTGGTCACAACACTGATGCTTGTGGACTTACCGAAGATAGAAGTGGTAGTCAGTCCGTCGGTGTACAGCCAAGAACAGTTCGGCCTTTTTTTTTCTCTTAACTCATGGAGTTGCCCCTCCCCCCTGCCTTTTTGTTATAAAAACCCCTTGCTTTCACCCTGCAGGTGGGGGCACTGTTTGGCTTTCTTCCTGATCTGTCCTCCCAGACTTGAGTTTCCTTGACCTAAATAAATGCTATTGGCCTATCCTTGCGGCTGTTTACTTGCAGGCTAACGTGCTAATTCAGAAGCACTTACCAAGTTTCAAATGTGTCCCAGACAGGAGTAAGGGCTGGGGACCGAAAATGCTGCAGATGTGGCCTTAGGAGTGTTAACACCCATGTGGTAAGGAATATAGCACAGGCAGATCCCTGCCAGGTCCGCTCACACTTCCCTTCTTCATATTTTGCAAACAAAGTCGGTTTTCTTTTGCATCATTCCCACATCTCTCCATTTCTTCATTTCCTGTTTTATTTCACCCTTAGGAAGGGCGGGGTGGGATTTATCAACAGGCTGCAATCACCTGATCACTTCCTTCTGTAATAAAGAAAGCCGGGTCCCTCACATCCCTACCTTACGGGCCCCTCTGAGAAGTAAAGTAGCTGGTTTGTGGGAGGGAGGGCACTCACAGACGCCTGTAAAGACCCATTGTGTTCAAAATCACTCCCAGGCTTCCGCTGCCAAACACCGTCTAGGCCAATTCATTACCTCCTGGCAGGAGGAGCCTTTGAGAAAGACCCATCACAGAGGTGGGCATGTACCTTCTGGAAATGCGGGTGTGTAGGCTGGGGGAGGCCAAGGGCCTTGGGGAGATGCCTTCCCAGATTCATTTCCTTTCGGGCTTATTTTGTGTCAGAAATAAGTTCTTGGTAAGTTTAAGGGACTCTCCATAGTGGCCAGGAATGGACAAATGGCACGTGTGTCCAAGGCTACATCCTGTCACCTCATCGCGGAATCCCCGACCCTTTGCTCTGGGACCCACTGCACACTTCTCAACAGGACATTCCCAATCAGTGGGCCTCTGTTCTCCAGGTGTGTTTCTCCAAAGACATGAGCGAGCACGGCTGTGACACCAGAGAGTAACAAAGGTTCCGAGGTGGCCCACCCAGGCCAAATGGAGGTCCTAAAGCTGACCTGAGGACCGAGCCTCTTAATTAAAATGTTCACCCTGGTTGAGTTTTGCCTATCTCTGTGTTCTCCAGAAATGATTATGAAGGGTAATGGCCAGTATATTACCCAACCACCCGAGCCAATCTTATCGAGTCCCTTTTTGATCAGACGCTAAGCATTTTAAATATTCATATGGTTTTTGCATAATCTCATCTCCATGTTGTTAAGGTTTCTGGGCACTTCTTTTTCTCAAATTCAAATCTCTCGAAATTCGGATCTCCCCCTACGGGGACTGGTTCTACGCAGCGGGGATGACAGGATGGATCTCATCGTGGTGGGGCAGGCTTTGGCATTTATTTTTCTCAGAAGGAGTTCCAAACCCAGCTCCTGGATCCTGGGAGCCTCTGACCATTGAAGTTAGTGCACAGCTTGACGTGACAGGAGGTAACTTAATTCTTTCATAGCCACACTCAGAAAGCCTCACATTATTTGTGTTATTAATTCACAGGAACATTTTTACCTGACAGACTGAGTTCATTTTCCATTTTGAAAGCCAGTCTCATCCCCAGATTATTCATAACCTCTGCTTGGTGGGTGTGTAAGTCTCTTTATAATCAAATTAAGCTTATCTTAATATTCTTTAGGCAGAAAGTAGTGTGGACTGAATTAGTTGTGTTTGGAGCTTGAGGTCTGCATTTCTGCTTGATTTTCTTTCTTTCTTTCGACAAATGAAGCAATATATTTCTGCTTGGACACGGGGCTTGGGCACCCTAGACACAGTGGGTTAGTGAAGGCTCTGAAACTGTTCAGCTATACGAAGTATTTGGGGAAGAATGGACTTCCAATGTCTCTTGGTGACCTTTGACAGAGCTGCCAACTTCTCAGCACCCCTTTTAGTATGTGCACCCCTTTTAAAGTAGAAATGAAAATTTGCATACATCTCCTCTTCTGAAGTTGTTCTCTTAAACAACCTTTGATTGGAAAATTCGTATGTTAACTTGGAGCATTAGACCCGTGGTCATAATTGCCTTCTCTGTGGGGCCCTCTGGCTTCAGTTAGGAAACCCAGGCTGGGAGATAAGGAAACCCGGGGCCGACTGGAGTTACTAAGTCTGTGTAGGTGGCCGGGAAGGGTTTCACAGGAGGTCTGCTCTGATTCCTTCGTGGCCTGAAGGATACATAAACCTCCAACGAGCGGTGAACCGGATGGAGAAAGGGTCTCTTTCCCTGCCCGAAATATCCCTCTGAAAGCCCCTGGGTCCTTGCAGCCCGTGGGTGGCATTCTTGGGGGGGTGGGGTCGGTGCACAGATACGCATACAAATGATTCATGTCCGGAGTGGGTGGCCCCCAAAGGCCTTTTGCAGAAGACTTGAGATTGTTTTGAAGCTTCATAAATGAGCTGCCCAGAGCTCTCAGGAGGCCTATGGGGAGTTTATGCTTTCAAACCTCCCTGAGCCAAGGCCGTGTTTCCCAAGGTGAAGCTGAGGTTAGGCAGCTCTGGCTTGCTTCTCAGCAGCAGGGGAAATGATCGGTTTTTCAAATGTAGACCTTCCTGTGGCCTTCTGGAGGGTTCTCTGCAGTCACTGGAGCCAAAGTTCCAAAGGGAAACACTTGCCATGTCCAGCAAGGGTGACAGTGGAGGTGAGGGACGGTGGCCAGTGTCATTCTCCTCCTCCTTGTCCCAGATCACTCACATCTGGACCCTTTGGATGTGCTCTCTTCTTCCTTTGGTGGGATCTGAAAGAGGTCATGGAGCTTTCCCTCTGTGGTTGGGCCCACCTACGTGGAGACCGGAGGCAGACTCCCCCTAGAGACCCATTGGAGCTGCGGATGAGTGGGGAGTGTCTTTGGCAATGACCTCCGTGGTTCTGTCCGCTCTCCGAGCGCAGGAGGGGCAGCGTGGTTCCTTTGCAAGTAGACCGTGGGCCAGATGTGGGGGCCAGGCACTGGTCCTGGGAAGGGAGCCTGGTCATCCAGGACTGAGGGTGCGGCTGTCCGAGCGGAACAGAGGCCATGGCTGGAAGGGAGCAGACCCCGTGGGGGTCAGCCACGGCCCCCAGCCTCCCTCATTATGTAAAACCCACTCTTGCCATCCCTCACCTCCGCATCCTGTTTTGAAGCGGTCACAGAATGGACCCGCTGTAATTGTTTGTTTGACTAAGAAATAGAATTCGGCTGTGTGGCTCCAGAGTAGAGAGATAAAATTCGAACTGTCAGAAGCTGTCAGTATGTTCAGGCCGCAGGAAGTTAGACTGAAAAAAACACATGCACACCCCTTCCAAGTTGGGTTTCAGCCTAATTGTAAGGAAATGATCAGAAAGACTTGACAATTGCACGGGGAGCACAACGTGGGAACCTCTCCGGCTCCCTAAGGTAAGGGAGGGACCTCCCAGGAGCTGGACCTTGGCTACCTCTGGGCCGAAGAGAGATTTCATCAGAGGCACCATCTCTGGCAAGCCAGCTTTCGCTAAGTGGGAAATTGAGCATCTCAGGAGAAGACATAAATCGGCCTTGGCACCACACCTGGACTTTTTCTGCCCGGCTGTAGAAAAAGTCCCAGCAAATGGGCCAAAGATTACAGAGGAGAATGGAATGGAGGAAAATAAAAGCCTTGGAAATGGGAAGCTGACAGTTTGGCCCCAGGCCGTGGATAACGTCACAGTCGCCACATCCCTATCGGTATAGTAACAAAATCAGTATATTTTATTGATTTGCCTGCTTTCCTTTATAATCTTATTCTGGGTAAGAAATGGCTTCGAAGGAGACTCGAGTAGTAACAGTGACCTCTGCAGCAGGTATTAGAGGCCCACGTGCTTTAATAACCACAGCCGTTCACGTCTGAAGGCAGAGGGAGGAGATAGACTACCATTCTGAATCTCCAATTCTTGCAGATTCAGGGATAGGGAGCATTCAAAGTAGGCATCATAAGAGACGCCAAGCGTCTTGACGTTCATCCGTCTCTGTGAACTAGGGTGAGCTGAGCTAAGAGACACTAGCCTCCACCAACGAGGTCAGTAGTTCAGGCTTTCTTTTTGCCTCATCCTTGAGTCAAAGACCCAATAACACATCATCTGAGAAGCTTCTCCCTTCTCAGTTCTCCTGTACCATTCAGAGAATGTTACAACAGAAGTTGAAATTTGATCACATCAGTGTTAATGATATCCACACTGGCCCTTCCTAGACTGGAAGTTCTTGAGGGCGAAGGGCCCAGGTCCTATTAGTGACAAGCCTAGCAGGTGAATTCCACATGAGTCCTTGTACTCAAAAAGTGTATGTCCTACTTGAGGAATCAAGCAACAATCAGAGAAAGATAAATGGTAATATAATGTGAGTAAGCCCCCTGGCTTCCAAAATGTGTGCCATCCTTCCCAGATATTGGTATGTGAGACAAAGGCAGTGCTACCCAGACACATGTATAAAAGACTCTATTGGGCACCTGTGTGGCTTTCTTTATCCTATAAGGTCAGCAGCTGGAAGACAGTGCTAGCACTGTATGCAGCCTTTCCCAAGTTCATGAAACTTGGTTGAGTGTCTTCTACATGCTAGGCACCATAGGAGGCTCTGGGGAGTCAACCGAAGCCAGTCCCTACCTTCAAGGAGCTTCTAATCTACGGAGGTTCTAGTGATGGGACATAGAATTACATTAATCAAATAATCTTGCAAATCCATATATAACGAAGACCCATATGAGTGCCTAGAAGGACAGTACAGGGCATGGAGAGTGTAGCATGGGACCTTCTGAGGGAGGAGGAGATCCTTCTCAGTGCAGGTATGCATACAGGGGAATCAGGACACTATTTGAAGGCCAGAGACAGGGGACTGTTTAGGAAGAAGAAGAAAAACCTGATCTTAATGATTGTACTTGGCTGGCTACTGATGTCCTTGTCATCGAAGTGCTTAATGAATTAAGTTTGGCTTTACAACAGAGCCTTCTCTACAAGGTGGTCCTATAGATGCATGGGATGAGTAGATTTCCATGAGCATAAACTTAGGATGGCAATACTTATATTGAATCCCATTTTCCAATAACAATCAATATTCTAAATGAAATGTGCTGTGTTTATAATCTCCCTTCCAACCCCCAACACATACAAAACGGGCAAGACCCAGTGAGTAACCTTATACAGTAACATGAGGCCCTTTCCCCAGCATTATACATAGATGGACTAGTTTCGAATTAAAATTTTTCTTTTTTTTTTCTACTCTTGAACATAACTCCATGCTCATGAGTCATGTCTTTCTTTTCCTTCTCCTCAATACTTAGCAAATACGAGAGACTTAACTCGAAAGCCAGAAATCATTCCTTTTCATTACTCAAGTGATATTCACATCACTACTTCCCATATACTTGCTTGGAAGTGCAAATGATGTCATTGGTCTTAAAGTTTAATTAGCTCGGAACTGGAACCAAAACAACTTCTGGATAATGAAATAAAAACAGGATGTCATGGCTTAAACAATTCCAACAAATCTTAAACTACCATACTGTTGCAATATTTATCCTATTTATTCTATTATTATGTTATTATGAGAGTCATTCTTATTGTGGTTAAGTATGGGCAAAAGTGTTGACCAAATGTTGTTGAACATGGATCTTTCTTTCCTTCAAAGGAGAAGGGATTGAATTATTATTATTTCTGAGAGAGAGAGAGAGCATGGTGAGGGGCAGAGGAAGAAGGAGAGAGAGAGAATCTTAAGCAGACGCCACGCCTGGTGTGGAGCCCAACACGGGGCTTGATCTCAGGACCCTGAGATCATGACCTGCGCTGAAATAAAGAGTGGAATGCTTAACCAACTGAGCCACCCCGGCGCCCCCACGGCATGGAATTATTAAAGGGGTTTCATATGTTTTACATTTTTCTGGTAAGGCATTCCCCTAGATCTAACCTAACCTAGCCTAATCTAATCTAGTTTTTTTTTTTTTTTAATTTTTGAGCAGCTGTTTATTTTTGAATATGAAGTAGGGATAGAGTAAGTATCCTAATTAGAAATAGGAAAAATTGTTGAGAAAATCTCAGAGGACAAATAGAAAGGCAAAAGAAGTCATTCTTTTTCCCCAAGCAGAGAGCTGCTTTTGCTTTTTGGTATTCTTGTAAGGACCCAAGGGATGTAGTGCAAATGACATGTTTTTAAAGAGCACGAAATTGTAAAGCCATAGAGATGAGTTAGTTGAATTCTCTAATTTTTTTAAAAGATTTTATTTATTTATTTGACAGAGAGAGATCACAAGTAGGCAGAGAGAGAGAGGGAAGCAGACTCCCCGCAGAGCAGAGAGCCCGATGCGGGGCTCGATCCCAGGACTCTGAGATCATGACCTGAGCCGAAGGCAGAGGCTTTAACCCACTGAGCCACCCAGGTGCCCCGAATTCTCTAATTTTATAGAAATTTGGGTCCTGAGGGATTTTGCCTCACCCAGAATTACAAGGCTGGTTCACAGCAAAACCAGGACTAGAACTCCAGCCTCCCAACTTTGAGCCCAGTAACTGTACTTCTTCCTGGAAGATTGGATTATCTAGTAATTTTAACCTGCATTACAAATAAGGAAAACATTCTGATAACAACGAAACTTTAATTTCTGTTTTGGGGGCCCACTGATTATTGTGTTTTTAGTTCCCATACTCTGTTACTCTAACTCCTCTTTTTGTACCTGCTTTGTCTTCTTAGAGCTGTGTGTGTTTGTGTGTGTGTGTCCTTTAAAAAGCATCCTAGGAGGACAAGAACCACTCCAAATGGGAAAAACATTCATTCATCACCTCCAATCTTCACCTTAATAGACAGTTGAAAAATGTTAAATAAATGCATTTTACAAGCTGCTCTGTGGGGCCTTGTGCTGAGCATTGCAGAAGCTATAGTGTTAAGCATGGTGCCGCTTTCAAGGGATTTACAACTTTGCTGGGAATGTGACTCTTCTGAAAAGAACTTCTTCAAAGCAGGTTCTGATGAGTGTCATTGTAGAAGCAGAAACTAGATGCTATGAGAGGTTCCAAGAGAGGAAAGATTATATTTGTGAGGACAGGGCTGGGGATGGATTCAAAAGAGGTTCACAGAGGAGGCTGCCTTTGACATGACCTTGGAGGTTGGGTAGGATTCCAATAGATGGAGGTGAGAAGAGAGGGGTTTGTGATGTGGGAGAGAGCATGGCCAGCTGACACCACTTGTCATGACAGACCTTCAAAGCTTGGGTTGGTCTTAAACTCTCCTTTCATGGCAGGCATTGAATACAGGTGTGTTGACTGATAGGTACTCTGTACGGGGGTCTTGTCATTCATTTCTGACTTTGGTATGGAAGGCCCACAAGCGCTGTGAGATTCTGTAAGACCAGACCATGGGGCGCAAATGTTACGTTCAGTTATGGTCAATATCCTCACTGCCCTGCTTGACCTCTGCAATGTATTTGAATGTCTGACCTAAAGGTATTTGTCCTTCTTCCCTCTTTCAACTTCTGGAGCACATCAGTTGTCGGCTTAGAATGCTAGCTGTGTTGCATTTGCACAAAAGCAAAATCCAGGTCTTAAAGATTTGAACACGACCCCGCCCAGGGCTGGAGCTTCCTCCTGCCGGCTCCTGTGGATGGCCGCTGAGCCCTGAGGTTTAATCCAAGCGTTCGTGGAAGCAGGCTGAGCTTTGGCTTGGCATCTCTGCGGCAGAAAGGCTGGGTTGGTTTTCTGAACCAAAGGTCTTGTCTCCTGGTCTTTCCCCAGGAGTCCGCCCCAGGACCCTATTTGGCCAGAGTCTTCTCAGTCTGAATACCCAACCCTTCCTCGAGCAGAACCAGCAGCTGATGTTCTTACCCCGAAATGGCCAGGCACCCTGGTCTCAGAGCAGTCACTGTCTAGGCCACAGGTGTACAACCGCGGTACGGAAATTTGCTGCCAGCTGTGATCATGCTGCAAGAGCCGCGCTACCAGCAAAAGGGCATGGACGCTTAAACATCCCCCAGCTGTACAGTTAGGAAGGATCCAGGGTTTGTCCCAAAGGCACACACATCCCAGGCGGTAGTGTGATTCTGGCCTGGGTAGAACAGAGCAGACTTCCAGGCTTGCCGGCTGGGATGGCCGTACGAGCTCCCCCGGGCTTACGTGGGCCCCTGAGGGCGAGGCAGCTTGTGGGTTCATCAGCCAAGCATTTCCCTGTGGAACGGAGCCGGAGAAAGCCTGGGTTGGTGCTTACCACCACTTGAGGGGGGTCCTGACGGATTGAGCCCAGGCTGGGGAGCCATATGTGTACGTTTGAAATGACCGTGCTAGTGACTTTCCACTGAACACCTTCCAAAGAAGATCAGCCATCCCCTGCTGAGCCAGGATTAGGCAAGGTGGCCTCACTCACTTATCCCATCATTCTTTAAACCTGTGCCCGGGGCCAAGAGTGCCGCAAGAAAGAGACCCTACGAGCCTTTGGGAGCTCATAGTCTGATAGGGTTCCACGTGTGATCATCAGTGGCCAAAACTTTGGACGCCTGGAGGCTCTGTGGGAGAATCTGTCCCAGGTGCCCTCTAGTTCCTGGCGGCTTCTGGAATCTTCCAGTGTCCCCTGGCCTGAAGCTGTAGAGTCTCCTGCAGAGTCTCTGCTTTTGCTTTCCCATGGCCTTGGGCATTTGGGCTCTCTGTGTCTGATCCCTGTCTGTGTCTTAGAATGACAGTCATCATTGGATTTGGGGCTTATCCTAATCCAGCACGATCTCATCTCCAGATCCTTACAGTCACTCTATCCACAAAGACCCTGATCCCAGGTCAGGTCACCTCCTGAGCTTGTGGTTGGACAGATCTTTTGGAACTGCATTTCCACCCCACCCCAGTCAGTTATCATTTCTGGGTGATCTTCAAGAGTTTACATGGCAGTAGTCCCATCTGGACCACTAGTCGTTGGTGAGTCTTTTGAAAATTCAGAAACAGTTGCTACAACTCTGAGATCAGACCTTAGATTTAAAGGAGTTCAACTTACAGATGAACCTCCCGCTCCCGGAATTAAGTTCACACCCTGAGAAGTTGGCAAAAGGAAGCACTTTTCTTCCTTCCCTCCCTTTTTCTGTCTCTTGCCAACTTGGTCAGATCCATCTTGGATCTGGAACAATCCTGGTCAGATCCATCTTGGCTCTAGACCTCTCTTCCTGCAGAAGCGACTGTGGTTCTTAGCTAGTAACCTTAGATTCCTTGTGGCTCAGTTGGACATGGCCGTAAAAATTTGACATGGTTGTAAGTAAACTATGCTTTTTTCTTACAAGTCTGGAAGGTTATAGGCTAATAGAGAAGTTTAGAGATGTAAATAATGAAATAGCCAAAAATAACAACACAAGTGAGACTCTGGTCACTTCACTTGTCTTCACAGTATCCCGTGTTAGATGGTGATGATCACAGGGAAGAATTTCACTTCAGAGCTGCACTGACGTTTCCCAAGCCTCTCCTGGCATACAGGGAGAGCAGTAACGTTTCTAGGGTACATCAGGCTAAAGGAAGTAGGCTGCCTGCAGCCAGAACCCCAGGATCATGACCTGAGCTGAAGGCAGAGGCTTAACCCACTGAGCCACCTAGGTGCCTCTCAGTTGGATTATTTTATACAAATATGCAGGGACATAGTATTTCAATGCCCACTGGCTGACAAACCTGAATGTGTGTATAATAATGGGTAGGAAAGGAAAAGGGGGAAAGAGAAGGAGGGGTGAGATGGGAAAATACAGGGAGACATGTGCGCGCACACACACACACGCACACACACACACTCCATGTTCCTTTGACCTTGGCCTGCCAATGAAAGGATGGAAGAGAAGTGGGTCTTTTGAAAGACATTGACTTTAGAAAGGTTGTCCAAAAAGTCTTTCAACAGCTGTTTACTGATAATGGCAACTGAAGGCAAAAATGTGAGTGTGTCTAAATGTTACATTGGCAAAAAAAAAAAAAAAAAGAAAAGAAAAGAAAGAGAAAACCTAAGATACATAGTATTACTCTCCCCTATAATCAGAAAGCTTTCTTTATTGCTACTGTATTTTCCCTTGGTAATAAATAGTAAACAACACTGATTATAGAAATGATCTAATTCTTTGGGTTTCTCTTTTCACCGCCTGCCTTCACAGCTGAACACGCCCCCCATTTTTTTGTGCATGTGAGCACACATACACACCCCAACGCAGGATCAACAAACCCTACCCAGTACTTACTCAATGCCGGGTACAGCGGAAGACACAGCGGAAGACATGTAAATCCCTATCATCAAGGACCACATAGGTGCTATCAACTCTTGACCTAAGAGGGGACACCATGTCTTTCAGGGTAGGAATTATGTAGATGCTCTATTCTCAGGGGCTCTCAGAGTGCTTTTGAGATTTGGGGAGAATTTATACAGCAGAATGCCTAACATCTATTTCAAAGAGAGGTGAACACCCTGAGTAGAAAATTAAATTTCTCTTAAGTGGTAGTTACGCAGTTACGCAGGATTGGTTGGGAATATGTGAGAGCCAAGGGGCTTTCCGGAAAACAAGAGGAGGTGGGGGGAGGGAAATGTGGGCGGTGTTTGCTGCGCAGGCAGCAAGGCCTGGTGAGTTTCTGCAGAGTCAGTCAACTCCGGGAGTGACATGGGGCAGCTAACTCAGGAACGCAGCAAGCCATTCCCTCTGCTCGCAGCATTGCTCTTCATATTTGGAAAGCCTACCAGCAGAATGGCAGTTCCCAGGATTTTAGGTACTGACAGCTTCCTTGAGAAATATTACAGTAACCCATGTTCCAAACTGTCTTTCCACACTGCTGCTATAAACCAAAGAAACAGACGACTTTGCCAAGGTTGACTAGCATAGGTTCCGCATCCACTAAGCAACTGTTTTAAAAAAAATACCCAGGAGGTTCCCTTTTAGCATCACATCAGGTCTTGGAGAAAAGGAAGGCCGAGGGAGGGCCTGGAGTTGAGAGTAGAAGTAGGCATCTAATGTATGAAAAATGCCTAACATTATAAGTTCCGTAAAGAAGTGATTATTATTATTTTTTCTTTCTTCCTTCCTTCCTTTCTGTTAAGCAGGCTCCATGCCCAGCATGGAGCCCACCTTGGGGCTTGAACTCATGACCCTGAGATCAAGACCTGAGCTGAGATCAAGCGTCAGTCACTTAACCCACTGAGCCACACAGGTGCCCCAACAGTTACTATCTTATCTTACCTCCAGTGATTTGGGGACAGCTGCCATAGACTCTTTGCAGCCTCAGAAGTTCATGTAGCTTAGACATTCTGACCTCCCGTCACAGAAATGCACACATGGAATATGCCAGTTGGTAAATTCCTCCCTTCCCCATGTCCAGTAAGCCACATCATTTATTACTAACCTGAAGAAGAACTACTTACATGACAGTATTGGGACTGACATTACAAAACAGAAATCTGAGAAAGTGCCGGAAATTTCCTCTGCCTTCGGACTGAGCACAGAGTGTCTTGTCACCGCTCTACCCTAGGCGGGCTGACAGCGTCCCAGGGACCAGCAGGAAGAGACCCTTGTCTGCAAAGTGCAGCCAAGAATGACCGCTGCTAAATCAACACAAAGAGAAACTGATGTGTAAATCAGAGAGAAACCATTCCGCTGTGAGGCTGCTGTTTGGTTTTGGAGGACTTTGACTTTGAAATGAGAAAGCTGACGCCTTGTGGGGCTCTCTCTGTTAAGTGTGGGAAACCACAGGCTTCTTCGGAGAGCTGGGGACCTGCAAATACTTGGATTTCTTTTTTTGAACACCCTAAGTTGTAGCTTTAATTCCTTCACACACTTACTCCACTACATCTTTATTACTGCCTCTGCTGCGGCTGCCCATTAAACCCAGTGCACACGCACAACATCGACAGTAACAGCCCAAACCACGGCTTGTACAATTAATGGAAACCAAATGTGCCAGTAGCTTGTGACTCTGGCTATCAGATATTTTGCTTTTCCCCACTGATTTAAGGATCCCTCTCCCTGAGCTCATTTTCTTCTCTGTTCACTCCGCCCCAGGCCCCAAAGGTCTACAGTCTAAAGGTCGTTTGTCAACCACGCTTAAAGACTGCCATCTCCTCCCGGGTGAACTTGCCTGCCTTGTTTCATTACTCACGTGGCATTCTTCACCGATGGGGACTTTGACCTTCTGAAATTCCTCCTGGAAATTAAATATGGAACCCAGCAGTCCATAGAAGAGTTAACAAACAGTTTCAGTACACACAGCAAGACCCCTCGCAGGGGTCATATTATTAACTCACGGGAAAAATGTGGATCGGATGGGTCAAATGCAGGACGTAAGTCACATTCTAATGGGCTTTTGGCACCAGGGGTCACGGAGTCCTAGGTAGGAAATAGCTCTGTTCTCGGGAAACAGGAGATCCCAAGTTTGGGCGTTTTCCAAAAAGCCCACAAGTGCTACTGACGTCCTCTTTACAGAACTTTTAGGAGCTTCTGTCCCACTTTAGACAGTCACGCTCCTGACCCTCGTTTGTATCGGTTTTTTGGTGTTCTGATACAGTGGTTGAGTCAGAATGTCTCTGCCCTCCTCCTCCTCTCTTTTGCCTTTTAGACTTTTGTAGTAGTTTGAAGATGCCATGGCTGCTCGCTAAGACAGAAGTTAACAAGAAGCCGACCGGGTGTATTACCCCATGCCTGTACAGAGTTGAAATTCCCAGGTCAGAAGGTGGGGAAGTCAGAAATATATCGGAGAAAATTAGGTCCTTCCTTCAGAGTGAAAATTTGCTAACACATTTATTGTTTTGTACTTGCTAAGAGATTTTAAGATTCTGAACTTTCTGAAAAATTTGTGAATTTAAAAAGGTGTTTTGTCCAATTGTCTCTTGATCAATTTAGATTTTTTCCATTAGTCCCTTCTTCCTGTGGCCTGACCTTGGGTTATCTCTTACATATTCTATGAAACTGGGAGGGGACGTACCCAGAGAAAAACAGGACTCTGTCTTCTTCCCATGGTGGAATTTGTTAACCTTTTCTGGGGAATAGGAAACCGACATTCTAGGCGACGTGTTCCGAGATGCATATTCAGAAAGTATCGTGCAATGGTGAAGAGCAGGGGCTGAGTGTCAGAAAGACCTCGACTTGAACTGATTATCTAACTTGTATGACCTTGGGTGAGTGTATGAGACTCTCTCAACTTTAATTTTCTTACTTGTAAACTGAAAATCATATTGATTTCATAGGGTCGTTAAGAGGATTCTGTTAGCCAATATGTATGGAAGGTCCTTAGCTGTGTTCCTCACATACCGGAACATTTATTGATTATTATTATTATTAATCATCTTCATCATTATCACTCTGCAATGCCCCATAAATCTGCCACGTAAGGAACACTGATTGCCCAGCAGGCCAACTGTTATCCTGTGCTCTCCTTTATGTTCAATGTGGCAGGGTGTTTTGAGAATTTAGCTGCTGTTTCTCTACCTCTTTCCTTTTCTTTGTTCATCCAGGCTACTGCCTGGATGGCGGAGTTCATTCACACCATTCTGCCATTCAAGACAGCAAGACCTCCTTAAGTGGTGAAAGCGCTTTCAAACCTAAGAGATTCATTCATAACTAACCAGGGAAGTACGTGCCCCAAGCTTCCTATTCACCCATGGCCAGGGACTTGGGGAGCTCAGCTGCTTTCTCAGGGTGCATTTGCCGCATTTATAAAGAAGACACAAAAGAGAAAGTTTTGAAAATGTACGCAGGCTGTGAGCTATGCCTCCTAAGTATTTCTGAATGCACTAAGCTCTTCTAGGACCTGCTGGAGGAGCATTTAAAATACCCAGCAGGAGGTAGTGCTTACCTGATTTTTTTTTTTTTTTTTGTTCTCCTAATTTGACCAATTCAGTTCAATCATCGCTGTGGCCCTGATACTCAGGTTTGACTCAGGCCCAAGTGCTAGGTGGGAAAGTAGGTGAGAAAGTAGATACAAACCATTCCCGGACTGCTTGGCCAACCATGGTCCTACATCTAAGATGGGGCTTCCAAAGCCTGCTCACATTTTGGTCTCAAAAACCCTCCGACAGTGTGGAGGGGTTGCGGGGGAGGCAGTCCCATTCCCAGGACCTCTGGATTCAGTCCTCTTCCTGTTCTGGCTGTACCCCGTGGCGGCTGGGTCCCCTGCGAGGCAGCATCCGCACCCCGGCTGCCCGTCGGAGGCACAGGTGGCTTCAACACGTGCTGATGCCCGTTGCGGCTAAGGTCAGTAAGGGCGTCTGGGGTAAGGGGCCTCTGCACGCGTGTTGCTGAAAGCTCTCGGCTCAGTCGCACTGGGGTCTGGGCTGGACGGTTGACCCAAGGTATGGAGGTGTGAGTTGTGATGGCTGCTGGACGGGAAGCTGGAGGCAGGGGGAATGTCAGTGGCCGCAGCTGGGTGCACCGCGGCGTGGACTCCGGGCTCTCTCGGGGGACTGGGCAGCTATCAGCTCAGCCTTCGTTCCCCGGACCTGCAGTCTGGCCACCTGCCCCTTGCTATCAAGAAAAATGATCGAAACATGGAAATAAGGCTGACAAGTGGGCAGCATGTCCTTGCACTGTCCTAGAGGACAAGAGCTTCCCTGAGGATTATCTAGGGCAACGTGCTTCTTCAACTCACTGCTCACTGTTGTTCAAAAATTCCCGGACTCAGTGAAGTTACCTATTCAGTTGTAGATTTTTCTTTGGTAGAAAGGCAAGTAATTTGGCAGAAAAAAAAAGAAAAGAAAAGAAGAAGAAAAAGCCCCCAAAAGATATCATTTATTTCCTTTAAGATATTAATTTTGGATTTAACCCAGCAATCTGACCATAATATTCCTTTTGTAAATTGCCTGTAAATACGTAGCTCTTCAAATTGCTTTCAACCGGTTTTATTTTCTTGTTAATTAACGAGTTGAATAAAATCCTTGACATGTGCTTATTTAATATTTGCATTTATATATAGACCCTCTTGAAAATGGTCCTTTAACCTTCTCTATGCTTGTAGACTGCAGGCTATGCACGGTTCAGTCAACCTTCCCTGCCCAGGACACTCAGAGCCTTGGGATCTCCTGCTATTTACGTCTACGTTCCCTTTATAGATAGAGCCTGGCACATCGTGGTGGTTTAAACATTTGTTGGCAGCTGGATGATTTCTATCTCCTTCCCCCTGCATCTGCTCTGATGACTAGGTTCAGCTCCTCAGATCTTGGGATTGGTTCTAAGCCTTCCCAAGGCACATGACTTCTTGGGGACCAAGGATACAGCTGGAAGATGGGGGTACTTGATACTCTTCCCCCTCGTTGGGATACTGGGTACAACAGCAAGTCCCTTTGAAAATCTTTTGCTTAGGCTTTGTGGTCCTGGGTGCACATTCAAATGAACTGGGGAGTTTAAAAAAAAATACCCACTTAAGGGTTCCAAGTTTAGGGAGCCCAGTTTAACGCAAGAGAGCCAGACCTGGGTATTGGCATTTTTTAAAAAAGCTTCTGGATGTGTCAGCCAGGGTTGAGAACCACTGATCTAACGCTGTCTGAGCCAGCACGTGGGACCACAGGCTGTGCTTCCCATGGTTTCTCCTTCTCCTTGAACTATGTTCAGAGGCTCCGGGCACTGTTTTTTCCTGGGGTGTGCCCTGTGTTAGTCTTCGCGGTGGGGCTCTTGGAGCTCCAAAATCCACGGAAAGAAAAAAAAATCCCAATTCCTAAAAGATTTTCAGCTTATCAGCAATCTCCCTACTGCCTTCACAGAATGCGCTATTGTATGAGGTTTTTCCTTTTTTTAATTCAAAGTTCCTGGAGACACCGAAACGTCTCAGAGGCAGAATTCAGCCTTGATAGACTGTCAGCAGAGCTGGAAACTGCTGTTTTTAAACAACTTTCTTAACCCCCACTCCTCCCTTTCCTGGTCTGTCCTTTGCTCCACCAGTGGGCCTTTGGACTGCCAGTTTGCACAGTGTGCTTCGCTGGCCTCAGCCCCAGGCCACCTTTGTCTCCTCCCACCCTTACAAATTAATGTAGTACTGCTCAGACTGTGGGTTTCTCTGAGCATGCCTCTTTCCTGCTTTCCGCCACCACAGCCTGGCAGCCTCAAAGCTTTCACCATCCTGTTTCCATCTTCCCCTGAGCCCCTGTGGCGGGACTCCACTGCACGGGTCAAAAGTGCAGCCTTGGGCGCAGGCATGCAGTGATCTGAGCGCTGGCACCCGCCTCCACATCATTTCTGCCCCTCTCCCCTTCCCCACCGACTGCTCCAATATCAGTCCTTCCTCTGGAAAGATAAGACTCTCTTCTCAGTTCCTGGATCCCCGTCCTCCGATTCCCATTTCCTTTTATTCCAGACTCAGGCGGCTCTTTGTGAAGGGGGATGTGGCATTTTACACAAATATTTAATCTTTTCCAATCTGCCCTCTGAACTGCCTGTCAGTTCTCGGGGTTGAAACCGCGGTTTGCTTTAGCTCGTAACAGGATACTGTTTTGAAAAGTGATGCACAAGTCCGATTACTTATGAATCTGGGCTTTATTTTGCATGAATGCTTTTCAAGGCAACTATAGATTTATTTTTTCTTCCTCACCAAGAATTATGTTGCCAGTGGGGGTGTGGTAGAGAGCAGGCAGGGGAATCGAGAGCGCTTTTAACTCTTTACCCTGTAGCTTGGAAATCGCAGCTGCAGGGACCCAAGTAAAACAAATGTGGCCTCGGTTTCATTGGCAGCTTCTTTCAAGAAAGATCTCCCCCTTCCCTTTTCGGAAATGTCATTCTTTCATGCAAAATGTAATTCATCCTATTGAAGTATCTGTCCTACCTGTTAGAAATCACCTGTTAAACATACCGAAGACAGAAAAATGTAGACATGAAGTAATAAGAACCAATTTTTTTAAAAGATCTGTGTAGTGTCTTAGAGAGCGCTCACTGCAGGGAGAGGCCGGGGGAGAGGGAGACTCCACACCCAGGACAGAGCCCGATACTGGGCTTGAGCTCACGTCCCTGAGATCATGACCTGAGCCCAAATCAAGAGCCCAGTGCTTAACCGATTGCGTCACCCAGGCACCCCACCAATTTTTTTCAAAACCTGGTCTGTGCCATGTGCTTCCGATATTGTTGCTAACCCTCCCTACGAGTGTGTGCAGTGAATATGTTTTTCCAGTTTTGCAGGAGGTGAAACAGCATGGCTAACCACGTACTTTGGGTTTTTCAGGACAGTATGGACTTCATTTTTTTCAATGGATCCTGATTGGAAACCGTGGCACGGTCTATTTCTGGTCTTGATCCACGCTCTCCCCACAGCAGTCAAGGAGTCCATGGAAAGAGGGGCCCCAGAAAAATCACAGACAGTGGGCTTTGGGTGATGTCTGGAGGAGAATAAGCAGTGAGAAAAGAGCCCTTTCCACACCTTGTCCCAGGTCTGACAGTGTTGCTGGTTGAGCCATCTACACAACAAGGGAGAACAGAGGAAAGGGATTATGGGGCACACAGCCACCGTGCTGCTATTCGTAGGCACTGTATTTTAGCAAATATTGGGTGAAATCCTGCGGTATGTTCAGTGAAAAGATCGGGTTACAAAATTAAAACTCTGATTCCAACCCTGTAAGAAATGGGGAAAAAAATGGAAGGAAAGCCACGAGTATTTTTTTTCTTAACATATAATGTATTATTAGCCCCAGGGGTACAGGTCTGTGGTTATCAGGGTTACCAGGTTTATACACTTCACAACACTCACCATAGCACATACTGTCCCCAATGTCCATAACCCAACCATCCTCTCCCCCTGACTGGCCCCTGGCAACCCTCAGTTTTTTTTTGTGAGATTAAGAGTCTCTTATGGTTTGTCTCCCTCCCAATCCCATCTTGTTTCATTTTTTCCTTCCCTACCCCCCAAACCCCCTACATTGCCTCTCAAATTCCTCATATCAGGGAGATCATATGATAATTGTCTTTTTCTGATTAACTCATTTTGCTCAGCATAATACCCTCTAGTTCCATCCATGTCGTCACAAATGGCAAGGTTTCATTTCTTTTTATGGCTGCATAGTATTCCATTGTATATATATACCACATCTTCTTTATCCATTCATCTGTTGATGAGCATCTAGGTTCTTTCCATAGCTTGGCTGTTGTGGACATTGCTGCTATAAACATTCGGGTGCATGTGTCCCTTTGGATCACTCCATTTGTATCTTTTGGGTAAATACCCAGTAGAGCGATTGCTGAGTCATAGGGTAGCTCTATTTTCAACTTTTTGAGGAACCGCCATGCTGTTTTCCAGAGTGGAAAGCCATGAGTATTAATAGCAGCATTGACTGTTGAGAATAGTTTTATTGTTTGGAAAACTATTTGCTATATGTTCCATAATGAATATGTATTCTCTTATAATCAGAGCCCAACTGATAAAGTTATGAAAACAAAGCCAATGCAAAGGGCCCTGGTCAAGACGCAGTGTTGGGTTTGGGCTGTCCACCAGGAAGGGGACCCGCATGGCCAAAGTTGTTCGAATTGCTGTCTCGTGTAATAAAATATCGTCTTTGTCTCTCTCCTCCCTTCCCCTCTTCCATGAGACTGTTTATTAGCTTCTGGCCTTCTGTTTCCCTCCTTCGTGCTGTTAAGAAAGATCAGATTAAACAGATGTGCTTGCTGTGTCTGTGATTCAAGATGGTGTCCAAGCATCTCTTTCCTGTGCTGTGAACAAATTGGAAAAGAGGGAAGGAAAATGAGGGAGAGACAGAGCCACTTGTCTGAGTCACAGTGCTGTGTAGCTGCCCCAGGTGCCTCTGGGAGCCCAGCTGTGTTCTCGATGATTCTGCTACAATCAGATTTCCTCCTAGATCCTCAGCTCCCCCCAGGAAGGGGCTCCCAGGCAAACTAGCTGTGGGGATTTCCATCCCCTGACCCTTGCATGTGTGGAACTTCCAGCAGCTGGATGCTCCCTGGAACAGCTGCCTGGGTGATGGTCGTGTCTAGACCGCTTCCTTGGCCGTGCATGCTCTGCAGTCTAGCAGCTCCACAGAAGAAAGGCAGAGCCTGACTCCAGGGGAGCAGGCATGGAGTGGCCATTTGGAAGACCTGACCACTGGAAAAAATAATTTTCATGTTTTAATTTTTAAACTGTAAATTTTTTTGTTGATCAATGCAATACATTTCTTGTTTCAAATTTTAGAAATCTAGAACATGTTCCATCTATTTTGGGAGGACAGAAGAACTCTTTCTTGGTCTCTGAATGTAGTCTTTATTTCTTTAATTCACCTTGGAAAGATTAGATTTGGGGTAAGAGCATTTCCTACTCTCTTCTAGATCTTTCCAGGACTGGCTAATGGTTGTGCTGTACTGGGGTGCTCAAGGAAGTGGGGAATGACCGCAGATGGGGGCTCAGGCACTCTGTCTCTCTAAAGAAACTAGGCCACTGTTCTTTCATTGAGTTGTGAGGATTTCTATAGGGTGGCAGGCTTACCCTGGATTCCTGACTGTGGCACTATGGATTTTAGAGAGACAGTCACCTTTTCCATAACCCAGTAGCTTCTGTATAAAGTGAAGATTACTTTACACTGTGTCCCAAGGTAGTTGTAAGGAGCATTTGAGATATTGGATGTGAACCTGATTTGAAAATAAAAATATTCCAAATGCAAGGTCATGTTTGTATCCCTTCTGTGATCCCATATGTGTCCAGTTGGGAAAGACCATAGAGAAAAGACTGTTTGGAGGTTGGAGGACCAGAGAGGCTTCCTGTAGGCTGGGTGGAGCTTGTAGAGGCTATGGGGAAGTGTTACAGTCTTCCGGGTTTGGGGACCAGGAGCAAAGACACCCAAAGAGAAAGGGTATATAGATTCAGGAGACATCAAGAAAAAAATGGTTGAACCAGACAAAAAGTGTTGAAGAATGACAGAGACTGAGCTGGGATACATAGTGAGAGATGCTGGGGGGTGTGGAGGGGTTCCAAGAGCCAGGCAGAGCTGAGTCTCCAAAGAAAGACTGTATCTACCTAAGCAGTTCTCCAAACCCTAATATCCAACTGTCCCCGCAGTGACATGTGGTAAGCTGCTGCTAAGGTGTCTGTGAGGAGAAATGGAGAATCTATTTGCAAATAACTTAGAAACTCTAGAAGGGAATATACGTTTCAGTTGTTATTTCAAGATACCTTTGTTAAAGAAAGATAACTCAGGAACAGGAGCAATATTTTCTTCTTAAATTTCTGAGAGCATTAATTGCAAAAAATTATCCAGGACAATGCAATTTTTTTAATCCTAAATCTTTATGGAAATACTAAATAAATGAAACATTTAGGCACAGAAATAATAGGATTACATGCTTAGAAATGTTATGAATTTTGTGAAAAGATAGATCAAATTGTAAGGCCAGCTAACCTCTGTTCACTTGTAATCTCAAAGCACTCCTTTCTTGGAGTTGAGTGGGTTTTTGTTTGTTTGTTTGTTTAATCTTTCCCCCAGTGTTTGAACAGCTGGTGCCAGGTGCCATGCCAACCTCGGTCATGAACACAGTTATCACCAGTTTAATGAGGGAGGTTTTGCTAAGAATGGGGGCAGCAAGGCAGATGGATAACGGGACGATCGATAATAATGAAAGATGCATATTTCTAGACTTCAAGACTTCTAGAAGTACAAATTAATGGAGTCAACATTTTTCATGTTTTCTTCAGCTATCTCACAGAATTCTTTTTCAATTCTTCTGCGAGTTTCCAAAGCTTTTTTTTCCATGGTTTGAAATGCCTGTTAAATTGTCACCAGATTATGTTTGTTTAGACACATAGGAAAAGTTTATATTCTTTTGGCAAATAGCAGTTCAGATTTTTTTTAAAGTCTCTGGCTCCAAGTGAAGCCAGGATGTGACATGAGCCAACGGCAGAGTCCAGACAGTTGGCAATGAAAGAGTGTTTATGGGTCAGTTAGGTGTTATCACAAAACCCATCAGTCTGACCAGTGGGGACTTTTTTCTAAGTGGGAAACTTATTTGTAGGTATAACCATTTCTCTAACAAACCTTAATTGAGTGCATTCTTGAAGTTAGATTGCATTGGACTTGAGTTTGCTATGTAACGTTGCAGTAAGGCAGCCCCAACCACCTCTGCCCCAGCAGGACAGAGAATGGGAGAGAGGAAACTCGGCAGAGTGGAACTCCCCTGCCCTGTGAGCCATTCCTTCCTGGAGCAGAGTGCATTCTGGGAACAGCTCTTTGGGATCTGAGCGCCTTGGCTCAGTGTTACAGGTAAGGAAGTGTCCTTCAGATAGTCACCAATTTCCAGAACAAACTAACAAAATCTATAGATCTAAGGCTGGAAGCAATTTTGCCACCATGATGTTAGTTTTGAATTTGATAGATTTAGTTTAAAAAGATGTTGGGACGTGGGGAACTCTCCTAACATTAAAGATGACGGCTGCAGCTTCCCCCACTTATTCCCATTAGTGTGTCCATTGGGATTGTCTAGATGTCACAGAAACATGTTCTCTAGCAGGGGTGAGTTAAGGAGGGGCAGTGTGTCTGCTGACCAAGAGAAGAATGACCTAAGACTTTAGGAAAAAGGTCAGCAAACCGTGGTCATTCATCTCCTGCTCTTCTTGATTTGAGTCTTTTTTTTTTTTTAAAGATTTTATTTATTTATTTGACAGAGAGAGATCACAAGAAGGCAGAGAGGCAGGCGGGGGCGGGGGAAGCAGACTCCCTGCTGAGCAGAGAGCCCAATGTGGGGCTTGATCCCAGGACCCTGGGATCATGACTAGAGCCGAAGGCTGAGGCTTTAACCCACTGAGCCACCCAGGCACCCCTTGAGTCTTCTTTTTAAAATAATATTTATTTATTTTATTTGAGAAAGAGAGAGAGAGTTAGCAGGAGGGAGGTGCAAAGGGAGAGGGACAGAGAGTCCCAAGCAGACTCCACACTGAGTGTGGAGCCCAATGCAGGGTTCGATCCTATGACCTGAGCCCAAACCAAGAGTCAGTTGCTTAACTGATTGAGCCATCCAGATGCCCCAGGAGTCCTCTTTTTAAATGAGAAGCCATTTCAGGGCCAAAAGAGCCAGTAATCCTTATGACAAAGATGGAATTTTGTTCTTTTGGGGGCAAGAACTATTTTGCAGGTGACTTTTCAAATCTCACCATTTATGACATCGCTTAAACAGAGTCAGGGCGAAGTAAAGATACCGAAATGGAAATATTTATTTCCTTAAAACTATAACTTAGTTTTCCCTCTCCAACTTCAAGAAGGAACATTAGGAGGAAGGGGGGACAAGGTGACGTGAGAACTTGGACATTCACTACAAATCCTAGGGAGTGGTTGCCGAGCCTCCTGGGGCAGTTCCAGTTCATGAAACCTCACATCCCTTTTTCCACTCAGACAGGTCCTTGCCCTCACAGTGTCTCTTCCAGCCTTGCCTAAAGAGGAGAGGGAAGCAGGAACAACAGAAAGAAGCATGACAATCCAAATATCTGTAGGTTTAAAACCATAGGTAATTAACCAAATTTACCAGCAGCTCCCAGGATTTAGTTTTGTTTCTGAGATCCAATGACTTTATCCTTTGCCTTAAGACTTTTCTCTTCTAGATTTTCTCCTAGCTCTCATTAGCCTTAGCAACAGGTAAACACAATTTTTATAGGGATGGATCATTCAGTTCAACACCTACACCACTGAAAATTCAGGTTCCCCAAGTGAGTGACCTGATTAGCGATGTTCACAGGAAACCCAGCCTTGGGTAACTGGGAGCACCAGAGACCATATCTGTGCATTGTCCTAGGCAAGCTCCCCGCCAATGGATGGTGTGTAACTGACATGGTCATTTTTCTCTCGCTACTGCATGTTCTCTCTCCCCACAAGATGTTGCCCTAGCCCTCCAAGATCTTGTCCAAGAGGACAGCAAATTCAAGCTTTTTTCCTCTGGTGTATGGCCTTCACCAGAAATTCACATGAGGAATTGCTCTGTTGTTTGGAATACTAATGTGAAAAGCAATTGCAAACCGCCATGACTCATACTGTCTCTCGTCCCCATAGAAACCCCCTTCGCCGTGTTCACTGTCCAGCCACACACTCATTGAGAAGGGAGACTAGGTCACATTAACATTGTGGGACCTCTCTGCAGAGGTGAGCTTATCAGTGCCCAATGAGGTGTGATGAATGGACACGGTTGGTTTTGGCCACGTCAGCCAAAATTGGCCAAGGAAAAACTCTTACCAATAGTTCATCCCTTCTGTCTCTTTAGCAATTTTCTTCGCACAGATAATTGCATCTGTGAGGTCATCCGTGATCAAGGCTGTAAGAGAGAGGAGTAGCGTATTAGCTGAGACTGTTATTTGAGGGGAAGCCCTGATCAGGTTTTCTGCACTTTTCTCACTGCTTGTTGGAACAGGAGAGTGGGATGAACTATAAGCCATGTTCTTATTTTTGTTGAGCGTCTTCACAAATCAAAGAATTTTTTTTTTTTAAATTTGTAGAGTAGCCACATTTGGACTTCTTGAAGTTGCGGTCCTAAAGAGTTTTGGGGAATGTGTTTAGGCACAGGAGGAGAGTGTCTCCTGTGTCCTAAAGAAATACACAGGTAGGAGGACAGTACAATGTTTTTTTCTCTACTGGGGATGCTTTGGCACTTATGATCTCTTTATAGGTAAACTTGTCTGTTTAACTTTCCAGTTTGTGCATTAAAAAAAAAAAATCCATCCAAGGTGTTTTTTACATGCAAAAATGTTTATGTCAGACACATTAGTCTTTGTTAGTTTTTCTAGGGCTTTCAGACATAACAAATCTTCTGATTGCAAATGAATGCACTGGCCTGAGCATTCTTTCCTGCTTGCCCAGAAGCGGCCTCAAAACCCTCCATGCAAACATGACAGAAAAAAGCAAATAAAGTCCAACATCATTTCTGTTGCACTTCTTCAGAAGTAAATGCAAACACAGGCTTGGGGTGCAGAGTGTTTATTAGAGATCCACATCTGTGCAAGAAAGGGGACAGAGCTGGAGTGGGCAGATGGAGATGTCCAGTTGCGATGCAGGCCCATCGAAGTTGCACAAGTGATACCCAAATGGCTAAGTCTTTATTAATCCCTCTCAGTTAGTCCCTGGGTGTGGACTGCCCCGGAGGGGCACAGTATTAGATGGGGCAGTTCTCTGCAGCTAAGACAACCCCAAAGGAGTTTCCAGGGAGATAGTCTGAAAATTACACAGATGCTGTTAGAGCCAGACATCTTCCCTTTAAGGGGAATCTGGGAGGTCCATCTCTCTCTGCCCATCACCACCACCAATCAAAGACACAAAAGCCTACACTATTTGATATCATTTTTATTTATTAATTAGGCCAAGATTTTTAAAGGACAGGGTAATGCTCCAGGTTGACAAGGGTGTAAGGACAAAGGCATTCTTCAGTGCTTGCTGGTGAGAGTATAATGGGTTCAGCTTTTCAGGAAAGCAATGTAATAGTATGGGTCAAGAGCCTTCAAGTGGTTCTTAATCTTTCACCTAGTAATTTCTCTTTCTGGATCTATCTTTTCTTTTCTTTTAAGATTTTATTTATTTATTTGACAGACAGAGATCACAAGTAGGCAGAGAGGCAGGCAGAGAGAGAGAGGAGGAAGCAGGCTCCCTGCTGAGCAGAGAGCCTGATGCGGGACTCAATCCCAGGACCCTGGGATCATGACCTGAGCCAGAGGTGGAGGCTTAACCCACTGAGCCACCCAGGCATCCCTTTCTGGATCTATCTTGAGGAACGAGTTATGAATGTAGACAAAGATTTATTTATAAAGTAGTTTACTATAGCTTTGTTTATTTTACTTCCAAATGGAAAAGATCTAATTGCCTTATAAGAGGGGTGTTCACATTAATAATAATACCTTCGTAGAATGAAACAGGGTGCCATTTAAAATCAAATGTTGACGTGATTTTGTAATAGTGAAAATGCTCCTAATGTAAGGTTCTCAGTATTGTAGAAAATATCCTCCTAGGGCTACACTGTCCAATATGGTGGCCGTTCCCTACGTGGGACTATTTAAATCTAAATTAATCAATACAATCAGAACTTTTGTGCCTCAGTTGCTCTCACTCCATTTCAGATGCTTTATGAATCTTTATTGTGGCTAGTGGTTCTCATAGTGGATAGCTGGAGAACATTTCCATCAACCCAGAAAATACTATTGGACAGCACTGGTTGAGAGAGAAAATAAAAAGATAGTCATCGTTACCCGTATTTGAATGTTTAGCTCTCAATTGTGGGATAAAAAGGCTCTTATAACTTCACCGCATATTTCTGAACTTTTGACAGTAGAAATGCATTATTTTTATTTTCAGAAAACTGTAACCAAAAAAGAATAATGTCAGCCTAAACAGATCAATACAATACACAATTATTTTGTAAACTCAGTTGAAAATGGAGTTTTTTCTTGAGTATGCCAGTGTAGTTGCTAATTGGGTTGCTTTCTCAGATAAGCTTAACTAAAAGATAAAGGTAGTGATAGATTTCTTTTGAGCAAATTCATTCTAAATCTTTTTTTTAAATTTAAAACAAACTTCTATTAACCAAGAAAAAATTAACAAAAGGTATGACGACCTCTAAGGGATAACCAATTGAGACATTATGCAAATTTAGTAACATCTGATTCACAGTAAAAACCAAAGCTTTGTTAGGTTATAAGTCATTCGCCTAATTTCTAGAGAGAATAGTTAGAATAGTAATCGTTCTTACTAAGAGCCAACCTTTGTTGAAAACTTACTGTGTGTCCAGCTCCTGTTAGGTCTCTTCGTGTATTATCTCTGTTCAACCTCAAACAACTGTGTGGGTGCATGCCAAGGTCAGCCCTTTAAATGAACCTGCATTCAAACCCATGACTTAACTTCTATTGCTCTTGACTACTTCCTTCCAACTCAGACACTTAAGCAAAGAGGCCTGCTTATGGAATACTATAGATGCCAGTGAAGTTGAGAATAAAAACATAAATATTCATTTTTCGAGTAATTATTTTATTAAGAGATGATCCTAACTCAAGTGCTTGGTATCTGCTGCATGTTCAAATTACCTAGAGACACTTCATTTGGGGCGCACAAATGCTTGGTAAGTGCTGAGATACCATTTGTGTTTGAAAGTGGTTGGAGCCTGTTTCCTAGGAGAAGTGGGTCCGGTGGGCCCTCACGGGGTGGGAAAGAAACAGGTTATCCACAGTGGGGAAGACGCAGAGAGTATTCGGTTATGCCAGGACAGTAGAACGTCATGTGGAAGGCTTGCGTTGGAGGCAAGGCAGTTTGCTTGGCTGGAGATAGTGTGTACCATTGGCGAGAGGATTAGGTTCTCAGGCCCATGTGGTGGAGACCTTGTAGTTTGTCTGTTAGTCCCCCACTTTGCTGTAGCTTTTTGTAACAGTAATGAGATATCTTGAAAGTGCTAGTTGGACGTGACTTTGAATTTGCTTGGGAAAATGCGTGAAGGGAGATGGGGGCTGGGAAACGAGAACCTGATGTGCTGAGATGTGAAAACACAATGAAATCACCACAGAGGGGCAGCAGAGGGGCAGAAATGAGGCAAGAGAGCACGTATTTCTAAGGCTCCAGGCCAAGAATTGCTTCTGCTCCATTTACTTTAAATAGACAAGTCTCTACAGTCAAAGGGTTCTGTCGAACAGCAAAGCATTATTCAACCGAAGAGTTTATTCTCCCACATAAACAACAGAAAACATCAGCAATCTACACACAGAAAGAACTACGGTATTTTCAGGTAAGTTAGTTGTGCTTCAATGTCTCTCCGTCTCTCCCCACCATCCTCTTGCTTCCCACCTACTGTATCACTATCATGTCCACAATTTACATCTCCTTCCTCTCTCTGGAGTGACAAAGGCCAACTCAGATACCCAGCTGATGGGAAATAGAGAGTAATAAAAGTAGATGAGGCTAGATACAAGAGACAACAATCACCTTCCTTTTCCTTAAACATCTCTTACTTTAAAGAGGTCTGTGCTGTTGGAGGAAAATAAAGATTGATATTATATTATTATTTGTGTGTATATATGCATGTATAAAAATATTCTGCCCAAATAGTTTGGGGATGGTAGGCAGGAATTTTGGAAATAGATTTTGGCCTGGGAGTGAGATGCTATGGCTTTGGAAGATGGTCAAAAGGTGCACATGACCCGTACATGTAGGAAACTTCATGTTTCTCATAAAGAGACCATAAGGCTAACTTGTTTCCGGGTTCCCATGACAAATGTCCCTACTTCTGTAATACGTGGGACAGAATGACATTGTCCATAATTAAAGCTTCTCTGGCCTGAGGCTGAGGGAGGCCAGCTACTGAGGGGTGATTAGGATATAAAACCAACATCCTGTTTTCTATTTTAAAGCTGTCTCTAAAAATCTCATGCTCTTTATGATGAGAAAGCAGATAGGAGTGTTTGTTCACCTCTAACCATGAACCGTCCAACATTTTAATTTTCTAGAATTCAAGATTGCCTTGCAGATATAGGTTGGCCCGAGACTTCCGTATTCGAAACTAAATTGAACAATATTAAATTAGTCAACTGCATGTAAAGTCAAGCACGGCCATGATGGAGAAACAGATTTTCTCTCCTGCTGTAAACAACTAGGAAACTAGACAAAATACATGGGCACATTATCTTCAGATATTAGGCAAAAGACAAGGCAGGATCATGACCCTTGAGAGATAGAGACCGAAGGAGAAGACTCTTATGATCACCATGACTTCCTGCCCAGAGGCACTTGCTAGACCAGAAAGGTAAAACCCAGGCAGGAGATGGCAGTTTAAGTGGAGGAGACAGAGATAAGAGGCGAAGGCAGCTGCAATTTGTGAGGAAAAGTATCTGAAGGTTGGTGGCCACCCAGAAGAAGAACACCAGAAATCGGCGTAGGGATTCCACTGAACCTTTGGCCAAAGGCTTAAACTGGATTTGCAAAGGGTGAGACTCCACGAAGCTAGCTAGAAAACAATTACCAGAGACCCCTACAGTTACAGAGCTTACACAGGGCTGGGAGACATTTGATTTCTGACTAGTCAGAAGGGAGAGACATTGGTGAACCCCTGGACATTCAAAAGACGCTAGAATAGGCATGAGTTGTTGGTAGCACTAAATTAACCCCACCATAAACATGACTCTCAAACTTCCCTACCACAATTTTTTTTTAAAGATTTTATTTATTTGACAGAGAGAGAGAGAGAGAGAGAGGGAATGAATGAGAGCATCAGAGGGAGAAGTAGACTCCCCACCAAGCAGGGAGCCTGATGCAGGACTTGATCCCAGGACTCTAGGATCATGACCTGAACTGAAGGCAGTGGCTTAACCAACTGAGCCACCCAGGTGCCCCTCCCTACCACAACTTAAAAGCAAGTCTTTTTTTTTTTTTTAATAATTTTTTTTTAATTTTTTATAAACATATATTTTTATCCCCAGGGGTACAGGTCTGCGAATCGCCAGGTTTACACACTTCACAGCACTCACCATAGCACATACCCTCCCCAATATCCATAACCCCACCCCCTCTCCCAACCCCCTCCCCCCATCAACCCTCAGTTTGTTTTGTGAGATTAAGAGTCACTTATGGTTTGTCTCCCTCCCAATCCCATCTTGTTACATTTACTCTTCTCCTACCCCCTCAACCCCCCATGTTGCATCTCCTCTCCCTCATATCAGGGAGATCATATGATAGTTGTCTTTCTCCGATTGACTTGTTTCGCTAAGCATGATACCCTCTAGTTCCATCCACGTCATCGCAAATGGCAAGATTTCATTTCTTTTGATGGCTGCATAGTATTCCATTGTGTATATATACCACATCTTCTTTATCCATTCGTCTGTAGATGGACATTTAGGTTCTTTCCATAGTTTGTCTATTGTAGACATTGCTGCTATAAACATTCGGGTGCACGTGCTCCTTCGGATCACTACGTTTGTATCTTTAGGGTAAATACCCAGCAGTGCAATTGCAGGGTCATAGGGTAGTTCTATTTTCAACATTTTGAGGAACCTCCATGCTATTTTCCAGAGTGGTTGCACCAGCTTGCATTCCCACCAACAGTGTAGGAGGGTTCCCCTTTCTCCGCATCCTCGCCAGCATCTGTCATTTCCTGACTTGTTAATTTTAGCCATTCTGACTGGTGTGAGGTGATATCTCATGGTGGTTTTGATTTGTATTTCCCTGATGCCGAGTGATATGGAGCACTTTTTCATGTGTCTGTTGGCCATCTGGATGTCTTCTTTGCAGAAATGTCTGTTCATGTCCTCTGCCCATTTCTTGATTGGATTATTTGTTCTTTGGGTGTTGAGTTTGCTAAGTTCTTTATAGATTTTGGACACTAGCCCTTTATCTGATATGTCATTTGTAAATATCTTCTCCCATTCTGTCAGTTGTCTTTTGGTTTTGTTAACTGTTTCCTTTGCTGTGCAAAAGCTTTTGATCTTGATAAAATCCCAAAAGTTCATTTTTGCCCTTGCTTCCCTTGCCTTTGGTGATGTTCCTAGGAAGATGTTGCTGCGGCTGAGGTCGAAGAGGTTGGTGCCTTAAAAGCAAGTCTTAAAAGCGTCAGGCTGATCAGAATTAACTACTTGCCAAGATGAAATCCAACACTCCTTAAAGGAAGAAAACATAATCCAGACACTTAAAAATGTAACATATACTATCTTTAGGATCCAACAAAATGTTATTATATGTGCAAAGAGGCATAACAATGTGACCCATAACCAGGGAAAAGATCAGTCAATGTTAAGACCCAGAAATGATACAGTTGATTGAATTACCAGGCAGGGAATTTAAGACAATTTATAAATATGTTTATTTATATCAAGGACTTAAAAACATGAATAAAATAAGGGAAATGAAAGCTATAAAGCAATGACCTTGCACAAAAATATATAATCTCTGAAATAAAACATTCAATGAATGAATTTAATAGATTAAGCACTTTGGAAAAAAGATAGAGAACTTGAAGATATAGCAATGGAAACTATTGAAAGTAAAACACACAAAGGGAAAAAGATGGGAAAAATGAAGAGCCTCAGTGACCTGAGGGACAACATCAAATGATCTGATACATACATCATTAAAGTTTTAGAAGGAGAAGAAATGAAAGCTATGAACTCAGGGATCCAAATTGTTAATGAACATCAAGTAAGATAAACACACACAAAAAAAACACACATCTTCTCTTTGAAGACTATACTGTATTCTATTTCTCTCTAGTTTTCTGAAATTTCATGAGGATGTGCCTTAATGTGAATCTATGTTAATCAACATAGATTATGTGATGGGCCTTATAAATAGGAAACAGATGCCCTTAAGTTCTGGAAATGTTTTTTAAAGATTTCATTCTATCTACTGTTTCTCCTCTATCCTGCTGAAACGTGTTATACAGATTCATTTATTTTTCATATCCTTATTTCTCCTATTTTCCATCTATCTCTTTCTTTTTTATTCTGTTTTTAGAGAGATTTCCTCAATCTTATCTTCCAACTTATATATTGAGTTTTTTGTGTGTCTGAAGTCATACTTTGAATTTCCAGGAGCTCTTCTCCAAATATTTCTTCCTTATAAAGTATCCTTTTCTTGTTTCATTGATAAGACATGTTATCTATCTGAAGATATCATTGATACTTCCCTTTTTCATTTGAAATTTTCATTTCCCTGTATAATCTCTGCTTTCAAAACAGTTATTTTTATCTCATATTGTTTTTTGTTTTGTTTTGTCTCACCCCTGCATGTGAATGATGTGTCTATGGAGTCTGGCGATTCTTGGTTATCTGCACCCATTTAAGAAAGAGAGACTTAAAAACTGATTTGTAGATGTTCTATACACAGACATGGGGATTTTCAACTGTGTATCTTCCTATAAGGAAGTCTGGCTAGTTTTGTTCATGGAGAGCTCCTACTCAGAATCTTTAGTTATTTCCTTTTCATCTCTCTGAATTCTCCTGGACAGATCTTCTCTTCTGGAGAGGATAGCCTGCTGCTGTCTGTCATTCTAGGATCTAAGTGGAGGAAAATTGTTGGGACTATGGTAACTTTAATTTAATCTCCTGTGTCTTCAGTATGAAACTGTCACATTCACAGGTTATTGAGGTCCCTCAGTTGACTTTCTACTCACTTGTCCAAAAAGGAAAGCTCCAGTGTTCTGCCAGAATTGGGGAGGAACAGTGAGTAGCTGAATGGAGTCAGGAAGGGAAACGGATGGCCTAGCTTCTCCTTAATTGGGCTTCTCATTGATTCTCCTATTTTCTACCTACTTTCATTCCAGTTTCAAGAATTAGCTGGTCCTGCTGATTTCTGAGCCCTTTTAGGATTCTATGGTTGCTTCTTGTCTTTCCTACTGTCAGTTTAGGTCTCAGATTTCTCTAATTACTAAATTAGCCAGCCTTTGTCCTCCTGCTTTTCAACTTCTAAAAATGTTCATGTCCAAGTGCTATATTGAATTGAAGACTCCATTGGCAAACTTTTGGGGAATGCTTGAACTTGACCATGGATGGGGAGGGGTTTAAAAGTCATATCTGTAGGAAGGTGAAGATACTGAATGTTTTAGCCCAGAAGAAATTAAAGATAAGAAATATCTACTAGTTATTTTCAAACATTTTAACAAGTTTCTGCATATAGAATGGAGCAAATTTGTTTTAAATAAACCCAGAAGGAAAAACTAGAATTAACGGAAGAAAGCTAGAAAGAGGTGGATTTTAGCCCAACAGAAAAATGTTCTAAATTAGGAATTGATTGACAATTGTATGATTTGCTTCAGGAGTTAGTGACCATACTCTTGTAATGTAGGTGTAGGGACAATTTACTGGAAAATTGACATATTGTTCAATCATTCATACATTCAAACATATGTACTGATTATCCTGCTTGTGTCAAAGAGGAATTAAAAGTTTATTTCCTGCTCCTAAGGAGTTTGCCACAGAATATCTTATAACTCCTTATCTTCAACCTTGCTCCTAATTCCTTCCATTCATTTATTTAATGAATATCTATTGAATGCCAAAACTCTGGACAGGCACCCCTCTGGGCATTGATAATATATCAGTGAACAAAACAGATAAAATCCTTGCCCTCCTCGTGGTGCTCACATTGTAGAGAGAGGGCAGGACCTGTTGAATATCTCTTGTCTGTTCATCCCATCAGCCATGACCATCATTCAGGTCTTTCTATCTCTCACCTCAACCTTTGCAATGGCAATATCTCATACCCTGTTTGCAGATTAATCCTTCTGGAACAATTCTTAATCAACTGACCTCTCCCTATTGCAAGCAGAAATCGGTACATACATCTTACCTGGCTTCCCAGGCCCTTCATAATCAGGTAGTAATCAACCGTTCCAACCCTGGGTCCTATTATTTGTCTTAACATCCCCTTTGTTCCAGATAACACAAATGTCTCACATCTCCCTGTGTGTGCCCCATATCCTCTCCCCACATGCACCTTTTGGCTTCTTTTGTTCCCTTTACCTGGAATGACTCTTCTCTCCCTCTGAATGTCCAAATTTTACCTATCTTCCAAGCCTTAGATTAAATATCATTGTGTCTACAAGACTTTCCATGATTTTATCAATGAGGTCTTTGTCCTCTGAAGTCCACAGCACTCAACCCACACCTGTTTATAGTCCTTTAACTTCCTAAAGCATATGTTCTCTTTCCCAATACCAGAATTTATGTCTGATGCTTTCCATCAGCCTTTTCTGTGCACACATATATTTCTTAAATGATTGAAGTAGAAGCCTTAAAAGTGAATTCTAGCTTAATTTATACTGTTTACAAAATGTAAAGTGTATTTATTTGTCTTGTTCTGTACAAAGAAGCATCAATACATGCTTTCAATAAATTGCTTTACAGAAGGCAGTTGGCAAACAGTTTTCTCCTTCTTATTGAACATACATAATGTCTCTATGCATGAAAGGGTAATAAGATAATTTTTCCACCCCTCCATTTTCATGGTTGGTTCACAAAAACCATCCTAGAAGAAGTAAGTCATCTCTGGGCAAGTAGGCCACAGGACAGTAAGTGTCACCCCAGGAAACTGTTGAATAATTTATTGGCATGGCATAGACCTACTTGCACATCTACTCCAAGATTTTGTCAAAGCAGAAAATGGGTAGATAGTTCATTATACAGCTTTCTTGCTTTTATCCCTAAGGACATTATTTTTTTATACTTTCTGATTGTTTCTGTCTTTTTATTAGCATATGTAGATCATTCATATTTAAAATGATTATTGATATTGTTGATTAATATCTGCCATATTTGTAAATGTTTTCTATTCATTGTGCTTGTTCTTTGTCTTCCAATCTTCCTTTTTTGTGTGTATTTTTTGTTTTGTTTTTGCCTTCTGTGGTTTTAATTCTGAAAAATTTTCTCATTCAGATGAAGTGTAGAAATCTTAGTTTCATTAAGCCCATTTTGCCATCCCCTTTCTAGTATAACTGTCTTAACTATTTCCTCTATATACACTGAGAACTACATTAGAAAATATAATTTATTTCTTACAATCAAATATAATTTAGAAAATTCAAGAAAAGCAAAGTCCATTGTATTTACTCATTTTTACTTCCATACTTCTTCTTTTGACATGTTGTAAGATTCATTGTTTTTTTTTAATCCTTAATTTTATTTTATTTTATTTCTTTTTTCTTTTTTTTTTTCTTTTATAAACATATATTTTTATCCCCAGGGGTACAGGTCTGCAAATCGCCAGGTTTACACACTTCACAGCACTCACCATAGCACATACCCTCCCCAATATCCATAACCCCACCCCCCCTCTCCCAACCCCCCTCCCCCCATCAACCCTCAGTTTGTTTTGTGAGATTAAGAGTCACTTATGGTTTGTCTCCCTCCCAATTCCATCTTGTTTCATTTACGCTTCTCCTATCCCCTTAACCCCCCATGTTGCATCTCCTCTCCCTCATATCAGGGAGATCATATGATAGTTGTCTTTCTCCGATTGACTTATTTCGCTAAGCATGATACCCTCTAGTTCCATCCACGTCGTCGCAAATGGCAAGATTTCATTTCTTTTGATGGCTGCATAGTATTCCATTGTGTATATATACCACATTAACACAGGCAGCAACCTCTTCGACCTCAGCCGCAGATTCATTGTTTTATAATTTATTTTCTGCCTCAAGAATTTACTCTAGTGATTGTTTTTGGCAGATCCGTGAAAACTTCTCTTAGTTTTCCTTCATCTGAAAATGTCTTGATCTCTTCATCATTCCTGATGAATATTTTTACTGTACATAAAATTCTGGATTAATAATTTCTTTTAACTCTTGTGGAATAGTTTGCTGTTTTTTTCTCACGCTGTGGTTTCTAGTGAGAAATCTATTTTTCAAATGATTTTTCATCTGTAGGTGAGATTAGGCAAGATGTTTCTTTCCATGCAGTTTTTTTTAATTTAATTTTTTTTCAGTGTTCCAAAATTCAGTTTATGCACCACACCCAGTGCTCCATGCAACACGTGCCCTCCATAATACCCACCACCAGGCTCACTGCCCTCTGCCCCGACTCCCTTCCCTCCCAAACCCTCGGTTTGTTTCTCAGAGTCCACAGTCTCCTGATGACATTACTAAAAAAAAAAAATGAAAGTGTACCTGAGCAGGCCACATGACAGTGGTTCTTCTCTTGTAGCTTAGCACGTCTGCACCATGTGAAACTGTTTATCTGAAAAATGCCATAGTCGATGCTTCCATCCTCCAGCTCGGTCTGAGCTGTTGTGTTGTAGTGGCTCTCGTAGTATGCCATGCAGATCCCTAGACAGGGAAAACCCAGAAATGCCAATAAAAGAAATGCACTTTTGTTCTCCAAGTCTGCTCTTAGAGGAGAGCTCCTACACATGTTACCATAATGCTGTGGTCCCAACAGAACTTGGGGAGGGACAGGGCAAGTAGCACACCCATGGGGCACTTCCAAAGTGGCACACCTAGTCAGTGGCTGCACCCGGACTAGGTCGGAAGTCAGGTCTGCCCTTACCATGCCAGCAAGGGAGGCATTGTTTTCTCCTTCCCTTGCTGGTGTTATTTGTGGAGGACTCCAGGAGTGAGGACATGAGGGGTAGGGAGGAGGAGAGGTGCCCCAGGGAGCATAATTTGAGAATATGTGGATAGCTAGTAGGAGTCCCTGGGAAGGGTAGGTAGAGCATGGAACAGCTGGGGACAAGGCAAAGCTGGGGGTTTGGAGACACTCGGCGTCTCATCAGGGACACCAAATGTAGGAAAAGAACAGGAAGAAAGAAATCTCACAGTTTCCAAGGCTAAAGCCCTGGTAATTGTCCAGGCCAGCCCTCGAAAATATTTTTGCCAGTTTACAGCGAGTGTAGACTTTGGGCTCAGTGGCCGTGACCAGGCAGCCAATCAGGGCTAAGATGCCAGCAGCCTTCATCCCCAAGTCTGTTGGAGGCAGAACCTGTCAAAGATCAGGAAAACAGGTCAAACAACCTTGCTTTTTCCTGAGTCCTGAGATTAAGTCTATTGCTATTGAGAACTTAAAAATTTGTCATGGTTGTGGGTGGCCCTGCTGAGAGGTTTTCTGTTAACTTAATTTTGTTTTATTTACGTTTTATTTTAATTTTTAAATCTTAAAAGCTGTTTTATTGCTATAATACATTAGTGTCAGATGTACAACATGGTAATTTGACAAGTCCTAAGTTTATATCTTACGCCATGTTCACCACAAGTGCAGCTACTGTCTGTCACTCCATGCTATTACAGTATCATTGACTATAGTCCCTCTGCTATGTCTTTTATTCCTGTGACTTATTCATCCCTTACCTGGAAGCCCGTGTCTCCCTCTCCCCTTCACCCATTTTGCCCATCCCTCCGCTTCCTGTTTTTTTTTAACCACTCAGAACCAGCATGAGGGAAAACAAAGTACAGGAATATACAGTATAAAGAAGAATGAGTGCCTGTGGTCACTGTCAAGTAAATGCTATTATGTTCCCTGGGTCAGGTGAGCAAAGAAATGAACCTCCTTTATTGATGTCCAGTTAGAAACCACAGGGGGGTGATATATCTCCTGAATTCCCATTTTAATTATATTATAATTATACTCTCTTAGAGTACACTCTAAGAACAAGGTTGAGTATTCAGAAAGGTGAGAGGAAGAATCATTATGGGACACGTATTTACCTTATTGCTTAGTTACTTTAAAGACCCCATAATGATTCTTCCTCTCATGCCGTTGCTACCAAAGAGGCAGATTCCTGGTCCCAGAGACCCTGTATGAAAGGAATATTCCTCTACTTACTCAATCAGTGATTGGCAGCTCACATGAGCTTCCTGCACCCCATGAAGCCATTTCTGATTCTGATAAGACACAAGTGATCTGTCTTCAACCAGGAATCTTTCTTCAGAGCCTTAGAGAGAGAAGAATTCTTAACTCTTGTTCCCTACTACCTAGAGATTCTAGAATCCTGTTTCTTGGGACTTGGGTGATAACTACGTTCTGGGCCTTCCTTACCTCTCTCTCTCTTTTTTTTTAATCATCCTCCCCAACAGCCCTCCTCACTATACAACTCCACTAGAGCCTCCCATCCAAACACAAGCTTCTTTCTTGGGCAACTGTCTCCAAACAAGTTTGGAGATCCCACCAATATTGAGCACGTACCCCTTGTAGGTATATATCAGATTATGAATCACATTCATGTTCTATACTAATGTTACATAAATTATAAACATACATGAAACCAAGATTTGAAAAAGGATGAGATAGAGGTGAAATTAACATTTAAAAATTATACTAATAGCACAAAATGTCTTGTTATAATTTGTTATTAATAAAATATCTTAGGTCAGCAACACAACTCAAGATGTAGGAAAGATGGTCAACATCTTTCATCATTAGAGAAATATAAACTGAAACCAAAATGAAATATCACTCACACCTCTTAGAATAACTCAAATCAGGGGCACCTGGGTGGCTCAGTGGGTTAAGCCTCTGCCTTTGGCTCAGGTCATGATCACAGGGTCCTGGGCTCAAGCCCACATCAGGCTCTCTGCTCCTGCTTTCCCCTCTCTCTCTGCCTGCCTCTCTGCCTACTTATGATTTCTCTTTCTGTCAAATAAAGAAATAAATAATCTTAGAAAAAAAAAAGAATAACTTAGATCAATCAATCAAACAGACAGTACGAAATAATGAGGAAGCTGTAGATCAGTGAGGAGCCTCATTCATCCGTGGCGGAAAGCAAAACTGTGTAGTCACTTTGGAAAACAGTTTGGCAGGTCTGGCTAAATTAAGCATAGACGTTCCAATCACATCAACAATCACACATCAGTATTTATCTAAGTGAACTGGAAATTTCTGTTCTCATGAAAAGTTAACCTACAACAACTACTCATAATCATGGAACGCTGGAGACAACCAGATGTCCTTCAACAGGAGAAACCATAAAAAACTTGGCATATCCAAAAAGAAAACAAAAACAAAAACAAAAAAAACCCACAAAAACCAAAAAAACTTGGTATATCCATTCAGTGGAATACTACTCAGCAATAAAAGGAACAAGCTACCAATTTCCACAACATGGATGAATCTCAAGCTCATTTTGCTTAATAAAAGAAACAACACAAAAGACTTTGTATTATAGGATTTCATTTATGTGACCTTATGAAACAAGTAGAAACTATGGGATTAAAAACAGATTAGTGTTTGCCAAGGATTAAAGGTGGGGTTGACTACAGAGAGGATGAACAAGGGAAATTTTACATCAATGAAACCAGTCTCTATGGTGCTGGAGTATCTGATACACAATTCTGTGATTTTGTCAAAACCCACTGAATTGTGCGCCACATGAACTTTGTTGTATACAAATTTAAAAAAATCAACCAGGATGTTGGGCGATCTCAGGATGTAATGCAGACTGACAAATTTAACTGTATTCTAAATGTGGGAGATAATCTCATTGAAGGGGATGGGAAAACAGTTGCTGATCGAGCTAATTTTGGAAAACACTGTTTTCACTGGATATTTCCGTCTAAGGACAAAAAGATGTGTATATATCAACACTGTACTGTCATTAGTAAATTAGGTTCTCAGAGGGGCAAAAGTTAGCAATTCTAAACTATTTTACTCATATACTAGGATTAAACAAGTGAGTAAGTAAATTATGGACAATGGGAGCCAGATTTTACACTGTCAGGAAGAAGTTACAAATGAAGAAGAAATCGAGAATGAATCCTGTTGTGCTGGATTAGAGGCAGAGATTATCTATCTATCATCTATCTATCTATCTATCATCTATCTTCAGATAGACCCACACATGCATACACACATGTATACATACATACATGTACACACACATACTTATAATTTTCCCTATCTTTGATATGTTCAATAGATGTCTATTCACTCTATCTATTGAATATATATACATAAATATCTTTTGGCTTTGATAGAAAAATAAATATAGGTTTGTGTGTATACATGACTTAGTATATACATATTTATTTCTTAACTGCATCTTCTGAAAGGACCTAGAAAATGTGACACTCGGTAACAATGAGCACACTCAGAACCTAGATCTTGCTTCTAACACCATTCTCCAAAGAATGAAACCAGGACATCTTGGAAAATTGGCTGATTTCAGGACTGGGGCATGGAAAATGCAAAATGAGCCTGGGGCATCTTATTAGTGGTAGATGTTGAGGAAGCGCTTAAAAAGAGAAAGACGAAGAGGGAGGTGTATTATATCCAAGAGACAGAGGAGCCAAACTGAAAGAACTTTAATGGCCAAAGCTGGAACAATTTGAACAACCAAATAAATAACTATAGTATTGGATTATAACTCAGGAAATAAAATAAATACCTGTGAGTGCATACTGATATAAATAAATGATTGGATAAATAAATATATGGGGAAAAGGGACAAGTCTTACTTACAGAAGAATTATAAATAATTTATGTGGATAATTCCCACCACCCTCCAGGAAATGGAGACTAGTTCTTCTCCCTTTGAATAGGCGCTGGGTTTAGTGACTTGCTTCCAACAGACAGCATGGAAGAGGGAAAACAGTAACCTTATAGTGGAGAAACCTGACGCACCTCACCTTAGCCAGTGAGGAAGGTTAACCTCATCAGTGAGGAGTCATGTTATGTACCCACTGATAGCATGTGATGACAGGGACACTTGACCTCTATGGTTTTCTTCCCCAACATCTACAAGCACTGTCTAATCATGAGAAAATAAGTTAAACCCCAAATGAAGGACATTCTACAAAATACCTCATCAGTACTCTTCAAATGTGCCAAAGTCATGAAAAACAAGACCAAGAAATTGTTATAGGCTGGCAGAGATTAAGAAGATATGATGACAAAATACAGTGTGGTATCCTGGATTGGACCCTGAAATCGAGAAAGGACAATATTGGAAAACCTGGTGAAATCTGAATAAAGTTAACACATGGTGCCAATGTTAATTTCTGAGTTTTGACAGACGTGCTATGGATATGGCAGATGTTAATGTCAGAGAAGCTAAGTAAAGGGTATATGGAGACTACCTGCTATCTGGGAAACTTTTCTGTAAATCTAAAATTGTTCCAAATACGTTTAAACATCTGCTAGTTCCCATAACTGCTGATAGGCACTTATAACAGAAAAGTTGAGCATATCTGAAACACTCGTGTGATACTGTGATTTATAATAAGAAGTGTATATTTGGTCTTCATTCCGCTTCTGGCACAAAGCTCTTAAAACGTTGGAACTTCCCAAGTGATAAGAGTGATAAATATGTCTTGATGCTCATAACAAACCCCTTTCAAACCCCAGTAATGTTTGTGAGTTTATGTTAATGGGGTAACTTTTGGAGAGCACCAAAGGATGGGGCTGGTTTCCAGCAGAACCAACCCTGTGATTAGAAGGCTGGAATTTTCAGTCCCACACCCCTGACCTCCCAGGGGGAAGAGGGTCTGGAAGTGGAGTCCAATTTCCAATGGCCAATGACTTAATTCATTGTGCCTATGTAATGAAGGCTTCATAGAGACCCCAAAAGGATGGGGTTTCAAGAGCTTCAGGGCTGGTGAACAACGGGAGTTGTGGGGAGAGTGGTGTGTTTGGAAAGAGCATGGATTCTACAACCCTTCCCTTATTAACCCATAGAGCTAGATGCCTAGCTCTATGCATCTCTTCCATCTGACTCTCCCTGAGTTTTATCCTGTTATAATAAACTGTAAACATAAATAAGTGTTCCTCTGAGTTCTCTGAGTTGCTGCAGGAAATGAATCAAACCCACGGAAGGTAGTCTTTGGAGCTTCCAATTTATAGCCAGTTGGTTAGAAGCACAGATGAGAGCCTGGTCTTGTGCCTGGTATCTGAGGCGGAGGGCACTTTGTGGGACTGAGCCCTCACCCCGTGGGGTCTGACACTATCTACCTCCAGGTGGTGTCAGACCTGAGTTCAACTGTAGGACACCCACACAGGGTCTGCTAAGCATGGGAGAAATGCTTGGTGGTGTCGGAAAAACGCACATACAAACACACATATTGGACTCATTACTGCAAACTAAAAATGATTAATTTCTAAAACGGACAACCCTTTTACTACTTTGCCAGTGAAAGCCCCAACAAGCATGTGGCACAAAAGATTTTCAAAATTGCTCTTCTCGTTACCAACTATTGCAAAGATTCTACTAAAGACCTCGTTTTAATAAAATTAACCATATTAACGTCTAATATCATTAACTCTGCTAATATAGTCTGACCTGACTTAATTTTTAATTAAATGGGACCACGTTGGCGACACCCTGTGCCATCTAAACTGCCATAGGTTGCAGTACACTGACAGGAAGGAATGGATATTTGATTCTCAATCCGCTCGTCTGTGGTGGTGGAAAATGAGATGAAGGACCCAAGGACCACCCATCTCAGGGACATAATGGGTGGGAACTGGCCCTTGGAATTGGAGAGTAACCCCATCCTTATGAGGGGAGGGGTCCTTTGAATAAGAAGCTAAGACTTTCTCTGAACCTTTTCTCTGTTATTTCCCCGAAATAATAAGGAAGGAGGAGAAAACAATTTTCTTTCAATTTTTTTTTTCAGTTCATTGTTTTATGTTGTGTGTGTTTGTTTTTTGAGTTTCTACCACTATATATAGGGGAGAAACATTTTTTTGAGTAGAAGAAACCACAAGGGTAGGAATGCAAGGTCTGAAATCAGACTGCCAGAGTCTGGACCTTCCAATGACTACTTGTTACTTTAAATTCTCTGTGGCCCAGGGGTGGCATCTGTGAAATGGGTTGATAACAGCGTGTTGTTCAATAGGGTCACTATGAAGACCAAGTAGGATAATGTTAGAATACTGCCTGACCCATGAGAATTCACAGTGTGCTTGTTATCTTCATCATACCATGGTGAAGAAAATGAATTCTGAGGCAAATGCAACAATGTGGGTTTGGTAGTTATTTTGAGGAAGAAATGTGAGATCATTCTGCGTATATCTATCATATATCTATATATATATATTATATACGTATATATGTATATATATCATCTATTTATCTATCTATCTATATATCTATATATCATATATCTATCATATATCTATGCTTCATCTATCAGAAAGGTCTAGAGGGATCTTTTGGTTAGAATTCTTAGTCCAAAGCTTCTGGGGATCTGAACATCTCCTGTAATTATATGCAAAATGGAGGTATTTGTGTGCATTTTTCTAGGGATAGACTAAATCTGACCAAATTCTCACAGGAATCTGGGGCTTCCAAAATATTAGAATTGTTACTGGAACCAGCACAGCGAAGGTTCCGCAGCTCTGCCCTTGGAGCACTCTGCCCTGCCGGGAGACCCGGCCAGGGATGGGATACGAAGCCTTGGTCTGTCTTTCATGCCATGCTAATCTTGAACTGGCTCTTTCTTGTTTCTATTCTTTGACATTTTTGATGTAGGCTGAATGCATAATGGAAATTCTCCAATGTTCCAAACACTCTAGAATTGGGAGGGTGGGGGTTGGTTCGAGACATTAGGATAACTTTGTTTCCTCCATGAAACACACATTTACCAAGTTTGGCACTCCAAGAATTTCTTCAGTACTTTATGTTGTAACCTCGGGAGAATTTGTGTGTGTGTGTGTGTGTGTGTGTGTGTGTGTCTATACACACACACACGTGCATACTAATGTTCAGTCTTTCCCACTACATTGTTGCTACATCCCCCCCCTCCGCAAATGTTCACCTACTGGTCAGCCTTTTCTTTTTGCCATCATCTTTTCAAACCTTCCCCATTTGTACTCTCATATGTCAGCATGTCATGTTGTAGCCATTTTCAATTTTTTTTAAGTCCAAGATAAATGCAGAAAGAACTTGCACTGTGGCTGAACTCTCCTTAACTTCTTGAAAGGAAAATGTCTGTGTGGCATGACTTTTTCCATCACTTAATCCAACTACGCACTCCCAGAATAAGGAAAATCAGAAACCTAGCAGACTTACACCGTCTGGCTCCTGTCAGTGGCAAAATGGCTGTTACTGTGGGCTACACAACTGGGGTATGAGGTCCCAGCCACATGACCTCTAGCCTTTGACGTATCCCCCTAAAAGAGGACTCGGAATCTGCCAGAATCCTGGTCATGTTGCCACTATTACGTGAGAAAGAAGTTTTATATGAATAATTTTAAGGATCTTGATTCCCTTGCTGTCCTTTATTTATTATATCTGAGGTTTGCAGTCATTTGTAAGCATGTGTTTACAATTCCAGTTAACGTTTATCTCAATTCTCAACGCTGGCAGGCTCCCGTGGTGAGAACTATATCGTCGGGTGACCTTTCCAATGTATAATTTAGACCCAGGAAACATCCCAATAACGAATCTGGATTCTTGAAGTTTATAAATGAAAGACAAACTATTTATAAACAAATAATAAAACCAATCAAAATGAGTTTTTTTTAAACAGGAAGAAACCCTAGAAATGTTGTACAGTACCTTCTTTTACAGATTAAAAAGTTGAGGACACCATCTAAAAAATGAAAAGGGAACTTACCAAATTGGAGAAAATATTTGCCAATCATATATCTGTTTAGGGGCTAATACATAAGATGTATAAAAATCTCATACAACTCAATTGCACAAAAACAAACAATCCAGTAAAAAAAAAAAAATGGTCAGAGGATCTGAACAGGCATTTTTCCATTGAAGATATACAGATGGCCAACAGGTACATGAAAAAATGTCCAATACCACCCTCATCACCAGGGAAATGCGAAAAAAAAAAATCACAGTGTGATGTAACTTCATACGTGTTAGAATGGTTATTATCGAAAAGACAAGAAATAACAAGTGTCGATGGGGTTATAGAGAAGAGGAAACCCTTGTGCCCTGTTGGTGGAAATGCAGACTGCTACAGCCACTATGGAAAAGAGTATGGAGATCCCTCAGGTTCCTCAAGAAATTAAAATGGGAATTCCATATGATTCCACAATTCCACTGCAGGGTATTTATCTAAAGAAAATGAAAATACTCCCTTGAGAAGATAGTCACGCCCCCATGTTCACTGCAGCCTTATTTACCATAGCCAGGACATGGAAACAATCTAGGTGTCCATTGATGGATCAATGGATGAAGAAAATGTGTGATGTATAGACACTGAAATATTCTGCAGCCATAGCAGAGAATGGAATCGTGCCATTGGTGCCAACATGGATGGATCTTGAGGGCATTATCTTGAGTGAAACAAGTCAGACAGAGAAAGGCAGTACTTGATGATTTTACTTATATGTGGAATCTTAAAAAAAAAAAGTTCATAGATACAGAGAAGAGATTGGTGGTTGCCACAGGTAGGGTGTGTTGGTGGGGGGCAGGTAGCAAATGGGTGAAGGGGATCAAAAGGCAAAAACTTACCTATAAAACAAGGAAGTCAAAGAGATGTAATGTGCTGCCCGGTGACCATAGTTAGTAATACCGTATTGCCTATTTTAAAGTTCCTAAGAGAGTAGATCTTAAAAGCTCTCGTTACGAGAAAAAATTCTGTAACTATGTGTAGTGACAGATATTAACTAGACTTATTGTGGACATCATTTGGCAATAAACATAAATATGAAATCATCATTTTGTGCACCTGAAACCAATATAATCCTGTGTGCCAAATACACCTCGACTTAAAAAAAAAAAAAGAAAAGAAAAGAAAAGAAAAGAAAAAAGGGGGTAAAAAGGCTGAATCCTGAAGTTGCATTTTAAAACGGAGCACAAAGTTTGGGTCCAAGGAAGCATCCATTAAATGCTTATGGAATGAATATTTGTGATTAAGTGACTTGCCATAAGAAAGAGTCTCCAGGTGCTTGGCACCTAGTGAGAACTTAATAAATATTGAGTTATTAGGACATATCGATGGAAGCTCAGGTTAAAAATGAAAAGCAATTACCGCTTAACCCAGGGACACAATCCTCCCCAAACCAGCCCATCTCACTGCAGAATACGTTGGCGGGGCTCCGTCGCTTTCTTGAATATAGCAATCATGTTGCAGAATTCTAAACAAGAATGACCCCCAGCTGCCATAGTCCACTACCGTTTACACAAGCCAATGCACAAGTGTACTTCTGTTCCCAGTGGCTAATCTTGATTAAGGCATTTTGACTCTCAAAACTGTCCTTTCTTTTCCCCTCTCTTAGTCAGAGCTCCCAGTCCCTCCCAAGCCCCTGAGTGCTCAGAAGGTGCTTTCCATGCCTCCCCCTCCAAGTCTGTTCAGGGAGCGGTGGGTCATAAGCCTGATTCCATGACGCCCCCCACCTACCCGGATCTTCATTTCCAGCTACTCCCCATAAGCACAGGGCCCAGGATTTTACACTTTGCCTTATATGTCTTGCTGTTTTGACAAAAAGATAATGCTGGTTGCAAATCTGGAGAGATTTTCACGGTAGAGTTTGTGGTTGCAAAGGAAGAGTTGGGGATCCAAGATTGCATGGAAATTCCACTTGCTAACCCAGATGTGGTAATAATATTTGATATTAACTCAACCAAGCATCCCACGGATGTTAAAAATCACGGGCACTTCTAGGGGGTTATTATTTCTCATTTCGTTTAGGGATTTGGGGAAACTCTTACTTATTTTATTTTCTATATTTTTCCTTTGACTGGTAACCTGGTTTGTGGAGACTTTGAACTTCCCTTCTCCAGTTTCTGCGCAATCCATGCATTTTTTTCCTGGTCTTTAGCGTATCCAGCAACTGGTGGGAGAAGAAAGGCAAGAGAGAAGTTCTAAATAGGCCCAGTTTGTCTTGAAGGCAGCTCTTGTAAAAGATTTCAGGGGAGAAAAATGTTAAAACGATTGGTAAATATGAGGTTTGGGGTTTCTGTGGATTTAAACTGGTATGCCTTTCCTGTGTCCTACTAGAAAGGATAATTAGATTTAATTTGGATTTTGGCGTCAAGAGATCAGCAACTAGCTTTGGGATTATTACAAGCTCTTTTAGGAGGTTAATTGAAGATACTTACTTGGGCCAAGGGAGAATCTGGTCCTTTATGTTTCCAAGACACTCTTCTTTGTAACTAATTGCTATAAAAGATGAAAGTATGCTTTCATCTGTTAAGATATTAGTGCAACTTCATTCTTTCCCCCATTTAAAAAAGTACTGTGACATTTTTGCCAAACAATGCTTTTCCCTTTTGAGAGATTTTGATGGCTCATGTTTATTTCACATCCCCCTTTATTTGCTTGGAAATAGATGATGTCTATGACGATGCAAATCCACGTTCAAGAGAAAGCAAAGGAGACAGTTGGAAGTCCAGAATTTTGTAGTATTTGGAAAACCCGAGTGTTTTATATGTGAGAATGTTTTGAAGCGCTGAATTTACTTGGCTTAGAAAAACGCAAGGACTCAATTTGCATATAGGCATCATGACTCCACGTCCTGGCGCCCTGGGTCCTGGACAGAAACCAGGGATCGGAGGCCTGTGACTCTGCGAGAGAGTGGGGCTGGCACCAGGCTCTGTTTCCATAACCTCAGGGCAAGGTGAGGAAGCGCTCAGCTGTCTGAAGCGGCCACAGAATGTGAAATGGAAAATCTAATGCTGGCTTTGCCCCCGTCCCTGAGGAAAATATGCAGAGAGCGCAGAGAGTCATTGCCCCGAGGGAATATTCCTTGCCGTGGAGACAAAGTCCAAGAGTGCCTTTATTTTTTTGGGTCTAAAATAAGTTCACGAAATCAGGCAAGGAAGATGAGCTGAAGACAGATTTTTTGTTCAACTTCTTTGCGTGTGTCAGAGGCCCAGGCACGACACTTTGGATGTCATGGGTGTGCAACAAATCTTTTTTTCTTTCTTTTTTGGACTTGGGTTATTAAAGATCTGGAACACTCTAAAATGTCTTGTTTATCAGATACCATCGATAATCCCAAGAAGGTATGAATTTGAAGTGATTCTCTGCCACCCAAGTCTCTATGGGGGGAAATGTATAATAATGTGGTTTGGTTTCCTTTTAGGGTCAACGGCACGTGTAGTGCATAACCCGTAAAAATACATATTCGGCAGTACTGGAGGTTTTTTCTTAGGACCCTGCTCGGAGACAAAAGGACAAATGGTTTGGTGTCAGGAACTGTACAGAGGAACAATGTGGATAATATTTTTACTTGAGTTTGTACCAGTCTTTGTCTTCGTGGGGGAAAAAATTCTATTAGCTTTCTTTTATGACAGCCAGCAGGGTGTCGTTGGGGTGGGAACAATATCTTCAGAGTTTTTAAGGGACGGGGACTCCAAGGGCGTAAATAAGTCCAGGAGCTTTGTCAGAACTAACTGCTCCCTTTGCCTCGTAAAACTGCTATCTCCATCCATCTATGTTTATTTTTCTCCTGCTTTTCAATTTGCTTAATGGACTTCAGCTGAAGACTTTCTTCAACGTCTGAGGAAAGTCAAGTCTAATAAACCCCTAAGGACTTCACAAGCAGAGCTCAGCACTTTTGGATTATTTTGTCTGAATTTCATCTGCAGAAACAATGGCCGTGGAGCACCCTGGGCCTAACCCCAGATATTTGGAGCCTGGGAAGCAATCAGCCAGAGAAGTCAGGCTTCCTTGCTCTCTGCTCTTCCTCTCCGCTGTGTTCTTCTCTCTCTTCCTGTCTCCCTTGGGCTGTCTCTGCCTCTTTCGGTCCTTTGTCCTCCTCTTCCTCTTCTTTTTAGTGCTGTTTTGTTTTAATTTTTAAAGATTTATTAACTTATTTGAGAGAGAGAGAGAGAGCAGGAGTGGGAGGGGCAGAGGGAAAGGGAGAGAGTGTCTCAAGCAGATTCAGAGCCAAGCACAGAGCCTGATTCTGGGCTCCATCTTACCGTCCTGACATCCTGATCCGACCAGAAAGCGAGAGTCGGAAGCGAGAGTCGGATGCTTAACCCACTGAGCCACCCAGGTGCCCCCTTTTTGGTGCTGTTTTATCTCCGGTCTCATCTCATTTACTTTTTCCACGCGTTCTTGGATGTCTTCCTAAGCCAGAAAATGATATAGCCTAACGATTCAGCTCACCATACCAAGTGCTGTAAGGGTTGGCAGGAAGCTCATAGACTGGTCAAAACGAGCATGGTGGGGACGGGGAAAGGAAAAATACCATTTGTTGGGGGAGCAGCGAAAAATAAGCTGAGAGAAGTAGGATTATCTGATGATGGTGGAAGGTTTTGATGGCAAGACTGAAGGCTGAAGAGTCTGATGTTCTAGAGTTTCGTATTCTGATCACCTTCATCAGAAACAATTCGCTAACCAGTTAAACATCCAGATAATTGAGTTTAGAAACCAGGCCTGCTGAATCAACATTTCTGGCCCAGGGCCCAGGAATCTGTATTTCCAGTAAATACTTCACGTGGTTCATTAGTAGTTTGCAGACTTGCTGACTGAAGCAATACGGAGCCTTGAAATCCATGAATTAAAAACATTCTTTTATTTTTAAGCCTTCTTCTGATGTTTACTCTTTTAAAAGCAGCATATTTTAATAGGTGAAGATAATTATTTTACATTTATTATATTTATCAACACATTTGGGCTACTTCCTGCCGCCTTTCTTGTACCATGTTCTTTTCTTTGGCTTTTTACATTTTTTTTATTCTCCTGATAGCTGTTGAATTGTTAAAGCTTTTTGGTGGTAGTGGGGGTGGTGATGGTCAGGATCTACTTTTCTGCCCTCTATGTTTGCTGGAATAGTACAACTTATATCTTTCCTCTTTAGGCAAATTTGGTTTTAATGTGTATATTTTATTTTCTATTTCCATAATGATATCTAAAGTTTACCAGTACCTTTGTCCTCCTCCAAACACAAGGGCTGTTAGTAGGTTGGCTTGCTTTGCATACTTTCCATCTTGTCCCCTGATCTTCATGTTATTGCCATCTGGAATTTCCGAGCCACCTCTTTAAATTTTATTTTTTTATAAACATATATTTTTATCCCCAGGGGTACAGGTCTGCAAATCGCCAGGTTTACACACTTCACAGCACTCACCATAGCACATACCCTCCCCAATATCCATAACCCCACCCCCCCTCTCCCAACCCCCCTCCCCCCATCAACCCTCAGTTTGTTTTGTGAGATTAAGAGTCACTTATGGTTTGTCTCCCTCCCAATTCCATCTTGTTTCATTTACGCTTCTCCTATCCCCTTAACCCCCCATGTTGCATCTCCTCTCCCTCATATCAGGGAGATCATATGATAGTTGTCTTTCTCCGATTGACTTATTTCGCTAAGCATGATACCCTCTAGTTCCATCCACGTCGTCGCAAATGGCAAGATTTCATTTCTTTTGATGTCGAGCCACCTCTTTAAAAGCATAATACAATCAATTATGGATATTTAGCTCACAGCGGTTTGCTATACCAACATATTTACAAACACTTCTCTTGCTAATAATTATATTCCTTAAAAATTCAGGAAGGCTCTGTAGGTAGTCAACTTTCTAAACTTTAATATTTGAAAACGACTTTATCTGGCCCTTGTGACTGAAGATCTCTCATCCTGGTATTACTGATGGTTACTTTCTCCAGCACTTTGAAGATATCATGCCTCTGTCTTTTGATATCTACTACTGGTGAAAGTGTTTGCTATTACCTACGACAGATGAGCTTTAATGTCTCCACGATTTTGCCTCCTGATGCTCAGGCTCTTATCTGAGTTCACATGGTATCAAATTAAATTTGGCTTTAAAAGATACATAAATATATATTTAAAGATTTTATGTTTTTTACTTATATAATTTATTATATTTTCTCATTTTTTATACATCCATATATATCTTTAGGGGAAGTCAATTTCAAAGTAGTATATGTAGGCAGGAAGAAGTTACAAAAGCATTAAGGTATTTGGAGCTATGGAAACATTATAGATCAGAGTAAATGCGGGAGACAGGATGAGAGACAGTTTGGGAGCATAGCGCTGGGACCAAGACCAAGACAGGCTTTGATTTGAAACCCAGCTCCTTTTCTTGCTTCTCGCACAAGTGTTGGCTCTCTGTGCCTCAGTTTCCTCATCTGTAAGATGGGGAGAAAAGTAGAATCATCTCTATAGAGTTGTGGGGAGGATCAAGTGAGTCAATCCATGTGATGTGTCCAGATACTTTCGGCATGTAGTAAGTGCTCAGGGAAGACCAGCCAATATGATCAGAACTGTAAAGTTTATTGAATTGGCAGATTTGAAGAGGATAATAGGCTTTCAGATGTGTAGGAACTGATATGTCTGTTAAAAAGAGTCAGCCTTTTTGTGATGGTTGATTTTATGTGTCAACTTCACTGGGCCATGGTGTACCCAGGCACTTGATCAAACATTATTCTGGGTGTGAGCACATTTCTGGATGTGGTTAACATTTGAACTGGTGGACTGAGCATAGCAGATGCCCCTCCCTGGTGTGGGTGGACTTTATCCACATTGAAGACCTGACTAGAACAGAAGAGAGAACTCCTATTGCCCAACCACCTTGAGTCAGGACATCAGTCTTTTCCTGCCTTCAGACTTAAAACATCAGTTCTTGGGCCCCAGGCCTGCTGGTCTTTGGACTAGAACTTATGCCTTAGGCTCTCCTGGGTCTCCAGGTTGTTGACTGCAGATCTTGGGACTAAGCCTCTGTAACTGCATAAACCAATTCCTTATTTTTTAGACAGCTCCTATTAATTCTGTTTCCCTGGAGAACCCTAATACACTCTTTCTCTTCTACCTGGGTTTTGTGTGTATGTAGGTGTGTGGGAAGTTTGTGACTTGTTTTACGAACTTCAGTCCTGAATTTTGACCACGCTGATGTTGAAAGACATTAACTTCAATCTTGTAGACCAGATGACAATCTCTTGCAGAAATGGAACCCACACAATTACAAAGGGTTCATTTTGTTTGCGATATATTCTCTTCCATCACCTAATTTCAGACTTCGAGTATGAAGTAGTGAGGGTCTGAGTCCTTCCAAGCCTGTTCTTCCTGACACTGGATCTGCTCCTCATATGTTCTCCTCCTCCTGACCTCTTCCATCTCGGTGTCTGGACACAAGGAGTCTAGACTTTTTATGCTGTCATACATTTGTGAAATCCTAAAAGTACACCTTGCCTTTGGGGACATGAAGATTGCTTGGTGGCTGCCTTCACTTCATAGGAATGAGGCTACTCTGCCTTTGCCCTTCTCCAGACTTCGGCGCCACGTCCCAAGAAAATGTTGGAGTAAACAAATCCTTCCTCTACTGTAATTATTCAATTCCACAATATTTGTTCTTTCCAAAAGATGCTTCTGTTTCTTACTGACTCTTTCACTTTTATTTTACTTTACACCAAAGCTTCTTAACCTTTTTGGAGTTGTCTCCTCAGAATCTGATGAAAACCATCGCCCCGGGACAATGTATATTCACACATAAACATGCATATACGTTCAGGGAATTCACCCCCAAGCCTCCATGTAGACCTGCCTTAAGAATCCCCACATTAGATGGCTGTCAAAACACTTCTAACTTGACAGATCCTGGTTCATTTCTGCATTTCCAAGGAAGCTGGAGTCCTTTCACTGCCATGTACTCTCCTGCCCAAGTGGGTTATAAATAAGAACCCGAGGTGTCTGTTTCAATGTGTAGAAAATATTTCATTGCCAATTATATACTAACTGAAAAAGGCCAGAAATAGATTTTTTTGAAAGAGAAAATACATTTGTTATCTCATTTCTCAAGGAACTATTTCACCAATGGACAGATAAATGTGCTGAACTTAACACATCTTCATCATGGGCTCTATTATTTCAAAGAGAAACTCAGACTTACTCAAAATCCTAATAATACAATGTCCCCATGAAAAACACACAGAAAGCTTACTTTTGTGTCATTTCCTTATTTCCCTTTGGAAGGCATAAGTTTTAAATATTTGATGTTCTCATGTCAATATGCTCTTTGAAATGGGTAGATTTTGACTCCTCGTTAGGAACATTGTTTTCCTAGATACATGAAGTCATTTTATCTCAGCTGTTTTCCTCCAAATGTTTTATAGTAATACACATTTCTAGAGGAATCCATTAATTTGAAATAAACTTGGACAAGGAGTTGACAGGTGCTCCATTTATTAATTTCATTTCCTTTGCTCTCTTGTGTTCTCTGGAGTGGAGGCTCAGAAATCTGACCACCATATTTGTGATGGATGCTGGTATAAAGAATGCTGGGAGGGGCGCCTGGGTGGCTCAGTGGGTTAAGCCTCCGCTTTTGGCTCAGGTCATGGTCTCAGGGTCCTGGGATCGAGCCCCGCATCAGGCTCTCTGCTCAGCAGGGAGCCTGCTTCCTCCTCTCTATCTCTCTCTGCCTGCCTCTCTGCCTACTTGTAATCTCTGTCTGTCAAATAAATAAATAAAATCTTTAAAAAAAAGATGTCACTGAGTCTGGAAATAGACAATCATGGTTGATGAGAATCTCAAAGACAATATCCTTATCTGGGCAGCACAGAGCTTGCCCCAAGTAGAATTATCTAGTAGTGGACTTTTGCCACCACCTCCTCCTCCATAGCATCCTCATTCCATCCCCACGGACCTGGAAGGGTCCAGCATCTGCTTGCTGTCCTAGGCCACCTTTGCCATAACATCCCGCCCAGACCCACAAGCCTTGGCAGAAACACATTCTTCCAATCTTTATCTATGCCTAAACTCTATTGACATCTGAATACCTCTGCCCTTCCTCCAATGCTCATTCTCTGTTCTTTTAATCATGGTTCACTGGACTTGGTCCCTCTCCAATGAAGTATTTGCATTTCAACACGGGTCTTCTGTGATTTAACTTTAAAGAGGAGACCAGTATTGTGAATTGGAGGCCCCCGGTTGGAGGTTTGAAGTACAAAAGAACTCTGATTACTTCACACAGAGAAAGGTAGGGCCTTTGGTGCCATTTATTAAGGACTCAACTTCCTGAACAATGTTTTCTTAGTCCTCATTAGAAGTCAACCAAACTACTGTTTTCAGATCCCCTGAAAAGTGATCTGGGTGTACGAGGCATTTGCTATCAATGATTACGGGAGACACACAGAGCCGAGCATTGCAGGAGGAAGTTCTCTTGGACAGAAGGGCCTGTCTTAGAGTGATGGACAAATGCTATCGATCCCCAGTGCCCAGGAGAACATCTTCATGTTTCCAGAATAAAAGTTGGATTTTTGTGTCCAACCATAGCTAAACTGATAAATGTGCCAGCCAGAGATTTCTGGGAAGTGCAGAGAAAGATAGCCAGTGCTGGGAACTTTCCGTCTCTTCCTAATACATGTCCTCTCCTGACGTAACTCTTGTACTAGCTTTCTATGAGAACTATTTAGGAAGAAAATCCTGTTTAAAAATGGTCTCTAACCTGTTTTATGGAAAAAGGGACATATCCATGGAATAATCAACATTTTTATGTAATCAAAGATACCATGACTGTGTGTATCTTATAGAAAGTTCCAGAAAATTCTATAAAATTCTGTTAAAATTCAAGAGGCGTTGTTTTTAAGGTTTTGTTTTGTTATTTAAAGTCAGTAAAGAGGCCTCTAAGCCCCGTTTCTTCTATTACTTCAGGTGGATCTCCGAGTCTCCTATTGCTCTTTCCAAAGGAAAAAAAAAAGCATTTTATTTTCTGCGAACCTGTTATGAAAATCCTTGTACTCACAGGAGTGGAAAGCCACTTTTGTGGGAAATCTGTGAGTTTTCTGTTTCCCCACTGTTTGTGAGGAAGGACTTTATAGTGTTCCCAGGCAGTAAGTTACAATTTGCATTTTAGAATTATAAACAAAACAAGTACAGAAATGGAGATGGGTCCCAGGACTAGGGAACAAAAACAAGACACTCATAAACACACACACACACACACACACATACACCATGAGGGTAAGTCAGGCTAAGTACTGTACTTGGCTCATTGCAAAGATTTATGACCATTATTCGCTGCTTTGAAAACTGATGCTCCGGGAGCCTGGAATGCTGGTCCTTTCGTCAGTTAACCAGCACGCACTCCCCAGTGCTGGTTGTTTTAAAGAGAGCAGAGCAACTAGTCTCATCCCTGTTGCTGCTCTGGAGACATTTTGCACATGTTTTTTCAATAAAACGACACCATGTAACTTGCTGGGTCAATAGCGGAGCAGAAAAAAAACATTTCACTTGGCAAACCCAGTGACCAAGACTCCAGATTGCCTTAGAGGCAAAGTGAAGTAGGGTTCATTCTAATTAGACTACTTGTACTCTCTAAACACTTTCCTTAATTTCTTTAATTTGCTGAAGCTTGTGTTCTCGTCCTCTAGGCTTTCTTTGTGTTCTCTCATTGACAACGGGAGTATTTTTCAGCATAAGTATGAATCCCACATTTATAGGCGCAAAGATAAGGAAAGAGGTATCAGTGTGATACCTCTGGGTAAAGTCATTTCTGTGTGAGGTAGAAAATTAATGGCTACTTTCCCAACAGGGCACAACACAAAGGCTCTGGAATTTCCTAGTATTTCAAGCATATGATAAGAGCAGAGTAGTGTCCTTTCTTTCTAAGGCCACTCAAAGAAATCAAGATGACCCCCCCTCTGGTCAGCGTGCCCTGGCTACCGCAGAGCCTTGGGTGAGAGAGAGAGCGCATTCCTGGGTGCTGGTGACCTCTCTCTGTCTTTATCTGTGTTATTCAATCTGCCACATTTCCATACATACATTTAATTGTGAAATACAGAAATAATAGGAGTTTTGGCCTTCAGTCTTGTGCAGGCCGTGTGCGTATGTTGACTATTGCTGGGGGAGTGCTTAGGCACACACATAACACACAGAAGTGCATTCCCAACAGTCCATGAGCCTCTGCTCTGCACTTTGTAGACAAAAGCTGGCTCTGGATAACCCCACAAACTTCCAGGGCACCCTAGGTTGCCACAGAATTTGTATTTTTGAAAACGCTCTTCTAGACTTTCTATATTTTGCTTTCTAGATCACACACACACACACACAAATGTATATCTTTGACTCAACTTGATCAGACCCAGCAAAAATTAGAAACAATCCAAGAACCTGTTTTTTGGAACTACTGCAGGGACGAAGGTGCGAGCGTATGAATGACAGAAGACGGGGATTCAGCAGGACCAAAATGTACAGGGACAGGGGGAGACAAGGTGGGTTTTAATGAGTTTCTAATGAGGTCTTTAAAAAAAAAAGCGATGTGAGAGGAGATTAAAAACAGGTTTAGTGATTCTTTGTGGTGTTTCCCACTTCTGCCACTGATGTTCCTTAATGGAAAGCTGACATGGGGAAGGAACGGAAAGAATTCAGGGTCAGCTGTCTGAACACAAGAGGCGCCCTTTTGGTGGCTCTGCACCGCAGTGTCCTCCTCCATGGGAAGGGCTAGTGTCACCAGAGAGCCATGAGGTGGCAGCTGGGCACACTGTGCTCTGCCATTCTCTTGAGGGCATCTTACTCATCTCTGTACCTCAGCGCCATGTCCCTAAATAGTAGACGCTAGATGAAGGCCGAAGGAATGGGCCCCCACCTTTCCTGAGACTGTACTCAGGACATGGCTCTCAGGGGTCCTTCCGTGGTGCAGCCGGGTGCAGGGAAGACTGAGGATTGTTGGCAGAACCTGCTGTGCCCTCGGGTGTACCCTGGGCTGGTGCCCCAACAGCCAACCACTGGCCCATGAGTCGGAGAACAGAAGTGGGTCTCAAGGTGTGGGTCCGCAGGCAGCCTTTGAGAAGAAAGTGGGATAATGGGAACATGGCTTTCCTCTGCTCCCTGTCTCTCCCGCTCTGGGAAGGAACTGCTGTAGGTTCAGAACTCTGTCCTTGGTCAGCCTGGGTGACTGTGGCGCTCTACATAGACCCTGCAAACCTGAGAAGTCCTAGGAATGGTGAGCATTTGAGTGTCTCTCAGTGACTAGGGCCCATTTTTATGAAATCCTTGATAGCACAACTGCTACCTCTCAGTGGAGCATCTGGAGAATTCTAGAAGCCCTCAGCCCCCTATACGGTTCTTCTTTTTTCTTTTTTCCATCTTGCTCTTCTTCATTTCTGAAAATCTCCTTTATTTCCATCTGCTGTGAGGTAGGTGCAAGATCTCCAAAATAAACCATGGCAATGACAGTGGGGACTTTGCATGTAAGTGTAGGGTGAGTGGGACATGTGTGAGGCTGATGGCAAAAGTGGGGTCTTCACAAGGCCAGCACCCTCAACAATGAATAGTTGATGTGATGGTTGGGAACTTTCAAGTGGGAAGGAGTCTGGGTAGAGAGGCAGGTGGAGAGAGGAAGAGGCTGGTCAGCACAGAGGAGGGACAGGTTTGCACCAGCATGTTCTCCCAGCAATGTATGAACTTTTTCACTAGAAGAAAAAGCAATATTGTCCTAGAGGTCTTAGGGCTCCCTCGATGAGGCAATGATACTTCTCTCCACCAGCATATCCAAAAGCATTACCTTAAAAGGAGTAATGGTAGAAATAAGGTTGAGGGGAGTGAGTATGTCATGACTTGCCATATTCCTATCCCAATTCCATCACAATTGCCCTTGGTGTCCAGGCACTGACTTGGCCCACCCTTCACACTTGAGACCAACCCCATATCTTAGACCTGAATCTGTCTAGAGGTTTCATGAGGGAGCACCACTGTCATATCTCTGGCATTTGGGCCAAATTTGGGATAAACCAGGCTATTTTCTACTGATAATATGACCCCAAAAGGGAAGAGAAAAGCACTCAATCATGATAGCTTCTTGTTATGTTATCAAACACAAAATAGATTGAAGGAACACAGATAATGGGATACAGAGCAAATTTGTCTGGGTTCTTGGTGGAGGGGTGAAGAGAGAGGAGGTTGGTGAACAGAAAAGTGAGGATTTTAAGAGTCCTCCATGGAAGCCAACAGCGGGGGAAGAGCAGTGGGCTGGTCCTGGGGAGAGCAAGGGCTGAGTGGGCGAAGAGAAGGCTGTGGATTTTGCTCATTCATCTTCAGCAAGAAAAAGGAAAAGGTACTGTGTATTCTGTCTTGCAATTTTCACTTAATTACATAACATCAATTTTTCTATATGACTGAATATTCTTCTACAACCTGCTTGGTAATGGTCGCATTTTATTTTATTTTATAGATTTGCAGTTATTCGTTAACCAAGCTCTCATATTCAGACAGCTGTGTTTTGACTCCTCCTTTTTGATTTTGACAATAAAATGTTCAAATGGACGTTTTTGAATGCACATTTGATAATATGTCTTTATTACTTTTTGCTAATTTGCTAATAGAATAGGTCATTCCAAGGGCTTTTTAGAGGCTTAGTAAAAGATTCATTATGAATGTTCAGGCATGGCTGTTTATAAATTAATGATATTTCTGGAATTTAAATCTTATTCTAAATAGCACAATTATTGAAAAATAAAATAAAAATGTTATTCTGCTCAATATCTTCTGAATGCATACTCTTCTCCCCCGCCTTTTCTTTTGGAAATTAAGGGTTTGGGTGGATATTGTGTGCTTGTGTGATGCTAACAATTGTTACATTCAATCACTTAGGGATGCATTTCCTACAAAGTAATACAGATTTAAGTTAACTTAGACAAACGGGGTTTTGTTTCCATTCTATAACCAGAGACTTGCAGTTGTGAGGGTCAACCATGTTGAAGCTAAAGCCTCTGTGACCCCTTAATCTTCTCTCAAAGTCACAATATGGCTGCCACTGCTCCAGGCTTCACACCCTCATTCAAGATGGGAAGGAATGAAGAAGTGGTAGCAACCTCTTCTTTGAACTTTTTTTGAAACATCCTATACATAACTTTTATTTATTTTTGAAACAGCTTTAGTGAGGCATAATTGCTACACAAAGAACTGTACATATGTGACACGTACAACTTGCTGAGTTTGGATATATGTGTGCACACTGATACCATTCCCACGATCCAGACAGGCATATCCAGCACTTCCCAGAGTTTCCTGGAGTTCCTTTGTACTTTTCACTTGTTTGTGTCTTCTTTTGTTTGTGGTAAGAGCACTTAACAACATGAGACCTAGCTACTTAACACATTTCAAAGTATACAATTCTTTACGGTGAACTCTAGGCAAGATGTTGTACAGCAGAGCTCTAGAACTTACTCATCCAGCAAAACTGAAACAAAGTACATCTCCAGTAGGTAACCCTACAGAAATAGAGATCATGAATTGCCTAACAAAGAATGCAAACCTCTTCTTACAGCTCTTTTGCAAATTCACGTCACGTGGGCATCCGTCTGCGGGTGTGGAAAGTGAGTATTGAGTTTTTTTCAGTTTTTAGGGTGGAAACGAATAAGGAAGAAGAATTTCACAAATGGTGTTGGGCCAGCCAGCCGAGTGCTGCCATATTCACACCATGGCTGTGTGTTCTTGTTTTATGGATACCTTATTCATGTCTTTCATCCATTATTCTCTCTGTATATGTGTTTTGCTTTACATCTATTGCTCCTTTTTTCCTATGGTTTCTGCCTCTTGTGTCATGCTTTAAAAAATCCTTCCCTTGGGGCGCCTGGGTGGCTCAGTGGGTTAAGCCGCTGCCTTCAGCTCGGGTCATGATCCCAGGTCCTGGGTTTGAGCCCCGCATCGGGCTTTCTGCTCAGCGGGGAGCCTGCTTCCTCCTCTCTCTCTGCCTGCCTCTCTGCTTACTTGTGATTTCTCTCTGTCAAATAAATAAATAAAAAATCTTTAAAAAAAATAAAAAAAAATCCTTCCCTTCACGTAAAACAACTCTATAAACAGGTATATTTTCTTTTTTAAAATGATTTTATATTAAATACTTAATTCTTAAATCCATTTGGGATTACTTTTGGTATAAACCATAGGGGTAAATTTCTAAATTACTATTTGCTAAAGTGTTAACCAATTATACCTGAACAACTTAATAATCACCTATGTATTCCCCACCAAATGTAGCTTTATCATATAGTATTGAATTTTGAGGTCTGTCCTACACTTTCTAAACATTGATTTCTTTGCCTGTTCTGGTTCTAAAGCCATATCTGTGTAACTCCTGTAGCTTTATAATCTATTTTAGTACCTGGCTCTGCGCATCTACTTTTTTGTCCTCTGAAATCCTTTATTGTATTTTCTCATCTGTTTAGTGTTCCTCGTTATGTAAGGTATGAGATTGGATTATGAGCAGTTTCATTAGGTCCCCTTGAGCACCTGGGAACCTTGGAACATTGTCTGCTCTTGCGGCATTGGATGCTATAGGCTAAGAAGTCATTCTCGGACCCTCCGGAAAACAAGCATTTTTACAAAGTTGACGTGACAGGTGATTTTGGTGAACTGTTTCCAGAGAAGGTGGACCTGGAGATTCAGGAAAGCATCTAGGAAATGTTGATGGGTTGTTTGCATCATGGATGCATACCAGAGCTTTTCCCAGAGAAGAATCCTTCCTTCCTTCAATTTTTTTTCCTGAAAATTCTAGGATCCCCAACGTTGCAGTCTCATGAAGAGCATAGCCAGAAGGACACACATACAAGACAGAAATTAATGTCAGCAGCAGTCAATGCTTTTTCCCCTGTGGATTCTTTTGCCTTAAAGGAGTCTCTATTTTTAGTATGGGACGAAGGGTATTTATAGCCCCGGTTTCTCTGAGCTCAGACTCCATGCCAGGTATGTGGTTCAGACAATGAGAGAACCCGCCTGATGAAGTGCCCCACATCGCGGGGCCCCAGGCAATTTTTCTCTAATGACATATTCGCGGTGGCTTCCCTGCTCCATTCCATCATTGCGATCCATGTGCCAAATTCCTGGGCTTGACACATGTAAAGAGATAATTCACATGATCCCCAGCTTGTTTTTGACTCTGTTTAAAAAAAACGCAATAAAACTTTACAGTACGACCAGCATGACTCAATGTTGTTTCTGGATTTCAAAATATTGAGGTTAGATGTGCTAATGATTTGCTCTGGAGCTGCTTTTACAGGGCCAGCCAGAGCCCCTCTTGCCAGCACATCTGAAAAAGGAATGGCAGTGTGTTCCCTACACAATCTCTCCCCCATCCCCTCTCCTCCCCTTCCCCCCACCAAGGCACTCCATGGCTATGTCCCCAGCTAGTGCATGGCCATGGGAGGGAGGATCACCTCTGACTTAGCAGCCACTGCCTCTAGGTCCGAAATAAAAACAAAACCCCATTCCAAGTAAGCTGGTTCTGTCTTTCCAATACAGTGGGAAGCAATGGAGAATGTGCCTTTTCCCTAAAAGCCTCTGGATGGAGGGGAGTTTTCCCCAAAGATCTAAATACCTCTCTCATTCTCCCAACACAGATAGCTATCTGATTCGATTCCTTGCTCGCTCTTTTATTATCTCATTTACCTTAAGGGCAGGCAAGGTCAAAAGGACTGAACTGGGTTGCTAGAAAATAATCCCCTTGTTTTGACAAGAAAAGTCTTGGCTTCTCTGAGAGTTTTATTTTCTACAAATGCCGTAGTGTTGATCTCACAGAGAGGGACTATTATAGGGGCCCGGAGTTCACCTTATCTTTTAAATAAATCCTTTTATTTATGGAGAGAGTCTTGTGACATGTCTGGACCCTGCTGTTAAATTTTTCCTCCTTCCCCCATTTTTTTTTTCCCCCAACTGTAGAGAGAGAGGAATTTGTTTCATACCTTCAAGAGTATTTACTCAACTTGCTTAAGAGCTGGGTTTAGGTAGGACAGCTCACATTAACGCTGATGAAAGTTACTTGTCTAAAACCCTTGGTAAAATCCCCACTCAACCCTTTGAGGCTTTCTGTGTGCCTGTTCATTTGAAAACTCTCGTTTACAACTTCTTATTTTTTTTTTTTTTTACAACTCCTGCTAGTTTGACCTTCTTTGGACTTCAGGCGTGGGATAACAGGAGAGTGGAGAGGGTTCTAGAATCATGCCAGTTGAATGACTACCTCCCCGTGCTACTGTGGCTTGTCTGTGAGACACTTGCACAATCTCAGGAAGCAGCTTTCTTTATCTTAATATTTTGCCCAAGATCTTTTGTAAATGCTCCTGTTTACAAACAAGCTTCTGTGGGCTTGAATAATCTGAATTCTGGGACTTTCTTGAAAACAAGCTTTTAATGATATTAAATGAGGCCAAGTGGATGACACATTCTTTGGGCTGACAACCCATGCGTGGGTCACATGGTTTCCTGATTGGGTGATTACACCGGCAGGTGAGAGAGGACGGCACCGATGCCTGAAATATTTTCTTTCATTGATCATTTTAAAATCCCATGAATCACACCAGCCCCTCCTGGTGTGATTCAGAATATTCACAACATCCCAACTAACTTCAGGTAACAAGTCCTCATCATGCCCCCCCCACCACCCTGCCCCATGTAGGGAAATTCAGACACATGAACCACTGCACCCCATCGCCACCTCCCGCCCCCACTGTCTGGGTTTCTCCCTCTCTTCCCCTCCATCTCCCGGAAACAGAGAACTGGTAAAGGAAGTAAGGTCTGCCATATGTCAAAATTTGACTTTACCTTCATTGAAGTCAGTGCCTGAGATAGGAAATGAGCATCTCTGGCAGGCGGCTAATGGAAAGGGTATTAAATAGAGTGTCACAGAATGAGACTTTCCCAAGGGACGTGGGGTAGGCCTCTCCTCTTTGGTCTCTAAATTTTCAGCTCTAAATTGCAGTCAGTGTCACCTCTCAAGAATCCTTAAAGATATTTATGAACAAATTATGGTTCCCCTCTTTAAAAACTCTCGTTGGGTCTTAACGTGATCACCTGATATTAATTTATCTCTTTAGGAGGGAAACAAATAATTTGCTTGTTGGAACTTCTCATCTGGAGAACTTCAGATTTTTACTTGATCTGTTGATTTCTTTTTTTATCTTTTTTAAATACATTTACTTTGCCCAGGTGCAACAATATGGCCCTGGCTTCTTGCATTAGCTGTCCCAGTGTTAGGTTTAGAAACTATGGCAGCTATGTGAAAACACTACATGTTTTCTCCGAGGATGTGTGTGCGTGCACGCGCGCGCATGTGTGTGTGTGTGTGTGTGTACACTATTTAATTCACAAATGGGTCTAGCTGATTTCCAGAAACAGAATTGCTCTGGTGAGGTTAGGATCGGACGAAAATCACCCATCCATCCAGAGCCTAAGTCAGCACGGGGGCTGTCCTGAACACTGACTGCTTCTGGTTGCTCTTAATCACGCCAGCGCTCTCCATGGCCCAGGAGTGCGCTTACTGCTCAGGTCCTGAAGACCCCACTGTCAGCTTGCCCGGCTGACCTGAGGCTGAGTTAGAGCACGAGCTTTCAATCTTTGGAAACGAAACCAAGAAACAGAAGCTACTTGGGCCGCTGGCCTGGCAGATCGGGGCTGGAGAGAATGTCGCCCGCCACCCATCCTCTCCTGTCTCTGCAGGCTGCCCCAGCCGCCCAGATGCTATCAACATTCTTGGCGGGGTCCATCTGGGTGATTAATGAGCTGTAACTCCAACTATCTTTGACAGAAAACAGTGGGCTGCCAGGGGGAGTTAGGGGTGGGCTTGGTAAACAGGGCTCATTTTATCTTTAAAAATGTCCTGGCCTCAGAAAAACATTTGGGGTGGGGTGGGGGTTCCCCACAGGGCTGTACCATCTTGATCTTGTGTTTGAGCACTTTTCCGGGTCGCAGTGTTTTTTACACCAAGGCAAGTTTTGCAGAGAATTTTGAGGCAAGAAATGCACTTTAGATCCAGTTGTTGTTGTCCAAAGTTTCCAAAGCAGAATCCACTCTCTTTGGTAGCTCAGGAGCTGGTATGCCGGGTCTCGTATAAAAGAGCAGACATGGGTGCATTCCACACGGTGTCAGGGAGCATGTGAGAGGAGGAAAGAGAAGTTTGGTTTGAAGACGTTCATGGCCAGGATTCGTTTGCAATTCAGGCTCCCCGAGTGCTGGCCTGGGAAGTGCACAATTTGTTCCAGGAGAGAGCTCTTTGCTCTCTAATCAGACTGAAGCGTGCGCCCTTGCCATAGGTGTCCTGCGGAAACCCAATCTGGTTGTATTTCCCTGCCAACATGAGCGATTACATTAGCCTTTTAATATGCGCTTTTGTCCACAAAACCACTGCTGTAAAAGCCCTCGCATTAGGAACAGGTTGTAAATAATCCGTGGCCTGAGCATTGAACCCCCTGTAATTTCTCCTCAGACCATAGCACATCTGCTCAGTGCCAAGTCCCAGTGCTGCGCGGTGTGGCACATGAGGTCATCCGAGGCTTGGCAGGAGGGGTGTCTGTTTGTCTCAAATGACAGCTCCAGGTGAGCCTAAATTCCGTCCCTCTTCCCTGCTTGATAGAAGAAGTCAGCTCTCTGCGGGACGTTCAAGCCAGTTTCCGCCTCTTTTTTCTTACTGAGTTGGCTTCCGACCTTACAGGCAGTCCCACAAGCATCTCCCTCGTTCCATAACCAGAGAGGAGAGCTGAGCCCCCACCGCAGACAGCACGAGAGCTCCTTCGGCAGAGACACGATCTGGAATGAGGCGCTGGCCCGCCCCACGGCCAGGGCGGAACATGTCGCTCCCCAGGGTGTCTTGCTGAGAAGGGGCGAGAGCCAGGAGACAGTGACCGAACACTCTTGTGACCTCTGCTTGCTCTGAGGAGTCCTCTGCCTCTCCTGCAGCAGTCGACGGGCTAATGATCCCCCAAGGAAATTTCAGGTTCACTTTCAGGATGGAAAAACCAAAGCCTCACTTGAGCTCATCTCTGTTGTCTTTTAATCATCTGCCAGATCAATAAACTGCTTCTCGAGACCAGATTCCTCAAGACAGCGTCTGGTATACATTGTCTGGAGGGTATAAAGTCTGTTGGCTCCAACAGGCCCAGACTTACAGCAGGCTCTCCAGTCAGGCTGGCCGAGGCCCCGGGGCCAGGCTTCCAGATTGGCCCTGCCCCAGAGGTGGGGGCCCTGGGTGAGAGGCCCCAGGGGCCAGAACCCTGAGTGTGCCTCCACGTGAAACATGGCTCATCTTAGACCCTGCTCCCGAGGGAAGTGAGAATGGCCAGGGGCACTGAGGTGGTCTTCCGAGCAGACAGCTCACCTCAAGAATGGAGAGGATTAAGTCAGGCCCTGCCACCTTCTTACACACTGTAACAACAGCCACCACTCACCCTGGAGTGTGACCCTATTCCCAAGAAATTTGCAGGATATACTGGGATGCCTTTCCCCTAAACCTCTCAGGGAAGGAACGTCCTAACCCACCAGGCGGAGCTATTAAGACCTGTCTTGTAGGAGGGGCGCCTGGTTCTGGTGAGACCCTGACAACACCACCCTCCGTGTCGGGATCTTGTAGAAGTCACCGCAAACAGGAAAATAGTCTTGTAAACCTTTCTGAAAGCCACTCGAGGAGTTGGAGCTCAGCCAAGTTGTGAGGAGGGGAATCTTATCCTATCCACTTGCCTTAGAAAATCCGTCTCCCAATTACTAAACATCTAGGGTCTTTTACTGAATCTGAGAACCAGGCTGGAATTCCATTTTCTTACTCAGCAGCTTTGCTAATTCTCGGTTCCTTTTACTGGTGGGGCCGGGGCGGTCCTTCAGAGGCTCCAAATACTGCAACAGTCATGGTGCGCCCAGAAAACCCAATACACAGATCTTACTAAACCATAGATTATGTGTTGCAAGGACGGATCAAGTTCTTATTTTTGCTAAATGAATAGTTCGATACTGGGTTTGTATTTTTTTTTTCACATCTGTTCTTTTTGTTTTCATTTTTGTTTGGTTTTATTTATTTGAGAGAGAGAGAGAGAGAGAGAGAGAGCAGGCAGGAGAAGGAGAGAGAATCCCAGGCAGACTCCGCCACGAGGGCAGAGCCTAATGTGGGGCTTGATGCCATGAGTGTGAGATCGTGACCTGAGCTGAAACCAAGAGTCAGACACTTCACCACCCAGGCACCCCCACATCCATTCTTTTAAAAACTCTTCAAGCATCTCCACTTTGCTAATACCTCAAGGATGCACTTGGTCTGTTAACCCTGGGCAACCCAGCTCTGATTTTATGAGTCACCCCAGCTTGGCTGTCTCAGATCACCTGCTAAGGGGCCATCAAGTCCTGGAGTCAGGAACCGGAGAGGGAACACCTGTGAAGGATGAGGAGGGAACCATGCCCAAACCATCCGAGTGAATGTTGCTTTGGTTGCAAACACCAGAAACCAGAAATTTCCGAAATGGAAATGAGATCAAAGCTCACCGAGTCCGGCGTGAACTCAGCAGGCACGGATGACCAAAGTGAGTTCCATGGGTGTGTTAGGAGTAGTGGGCAGAGTATGGGGTTTGAAGTCAGAAAATACAGGTGGTTTTATTTTTAAAGAGAGGTACACCAAGAACCTTGGGGCGAAATGATGGGCTGTCTGGGAAACTCCTTCAGCAAACTAAAAATGGATAAAGCAAATCTGGGAAGAGATGAGCACTTATTGAGGCTAGGTGATGGTCATAAAGAGTAAGATCTATTCTCTCTACCTCTCTTATGTTTGAAAAACTTAATAATAAAAAATAGCCAACACCCTTTGATTCCCATTTGGACGCTGATATTCATCGACCAAGTCATGCAAAACCAGTCATTCGACCTCTTGGCTTTCTTAGTTGTAAAATCTGGGATTACCGCTCCTCATTGTTCTGAGGACATAATGGAGTAATGAATCAAAAGCCTCTGTCAGCTCTGAAGTACCCCACGAATGTACGTTGTTTACTGACGAAAGGAGATGACACGTTGATCACCTGATGTGAGGGAAAAAGTCTTGTAAACCTTTCTGAAAGCCAAGATCGCGACTCCACCCGCTAATCCCGGTCCCAGCTCCTCCCAGATGGTTTTCTAAGTGGAACTTGGTGCATGTTCCACCTCCAGAGGCAGGTTTGGACCTTTCCTGGGGGGTGTGGTGACATGTTACCCTTGGGTTCCATTCAGTGGTGTAACCGAAGCGGAAGACGGGCTGGGGAGAACGCTGGGCTGCCACTGGCTGGGGGGATGACAGAGGCGCTCTTTTATTTCGCTGTCAATTTCAGGGCATCTGATGCCGGCAGCTTGCTCTTTAATTTTCAGTGCGAACCACAGAAACTCGATGAAAATAGGAGTGGTGACAAAGCCTCCCCGGTCACCTCCCCAGTGGCCCCCCCTCGGGGATGCTTGAAGCCGAGGCTGGATGATCCCCAGATGTAATCTTTCTCTGCATCTCTACCGACCAATCACACCTGGTCTGTGGGTGCGCCCAGGCTTGCAGTGCTGGGCGGTGGGAGAGGACCTGCGCTCTCACTCAGGACCCGGGCCACGATGGGCAGGTCAGGCTGAAAATCTGAATCCTTAAAATGGATTATCCTTACCCATCTCCTAGGACGCTTGCTTGAATCCCGTGCGATCCTACAATGAATCATAATGTTTATGATGTGGCAGGTGTCACAGCAAACAGAAAAGCCTCATAAACCTTCCTGAAAGCCTCTTGAAGGGCTGATGCTTGGCTTGGTTGTGAGGAGAGGGAACTTGGCCCACTCATTGCCCTCAGAGAGCCCTTTCCTCAGTGTCGAGCCCACGGGGCTCTTCAGCGGGCTTTCCCCTTTGCTCACCCTTCCAACTTGCCTCCCTTCTCTCCCTCTTCCCCAACCAACTTTTTAAATTTTTATTTATTTGTTTTTAAAGATTTTATTTATTTATTTGACAGAGATCTTGTGACAGAGATCCCAAGTAGGCAGAGAGGCAGGCAGAGAGAGAGAGAGGAGGAAGCAGGGTCCCTGCGGAGCAGAGAGCCTGATGTGGGGCTCGATCCTGGAACCCTGGGATCATGACCTCTGCCTGAGCAGAGGCTTAACCCACTGAGCCACCCAGGCACCCCCCCCAACCAACTTTTAACTAGCTGTCCACTTGAAATAAGTCTAGGGGCATAATTTTCTCTTTTACTTGGGGCACTTTCATCTTTTGCGGAGGGGCGACAACTTAACTCATCCCCTCCATCACCGCCCCTCCCCCCGCCCCAGTGAAATGGTACTTCGGCTCCACCGCAGGGATACGTCAGTGAGAGGAACCAGCCCACTGCCCAGCACAGGGCTCAGGACACACTGGACACACAGGCCAAGCCAAACACAAGTGAGATCGACCTCCGTGTGTTCTTGCATTTTCTTTGCCCCTGTGGGTTGCACAGCTTTGAAGAGCTGTCCACACCGCATTAATCTCTTTGTCTGTAAAAGGTCGATGACAAAGGTATTCCTAGTGATGAGTCATCACTCCAGTTATAGAAAAAAATGCACAGAAGGTGCTACTAAGCGTCCTTCCTAATTAAGGCCTATTCATAGAAATAATGAGAGCAGAGGATCAAGTATTTGGATCCCTGTGACTTTCTCTCAGGAGAGCTGTCACACACTGACATGTGAAAGACAGATTCCCTTTTGTGACAGGCCTCCCTTCCTGACCTATTTGGGGTCATATATTTGGAATCTGGATTCCCACCTACGTCAGTGGAAATCCTGTGGGCAGAAGGCAGGCAGGCAGCCCACGGACACCCACACCGGGCAGAAGTCTTCAAAGGACAGGGTGGAACGAAGAGCTTTGCTCTGGGAGAGGGATTTTATTGTCTGAGGCTTGGGCTCACACTCTTCAATTTAGGGAGAATGACCAGATCTTTATGATTACTCATTTTCATACTTACACTGAGGTTGTCTACCAATATAAAAACTTGAAACATAAATATTTGTATTTAAAAGACATTTATTGCACAATTTCTAGACCTCTGGAATGTCAGACAAATGCTCGCTTAAGGTGGTCTCCCCTGCCTGAGGCACACGGGGGCCGTGGTGTGGATTTTTAAAGGGCACGAGAGCGAGGGAGGAGGAGATGGTTTTCGGGCTGTACCTGGGAGTCGCCCACGTTCTGAGTAGAAAGCCTCTGACACACACACACACACATGTAACTATAGAAAAATACCCATTTAGAGAAATGTCCGGTACCCAAAACCCAACTTTCTTCACTGTTGCTGTGTTTGCAGGTCTGCCTCTCCACCGAATGTTGGCCCGGGATTGATCGCTTGCTTCCAAGGGAGCCCTTCTGTCTGAGATAAGATCAGAGAGCTTTGGCTACAATTTTCTTGGCTTCCTGTATAGTATCCTTACTTGGTTTTTTTTTTTTTTAAACCAATAAATCTTTTATTTAAAACATTTGGATTAAATGCATTCAATTTCTTTGTGCCTCAGTTTCCCCTGTGAGTTGGAGAAAGTGCAATGTCCCTCCCCTGTAGCCATAGGTGAAGAACTTCAGGTAAACGGGGTTTTTACTTGATATTAAAGAGAAAACTGAAATGGAAAGCATGGCTTTCCAGGCAATTAAGTTGGAAGAGAATATCCGATCAGCTCCGTGTTTTGGGAACACCTTTTCTCATAGTAATCTTTAAAGGAGCAACATGCTGGCTTGCCCGGTGTCTTTGTAGGCTCTTGATAAATGTCGACAGATTTAAGTTTCACCTTACTCCATTTATCAGTGACGTGGTATCTGCTAGAGGATTCTGTGCCCGGGTAAGATGATTTGTGTGGGAAAGAGGACTCCTGTGAGTGCCTCCTGTGAGTTTCTGTGGGATTTATCTGAGTCTCTCCTTAAGCACCTTCCACCCAGTAATACTGTGACTGAATACGGACATCTTTTGAGAGTAAGAGTAATATCATGCTAATCTTTGTTTTTTTCCTAGATCACGTTGTCTTATAGTTTAGTCTAAAGAAATACTTTCTGGAGAAAAGAGCAGACAGTTTTTGTGAAATTTTTAGGTCCAATCATTTTACGTATTTACTTTAAAAAAATGAAACTCTTTGCAGATATTGTTGTGGGATTCTCCGGTTATCTATGATACTTCTTTTCTTCAGAAGCTAAACAATCCAGTAGATAGGGAGAGATACAGAAATGGAAAAGATTAGAAATTGCTGAGGTTTGTATTTTAATATAGTCACTGAAATGATAGATGAGAAAAGCAGAAGAGAAAAATGCTTTTGGAACCAATTTTGGTCTACCAGTAATGAGGGAAGCAGATTTCATGCTCTCTGCCTATAAAAAATAATGACATGGTACAAGAGGGCTCATAGCAGATTTGTTCACAATAGCTCCAAACTGGAAAAATCTCGAATGTCCGTCCCCAGTAAAATAGAGAAATAAATTGTGGTGTATTCCCACAACAGAATACCGTTCGATAAAATAGAATAATCTTGCGATACACAAACATAACACAAAGACAAAATGTAGAGTGAAAGAAACCAGACACGAAAAGTGTATATGTCGTATGATGAAGTTTCTAGAAAGTTTAAGTACAGTCAAAAATCTACATTTGGTAATAGATGTCAGGAAAGTCGCTTCCTCTGAGGGGCTCAGGGATAATGGAGAAGGGGCCTGATGTAGCCCTCTTGGATGCTAGAAATGCTCTATATTTTGACCTGGGTGATGTTTCTATCTGGAGAAAATCATCAAAGTCTACCCTGAAGATTTAGGCAAATATATTTTTATGCAATTTATTATATGTAGAATAACTCAAATTTAAAAAAAAATGAGGGGGAAAAAGCCCTGCTGTTTATTGAGTGCTTATTATGTGCCAGGTAAAATGCTAAGCTTTTTCATGCTTAGCTTTAAAAATATTAAGCAATTTACCACAGGTCACAGAGTCTGTCAGAGAATCTAGACTCAAACTCCACTCTCGCCAGCTCCAAATCTCTGTGCTCTGTGGTCCCCACTCGCCAGCCTGAGAGCTAATGCTCCGCCTTGCTGGGACTTGGCCCTTTCCAAGCCAAGCAGGTGGGCCCGTGGAAGCTTCAGCAGCTCTGCCCAAAGTATCTGTTTGGTAACAATAAACCTCTGTTACCGTATTAACGGAGCTGCTAAAACATTTCCCTTGCTGTTGGTTATGTCAAAAGCCCTTGCCAAATCTCAGGGACAGTGGCCTGATTGTTGAGGGAAGGAACTTACTGGAGGAACAGTGAATGGAGTTTTCAATAAGGCAGGGAGGTAAGAACAGAAAACACATTCTTTGTGGTATTTCTTCATATTTGAAGTTCATTCTGGCTGGGTGCTCTTTGGGGGAAAGAAAACCAAAAATGAGGTTTGAGAACACATTCATTTCCCCTCCGTCTACTGTTCTTTCCTTTCAACCTCATTATTTTAGCTTAATTTGTTAGAGTTACGAGGTTTAATCTACAAACCTGATGAGTTATTAACATTTAATAAATCGACATTTACCATCTTAATATTTATTAATGAGGTTTCAAATATATGAACCACAATACTCACATATTCTTATAAAATGAAAGAAAAGAGAAACCCATGCCTGGATCATGGTCTATCTTATCCTTATCCCCACCTTTCTCCTTCCTGCTATGGTCTATAGTCTCTGACGTCCTCCTTGTCTCCGTGGTCCTCCCTATTGTAGACTGGAGAATTCCTGCCATGCTGCTCTCAGGAAATTCTGAGGTGATTCCAACATGTCCCCCCGGACACCAGCACCAGTGGGAACTCACTTATGACTCCAGTTAGTTAAGAAGACTGAAGAAATTCCTTTGCCTCCCTCTCAAGTCCTGGAGTCTGGCGCTATACGCAGGAGACAAAAACAGGATAGCTACAGAGAGCTCAGTCACTTCCACTGTGACCTCAGACAAGCTGCTCGGCTTCTGTGAGCTTCCTCAGGTTCTTTGTCTACAAAATGGTACAATACTAGGATTACACCAGTGAGCAAATTTGCCTAGGAGAGTGTTTTGGACATGGAGAGAACTCACCAAGTAATGATTGCAATGATGCCTAATTTAATACAAGAGGCTGAAAGCCTGAGTTCCCCCCTGCCAATAAAATGTGAATAAGACTTCAATTTGACACACCTACTTAGTGACTTTGTTTTCTTTACTGGGTGTAAATGGGAGCTGCAAAGGGCTAGGTTTCAAACTCTGTCATTTTCCAAAATTAGTTATGCATAAGATTTTAAAGTTCGATTCCTAATTGGAAATGGGAAGCCTTAATAAGGTGACTGAAATCCTAATTCTCCAAACCCTGAATTGGTCTATGTTGACCATAGGTTCAAATCATCTTATCCGAAATTCTGCTATGCAGAAATACATGGTAAAGTTTAGTTGTCTTTTCATTACCAGAACCAGGCCTGGCTGCTGGGACCACTCCTTCCCATTTCTGTCCCGAGTCTCCTCAATTACACTGGGCAATTTTCAGAATATCCCTCCCCCCAGCCTCCAGGTAGCGCCAAGAATGGCCCAACCTGGCCTTAAGGATAAGCACTAATTTTTATCTCTGTTCTAGGTGGTGGGTCAGGTACTGTACCACTGGTTTTTACCTCTGATCCGAGATCATTTTAAAAAATCAAAGTAGGGGCGCCTGGGTGGCTCAGTGGGTTAAAGCCTCTGCCTTCGGCTCAGGTCATGATCTCAGGATCCTGGGATCGAGCCCCACATCGGGTTCTCTGCTCAGCAGGGAGCCTGCTTCCCGCCTCTCTCTCTCTGCCTGCTTGTCATCTCTGTCTGTCAAATAAATAAATAAAAAAAAAATCAAAGTAGAGCAAACTGTATTAAATCTGGACTTTAAGTGAAGCATCTTAGCACATGGCTCTGACCAGTATTCAGAGTTAGGGACAGAATCACCCATTCCCGCTCATCTTTTGAGTTCTGTTTTTTTGCCCTTTTCCCTTCGTCCAGTAGGTGGCACTCCTGAGTGCGGCGTCTTTGCTACGTGGCGAGCCCATCCAAAACCGGCTTCTATTTTTGCAGCAGGTAGATAGATGATTGAAAATCTCTGCTGGCATCAGGGGAGGGGGCCGCCGGTGGAGGTGAATGAACGCAGGCAGACAAAAGGAGACACGGGGTCCCCCAGTGACACTGGATATTTCGAGAAAGAAGCTGGGGTAGGGGTAGAAATTTCTCACTAGGGAATGTGGACTCTCGCTTTTCCGTGCTTTCAAGCTCCTGTGAGCAGTATGTTTCGGTCCTAGAAGAACAACAAGTTTATCTAGAACTTTCCATTCTCCCATTGCTAACTAATCTTTTCTATCTAGGCCTTGCCTCTCTGGATCACCAGTTTTGTCTAATCTTTCTGTGAGGAGCGATTTAATATGCACGTGGGGCCCCTTCCAACGTTCCAACCAGGCGGTGGGGGTGGGGAGGGGAGGGTGCATATTACTTTAAACTTACATACTTGCCAGACAGGTTCGTGTGGTCTGGCTTGCACAGCAAGATAACTCTTGATTTCTTGATTTCAACCATCTCCAGCTTCTTCTTTCTATAGGGAAAAGCTTTCGGAGAACAGTTATCACATATTCGCATCTTCCAAACTGAACTGTTTCAGCTTATAAACTCATGGGATGCATGTACGTGGTGGGTTCTGTATTGCCCCTCGGGGGAGCCAACCAGCATTTAAGGGGGCCGACCCGCCGAACCTGTGTCTGTGGAAGGCGGACTCACAGATTTACCAGAAGCTATGAGCTTCAAGAGCCCCGGCACCGTATAAAATAATGCTTCTAGTGAGATTATGCTGAGTGAAATAAGTCAAGCAGAGAGAGTCAATTATCATATGGTTTCACTTATTTGTGGAGCATAACAAATAGCATGGAGGACAAGGGGAGATGGAGAGGAGAAGGGAGTTGAGGGAAATTGGAAGGGGAGGTGAACCATGAGAGACTATGGACTCTGAAAAATGATCTGAGAATTTTGAAGGGGTGGGGGGTGGGAGGTTGGGGGCACCAGGTGGTGGGTATTGTAGAGGGCACGGATTGCATGGAGCACTGGGTGTGGTGCAAAAATAATGAATACTGTTATGCTGAAAAAATAAAAAATTATAAAAAAAATAAATAAATATAATCATTAGGATAAAAGAAAAAAAAATAATGCTTCTAGGGGCGCCTGGGTGTCTCAGTCGGTTGAACATCCAGCTTTTGTTTTCTGCAAAGGTCGTGATCTCAGGGTCGTGGGATCGAGTCCCATGTCACGCTCTGCGCTCAGCACGGAGTCCTATTCAGATTCTCTCTCTCCTTCTCCCTCCCTTACCTGCATGTGTGCTCTCTCTCTCTCAAATAAAAAACAAGTAAAATATTTTTTAAAATATTGCTTCTAATGGCAGTGAATAGCTAGAAAGCCACCACGATTATGTTACATCTTTCCTTTGCCCTGCCCCAGTCTAGCCCAGGGCTTCTCAACCTCAATGGTATTGCCATTCGGACTGGACAATTCTTTGCTGCGGGGGGTTATCCCGTGCATGGCTGGATGCCAGGCAGCATCCTTGACCTCAACCCACTAGATCCCAGTGGCACCCCGACTCCTATTGTGACAACCTGAAATCTCTCCAGACCTTGCTCATGTCCCCTGCACCCTCCTGAGAACTGTGGGTCCAGATTCATGTCCTTAATGAGGTGCCCTTTGGCTCATTTTGATACTTTGAAGCAATGCGGTAAAGGTAATGCTCATTTGCCTGTAACACTCGAACACATCTCTTCAAAGGATTCTAATTTTCACATTGCACCACCTGAACGCGAGGACCGGTGTCTTTTGTTAATGCTTGCATTTCGTGGGTAGTCTTCCCTATGCCGGGCCACCTTCCTACAAGATTATCGCGGTCTCTGCCTGCCTCAGTGGCTGGCTTTTTGGCTCTACATTCTTCCTTTCTTCCTGTAGCCACTGGTTTTCTTCCTCTTCTCTAAAGTAACAGCTTCCATTTGTAAATATCCCAAAGGTTGTCTTCCAGACCAGTCCCGTGCAGCCACAGAGCACCTTCTCTGGAGAGATCTGCTCTCTTTCTCAGCATCCCAGACACCGCTCGGCTGTCCCTCGGGGGGAAGGGTCCTTGGCTATGTTGACACAAGGTGGCTGGCTTAGGGGGGAACAGTTTAATTTAGTCAAACCCCAGGCTATTGTCTAAATGACTTAAGTCAGACAGCAAGTTGTTTTCAAATTCCGTAACCGGGAGCTATCACAGGAGAGACCATGTCCAGGAAGCTCATTTTGCAGAGAAATAGGGACCTCGGGATAATTCTGTAATAACTAACCTGTAGTTACTTCCCCGTCTGCAACAGACATGTTGTTAAGGGACCAGCATGAAAAGCCAGCTCGTGGGAAAGAGGAGGCTGAGTTCAAGTCTCCAAGCTCTCTTCCCTAGGGAGAAATACCCCTAATATTTCCATCCTTGTAGATGAACACTCCTGTCCTTTCTCACTCACTAACACGACCTCTGGGAAAGTGGGGCGGCTTATCTGATCAGCACATTCAGGTACATGGGCATGCTAGGCTCTGCCCTTGTTCCTTTGGGGAACCCAGGGGGGTACCGGCCCCCGGATACTCCCGTGGCTCTGTACCAGCCCTTTCCGACACAGCGTGGCTGCAGGACCGCATTTGCCTAAGTCTAGGGGTTCAAGAAGTCCAGCTGATGGCAGGTACGTAAACAATCTGGCCTCTAGCCATAGTAAGGAATAGTTTGAGCAAGCGTGTGTTTATGTGCGTGCGCATGAGCTCAGAGACAGCCCGAGGCTGCTACTTGGCATCTGCATTTATGGAACTTTCGGTTGCCAGACAACTCAATGGTCAGGAGCTAAAGTTGGCAGAGGAACTCTAGTTTCAGTGGTTTCTCCCTCCTCTGAATTGCATTTCTTTTAAAAATAAGTTTTCAAACATAAGCCCTAAATTTTATGCCAAGCCACAGAGTTCATTTTAGCATTTTGGGGGTAGTTATTTAAAATTTATTTTTACCTTGTATTCCTAAGCATGCAGTCAGGAGCACAGCACCGTGCCTTCTGCTCTCATGACAGACATGACTAAAAAGAAACAAGTTCTTTCTTCTAAACCTTAGTCTTATAGATCCTGTGGCTGCTTTTCTTTATAGTGATCAGATTTATTTCAAGACGATGCCATCCCTCAACGTATAGTAAAACATCTCTTGGAATTTTCATGAGCTTGTTTGCAAACTAACCCTAGAAAATCAGCATCGTTATTTTAGTATCTCACTTTGTTTTACTAGATAAAACATTAATATCTTTCTTGACTACTTTCCCCCCCCCAATCAAATGTAATCTCAAATTTAAAAAATTAAAGTTTTTAAAAGATCATCCTTGGGCACCTGGGTGGCTTGGTTGGTTGGGCGACTGCCTTCGGCTCAGGTCATGATCCCGAAGTCCTGGGATCGAGTCTGGCATCAGGCTCCCAGCTCCATGGGGGAATTTGCTTCTCCCTCTGACCTTCTCCCCTCTCATATTCTCTCTCTCTCTCAAATAAAATCTTAAAAAAAAAAAAAAAAGATCACCTTTGAGGCTATTTGACAGGAACAATGAAGCAGTCTCCCAAAGTCATTATGAGGGGATCCACACATCTGTTCAGGGGAAACATGCTTGTATACATAGGTTTCAGGGTTTTTCAAGTTAAAATCCAAGTCCTGTGACCTTACAGGTGAACTTTGTCAACTTCACAGACTCTTGCACATCCTAGTGCCACAAGCGATTTCGTTCACAATGAGTCTCTGATTCTCACTACTTTACTAAAGAAAGATTAGAGAATCGAGCCACAGAAGAGGTGACTTGGAAGTCAAGTGAATTATCTTAAATACATAGAGAAGAAGCCCGGGGGGTATTTAAATCAATGCTCTGGGACCCATTTGACATTTATCATATTGTTGTATATTCGTTGAGGAATGACATGGGAGGATAGGAGCTGGTAAAAATAAATTAGGGACCATCTGACCTTCCTTACGACAAGCCCTGCGCACCATCGCCTGGGTTGTGCACTGCACAACATCATAATGGATGGTACTTCCCAGAGCTGTATGAAGAGCAACTGTAGCCGCCACCCTGGGTTGTCTGGAAAATGACCTTCCGATAAACTCTGATTGAAAGAGAGATGTGATGATAACAGAAACTCTAAAAGTAGTGGGGCCTGGTTGGAAAACATCTTCATTAAGGAAGACAGGAGAAGAAGAAGAAAAGGAAGAAAAAAAGGAAAAGAGAGGGAAGTCAGAAAAATGTTGAGTTCGATTGTTTAACCAAAAGTGTAGGAGCATAGTGCAAAGGGCGTGGCCGTGTGACCTCTGTAGCTCAGGCGTTCAGAGCCTGGGTTTAGGGATCACACAGACTTGACTTTGATTCTGACTCTGCCACTCAGTAGCTGTGTGACCTTGGATGAGTTTGGTAAGAAAGAACAATTGGGAATACCCAGCAGGGTTGCTGGGAGGGTCAAACGGGACAAAGCCTACAAGCGCCCAACAGTGGGCCTCGCATGCTACTGTTTGAAACATGTAGCCTGTTTTGTTATCACAAGATACCAGAGTCTGCTAACTTCCTGGCAGGGGGGCCCTTGGCTCCAAGCGCCCAGGGCTCTATCAGCGTTAGCTGTCACAGCGCTGCTGGCCGGTCCTCCTAAGATTCCATTTTTCGCCAGGCACTTTCAAAAAGGCAAAAAAAATCATCTCCTTGGAGGTGACAGGGCCAGAAAATCATGCAGCGTGTGGTCACACAGACTCAAACACAGAAGAGAAATGGCTTTCCATGTCAAATATCCCACCCGCCCGCGGTTATCGAGGCAAGCAGGGAACGGGAACCTCATCTCAGTGCCGCTCGGAGAATTGCCTTTGCTTTCTGATGATTAAAATATCATAAGGGGCCTCTCAGAGAACTCAGAAGAAGAGGTCACTGGGGTTGGGGGAATGGGGAGTGGAGAGAAGAGACATGAAAGTGCCTTATCAACATGTCTTGTCCAGGCAGCCAGAAGATTTGTTTGAGCCACAAAATAATATTTATCCTGCATGCCACTGACCAAGTTCAGCTGCCTTTGATCTATTTCTCCAGTGGAGAGTTTTCTCTCTTTTTTTAAGTTTTAATTCCTTCTGTCCAGAGCGCAAGAAACAAGTAATAAACTTGGTGGTGAATTCAGAAAGAAGTCAGAAGATTAAATATGCCCGCAGGATTCTGATTTCCTCTGCCCTGGTCCTCAGTGCCCCTCTATGGAGTCACCTGTCCATCATTTGGTGAGGAGATCAGCACCTCCCCGGGGCCCCAGCAAGCCCCCTCCCAAGGTAGGGGCATTTTGGACAGACAGGAGGACAATCTGACTAAATCTAGATGGTGATTCCCGGGGCGCCTGGGTGGCTCAGTGGGTTAAGCCGCTGCCTTCGGCTCAGGTCATGATCTCAGGGTCCTGGGATCGAGCCCCGCATCGGGCTCTCTGCTCAGCGGAGAACCTGCTTCCTCCTCTCTCTCTGCCTGCCTCTCTGCCTGCTTGTGATCTCTCTCTGTCAAATAAATAAATAAAAATTCTAAAAAAAAAATAAAAATAAAATAAAAAAAAATAGATGGTGATTCTCTTGTTAAAAAGTTTTTATACCCAACTGGACTTAACCTAAGGTATCCAAAATATATAAATGTTTAATAAAACCAATAGGACAACTACTAACAATAATACGAAGAACCTGGAGTTCATGATACCGTAGTAATGGGTTTGTTCTACCTTTTTTTTTTTTTGTCCTTAAGCATTAAGTTTTACCCCGACAACAGGTTTCCAGGGGACAACGCCTGCCATCTGGGACGCTGCATTCACAGATGAATGAATGGGGGGGTGGTCTCAGAGAGGACAGTACCTTGCTGCGTGACGTCGTGCCGCCCATGCTTTTCAGATAAAACTCGAGCAGGCGTGTCTGACATGTAGGTGTGTGCCGATCGTGACTGGGCTTTATTTTTAGGCTCTTTCTGAAATAGTCCTTATCTCGAGAAGGTGTTTTTGTTTTCCAGTTTCCTAAACATGTTTCTAAATATGCTGGACATGGAAATGTGGTGCAGATAGGACCGGAAGTCATTGAGATTTCTCAGCTGGGGGTGGGGAGTGTGTGTCCTGGTGCTGGTGGTTGGTGTGTGCTGGTCCACTTATCTCAAGAGCCAAATGCCCTGCAGGATCGAGAGGAGCGGAAGGAATTGCCTTTGGAAGCACACCAGGTAGGCTCTGTTTCCAAGGTAACGGATCTGCAGCTACCCAGTAGCACGGTGCTCGGGGTCATTGGGCAAGCACCGAGATCCTTAGCAAGCTTTGTGAGAAGTTGTCCAGGGCAAGGGGGCATGGATGTACCCAGGGCTGACCTGCCTGTCCGCCATGCCCCCAGTCACCTGGCAGAAGGCATGGTGGCGATGCTGGTCACCCGTGCCAGAAACAGGCAGAGTGAAGCCGGAACCCCATGTCTCCTTTTCCTCTTACAGCCTTGGTGTGTGATCTTGAAGAAGGTGCTGCAGGTCCCTTGGCTTCAGTGTTCCCCGAGGGCAGAAGGGCCAAGCAGCGAGTACTGTGAGGATTGGGAGAAGGAAATCCCAAATCACTTGGGGGGAGGGGTACCTTGCAAAAGCGAGGGTCCAGAGTTTCTGTTATAATCAGTTCATTACTGTGACTGCCACCACTTACTTCTAGTATACTAGCCGACACATGCTGTGTGCCTGCTCTAGACCGAATGTGGCAACAGCTCCAACATCTAGTAAATTCTCAAAGCGTGTTTGACGCATTTGATGTGCTAGGACCTGGCTTGTGACTACACAGACCCAGAGAGCTTCGGCTTCACCTTCAACGTGAAACCTGTCTGGGGACTTCAACAACGTCACTCGGAATCTGGGAGGGAGGGATCCACAGGCTTGCTCAGTCCTCAGTTCTGAGGTCGGGCATCCTTGGCAGATCGCTGGATGGGAATCCTTTAGGCCACTGTCGAAGGGGTCTCAAAGAGCTCGGCTCCATTTGTGTCGGTCTGGGAAACCTTGGCCCCCCTCCTGCCCACTTGGCCAAGAAGCTCGGATTTTTTCCAGAGGAACTTGACTACTGAGGTTAATGGGTCTGAGAGATTTCCTTCTTGTTCTGTCTCAGCTAGACACTGCTGAGTAAGAAGTGACCCCAAAACTTAGTGTCTTAAAACAAAACAAAACAAAACATCCAGTTCTTCTCTCAGATACCGTGGTTCAGGAATTTGGCTGTGGCTTTGCTGGGCCCTCTCCCGAGGCTGCAGCCACCTCAAGGCTCAGGGGGGAAGGCTCTGCTTCCAAGCTGGCTCACAGGGTCATTGTCGGGACTCGTTCTTCAGGAGGGGTGGGCTGGAAGCCTCTCTCAGGTGCTTGCCTCTCGGGCCTGTCAGGAGGTCATCATATGGTAGCTGGCTTCATCAGATGGGGAGAGGACAGACAAGACCTAAGTCACAGTCTTTTGTAACCTGTCTTGGTCCTGCTCTAATGAACTATCCCAGACCGGGTGGCTTATAGACAATACACATTTATTCCTCTCCATTCTAGAGGCTGCAAGTCCAAGATCAAGGTGCCAGCAGATTCAGTGTCTGGTGGGGGCCCGCTTCTTCAATGACTGCCGTCTTCCCCCCGTGTCCAAACATGGTGGAAGGGGCCAGGGTTGCTCTCAGGCCTCTTTATAAGGCCACTAATCCCAGTAACCTAATAACCTCACAAAGACCCTGCAAATACTGTCACATTGGGCAAGAGGACTCAATGTGTGCATTTTGGGGCACACGAACATTCAGTCCATAGTATAACCTAATTGGAGAAGTAAATTCCATGATTTTGTCCTATTCTATTCGCTAGAAGCAAGTCACTGGGTCTGACCCTCACTCAAGAGGAAGAGATCCACAAGGGCCTGAGCACCAGGCAGGGGTCACTGGGAGCCCACTCAGAAGCTGCCTACCATCCTGCTCCCTCACCACTTTGTCTTGCTAAGCAGGGTGGGGCCTCTTTGATTCCTGTCGCCAACGGAAGACAGGCTTGCTACCTGTAGAGTTCACAGGAAATGCGGAAGAGCAGCCTAGATTCTGCCCCTCACTCAGGCAGGGATGAGTGCGGTGGCTGAGGGAACTGTCCTCCTGGGAGTCTTTATAGGCACACGGAACCCTGGTGACAAGATACAGCAAAGCCCTGGGCGGTGAGCCCTCTCTGGACCTCTCCATCCAGGAGGAGGGGCAAGATGGCAGAGAAGTAGGAGACCCTGTTTCCACTGGTCCCCTGAGTTGAGCTAAATATCTACCAGAACACTCTGAACACCCATGAAATCAGCCTGAGATGTAAGATTTTACACTTCCGGATCTCTACGGGGGCAGAAGATGCCAGTGGTGAGGTAAAGCGGTGTGGGAGTGCTCGGACTGATATTGGAGGATAAACAGAAGGAGGAGAGAGCCACCAGAAGTGAACCATATGGAAAGTAATACCCCGTACGAAAGTGCCCTGTGCTTGGGGACCAGCATTAACTTGGAGTGTGGACCTCTCCGCCCTGTCCACAAGGCCCAGGAGCCGGAAGTATCTTCACCTAGCAGCCTGAAAGAAAGGTGGGAGACCTTTCTGTTCACACTAAAGCCATCTTCCCAGTGGTAGTGGTGGTGGTGATTTCTGACAGGAGGATGAGAACAGTCAGCCTCCGCCATCATTCATGGGGGCCAAGCAAGGAGAGGCCAAGGGAGACCGAAGTCGCTGAGACCCTGGCCTATGGCACATGGGACCCAGAGAGAACTTGGAGACTAGGAGCTGTGGCCTGACAGACTCACTCAGGAGCACAAGTTGCCAACTTCCATGGGGGCATCTGTAGAAGGAGATACCAGTTATACGCCCGGGCCGGTCAAGATGCCTGAGAGCTGATTTTCTCAAGATAGGGAGGGGAAAAATGAGAGGTCCTTCCAGCAAAAGCAGATCAGCTAAAAAAAATATCCTCACGTCAGGTTTGTCTTCAGGCCTGGACCTTTTGCTGACTCTCGGCCCAGGGATTTGCTCCCCTCCCTGTTGGCCTTGGTGCCGGTGAGGTCAGCAACACAAAGTGCACAGTGAAAGCAAAACGAAACAGAAGGACATGCCACAGGAGTTAGAGCACGTATCTGAAGATCTCTGAACAACTTAGTCCAAAACTGTCTTGGTTAGTGCAGCTTATGGGTCACGGAAACCGATGCATCTTTTTTTAAAAATATATTTTTCCAATTTTTTCCAGTGTATTTTGGGTTTCAGGCTGGACCCAGTTACTAAGACGCCACTTGGGGACACATGGGCAGCACGGCTCAGTGGGCCGAGAATCTTCTTTTACTGTTGGAATCTGGGGAAGCCTCATGTGTCGTCAACGGAGCATGTGTTTGGGTATCAGATCTGCTTTCAAATCCATACTTTGCTATGCTGTTAGCCACAGGGCTCTGGGCAAATCCCTGTGCCTATCAGGCTGGCTTGCCTCCTCTGAGCAGCAGAGAGGTGCTGTGGTTCAGCTCACAGTCAAGAGCTCAGGCTGTGGGGTTGCCCTTGGTTGCCACTCTGGTTCTATGACTTCCAGCTGGGTGATCTCTAAGCTTTGGTTTTCTCTCCTGTCCGATGCGGATAACTGTGCTCTTCGTGGGGACTGCAGCTGCCCTCAGAGGAGGGCAGGTGGAAAAGCTCCACCCAGCCCCAGACAGGGCCGTCTGCTCTGTAGAAGTCAACTCTTCTTAACACCAATGAAACATCACCCAGGAATGCTCAAGCAACGTAAGCCCTGATGAGAAGGGCCTCATGCTCCTTCCCAGGAGGTCAGCCTCTCCCATGCGTACCTTACAGGCCGAGCTTTGCATCGTTCCTGAGGGTCTCCTTGGTCTAGAACACTGAAACGTTACTGCGGATGCTCTGCTAAGGTGATCAGAGGCAGAGGAGTCTAGAATTAGACACTAGTGATGACCTACGAGGACGGGAATCCAAAGCCCTGGGAATCAGCAGTGTGTTTGGAGTTGGTGTGACCAGAAAGCTGCTCTGGCCTCTGGGGTTGCATCCAGAATTAGCCAGGGACTCTGTCCTGCTGGCTGGGGAATCTGAGAGAATTGTGTCATGCTACTGTTGTTAAAACAAACCCCAAACCGAAAGAGCTTGTTATGGAGTCTAAGGAAAAATAGCTCGAATCATTTATTTATTATAAAATAACTGGTCCCACATGCTAAGAATTACTTTTAAGATTCCAAAATTAGGCAAGACCTCGTAATATATCTCCTTCATTATCAACATCAATGGAAGGTTTATTATTTTAAATCAAGTTGTGTTTTGTTTTGAAAGTACTGTCTAGCATGCACAGAATATTTACCCCAGTAAAACCTGGGTTGTCTGTCCCTGAGTGCGATTAGGAACCATCGTCAGCACGGAGGGATGAGGCCAGAATGAGTAGGCAGCTGGTCAACCTGTTCACTGGCGGTTCTTAGGGCCTCTCCTGCCTTGAGAGGAACTCAGCTACCGGGGAATGTTCCGGGCTGGCCTCTGACCTTTGTCTCATATGGTGTCATGTGACCTGCTAAGAGGGCACTACCATTCCCAGAGCCTGGGTTTTCTCAAATCCTCCTGGCAGTGAGCCCAAGATGGTGACGTGCCTTCACCTGTGAATGCATTTTCCATAGTGACCTGTCTGGATCTCAGTGGCTTGACGGCACCCAGGCTCACAGAAGGTTCTGTGCAAGCAGATTCAGGGGAAGGCCCTTCTATCTCCAGAACTTCTTCTGGGGGTCAAGGAGGTGCCCTCTCGTGGACCTCATGGAAGTTTTGATATCCAAGTTTAGTGCTTTCTTTCCTCAAATGAGAAATAATACATGCTCAGGGAATATCAAGACAACGTGAAAATGTATTTTTCAGAGCTATTTAACACTATACTTCCCAGCAATAACTACCATTAACATTTTGAATATTCTTATGGACTTTTAAAAATGTACACATACAATTTAACAGAAAGGAAAATTTTACTATATATCCTTTTTATAATAGTTTTTTTTTCTCTTATACTATGGCTACCATTACTTTTAATGACTGCCTAATTGTTCTTTGTTCTTTTTTTGAATGATACCCTCTTTAGATTGTTTCCAATTTTTTTGTTTTAATAAATAATGCTATGATCGATGAATAGCCTTTTAGACACATACCTGTAATTTTTCTTGGGTAAAGGACAATGCATTTAAACTTTTCGTATGTTGCCAAATTACTTTCTGGAGTGACTATAGGAATAATTTATGGGATCACAATCATAGATTCTTTTTAATTACATTATAATAGGATAAAAGGAGCAGGTGATACACCAACAGTGAGATGAAGAGTCTGCTCCAACTCCTTCATCCCAGTCTTTCTTGAATTTCACCTTCAACTTAGAAATCCTGTGAGGGGGTGCCTGGGTGGCTTAGTCGATTAAGCATCCAACTCTTGGTTTCAGTTCAGGTCATGATCTTGGGATCATGAGATTGAGCCCCACATTGGGCTCTGTGCTCAGTCTGCTTGTCCCTCTCCTTCCCCCCCCCCCGCCATCCTTGCTCACTCTCTCTCTCAAATAAATAAATAAAATCTTGAAAAAAAAAGTCATCTGCTGAGACTTGGTGGAATCAATATAAGAAGAAGTACCATAAGGTGAACAGTAACTCCTCCCCGTAGCCAGAAATCAATGGGAAAACAACATCAGAATATAAAAAACAACAAAATAACCAAGATGGATAAAGAGAATTTTCTTACAAATGATAGTTCTCTTCGTTTCATTTTGAAATTATGTGCTCTGAAACGGGGACTTCATCACCTCCCCAACAGTCCTGTTTGACCATGGTTCTAAATGTCATATCTTGGAGATTCTGGATAACATTGCAATAATCCAGCCAGCTTTACACCGTTATGATTTTCTAATGGACCACGAAAATTTCACCTTGTGGGCAGTACCAGAGAATTCCTTTGAGAGTTTGAATAACGATCAGAAAATAAGGATTCCAGAAAAAAAGAGTCAATCAACAGGCAAGGAGAATGAAAACCAAGAGAAGTTTCCTTTCTTCAAAATAGTTCGGTTCGAAAGAGGTCTGTTTTCATTATTTGCCTATGAGCCCAGGAAGAGTTTAATTATCATAATGCAAGAATGTCCAAGATCAGTTGACTGTTTGCCCAAAGCATATTCACAAGGATTTAGGAAGAATACAGAAAGACAGTGTCTCTGGGGGAGGGGAGGCTCTTTGCATTTAGATAAGCAGGAACATACCAGTACAGAGATAAAGGACTCAAGACTTCCTTTTAGGGCCTGAACTGCTGGTCTTTGTGGGACCTTTCCCAGCTTAAGCATACCCGGAGATAGGGGCTGTATCTTCTGGCCTTCTGAAGTGTTAGGAAGAGATTGGAGAGGTATTTCCCTACTAAGGAAATGTTCTTCCCTTGCACGGCAGCTCATTATTCCTTGAATGCAGACACTTCTGGGACTCAATCATGTTCCCGGAATACTAACACCTATATGGTAAACTTCTGATAGATCAGGTCAAGGCTACACGATGACAGTATGCTCTCCCAAGGAGAGATGTGTATATAGAAAGAGAGAGATTCCAGCATACATTCTTGGGCTTATCAGCACAGGGCTAGGACAGGCATGAAGCAACTCTTTTCCTTTGTCTCTGCCTCTCCTTTCCTTTGCTGTCACTGAGCCCTTCATACTAATCAGAGGCAACCCTGTTGTGAAAATCTGCCCCATGGAGCCAGCTACCCATTGCCTCTTGTTAATTCCTCCTGTCATGGATTCATCTTCCTCCCTTTGCTTTGAATATCTACCCACCACGCTCCCTCCATCTCTTCTGATTTCTGGGAGTCAGCTCCAGAGAACCTTAACAAGTTCTGCAAGATCTCTCCATGCCCACTTCAACAACAGACTTACTAAGTTCTCACTGTCTTGCAGGCACCATACCCATTTCCCTGGGGACAGTCTCTTTTTCTCAAGACAATCTAGGTTGGGAGATAAGCACACATGCAAATAATTTTACTATAATTACCAGTAGATGGGCTGAAAAGTCAGGTTTTCACCATAGGGGAGCAAAACTTCCTGGGGCTGGTTGGTTTCAGCTTTTCTTGACTGGAAATCCTATGCTGTATGTCACCGTGTGGCCCACTGAGGGATTTGAAATTTATCTTGTAGCTAGCAGGGAGGTGAATGACAGGCCAGATGTAGGCCATGGATCTCTCTGGTGGGATATACAGGGTGTGTTTGAGGGGGATGAAACTGGGTGCACGAAGAGACATTGGAAGCCCATTGCACGAATCCTCATGGGAGATGGCGTGTACCTCACCTGGTGCATTGGCCATTGAGAGGGAGAGCAGATGTGGGATGTGTTTAGGGATGAAATCCAAGCTTTTGGTGGCAGGTTAGCAGTATGGAGGTGGAATGAAGAGCAAAGGTTACCTGAACGCAGCTAGGAATGACGTTGTCACCTCAGACAAAATATGGAGAAGAATCTGGATCGAGGGGACATTTTGGACATGCTGAGTTGGACACACTAACTGATACAGAAAGGGAAATATCACAAGGTAGGAGTATATGGGAATCTGAGGCTGGAGATGGGGGGGGATAGGGCAAAGAAATAGGGAATTACCCACCCTTTATATGTTAATGATAGCCCAGTCTGTGAGGTTTGGGGAGCTCAGTACAGGACAGTGTGGAGGGAAGATAGGGCTAAAGACCAAACCCTGGAGGAAGGCCACCATTTAAAGGGATGGGGGGAATGGAGGAAGTCATGGAGGAGAATAACAAGAAACTGAGCTCAAGGAAGTCAGGGCCCCAGAGGGAAGTCAAGAGAGCATTTCAAGAAGGAAGGAGAGGTCAACAGTGTAGATGTTTAGTAATGTGAGGTGTCATTATTATAAAGGTCCCTGATGTCCTTAGGAAAAAGGGGCCAGGACCTGAAACAGTGAAGAGTAGTTTGAAAAGTGAGTGAGAGATGCCAAAAGGGAGACCAGGTATGGAACTCCACTTTCAGGAAGTTTAGGTGAGAAAGGGGGTAGGGAAGTGAACAGAACTTATATTTATTCTGTTTTGAAGAATTAGGTGAGATTGATTGAAACAACTTTATAAGCCATGGGAAACTAGGGGAGGGTGGAAAGATGGAGAAGGAGGCAAAATGGAAAATATGGAAGAAAAGGCTGAGCAAGTCCAACAGGAAACTTGAGGCCCAAGGTCCAGAGGGTTGGATGATCTTGAACAGGAGGAGGCTCCCCTCATTTTCTGATACTGGAAGGAGACCAGGCCTGGTGTGGAGGTGGATGAATGTGTAGACAGAGGGCAAGAAGCCAAGGGAGCTCACAGCCAGAGACCCGTTTGCCCCAAAAGCAGGAGGTCATGGCCTGGGTGGGGGTGAAGGGCACCAATGGCATTGTCCTACCCAGAGGTGAGGACACTCAGGACCTGGATTTATTGTTTAGTCCCACTATCCCACGGAAATGAATTTTCATACCAGAAAGCTTGAGGAGGAGAGCGATTTAGAGTAGCCCTGAAGAGGACTAAGCAACAGAACTGAACGGGGAACAAGGGACGTAATGGGTCATCACAAGTGCGTGAGGACACAGACCTGAGGCTGTGGTCAGTCCGTTGCCCAGAGGGAAAGTGCACACCCCCCCCTACTCTATGACTTGGGAATCTGTGGATGAACACATCAAAAGGATACGGGAACAGGGAAGTTCAGAGCCCTTGCAAACACATGTGTGTAAGGAAGATGAGGATGAAGCATGAAGGAAGGATGAAGACAGAACGGGATGGAGAGTGTCCCTTGGTAGCAAGCAGATTGCTTACACTACCAGGAGTAAGAGTAGAGGTAACTAGGGGGTATGTGTTTGTTTTGGTTTTTTTGTTCTGCTCATGCTAGTCAGGCAGAGTTAAAATCCATTTTTGAAGGATGCTGGAGTTAGAGGACTGAGAGGGTTCTCAATGTTCAGTCGGTCGCCTGCTCTCCTAAAGATCCACATTAAAGGACATTCTGTGCCCTCCTTTGTAATTCATTTCAGGGTCACACAATCCTCAAGGAATTTTCAGCTGAATGTCAGACTTCAAAAGGACAATGTTGAAAAATCATATTATAGAGTTCAAAAAGCAAAAGAGAAAGAGAAGGATTCATTTCTTTTTTGACTGTCGCAGAATTCTCCCCGCACTTCCAATTGGACATGCTGTTCTCTATTGCCTGAAGGCACGTCAGAAAACCATTAAACAATTTTGATTTGTTCAATGTCTATTGTGTTCCTCCCCAAGCACAGCCCCGTCTTAGAAGCCAGTCTGGTTAGCTGGTTAGCCTTCTTTCCTGGTATGCTCGTCCTTGCACGCAAATCCATGTAAATACGTGGTGGGATATGTATGTATTCCATATGCTAATCAACTTTTATCTTTATGAAATTATTGTGAGAACTTGAGGACGGGCGAGCGTTATTAAAATCCAGTTTCCATAAACAAACCCAGCATCGAGCTATAGGAGTCGAGCTATAGGAATTGATTCTAGTGGCTGCATTTCTGTCATAATTGTTGAATTCTGTGATTTTGTGGTCGTTGTTGTTATTCTTGCTTACATCTAGACAGATTCTGAGTTTTGTTACTTCATGGTGCTTCCAGCCTTTCTCTGTAATATCAAGTCAACGTGGTGTTTTTCAGACTTAGGGGGATAATACCAAGATTTGAGGTAGAGGCTTTCTGCTCTGATGTCTCCAGGAAGAGATGTGTTTTGCATCTGGTTGGTCTCCTCGACATGTGAAAACCACACACCTTTGGGGAGCTGTGCTATCAGTACAACGAAGAACGTGATTCCTCTGGATAAACACAGAATAGTTGTCTCTGTACACCCAGGCTGCGAAATGTCCCCAGAGAAAGTCGTGACTTCCCATTCGATTTCTCCTGGGTCGGGGCACATCCCAACCATTTACAGACAATTCTAAAGCTGCCTCACATGTTTAAGGTGGACATTTCCTATAGTTCACTGTGATTCCTTTAGTTCTCTATATGCTGCCTTCCATTATTATTATTAACAGAACAAGGTAGGCAATCTGGACTACTACCTGTGTTTCTGAACTGGTCCAGCTTGGCAGAAAACTAAGGCTTCCTAATGGTCCAAGTGATGTAATGTGAAATCGTCATTTGCTTGGTTCCCTGAGGTCTCACCCTAGGAGGCAGGTCTAGTGTCATGCTTGCTCCATTAATTGTTGTCCAGGATCTCAGCAGAGGGTGTCCACTGCCTGAAGATTCCATACAAACTAGACCACAGCAAGCTCATCAGGGGTGCCTGGTCAGTTTCAGAGTCGCTCATTCATTGACCCAAAAATGAGATCTCGAGCTCATGCTCTGTGTAACCCAGAGCGAAACAGAAAGGAGTTGTCTGCTCTGGTCCCAACTCACGTTTAGCGGGGTCTTGGCAAGGTGGAAGTCCACAAGGCTTCAGCATAGACTTCCTGAGCGGTAACTTTCTGAGGGACGTGGTATGAACACAGGGCATCCAAAAATTAATCAGGCTGCTGACTCTCCAGGAGCTTACATTTAGGCAGAGTTTCCTGATTTCCCAGCTGCATTTTTTTTAATTATTATTTCAGTGTCTCTTCAGAAGCAAAAACATTTCATAGTGGCCAGTATAACTTTGTTTTATCTTTTCTTCTTTGTGCCTTCTGACAGGTCTCTAGGAGAGTGAGTGGGGAAAGTTCTCAGGGGAACTTGATAATTCAATTTTTGACTTAGACTAGGAAGAGTATGCATCTGATGATTAAAGTTTGGATTTGGAACTAAAATGTTAATTTTGAAGACAGCTCTAACATGACTCATTATTAGATTAAACCAAATTTAATTAGATCAGCCATCTCTTGACATAAAGAAGGAAAATCCATTTTCTTTAAAATGTGGCAATTTCTAGGAAACTGGCCCCATAATCAGAAATTAAAAGCAGACTTCCACGAGTTGGATTCATGCCTCCTTTAGCCTTTGGTATTGTATTTGGTCTGTTTTGTTAGTTAAATAATGGTAACAAAAGAAGACAGGATGGATGATGTTAAATAAAAGGAAATTTAAGAGAATAATTATGGCATTAGGCTGGGCCAGAAGGTGAGGGTTGTGAGTAATAAGATACCTGCTTTTTAAACAAAGTGCTACATCTCCATTTGGCATGACCCTTCCTGGATAAACTGTGTATTTTATCGCGTTCCCATAGGCAAGAGAAAGTGATCTCTGAAGAGAGTGTTGGGTAAGACATGGATAGATTCTAAAATATCCTGTGTTAAGTTGCCTAGCTTCTTATTTTTAATGAAAATATTAAAATTCCTGTAAAATAGAGTATGACAATAGTGTCCCAGGTGTGGGGAAGTACCAAAAGCTTGAAAGTTTGGCATATATGAGCCCATGGCATGAACAGTCTTCCTGGTTATTCAGTGAACTCCTTGGATGAAAAGTATCACAGAGAAAACCTAAGGAAAAGGAACTCTGGGAGCTTTTTATTTTATTTTACTTTATTTTATTTTATTTTATTTATTTTATTATGTTCAAAAGACATGAAGAATGGAGCTCTGTTGGCAATGATGGGAGGGCTGCTTCCAATGACAGGTGAGATGACTACTCCTGGACTCCTCACTTTTATGCTCCAAATTTCAACATAGGAAGGGGCCGCTTCCCAGAATGTTAATGTCGGGGCAGGGAGAGAGAGAATTGGCTTTTCTCATTTCAAAATTTTCTACTCGAGCAGTATTTTCTAGTTCTTTCTTTAAATTTCATCCCTTTTGACTCTTCACTCAGTCAGAAAACTCAGGCTAAGAGATCTTAATCCATTTGTGTTGGCCTCTTCTATATTCTAAGTAATCAAACGACACCATGATATCCTAGATCTCTTGGGTCAGCTAATGACCCTCCTCACGAGGCTGACACCCCTGATGAAGAGTCCCTGTTTACTCACTCACAATATAGCCAACTTCTTAGGTGCCTGAATTGGATTAAAGTCTTTATACAGATGTTCTGATGTTACCTTTAAGCATTAAGCCCACTAAGTATATAATGTTTTTATCTCCGTCTTTAGAGAATGAGGAAATTAGCTCGGAAAGGTTTGTCTAAGTTTACAAAGCAAGTAGGAGGACACGTTATGACTAAAATATGGACAACTTGACTCTGAAAGCCCATGCTCTCAGCCATTATGAATTTCTGCCTCTACAGTCTCCAGGATATTTCCAAAGTTGAGTTTTAGTGATCTCATTCATAATTTAGGAGAGGCCAGTGATGTAGCTCAGAGAATTCACCAAGAGATGGAGCGGTGGCCATTACCAGGAGCCCTACACCCAACCCGAGGCAATTCTGAGTCTGGAATGCAAACATCTTCAGGGTATTTATTGATTTGTCCCCTTGAGCCATATTTTGTTGGACTGAACTTTGGAGTCTGGTATGCAGTCTTGGTCTGTATATTGTGAATCAAAGTTGATATCACAACTGATTATAAATCAAGGAAACTGTCCACAGCTTCTTCTCTCGTTTTCCCAGACAGATTAAATGAATTTTCTCCATTTCCCCCGCTGTCTTCTCCCCTACTTGTGTGTTTGTGGGTGTCCCCCCCCAACCGCCCATCAGGAATCCCCTTTGGCCTCAGATCCTCCTGGTCAAACCCCACCCCTCTTGCAATTCCCTTGCAGATGTCAGCTTTTCCACAAAGAATGTTCTGATTCACCTTTTCTCCCCATTTCCTACCTTAGCCAGGTAAAATAAGTTCTATCTTTTCCAGACTTTCATAACATCTTATCTCCTAACTTTCCTGTGGCTTTTCTCCATGTGGTCTTAGAGCTATCCATACATGTTTTATCCTCTTGTACTTAGGTGGTAAGTGTTTTGAAGACAGAGACTGTGTCTCACTCATCATGGAATCTCTCATTCTCTCCAGTCTATTTCCCTTCACTTTCATACATTCAATGTCCTGTCAACATTTGGTGGTGAAAGAAAGAAGGCACAGAATGGAGGAAGAGTAACTCTACTCTGGATAACACCCTCCCTGCCCTGGTGGTCATTTCCCCAAAGACCCTGTTGTCCAGATGACTATGTGCCTAATTAGATGAAGCAGCTTCCTCTGATGTCTTTGGTTGCCCATGAGCTATGACTGCCTTGGAACACAGAAAGATGCATATCCTTAATGAGACCTTCCTCAGCCGGCAACCCAAGGATCTCCTGCTCAGTAGTGAGAAGCACATTTTTGTTTAAGTAGCTTTATCCTCCAGAAATCCATTATTATCTGAAGATAATAATTATTATCTGAAGATTTCATTCATGCTAAAGACCAGCCCTGGTCTTGTCAGAATAGTACAGAAATATTTTATTTGGGGCACCATTTTTTTTTTTCTCAATTAGCAGCAAATCTCATTTTTCTTTGAAGGAAGAAAGCCTTTAAATTTTTTTTGTTGAGGAAAAATCTTTCTCTCATGAAATATGAATCAGTTTTGGTTTTTGGTTGCAAAGACCAAATATCAACCTCTCCCCATCACCTCCATCAATGGATTAGTACATAAATTTCCTGCTGAAGCAGGAAATACTCAATCCAGTTGAACTGGGTGGTCTTACCATTGGGATGTTAGAGCCAGATAGAGTGCTGTGCCTCAGGTGAGCCTACAAAATTGAGTTGATTTGGAGTAGTTTAAAACTCACCTCTCTTTGCCATGTGCTTCCCACTGGCAAGGGCTTAGGAGTTTACAAGTGGGCGATCACTATCCATATAAAGAAATCAAATAAGGCAACAGCAAGAGAGCAGACAGAGATATCTTTGTCCTCCAAGCAGTTCAGGTGAAAGCCAACATCCTAAACCACTGTGACTGTGCAACGTCCAACAGCGTTTTCCACAGTGTTGAGGTTTTGAACTCAGCACGCTGGTGGATTTTAAAATCATCGATAATATCCTGCCAGTCTGTGTATCCCCAAATGTTGTGGCAGGTCTCCATTTTCTCCTGCATTTTCTGAGCAATTCTATCGTGAAGTAAGGACAGCTGTCTTCCTTTCCACATTTCCAGGACAGTTTTTCAGCCACATAAATGTTCAGTTAGTCATTCATTCAATCAGTAAATATTTACTGAGATTGTAGGCTAGGCCAAGTGTCCCAGGTGCTAGGGACAGAAGGAACTTGATGCCATCAGCATGATTTCACAGAAAAGAGGAAGACAAATAAGCAATAAATGACTATAAATCCACAAGATAAATACTACGAAATTCTTCATAAGTGTGTAAACAAAATAAAACAGGGTGACTTGGTAGTTACTTGTTGGGAGGGGTTGAAGAGGAAGAAGTGATGGGATTGTCAGAAAAGTCTCTCTGAAGTATTTTCAGAGCTGAGACTATACAAGGACCAAAGGGGCTGTGAATGAATTTTGGGGAGTGGATTTCAGAAGGATAAGAACAGAACGGGGCATTGGTGGGGGGAGGGAGGGTGGAGGTTAAGAGACTTACTGGAGTGGTCCCGTGAGAGGACATGGGGCTTGGTTAAGGTGGAAGTGTGGACGTGGGCAACAGACAAAGGTGGAAATGCGATTTTTATTCCCTGAAGATATCTCTGCAAGGGAGTGCAGGAGTGTCAAACAATTAGAAATCTGTTACTTATTTTTCAGGTTTGATAGACCAAATCACTGACACACGGAATAATTTCTCTTTTTTTTTCCCAAGATTTTATTTATTTATTTGACAGAGGGAGAGAGAGCACAAGTAGGGGGAAGGACAGACAGAGGGAGATGGAGAAGCAGACTCCCTACTGAGCAAGGAGCCTGACGTGGAATTCAATCCCAGGACCGGAGAATCATGACCTGAGCTGAAGGGATGTTTAACCAGCTGAGCCACCCAAGCACCCCTCTCTCCTTTTGAGATATCACTGTTTACCCACCAATTTTATGTGGCCATTGAGATCACCTTTTAGAAGAGCAGGATTCTTGAAAGATTAGGAAAAATATAGGCTTTCAATGAAAAAAAAAAAAGCCCATTTTGAAGGTATGATTCCATGTGTACAACAATCTCTGAATGACATAATTATGGAGACAGACAATGGACCAGTGGTTGCCGGAGTTGGCGTCCAGACAGGAGAGGGTGATTGTAAAGAGACAGCATGAAGGAGTTTCTTTGTTGTGATGGAGTGATGGAACATTCTGTATTCTTACAGCACAGGCAGTTACATGCACCTAGAAATATGCGTCTGATAAAAGCTGTTGTAAACACAACCACACCCACAACTGATACATGTAAAAAGTGATGACATCCAGATAAAGTCAAGATAATTGATAATGAATTATGATCATGTAAGATATCACTAGAGGAAGCTGGATGAAAGGGGTAGGAGGACTCTGTAGTTATTTTGCAACTTTATAGAAGTATGAAATTATTTTTAAAAATTAAAAACACAAGGGGCTCCTGGGTGGCACAGTCGGTTAAGCACCCAACTCTTGGTTTCAGCTCTGGTCATGATCTCCTGGGTGGTGAGATTAAGCCCCATTAGGGCTCAATCTCAGTGTGGAGTCTGCTTGTAGATTCTCACCCTCTGCTCCTCCCCCCACTCATACACGCGCATGTGCACCTGCTCTCTCTCACTCTGAAATGAATAAATAAATCTTTAAAAAAATTCAAAACATGAAAGTAAACATCAAACTTTTTTCTTATTATGTCATGTTATCCACCATACAGTACATCCTTTGTTTTTGATGTAGTGTTCCACAGTTCATTGTTTGCATGTAATGCCCAGTGTCCCATGCAATCTGTGCCCTCCTCAGTACCAGACTTAATAAATAATGTATTAAATGTCTACAAAGGCAGCTCTAGATCATCTTTTTTTTTTTTTAAAGATTTTTTTTTTTTTTTTTGACAGAGATCACAGGTAGGCAGCGAGGCAGGCAGAGAGAGAGAGGAGGAAGCGGGCTCCCTGCCGAGCAGAGAGCCCGAAGCGGGGCTTGATCCCAGGACCCTGGAATCATGACCTGAGCTGAAGGCAGAGGCCTTAATCCACTGAGCCACCCAGGCACCCCCTAGATCATCTTTATTAATTGTCAAGTTTTAGGATATAATTCTGCTTGGTGGTAGCTAGAAAATGAGAGCCAATTTTAAATTAAATGCTTTGTCCAAACAGTTTCAAAAATAAAATGGTAAGATTCTCCTTTTAACAGCGGAAAGCACATTTAATCTAAGGTAGTCAAATTCATTGTGACTAAACATGTATTGAAGGTTAATGAAAGCTGAGAAGAAAGAGGAAATGAAGAGGTATTTCTTAAAGGATACAGAGTTTCTGTTTGGGGTGATGAAAAAGTTTTTGAAATAGCGGGGATGGTTGTACGCCATTTGAATGTAATTAATGTCACCAAAATGTTTACCTTAAAAATAAAGTGGCAAATTTTATGTTATGTATATTTCACACAATAAAACAATGCACTCCCCTCCTCCCAAAAAGTACATTTACTTTGAACTATGGGTGCATCTTAATACATTTTATATGATATGGGATAAGGGGTCCAAAAGTCAGGATACCTAGACCTACACAGGTATGAAAATGACCTTGAATAAATATGGTATTTAAATTTCTGAAAATGAATGATATTACCTAGAGAGAGAAGGATGAGAGAGAAAACAGAGGCAGATTGTGTCATCAGTACATCCATGTACCTCCTCCGGGGGAGGAGAGAGTAAAGGGAGATGGGCAGGGATGCCCAATGAGGTGGAGGAAAACCAAGAAAGCAAGACTTTGTGGAAGCTAAGAGCAGCTGATGTTTGTAGAGCGCATGAGTGGTTGACTGCCTTGAACGAGGAGAGCAATGAGGAAAGGGACCAGAGAGCTCCTGGGTGACAGTGACGAGAGCAGCCTCGCTACCGTCTGTGCTACTTGGTGGGGCAAACATCGAATGTTCCATGGACTAGCCAGTGAAGGCAGTCCACCATGGGCAAACTTTTAAAAATGGAGAGGTAGGTAAGGACAAATACAGGGTTAAGGAAGGTTACTGTTCCAAGGTGAGAAATACCAGAGCATGTTTGTATCCTCGTGGGAATAACCCAATAGAGGGAGGGACAGAGATGATGATAAGCCAAAGCCCCTAATACTAATGCCTGAGGGCCCCCATGAGTCACCCCTGTCACCTCATCCCCTCTTCCTGGGAACTGTACATCAGCAAGATCCCCCTATCAGAACTTGGAATACTTTGTCCCTTTACTGTCCTCCAATTCCTCCAAGAATGTTGAAAAATCCAACATCTTTTCCTCCTCAAAGGGTACAGCCTCCATCCCCTTCCTTTCAAAGGTCTTGGGCTTTTGGGAACAAAGGTTTGTTAATGTCTTCTGGGTGTAGAACCCCCCAACCCTCCAGAACCCAAAGCTCTACTTGTATTCTTGGAACATGAAGATTTCCTTTCATTCTGGAGCAAAGATCCTGTGATGGCAATGGAAGACACAGCTAAACATTCCTCAGTTATTGTTTCTCCTGAATTTTTAACTCTCATGCTTCTTTTGTGTAACTTACCTCATTACTTAATATGTTCTTAACATTTTCCTCTGTCGCTAAGAAGTCATGGATGGCAGCATAGTATTTCATGTTTTGGACATGTTATAATTTATTCATCAATAACATATTGTTGGATCGTTTAAAATAAATAAAAATTTTCCACTATAATAAATGATATTATGATGTTCCTTAATCTGTTGTTATATCTCTGACCATGACTTTAGGACAGTTTTTTAGAAGTAAAATTTTGAAGTCAGAGAATAAGAACATTTCATGTCCTCAAGAAAACATTGTCAACAGAATATAAATTGTGTAATGGTTAATTTACTTTTGTATCATTCATCCTACTATTAAAATAATTTTGCTTTCCCTGGGTCCTCAGCCTGGCCTCTTTGATTAGGAAGAAAGGTAGTATTTGCAAAGGTGAAAGCCTGTGGCTTTGAGTTCCCCAGCCAGACTTGAATTTGGTTAAGACCGTGAATATCCTTTCTTCTGATGAAAGAAAAATTTTGATACTTCTTGGAGAAGACCATTTTTTCTAATTAACAGTAGGATGAGGTAACTAGACAAAAAACAGAAACACGGTTAATATTTTCCTGGAAATATGCAGGGATTTAAAAATGAAAGGAAATATATTTGGAAAGGTGTCTTGGGGTTTGTGGAAGGTAAAAATGATTTGGGATAGTGTTGGAACATGTCTGGAGACATACGGCATTCATTGATACACCAAGAATGACCGACAAAGAAAGATGCATCTTCAGGTCTGGAATTGCAGGTAAGAGAATGATGACAGATAGTTGACAAGTTTACAGAATCTCCCCCCTGACTTATCTGAGCCACAACAGTGCTGGTCTAACTAGGCAGCTGACTGGAGACACACTGGCAGAGAGCTAGAGGAAATCACCCAGGTAGTCCTAAAGGGGGACCCAGGAACAGGCCAATGGAAATGATTCAGAATTTCAAATATGGTGCACAGCACTGTACTCCTTTTCTCTCCTCTGGTCCATAGAATCATGGTGACATGGGCTAGAATGGGGATATCTGGTAGAAGTCCAGAACCTTGTGAACCAAGCCTCTCAAAACCTGCCTATAAGAAAAAGAGGTGAATTTATTCTTTGTTCTGCTTTCTTCTTACTCTCTTCTACCCTACCCCACCCCAGGGAACATCATTTACCTAAAAATGAGGAGTGCGTTTCATCAATTATTTTTCTTTTATCTTTAGCTTCTGGCTCAACCAGACAATGTTTTTTGTCATTGAACATTTTCACAGAGTCGAAAAAACAAAACAAAATGTAGCAAAGCATACTCCTCCCCGCTAACCCTGAACACATCCTAATATGAATTCAATTAGTTTTCAGAAGCCCCAGAAAATTCCACCAAGCCAAACCACTAGGCAGACTGAGATGAGACCTCTAGAGTCAGAGATGTTTTGAAAATTAAACAAGTGAATACCTGTAAGGTACTCTGGGTTTTCTTGGTGTGTATTAAACGTTGGTTATAATGTAAATTCCACTAGGACAAGGATCTTTCACTGTTGTTCATTGAACAATAATTGTGCCTAACACATAACGGGTGCTCAGTCTGTATTTGTTGCTTACTTTTATGATTGCAGTTTTTATTGGCAGGCTCTGAGCAGTATGCACCATGATAATATTAATAAGCAAATATTTATTAAGCGCTTATGATGTGCAAGGCACTGTGCCAAGAGCACTGTTTCTTTCTCTCCTCCATTTCTCATAATAACCCTATGAGATCATTATAACTGTCATCCATCTGTTAATGAATGTGGGTGCTGAGATCAGGAGAGATGAACTAACTAGCTCAAATCCACATAGCTAGTAAATGAACAGCCTGGATTAAAACTCGGTTCCAGTCTGGTTCCAGAACCATATTATGAAATAAAATAATATCCTTTCAAGGGGAAACCAGTATGTGAAAGATTAAGAAGTTGTGGGAGCCATATGTTACGAACAAAGTCCAAAGTCTCTTGAAGAAGCAGCATGGAAGTTAAGAAGACATCGACCATCTCTGGCCATGTGCGAGGCCACTGTTGACCATTTGACCTCTTCTGGAGCTAGGCCATTGCCAAGTGCTGGGCATTTTCATATGGGCCCTGTCAACTGAGCTGAGCTATCTCACCATTAACCTGTTTGCTCTCTCTCTTTCCAGACACATGTGTGTATACAGTTCTATGTGTACGTATGCACACATTTATGTGTATACATTTGCTTAACCATTAAAAGTAGGTCACAGACATTATGGTAATTCACCCCTAAATACCTCAACATGAATCTCCCAAGAACAAGGACGTTCTTTTACACAATCACAATACCATTATTACCTCCTTTGCATTCCTTTTTCTCTGATGATGTTGACAGTTTTGAAGAATCCAGGCCTACAGGTTTGTGCCATGCGTATATAATTTACATAAGCAGAATGACACAGACTTTGGATATGGCTGACTGTTTCCTCTAGATTAGATTAAGTTTATATGTTTTGGGGGAAGAGTACCACGAGGGTAATGTTGAATCTTACTCTGCATATCACATCAGAAAGCACATGAAGTATGCCCCATTATTATATTTGCTAAGTTTGATTACTTATCCAACAGATAAGTAAGGTGATTTTTCTTCTCTGTAAATACTTAACAACCTGAGGGATAGCGTTTTGAGACCCTGTGACTATCCCATCCCCAGTAACTTTCAGCTGATGGTATTGCTTGCTACCCATTGACGATTTTTTACATTTGTAACTACAAAATGCCTCACCTGTGTTGGACCTTTTAGAAGAAGGTTTATTTGGCAATAAACCTCATGTGTACCCCAGCCCTTCCTTACCTTAGCCTGGGCACCCTTCTGTCCTCTCGTGTGTCTGTTGGGAAATTAAGATGAACCCTTATAATGGTCCATGAGCATCTCACACCACTTCTGCATTCAGCAGTTCTATAAGCAACCAAATGAATTCCAGAGTTCCAAGCCATGACCTGTGGAGCTACCATGATATTTTCAATACAGACACCTTCTTATGTATCTGTAAGTTAAAGAAATTATCTGTGGGTGATTTGACGTGAGAAGGTGCTGGTGATCCACCAAAGAAGGCAGCTACCCTAACATAAATAGACCGTTAGTCTAGCTCACCCTCGCAGTCCATTTAGAGTTTCATGTTAACAGCTCAGATAAGGTAAAAAGTGGTCACAAATTAATATAAAATCACTTAGCAAAGCACACTCCCTCTTTTCCCATTGCCTCAGTCCTATGAAATGAAAACACGATTTCAGACACAGAATTGCGGGGGTTTTTTGTTTTGTCATTGTTGTTGTTTTACTGATGACCAAGCTGAAAGGCTGAAGGTGAGAAGGCCAACCTGGGTCTTGAGTTAAAAACGTAAGAAGGTAAAGGAGCTTAAGATTTTTGGATGAAAGAAAAAAAAATGGAAAATCCAAATTTTCAAAATAATTCAGAGTTATTATTCCACAAGATTAGATTAATCTCTGGGAAGCAGTCTGCAATCCTCTGATGAGGTTGAAGTCTTGGGTCCCTTTTTCAGAGTTTTTCTCTGAACGAGCAGATGGTCCTCTCTGTCATTCTAAAAACAAAACAACAACAAAAAAAACCCAGTCCAGGTCTAGAAAGTTTTAAGGAGAAAAATTTCAGTCAGGTATCATTTTCCTCTTCCCATGGTTCTCCAGTCCAACAATTCCATTCATTTAATTTAATGCCACATCCTCAGTGTCCATCACTAGGTTTGGTGCTGCGCGTGCACACGTAGTAAGAATGCAAAATCTCTGCCAGCAAAAGCTGACAGCCATGCTTTCTACCTTCTGGGGAAATAGAAGAATTTGAATCTGGTTCTTGGATTTAGGAAAACACCTTCAGGAGGTGGATGGGCCCTCTTGGGTAACAAAGGTGAGCTCCCACCATTGCCGAAGCTCACTCACTGCGTCTGACTGGAGAGCTTCCTCTCCCACAGAGCAGCTGCCATTGAGAAATGGTGGGGGAGGGGCGGGCAACAGCGAATGCAACTCTGAGACATCTTGTTCTTCTGAGATCTCCAGCTTTCTCTGTCTCCTTCATGCAAAGGTACTTGACTATGGAGAAGTAAAGACCATTTGTTTTTCTGTTTTTTCCTTCCTGAGAAGAAGAAATAACCATACCCTAGCAGGTGTCTTGGAGAGATTCAAGGTTCAGAGCCCCTGAATGCCTCAATAGCTAAATGATGAGAAATTATAAAAATATCCATAGATACATATGTAGATACACATGGATGTGTGTGCCTTATGCATATTATAGATACTGCCCTCAAAAACACGTGTATATATTTAATGATATGAATAAATAAATGTACATAAAGTTTATCAATGCATATAGTTTTCACTGTGTATTCCCTTGTTTTATTTATACATATTTTTTTACTCCCTAGCAACAATAGTCAAAATGTTGCATACGTAGGCTGGAAGAGTTTGCAGCTAACATGAGCTATAAATTAAAAATGTATAATACACTCTTTGGAAAGAGAATAAAGAAGTGGGAGTGCCTATTAAGTAATTAGTTCAAACATGCTACTCGAAGGCAACTGTCAGTAATTAGTGCAGGCAAGGGAAGAGTCTGACCATTAAACTTATTCATTTAAAGTTTATTTATTGAACATTTTCTCTATGCTGGGCACTCTGCTAGTTGTAGACTACAAAGGTGAATAAGACATAGTTGCTGTTCTCCAAGTGAGCTGAGTTGATGAAACAGATGATGAATGCGTCATTTAACACCATGTGGTGAGGAACAAGGTAGAAAATGTATGAGGAATTCTGAAAACATCCAAAGGGAGACCCTAACCCCAGCTGGGGTGGGGAGACAACAGGGGGCAGAGACCATGCCCCAAGAGATTTCTAGAGGAGATGATGCCTAAAATATGTCTCAAGGAATGAGGTGGAACTAGGCAGGCTGTGGAGTGAGGTGAGCATTGTAAGCAAAGGGAAAAGAACACAGATACAGATGGATTCACGTGTGTCCATCTGGGATCTCTAGGAACTCACAAGCAGTTCTAGTTGAAAATTCTCTAAGCAACTGAAAAATTTTTAAGATGAGAATAAATAGCAATAGTTAAGTTCTATGTGTGTGTAAGAAGAGAGTGTGTACTGGGGTCAGAGTCACAAATACAAGCGCTATCTTCTTTCATTGCTTAGAACCTACATAGCAATTTTTACTGGAAAATACCCATCCCAGAGACTCTCAGTGATGCTAACTCTTGGTCACATTACGACAGGCGGTTACCAAACTCAATATCCTTTGGAGGGGATCTAAGAATGGACTAAATTTATCCCATCACACGTCTCACTCCACTGAAGATGGAATCTTTCATGTAATTAAACAGAAGCAGCTAGGAGGGAAATTTCTTGCCTTTATTCCTTAACTGCTTCCATACTTCTGGCAAACCAACCACAAAGGTGGTAAGAACAATCTACATTAAGTCTCATCTTTGTCCATTCCACTTTGTGGTGAAATTGTACAGTTAGCCAAACATCAAATCAAAAGAATGGGGGAATTAGCAACCCACAGAAATTCTAAGAACAACCTCAGACCCTGAAATCTTGAGTGGTTAAAACTAGCTACATTGGGGGCACCTGGCTGGCTCAGTGGGTTAAAGCCTCTGCCTTCAGCTCACGTCATGATCCCAGGGTCCTGGGATTGGGTCCCGCATCAGACTGTCTGCTCAGCGGGGAGCCTGCTTCCCTTCCTCTCTCTCTCTGCCTGCCTCTCTGCCTACTTGTGATCTCTGTCTATCAAATAAACAAATAAAATCTTAAAAAAAAAACTAGCTACCTTATTCTACTACTACCAAGCCAATAATAGCAATAACAATACCAAAACAGTAACAACAATGAACATTGATGAAATACTTCTAGTGCCAAGCAATTTACATAGATTATTTAATCTTACCTAAAATTCCATAAGGTATGTAATATTATCCTTCTTCCATTTATATAAAAATGAGGTTCAGAAAGGATAAATAACTTATCCAATGTCACCTAGCTAATACAGGGACAAGGATTCCAAAAGCAGATTTGTCTGACTGTTCTTTGGTCATGTCTTTTCATCATTCAGTGGCGCTCTGGGGAGCTAGGTTTTATGTTATGGAAGGGGCCCAGCACTTGGAATAAGAACATCTGGGTCTTAACCTAATGATGACACTTACTAAGTTGGTGATTTAGACATATCAGTTCTTTCTCATTTGCATGTTTTGTAAAATGGAGATAATCACATACATCTGGTCTACCTCTGTAGATATCTGGGGGATTAAAAGGCAATGAGATGATATATCCAAGGATTTTGTAAACCAAAGCCATGAGATGTTTGTAGGGTCTTATTATTTATAAAGTGAAGTCTGCTTTGCTAAAAGATAATGATAGAGAAAAAATATAAAGGAAGACTTAGCAAATGACATGTATTCTAGTAGCCTCAGCAATCTTATATACTTTCTAAAGACAAACAAAGAGAATGTTTCTAGGCTCCAGAATTTCTGAAAAAACAATCCCAGGTGTGCACTTTCTTGAGCTGGTTCATGATTCCCTAGATTTTCTGTTACAGATTATGCGATCATATAAAATCATTCCAGACAAGTTGTAGGAGAGCTATGATCATCAAAAGAGTAACTGTTGTAATCTATCAATATGAACAATTATACTAAAAATATATTAAGTACTTGTTATCACAACAAAGAACAAGACCTATTTTTCAATTCTGAAATGATATTCAACTTTACTCTGCTTGATGCAGTTGATTTCCAGCATACATAATAAAATAAGTAGATTTTGCTTATGATATGTCTCATCTCAACATAACACACCTTTAACCAGGGCGACTTGGGGAGCTCTAAGCAAATAAAAATGGTGCTTGTTTTTAAAAGGTTTGAACAATTACAATTTCCCTGGCAAAAAAAGCAAGTTTTTTTGTAGGGCTAAAGCCTTGTCATTCAGCAAAAATACTTGTTCATATGCCAAAAGATCTCAGTCATTCTGAGAACTATTAGTGTTACAACAAAAATATTGGAATGGAAAAATCCACTAATTTGCTGATCATTTGCTGAGCTGAATTACAGTCAAAATATGCTACTAAAGCCAATATTTGAAACCTTAATTTTGTTTTGTTTTTTTCCAAATAGACTATGGAACTGTAAGGATTTCTTAAAACTTTAATAGTGGTAATGATTTTGAAAACAAACATTTAGATTTTACACAAAACTAGGAACAGTTATAAATATTTTACAAATATTAGTCTTTTAAACTTTTCAGAAGTCTATGTGATATAACATTAATTAACATTTACTGTATAACAAACTATCTCAAAACTTAATGTCATAAAACAATAATAATTTTTTATTTTTAAAATTTTCTTTTGAGAGAGAGCGAGCATGAGGGCAGGGGAAGGGGCAGAGGGGACAGAGAGAAAGAGAGAGGGAGAGAGAATCTCAAGCAGTCTCCAAGCTCAGTGCAGAACCCCACCTGGGGCTCCATCTCACGACCCTGATATCATGACCTGAGCTGAAATCAAGAGTTGGATGCTTAAATGACCGAGCCACCCAGGTGCCCCAATCATTTTTTAGCTCATAATTCTGCTTCTCAGTCATCTGGGCTGACCTCAGCTGGGTAGTTCCTCTGGTTTTTTGTTTGTTTTGTTTTGTTTTTAGATCTTTCTTTCTTTCTTTTTGAGATAGAGAGAGTGTACAGAGGGAGAGGAGGAGAAAAAATCTCAGGCAGACTTCCTGCTGAGAGTGGAGCCCCTTCTGGGTCTCAGTCCCAGGACCCTGAGTTCTTGACCTGAGCCGAAACCAAGAGTTGACACCTAACCAACTAAGCCACCCTGGTGCCCCTCTTCTGGTCTTGAGACTGGGCTTATTCTTTTTCTTTTTCTTTTTTTAAAAGATTTTATTTATTTATTCATGAGAGACAAAGAGAGAGAGAGAGGCAGAAGGAAAAGCAGGCTCCCCAAGGAGCGGGGATGGGACTCAATCCCAGGACTTTGGGATCATGACCTGAGCTGAGGGCAGACGCTTAACCCTCTGAGCCTCCCAGGTGCCCAACTGGGCTCATTCTTAAATAGGTCATTATGTTCTACAGGGGCTGACCGATCTGGGATAGTCTCAGGTGGGCTGGTTTGTCTCTGCTCCACATACTCTCTCATTCCTGAATAAACCATCCTGGACTTGTTCACATGGTGGCTGGGCTGAGAGAGAATGGAAGCAGCCCAGGTCACTTCAGAACTAAGGTTACAACTGACATGTTGTATTGTCCAGAGTAATTCACAAGTTCAGATCAGATTAAAGGGGAGGGAAATAGTTTTCACTATTTGATAAAAGAAGCTGTGAAATCACATGGCAAAGGGTATGGGTACAAGGAATGAATGACTGGGGGCATTTTACTATTTACTACAAGGAGGTACCCTTATTATCCCCACTTCACAATGAGGAAACAAGGCTCAGAGAAGCTCACAGCACCCTGCCTCAATTTCCCCCTTTGGGGGAAATATGTTTCGAGTGATATTCAATTCTGAGTTATTTGAGGTATATATCTGAGTGGCACTGAATTCTAAGTGATAGAGAATTTAAACACAATCGAAGCTAAACTTTAAAGTGAACTAGCAAGGCGAGTTCAAATTTTGACCCCAACTGCCAAGGACAAATTAGCATACTAGCACACAGGCGAACGGTATTCCTCTTTTGAGAAGAAAGTCAACAGCAATTTATGCTTTGAAAGGAGAGAATTTGGTTTGCCTTTTAGTTTTCCGAAAAAAAAAAAAAAGAAGAAAGTTCTGCCTTCTGCCTTCCCTCATACATCACAAGAAAATCTCATGACTGTTTCAGGGTTTTCCTTTTCTAGACCCTCTGAAGAGTTGGTAACATTTCAAGTTCAAGTATTTAAACTGGGGTGGGATGCAATGACCCTTCCATAATTCAGATTTGGGCATCAGCAGCTCAAGAAGGGTGGTCTCAAGTCCACCTTGAAGAAGAACAGGTTGGATCCAGGGCTGAAAGTCGTAAACCATGCCACCTTGCCTGTATGCCCTATCCTTTTTGGGGTTGGACCAGCCAATCAGCTAGCCATTGCTTAGGTGAAGGAAATCAAGGTTAACTCAGGGCAATATTTGAACTTGAGGCCTGAAAGTACAGAAAGAAGAGACCCAGTCATGAGAAGAAAATCGTCCATAGTTTATTTATCATGAAGCTTAAAACAGTCATACACTTTAACAAAGTGTTGGATATAATTGGCTCATCAGAGAGGTAAATATCTAAAACATCTAATTGGCTATCTGGGTAATGTCATGGTGATTTTTATTTTCTTCTTTACATTTTTACTTAGTGAACTAAAATTTCTATAGTGAAGGTATCACTTTTTAACATTGGAAAAGAAAATAAGAATATCTGCTAGTCATTGAGGCAGGTAAATCAAAATGGAAGTTGAAACCTGCACCAAATTATCATCATCTCTAATTCACAGAGGAAAAGGTTAAAATCATTTTTTCTTTAAAACTGCCCTTGAATTCCACATGCAATTTCCCGGCATGTGAAACACTCACGTTTGCTCAGCCTGCCACCACCCTCTAGCTGCAGCAAAGTTCTAGGTTCGAGAGCTGATGCCTTGGCTCCTCACACAGGCTGAGCTGAGCCCAGGGCTCATCCACAGGGCTGGAACAACTCTGAGGCTGAGGGTCCCAGCTTGTGCTTCTTGAAAAAACAAATCAGATTTGCTACCACATGGATGGAGCTAAGACACCAGAGTGTCCCTTATTTAAAGCACCCAGGTCGGGCCTTGACAAATGGAAGCTTCCAGGTTCCTCCTTCTCTTTTCCTTTATCTATGAATGTGGTGGGTGGGAGAGATGTTAAACAGACAGCTGGGAATTTGCACCTTGTATCTCAAGATGACGTTACTGTTTCTGAAGAGCTTCAAAGGTCTTTTCTGACTACCTCTTTTCCACCCCAGGGGTCCCTCCTTAATTCTATAAGACTTTACACTCTTGTGGCTGTATACTTTTTGGAATGATCCATTAACACAGTTATCCTCTCCACCAGGATGCAGTTCTTCAAGGGCAAGAACCGAGCATTGTTTCTATGTGATTGCCCAACACCGGGACAATGTCTGGCACATGGCAGGTAGTCATTAAACAGCTGTTCAGAGAGGAAGTGAGTGAATGATGTGATTTACTACATTTCTAATGGAGTTGGGCCATCCCTAGAGGTGGGACCCAAAGAGTCATGTAAAGAAAAGTGGCTTGCCTTCTAACCTCCTGGCTTGATGACAGCTGGCCTGTCATACTGGCCAGGGGACAGTTTGTGAGGGTGTTCTCACAGCCCCAGGCCTCCAAAGCACAGGCTTTAGCCTTTCTGGCTCCTGGTCCCATTAAGTGCTAGGAGCACACAATTTCATGCTACAAACCGGGAAAAGGCTTAAGAGACTCATCAGGCTTTTTCAACATCAAAAAGCTCTTATGAAATAATATTTTGATGAATGAAGGATAAATTAGGATGAAACATGTGGATTAGGAGTCCCCTGGAGCATAAAGGCATTGAGGAAACCAAGGGCCCCAGAGTCTGCCTTTATGTGGTTGGAGTTTCTCAGACGGGCTCGTTGGAGGCTCACCCCCCAGACACACCAAGGGCTTCCTCTCACACCACCAGGCAGACCAGTGAGGTTTTCCGCCATCACCACACAGAGCCCTGCATGGAGAGAGCCAGCCGCCATATGCATGTTATAGGATGAGCTTGTCCAGGAGGTTTTCCTTAGCACATAGATTCACCAGTGGCCCCCAGTGGGGTCTGTTCCCATGGGATTAGAACACGGAGCATGCGATGGGAGCCAGCTGGAGAAGACATTTTATGCTCTTCTAGGGGAGTGATTGGATATGTTAAAGCGAACTTGAAGGTATGACCAAGAAGGTAGAAGTCATGTGGAGGAGCTGATCTTGCAACAGGAGACTGACCACGACAGGTTCTTCATCTGGTATAGTTGTCTGTGTCTGCCCATCATGTTCGTCACTGCCCCTCCTTGTTTATCCTGCCCTGACTTTTCCCGCAGGGGTCCCCAACCCTCTTGAGATCCCAGTGGAGAATGGCTCATCTGAGCATTACCCAGAAGGGGTCATCCAGGTTTGGCTTGAATTCTGTCATTGACAAGAAGGTCACTCCCTTACAGAGTGGCTTTTTCCTTTTCGAGCAATTTGAATTATTAGAAATCCAAGTCCCTGTAACACTGATGTTGTGGTCTTCCTCCCACATCTGGCAGAAGCATGGGTTTGGTCTAAAGGACATGTCCATGTTGCAGACCTTCGACTCCTCTGTGTCCCAACATCCTTACTCCTCCCCACTCCCCCAAAGTGATTTCTAGATCCTTCCCCCTTTGGGTCTTTGAATTCACTTTAGCTCATCAAAATCTCTCAGAATTATAATACCTCAAGCCAACTGCAGTTCTAGTAGAATAGCTGTTCCTAAAGCATTTCCCATTGTGTTTTAATCACATTCCATATAGGACATCTCAAAGAGAAAAGGCTGGAGGCTGGTGGGGGGGGGAGGGGTGGTGAGGGGTGCAGGGGTGGGGGAGTTGGAGGGGCCAGTAGTGGTGGTGGGAGGGAGTGGGTAGGAGCTAGAGTTTCAGGCTGCCAGCTAAAATTTATTCATTTTCAGCAGGAATTGCAACAACAAAGATAGCTCTGTAAGCTTATTTAGTTTTTGCAACCTAAAAATAATAAACAGGTTTATCAGAACTGGAGTAAAAAAAAAAAAAAAAAAAAGGAAAGGAAAGGAAACATGGAGCAAATCCTGAATTGAATGGAAGCTCAAAGAAAAATCCACACATGTTCCAGGCCAGAAAAGTGCATCATGGCAACACTGATGCTCGCCAGCGGGGAGACAATGACTCCTGAACCATCCCTGGTGTGCCCTGGGCTACCTGCGACGCACAGGGCCACCTCCCGCTGTGGACCACACCATCAGCCTAATGTATTAGTAAGTCACAGGGAGCAAAAATGCTCCATAGCTAAGTGCCTCTTTGCCTAGTGAAAACTGACCTCGTAGAAAAAAATTTTTTTGTCCTTAAGTTGTGACTTGACCTTCAAAAGACACAGAGGGCATCCTGTCCCTCATTCCAAAAGCTTTTCCGTCAACGAAACTGAGTTCTAAAGCCCGCCTGCCAGGTCGGGTGGTGGGGGCAGCAGTGGCAACCTGCAGGGGGCAGAGCTACTGGGTCTTCCAAGCTTTCGTCTCACGCGCACTCCACCTTCACGCGGAGCCTCTCGCCCAGGGGTCACGCTTTCTGTACCGCAGGTGGATGACCATAGGCAAAATGGAATTTTCAAGCGAGGCAAAGCAGTGCCAGCATCAGAATTTGCTATTTCTCCTTCTAAATGGGTTTAATATAGAGCTTCCTAAGTTGAGTGTGGGGCTCTAACTACAGACAGAAATACGAATTGCTTTCACATGCTCCGGTGGGCGGCTGCTCAGAGCCCTTCCCCCCACGGCCCCTCCCCCGACCCCCAGGCCCGTATGGTTCAGGGCTCTCCCCAGAAGCTGCACTTTGTCTTCCCACCCACCCTACAAAGCGGCTGAGGCGGGCTCCCTCTCTCTTAGCCCCATACTTGGAAAATTAAGGTTCTGGTCTTTGCAACCACCATTAGGTATTTCAGAAACCAGGGATTTTTTTTTTTTAGATTTTATTTATTTATTTGAGAGACAGAGAGAGAAAATGAACAGGGGAAGGAACAGAGGCAGAGGGAGGAGCAGGCTCCCCGCTGGGCACAGAGCCAGAAGCGGACTCGATCCCAGGACCCAGAGATGGTTCCCTGAGCTAGAGGCAGTCGCATAACTGGGCCATCCAGGTGACCCAGAAATCAGGGTTATTGAACGCAAATTATGACCTTAGGAAATGGCAGTGGGCTATGAACTGAAGCAAAGAGCACCTCCCTCCCTTTTCCAGAGTGTTCTGCCCACTTCCTGCATCCTGACTCGGGGGGATGGCTTTGGAGACCTCACCACTTTCCCTCTGGAATGGTCATTCCGTGCCTACAAAGACAGAGATAAAGATGAAAATGCTCTAACATTCGGTGTTGCTTTAATCCCTCTGGACTGCCCAATGCGCACTCCCCCCCTCCCAGCAGTCAAAGCCCAACCGCTCCCCTGTATTCGGAGGTGAAAGAGAAGCCCGTTCCCCCCAGCATTCCTCTCACAGGACAAAAAGCAGTGATGGGTGGGAGGATCGGTTTCAAAGAAAGAATGAAAGATGGACCCTTTAGCTGCTGTCACTTCATGTGTGATAGCAGAAAGCAAGGTTTTTTCTGTGTGCTGGAGACTGACCAGAGATAAGATGACAGCCAGGAAATAGGAAACGGGAATCGTGAGAACTGAACCAGGGGGCTTCTCTCCCAGACTAATATTATTATGCCTCCCTCGGATTCGTGGTGGAGTGATGAAAGCTGCCCGGCGGGCTCCACGGCGGGTCTTGGCAACATGGGCCAGACAGCACTGCAGAGCGGCGGAGGAAGCGTGGGGTCTCACCCATTCCGGCCTGCTCCTGGGGCTCCAGAGGCCCCGGTGCCCTGGGGAATGGGGGACTCCTCCACAGAGGAACTGGGATGTGGATACTCGGGTCTTCATCCTCCTTTCATCACTGACTGTGGCTTCCCCTGGGTAGGCCTTGCAGTCTCTACAGACCCGAGCTCCTTCTTTCAGAAAGTCATCCCTTGGCCTAGAACCCTAGAGGACCTCTGGGGACACTTCCGGCTCCCTTCCCTCCTTCATTCAGGGGTTCATTTATGCATCTAATATTCACTGAGCTTGGGGCCTAGGCCAGGAAGAGATGGGACTCCGTTTTACCCCATGCCCCACCATTCGGATTGGCCTCTTTTTCTAGAGTTCTACCCAATGGTTCTCCTTTTCCAAACACAAATTCTTGGGCAGGCAGCTCTGAATGCTAAATTTCAGTCAATTTTGGGGTCAGAGGGGTCAAACCATTTGTGAACATGAAAATTACGTATGGGGCAGAGCGTGTGACACAAAGTAGTTACCCTCTACCTCAGCAGGAATTAATTTAGAAATTTTAGTTGCAAAGATAGTCAAGTTCCAAACAACTGGGCAAACCTAGTGAGAAGGGCAGGAGAACGGGAGCACAGGCTCAGGCAGGCTCAGGCAAGACCTGGACTGCACTGGATCACTGGGTTCTGGAAAGAGGGTTCCTGAAGACAATCCCAACGGTCTGCGAGCCTCAGGACCCTGGGCCAACCGGAAGGCATGAAATCTTGGTTGCGCTCCCGGAGAGTCTGTGCACAGCTGATTATACTGACTGAGGTAACAGCTGAGGCTCTTTTTCTGCATTTATTACTGATTACGAGAGAATAATGTCATCTGCAAAGACCCACGGGCCTCGTTTCTAGACAGGAAAAATCCCCCTTATTATCTTCTTAAATGATTTCCTGTAGGTTCCCCTCAAGTGAAACCACTAAGCTCCCACTGGTCCGGTTCCCACTGACTCATGGGAGGACTGCCCTCAGGAAAGGAAACTCAAGCCCCCAGATCTTGGCACGAAGTGGTTCGCGTTTCAGTTCAGGCTGACTGCACAGGACAGCGAGGCGCTCTCCCACAAAATCCTGAGGGGAAGTGGGTGTGGCAGCTTTGTTTGGCCCCTGGGCTCCCCTCCCCCACCCCCGCCCCACCCACCCCAGGGGAAGGGCTGCTTCCAGACACTTCTGTGTGGGCCTCACGCTGAAGCCTCGTTCTCTAGCAGGACAGCTGAGCCAGATTGTCCACCTTCTGACCCAGCGATCACACGGGGCCACTCTGGGGACTTCCGTGTACATCCCGCCTTGTGCTCTTCTTTGACTAAGAACATCTAATATTTCCGTAACAGCTTTCATAGCATGGTCTCAGCAACGTTACAGGGCTGGGATCCACAGGTCTGGGTTTTTTGGTTTTTGGTTTTTGGTTTGTTTATTTGACAGAGAGAAAGAGGGCACAAGTAGGGGGAGCAGCAGGAGGAGAGGGAGAAGCAGGCTCCCTGCTGAGCAGGGAGCCCAACATGGGGCTCTATCCCAGGACCCTGAGATCATGACCTGAGCCGGAGGCAGACTCTTAACCCACTGAGCTACCCAGGTGGCCGCAGAGGTCCGTTTTTCAGGTCAGGGAACTAAGGCTTAGAGAAGCCAAGTGACTTGATAACTTCCCAGGCTGGAAATGACAAGAGCCAGGTGGGGGTCCAGGATTGCCCATCTCTGCAGACATTTCCACATGCGTCCCTTGGCTTTGCTCCCCATAAGCTCTTCAAGGGTGGCCCTGGGGCCGCACACTTACCACAGGGTTCCTCCCAGCAAGTATGGCCTCCTCTATGCACATCATTTCATAGACACGGGTGGGACCCTCCCTCTCTCTCTTTCCCCACCCCCTGCAGAAAGCGTCTTCTCACCGGAGCCTGGAATCCCACTCTTTAGCTGTCTTATATTTCTGTGCTTGCCTTTGGAAGGCTTGCAGGTGTCCGGGGACGGATGAGGCAGAAAGATGCTGTTAGGACAGGTAGGGAGAGTGTCAATGTGCTGGTTTGTGAGGGAAGGCAAGGCTGGACAAAGTGGGGAAAGGTTAGGGACAGGGGCCCCAAACAGCCCCTAAGTTTAGCAAGAGCCAGTCTTGTCCTCTGCCCCCCGTTCACTCTTACCCTTTCTCCTTCTAATGCTTAGCACATGAAGACAGCGCCATGGGTCCTCAATGCATATGCATTAATTAGTGAGGCCGAAGACCGCTGGAGGGAAGTCCCAGGAAACAGTCTGAAGCCACCAGGGCTAGACAGCCAGCAGCAGAGACGCCCCTTTGCACGAAAGCCATGCACAAAAGCCACAGATCGAGCGTGCTCTCCCCGGGCTGTCTGGCAAGCTGGGTGGATTTGCAGTATAAGCTGCTCCTATTCTACCCTCTTCTGGGGCAGCATTGTATTTCTGTGACTGCTCTTCTTCCTCGAGGCTGCTTTTGATGTCTCTGTCCCCTCTGCAGCATCCAAGTGTGGGGGAGTGTGGTTCGCCCTGGGCGCTGTGCCCAGCTATGCATGAGCTATCCCTCCTTGTGTTGGAGGAAACTGGACCTTTGTCTCTTGTTAGTTTCTCTGTTGCCTCTGAGCCCACTCGAACCCCCCCCTTTCCAGACCGTCTGAGGTCTGGGTGCTGACTGGACCCTTCCTGTGTGCTCAGGTCATTGCCACCACGCCCACTTCACCCTGTGAGGGAACCAACATTCTGCTCGTGGGGCACGAGGAACTTGGCAATACAGAGCAAAAACAGAGGGACACGAACCAGTGAGGGGGGTTTCCTCGGCTTGCCCAGGGTTTTTATTTTGGTTTCCTTCTACTTAAAGAAGCCCACGAGTCTGTTTTTATAAGCTTCTCTTCCATCATCTCCACGCTAGGACTCTTTGAAATAAGTTTCTGTGATAAAAATCTAAAAAGCTAAACTATAATCAAAGATATCTGTAAATAATCTGTAATGTAAAACCAGACACCACCACACTGTTTACAATCTTCTTTTCCAAATCAGAGCGGAGGGGTGGCTTTTTGCCAGATTTTAGGAGAAATTTCCATTTGTTGCGTTCTTTTCCCCACAACATATCGGTGCAAATTAGACATTGTATATTACACTACGTATACACATGCGTATGGTTGTTCTGTATTCTTTTGAAAATATATTCTTAAGACTTCAAAGTGGTAGAAACTGTTTCTAACTCCATGTCTTATACTTTATCTTAGTTTTAGCCATAATGAACTCTCTGGGTTATTTTTCTAGGTTTGTTTATTCTGCTTTCTTTCCAAGCCAGCAAGACAGGATCACAATGCTAGTCCATCTGGAACAATGAGAACTAGGTCACACTTTAGCAGTTACGTATCTGTACTAATCACAGCAAAGCGGAATCATCGATTCCAGGCAGCCGGGAGATAGGAAAATATGCAATTACCTGAGTCTTTGGAATGCGCTTCTGGTTCTGAGGTCCTCTTCCCAGGGAAATAAAGAGGCCACTCTGGCAGAAGGGACCGAAGGCCAGGCACCCCTGCTCCTCTGCCAGGGCTCCCCTCTCTGCTCCCCTAGCGCCTGCTGGACGGAGGGAACTGGTTCAGCAACTTGTCAGCCCCGAGCTGAGCAGATCTGTGTCTCACCTGTATATCGCTCCACTGTAATATTTTTTAAGTCATAAAAAAGTCTGGAAACAAATAGGAAAAATCAAGGTGGTGAATTCTGGGGCACTAGAGACGTTAATAACACCCTCCCTCTTAGACGATACCCATCAGTTCACACGGTGCTTTAAATTATCTTCCTTGATTTTATCTTCACAACAACCTTAGATGTGAATACTGATTTGACTATCCTCTTTTTAGAAAAGTCTAGGGAGTTTCCTTGGGTCACACAGTTAGGAAGCAAACTCCAAACCAAGTGCTCTCATCATCTTGCTGGATACTTGAAAAATTTCACATAAACTAACATCCCAGGATGCCTGGGTGGCTCTGTTGGTTAAGCATCTGCCTTTGGCTCAGGTCATGATTCCAGGGTCGGGGGGTGGAGTCCCACCTACATCAGGCTCCCTGCTCTCTGTGAGTCTGCTTGTCCCTCTCCCTCTGCCCTGCTCCCTCTCTCTCTCTTTCTCTCTCTCAGCCTCTCTCTCTCAAATAAATAAATAAAATCTTTTAAAAAATAAAATAAACCAATACCCCTTATAAGGTATAAAGTTCGAGGTCACAACTGTCCTTGTCAACTAGAAGATGCCCACTTTTTCAGAGCACTCCCTCATATGCAGTTATAGTCAAAAAAGACAAGAAAAATCCCCTTATTGTTTTGAAAGGACTTGACCCTAGATGTCAACTTGTCATTTAAAGAGAGAGCATCTTTATTTTTACCCCATTACAATTTAACTAACAAGTGTCAGTGGAATGCTAGTTCTGTTGCCATTCTAGAATTATGCTAAGGGCCGTGAGAAATTCAAGAAAATTACAACATAGTCCTTGCCCAAACAGAACTTCCTATTTAATTATGAATTCTACTTTGCAAAGATCCAGATTTAGATTTTATTTTAAAATGTTCAATGTCAATAACTAAGGGGAAGTAGAGTAACTTATCTGAATATTGCCAAGTATTTGTATAAGACATCGAGGAATTTTTCATGGATTTTTCTCTACTAGGAACACAAGGACTGGATTATGATTTACGATTTCTCACTCAAGGGTCAGCCTCTCCCAGTGGCCAGGATCTGATCTTCTGAAATGGGTGCCCATGCCCACCTGCATTGATGGCATAGGGACAGGAGAGGGAAGTAGGACAGGGATGGACACATGTAGGCACTAACCAAATAGTTTCTCCCTTCTGGGAAAGAAGGACCAGGCTATATATCCTTGTGTTGTTAACCCTGAACCTGCCCTTGTAGAGAGTGGCTGGGAAGGGGTGGTATGGGAATGAGGGAAGAGACTGCTTGCCTGGGAAGTCCCAGTTCTGAGCATTTCCAGTTAGCTGTGGATGGCGCACTTTGGGCTGTCACCTAACGTCACTAGATCTTAATTTCACTAGTAAAAGAGAAGGTGAGGCAAAAGGATCTTTGATTTTCCTCTGAGCTCTAATGCTCTGTTATTCTAATTAATCAATAGTCAAGACGTTAGCAAAGTGCCTAGACTTAAATGACCTTGGTTTCCATTAGCTCCACATGAGAAATCTCGGTAAATACGTACACACACCCGCACGCGCACGCACATTCGTGCCTGCATGCCCAGACGCTCACACCCGTTCCTATTTTGTCCTGTCTGATGATGTCATTCTCATCCTTGGCTTTTAAGAGCACCAGAAATCTCTAGCCTGGGAGAGGCTGTGAAGAGGCCTGCTGAAATTCTGAGAATGGTTTCTCCATAGGGCGGAGAGGAGATTCCATCTGCTGTCTCCCAAAGGCCACAGGTGACCACACCTGATGCCAAGCACATCCAAAATGAGGAAGCCTGACCACGGAGAGGCACTTGTATGCAAGCGCTGCTTGGCCGGATGTCAAGGGCAAGGCAGCTTTCTCCTCCGTGCCTGCTCTGAATGGGCCACGTTTGGGCTGGAGCATGGTTAGTTGGACGTGACTTTTATTTCTGCCCTCCCAGACCCAGGGAGAAATGTCAGGAGTGTTTATTAGTCATCGGCACAAGGGCCCCCGTGCAGGTTAGCCAGAAGTCAAAACCTAAGGGAGAGGGAGCAGGTAGGGCTTGCATGGGACCCTGGACCCCGGCATTAATTAGAAACACTGGTGCCCTTGACAGAGCCAGCTTGTATAAGCTGCTGGGGCCTGTGTTCACTTCATAAAGCTGTTTTATATGGTATTCCTGGCAACAGCTGGACACTTTAAAAGAAAAATAAAAGGAACATTATTGGTAACTTGGGGAGGGGGGCGTTCCTTTCTCTGCCAGTCAGCTGTCCAGCCACCCCTGCCCCCCTCCAAAACTTTGAGGATGAGGGCCGTCAGAATAGCATTGCTTCTGCCTTGATAGAGTTTTCTAGGGAAGTCAGTTAACCGTTCTGGATCATAGTTGACCTGTCTGTGAAGTAAGCACAGTAGTATCTGCCCCCCCTTGCCTCCTGGGGGCTATTTAAATAAGTTTAAATAAAGAAGAGAAAGGAATGCATGGACAGCCTTACTTTTTTTTTTTTTCTTACTATGTTCAGGTAGCCACTGTATAGTATGCCATTAGTTTTTGACGTAGTGTCCAATGATTCATTAGTTTGGTATCCAGTGCTCATCACAACATGTGCCCTCCTCAATACCCATCACCTGAGTACCCCCACCCCTCCGAAACTCTCAGTTCATTTCCCAGGCTCGTTTCCCAAAGTCTAGAGTCTCTCAAGGATTGTCTCCCTCTCTGATTTCTCCCCCTTATGTTTCCCCTCCCTTCCCCTGTGGTCCTCCATGCTATTCCTTACTTGTATATGACTGAAACCATATGGTAATTATTTTTCTCTGCTTGACTTGTTTCAGTTAGCATAATCCCCTCTGGTTCTATCCATGTCAATACAGGTGGTGGGTATTCATCCTTTCTGATGGCTGAGTAATGTTCCATTGTATATATGGACCACATCTTCTTTATCCATTCATCTGTTGAAGGGCATCTCAGCTCCTTCTGCAGTCTGGCTACTGTGGACATTGCTGCTATGAACATTGGGGTGCTACATACAGAAGAATGAGACTGGACCATTCTCTTACACCATACACAAAGATAAACTCAAAATCGCTGAAAGACCTCAATGTGAGACAGGAGCCCATCAAAATCCTAGAGAGGAACATAGGCAGAAACTTCTTCAACATCAGCCACAGCAAGTTCTTTCAAGACATGTCACCAAAGGCAACATAAACAAAAGCAAAAATGAACTTTTGGGACTTCATCAAGATAAAAATCTTCTGCACAGCAAAGGAAATAGTCAACAAAACAAAGAGGCAATCCACAGAATGGGAGAAGATATTCACAAATGACACTACAAAGGGCTAATATCCAAGATCTATAAAGAACTCCTCGGGCGCCTGGGTGGCTCAGTGGGTTAAGCCGCTGCCTTCGGCTCAGGTCATGATCTCGGGGTCCTGGGATCGAGTCCCGCATCGGGCTCTCTGCTCAGCAGGGAGCCTGCTTCCCTCTCTCTCTCTCTCTCTCTCTCTGCCTGCCTCTCCATCTACTTGTGATCTCTGTCAAATAAATAAATAAAATCTTAAAAAAAAAAAAAAAGAACTCCTCAAACTCAATACCCAAACAAAAACAAATAATCCAGCGAAAAATGGGTAGAAGACATGAACAGACACTTCTCCAAAGAAGACATCCAAATTGCTATTCTAATTCTATTCTAATTCTTAGGCCTGAAGACTCAGGACAGCAATGTTGGGAGAGGTTGATATAGGGATTCGTAACTGGTGGAGATTTTCCTCCCCAGAGAATATGGGTAATGTCTGAAGACGACTGTTTGGGTTGTCATTTTTGGTTGAGTGGGGACAGGAATGGGGACATGCTACAAGCATCTAGTGGGTAGAGACCAGGGTTGCCGCTCAACATCCCACAACGCCCAGAACAGCCCATTGATAAAGAATTATCCAGCCCCCAGTGTCAAGAGCTGAGGCTGAAAAACCTTGGGTCAGAAGCCTGCTGGTATCCCTAAATACGAGACTTCCCCAAATCTACTTTTCACTTAAGTGTAGCCATTTCAAGGAAACAAAGGGGGCCAGGTCTACAGCTTATAATGGTGGAACGGGGGAAGGGCAGAGTAGTCAATGATGATAAGGCAATGGAGACCTGGCTACGTATGCTTGTTCATTCAATTATTCAATCATTCAATCATTCTCTCTGCCACAGTTCTCTAAAGGGCCCTGAACCACAGGGTCATTTCTTCTTTACCAGTTGTACCCTGCTAGCTCTGCCATTAGGGGGTCCTGGAGAGAGGTTTGCAGAAGAAGAAGGGACTCCATTCCTCTGCTTCCTCCTCCTGTGCCGGTCAGCTCACAGGAGCACTTCACCTGGCTGCAGCAGTCCCTTCCAAGATCAGTAGTGGAGTCCAGCTCGTAGTTTTCCTGGTACCACCAGCACCTTTGCATCCACCAAGCAACAACCTCTCAAGTTGGATGGTATCCTGTTCTCTGAGGTCAGAGGTCCGTTCTGAGGGGCCCAAGTCAAAGCTCTAAGTCTAAATAATTCCAACCTCCACCCTAGGGTAAGACTTGCTTCCTCCAGTTTATTTCATCTTAATACCCAAGAGTTCTATGTTACCCCCCTTCAGTTCTTCACAATATACAGTTAATTCTTTAGAGTAGCTTGCCTCTTAGACGGAGTGGTGTGGTTTCTGGCTCCTGGTGGGACTCTGGCTGATACAAAAATGAAGACGGTGTCCTCCGAACAGTGAGGGGGAACCAAGAGACGTCCGGTCCCCCACCTCACCACATCAGGAATGAAGAAGAACAATCCAGCACGGCAGCTTCCTCAACAGTGGAGAGTGTGAGAGCTTTGTTTAGTTTCTTCCTAGGTCTGCAAAGAACTTGGAGTGTAATGTCACCATCCAGGGGAACAACATCCTTCACCTCCTCAGAACAGAGTTTTGGGCTTGAGTTGCTGCAAACAAGAAAGCTTGTGAGTTTGGGGGTCTAAAAGTGGTTCTCCTTGGCCTCCTCTGGCCAGTGGTCCCATTTAGACTTTGCCAAATCATCAAGAAGGAAAATTGCAACACAACTCTCCAGTGGTAAGATCCATTTCCCACTATGCTCATTGACAATAGTTTGTGTCTTCTCACAATGATTCAGATACACTGTGGAAAGCACTTTTGTGCAGAGCCTGAAGCCTTGTCTCCAACAAATAGTGTCCAAAATCAAAAAGAATCTGTGGTAGAAACCCACCCATCTGTCAGATCTACAAAGACAGTAAGAGATGCCCCAGCTTGGAGACACAAATCTCTTGGTTTATGGGAAGGAAACTATGTGATACCTATCTTTATTTTCAATGAAGTAAATATTTTCAAAAAATATACTGCTTGTGTATACTCCTCTCTCCCAGCTGGAAACAGTAGTTGCAAAATAGTCTAGGAGCAGCAACTAACGAATTTCAAGGAAGCAAAAAAAGAAAGCCACATCGAGCTGCCGTCATATGGTGCTAGTTCTTCCTTTCTGAGAGGACAAAGCAAGAAGAAAGTATGTGCTGGAGGGATTGGGGGGGGGCAGGTGTATCATTGCTGGACACCCAGAGTAGCCGGGGATGAAAAGCTCTAGCTCCAATGGGCGCCACCTCCCCTGTGATTGTAGCAAGCTGCGAGCCATCACTGACAGCTCTGCCCAGGGTCTGCAGTGTAGAAGGACCAGCTTGGGATCCAGCACTCTGGGACTGGCATGCTGCTTCCCAGGACAACTCCCTCCCCATCCCATGGAGATTTCTCTGATTTCCAGAGGTGAGGTGGAGGGGCCCTGCTGCCGAGTGATCTGGCCCCTCCTGAGACAGCCCAGTGTAGCCAGGAGGTGTGTGCATGTATGGTATGTGGAGATAGAAAACAAGGGCACTCTCAAAGCAGCTCTAGGACCAAGCCTGCACTCAGTCCTTCCAAGCTCCCTAGAAAGAGAGAGAAGGAGGAGAGGGGAAGTTGTGTTTATGTGTGTGTGGTGTGTGCGTGTGCGTGTGTGCATGCTTCACATTTTATGTGATGGACAAAGTTGCTTCAAAACTCTAGGCTCCTTTACACTCCTGACTCTTCCTCTGTCCCCCAGGAGCACTCTGAGAATGCCCTCGGGCTCTTCGAGAATCTCCAGATAGTCTCACCCCACGCACACACATCACCATTTCTGGTTTGAGGCTTCTTTTATTGTTTCCTCAATACTGTTCAAGAGGAGGAGCTCTCCTGGGGTACTGGGGGTTTCTCTTTTTTCTCTAAGTGAACAAACTGAACAAAAGCTTAGAGCCCAAGACAGAAACTGCTACCTTCCGCTCTCTCCCATCTCATGCTTCCAGAAGGACTGCCTAGAAGTCAGAGAAGGTGGGCCGGGGGTGGAATGGGGAGTGGGGAGATTGACCAGGAGTGTAATCTCCACACTTGTTCTCCTATCAAGGCCAACTTCCGCCCCAAGCTCATAGTGGAACATCTGGTGCTCTCCTGTTAAGAAAACAAATATGGAGTCCCTCAGAGCCGTGGAACCCACCCTCCTGGCAGGGACTGGTTGGCACACTTGTCAGGTCAGAGCTCGAATGGCCTGGGTAGCCTGTAAGGCTGGGAACATAGATCCCTCCCAGATGCCTGTGCTCAGACGCCAGGCCATGCTCCTGCTCCCTCCAAACCACTTGGCACTCACCAGGCAGATAGTTTCTGCCAAACCCGTGGCCAACTTGGCAGTTCCTGCGAAGTCTGGGAGATTGCTTCTCAGACATCTGGTTCCAGTTCCAGCCTTTCCCCACCAAGGACTGTGGCTGGTGCGTGGTGGATTCATGGGCTCTCCACTTTTCCCTCCCAAGGTCAGATACGATCTGTACTCCAAATAGAAGGACATCTTGTGCAATCCCTTTGCCCAGTCTCTTCCAGGCTCCAAGGCACTTCCATACGGTGGTCTCCACGGCCTCTTGGTCGACACAGGCACTCAGAGTAAGTTAACAAAGAAACACACTTTGCTGTGCTGTGTTCCCAAAGTCATTTGGGGCAAAGTGTACATATGTGAAGAATGTGCCCATTCTTTAGGAGAGTGGAAAGTAAGGCAGACACATGGTAGCGCAGGTGTTACGATTCTCGACTGGACCTATGGATAAACTGAGACAAAGTGACTGCTAGGGTCAGTTGGCTCAAGGTGGAACCAGGATTAGAACTCGGGACTCTTAATGCCCAAGCCCAGCTCCTCCTACTACGTGGCAAATTCTGCTTGCCTGGGTTATGTCAATCTTTTTTACTTTCATATTATGGCGAAATAAAATAGAATTTTCTTGACAACAGGGGCTCGGAGGCCCATTAAAATGGTATGCTCCGTTCGATGTACAAATGCAGAAGTGAATTTTTCTTAGGAGAGGATTTATAGCTTTCATGAGGTTCTCAAAGAACTTGGTGTAACCAACAAGGTTAGGAACCCCGACTTGCCTGTTATGATGGAGCTGAGATCCAGTTGAGGGCGACCTTTGTATGGATTGATTGTAAATAAGGGGGAGGGTCCTTCCTGATGGTCCAAGACTCAAAACAAAGACTCAAGGTGTGGGAGGAAAAAAGCATCTTATTCCTCAGAGTCAGGGCTGCTTAACTTGGCAGCTGCTGAGAACAATCAGAGCCGCTAGCTTCCTGCGAATATGGTAGAAACGCTCCAAGTCCCGGAAGTTGCAGACTCACAGAAGCTTAGAACCTTGGGTCCAAGAGCATCCCTGCAGATCATCTCGCCTGGAGGTCTGTGTGCTCAGCTATGTGTTAGCATCTTTTGGGAAGAGTTGAAAGCATACCATAGCTGAGGTCAGCCCCAGAGACTTCCAGTGTAATTATGCTAGGGTGAGACTCTGGGCTCTGTATTTTTAGAGTTCCTTAGGTGATTCTCATACACAGCCAGCGTGGAGAACCGCCAACCTTCTAGACCAGTGGAGCTCCCCTGGCTGAGCCCTGAAGTCACTCGGGGAGCTGTAAAAACTCCTATGGCCCCATCCCACCCCAGGTCTTCTGACTTAATTGGCCAGGGAAGTGCCAGGCATCAGGAATTTTTAAAGCTCCCCCAGGTGATTTTCATGGACAACCAAGTTTGAGAACCACTATTGGGATCTCACTCAGCACTTTCCGTTGCCAAGGAAACCAAGCCAAAGTGAAGTGGCCCAGTGTTCACTGTGGCAGAGCTGGGTTAGAACCCAGGAATTGACCTCCAGCTTGGACTCTTTCTGGGGCTCACCCAGTCGAAAGGCATGGTGTCCTTTCAGTGTGGGGCGCTCTAGAGGAGTGGGGGCGGGGGGCTCCCAAAGAACAGGTTCTGCCTCTGTCTTTGACTAGAGCAGAAATTTATTTCTCTTGCTCAAAGACCCTGAGACTGCCTTGCTAGCCTCAAACACAAGTGGTGTAGAGCTAAGAATAATAGCTTTTGCATTAGATGATTCTGGAAAGGGAAGCTGGTGAATGGCTAATTTTGGTGAACTGTCAGGAATTAAGAGGTACTAATATCTCAAAGTGAGAGTTCTCACCCTTTGTTCTGGGATCAGAGCTGAAAACTTGCAAAGAATTCCTTTGACTTCTCTGCTTCCTGGAATTCCACCCTGTCCACAAAATAATGGGAGTGGATCTCCTGCCTCAAAGCTTAGAGAACCCAAATTACAGTGTGGATTTTTGTCTAGTGCGTCTCCCTGCTCCCTTTCGGGCCCTTCCTCGCAGCTTGTGTGCCTTCTCCCAGCTGCCTGCTGGAGGCCTGTTCTAACAGGGAGGGAGAGAGAAACCAGGGCTAGGACCTTTCATCTCCCCCTTCCAGGTCACGACCCTGTGCGTAAAACAGAAAGCTGGAAATAGGATCTCCAGGGAGAATCACAACTGGTCAAAGTGTTGGAACGTCAGCCACAGGCTCAAACATTTGATTTTTCTACAAGTGCTAAGTCAGGGAGGAGATCCAGGGGCAGAAGGGACCCCCTTACTTCTTTCCTCCTCCATGTGATTTTTCAATATTTCAGTATCCCTCACAATTCGTTCAGCAAACATCTCTGGAAACAAAGATAAAGATGTATCATGACACCTAACATTTTTGCATCAAGCTCTGCAGTTTACAGAACCCTTTTCTAGTTGTCATTTTAAGTTTTCATCTCCACCCAGAACCTGAGGCCAGTAATGGCATCCCCTTCGAGGGGCAGGCACAGGGGACAGCAGGGGACAGCAGGGAGAGCAGGGAGGAAGTGGTAGAGCTGGGGCTTCTGATTCCAGGTCCAAAGCGACTTTTATTCTAATGTGACCTTGCTTTTGAAATTCAGTCTTCATCCTAGTCTGTTCAAGTCCAGTTGGATGGCCCCTTTCAGTCCACGCAGAGGGGCAGGATGGTGTCCATGAAGGAGACCTTAGGAGAACCGGCATCCAAACAGAGTGGCTGGAAGTTTGTGCTCTTGCATTTTTTTCTTGCCTCTAAGAAAGTCTTGATTTTCGATCCCTCAGGAAAACACTCCGTTTTCTCTTATAAGAGGACTTGTCGCTGTGGAATCGGTTTGCAATTCTAAAACTATTTTATTTTGCAGCTCATAGCCTCATGTATACACACATCTTCAGTGAAGGAACTGAAACAAAATTCTGCATCAGGTTTGATCAGAGAAACTTCCCAGGGCTTATCTCAGCTGAGTAAGAATGGTGACTGCTGGAGTGCCTGGGTGGCTCAGCTGATTAGGCTCAGGTCATGATCCCGGTGTCCCGGCATCAAGCCCCACATCAGGTTCCCTGCTCAGCGGGGAGTCTGTTTCTCCCTCTGACTTGTCCCCTCTCATGCTCTCTCTCACTCTCTCTCTCTTTCTCTCTCAAATAATTAAATAAATAATCTTAAAAAAAAAAAAAAGAATGATAACTGCTTCCAATACTTAGTTCTGCTTTTTCTTTTTCTTTTTCCTCCAGGGGAGGTATGTGAGAATATTACATTATACATGATTGGCACACCCCTTGGTCCCTTATACAGAGGCATTTTCCAAAAGGGTGCTGCTTTTCTCACTCTTCCCAAAAGAGTAATGGCAAATGGGTGAACTTGCCTACTCTTTAGCCAAAAAAGGTTCTTTTGACTTGGTACTCCAGGAAAAACACCAAGAGATTCACTGAGAAAAATTGCATGTCCTCTATGAAATAGACTGTTCAGTATAAGGCAAAATGGCCAAAGCTGAGTCCATGCTGCCAATGTATACTTCCCACACATTTCCTTCCCAGGGACTACTTCCAATGGTGCCTGGCTCAGCTGTGTCCTGATACCCTTCCCGCTTTGGTCCACGGGACTCATTGGCTTCTGCCCATTATCCCTGTACAGGTCTTCTGCCCGATTTACTAATACCAGAGTTCTGAGTCTAATTGGCTGCAATCACAGAATGTCAAAAATTTACATATCCTAGAGCCTTCTGCCCAAGGACACAGACTTCGTCAACTTATTTATGGCTGATGTTTTCCTGTTTCTAATTGTTTGGCCCAAATCACCACAAATACTGGAAATTCTAAGTGTGTAAATGTGTGAACTCATGCCATTGGACAGAGACTTGTGACATCTCTCTAAATCATCCAGAGGCCATTGTTATGTCTCCTGCCTCTCGCTGGCCTCTCCAGATTTAAGCCTGAAAAGAAGTAGCCCCCTGTTGCCTGTTGCTTTGATGGTCATACACAAGCATTATTCAGAAATTATCCTCATTATCCATTATCGATAACCACGTCCCTTTATTAAAGTTCTCCTTTGATTGCAGAGGATGGTAGTGAACCTGCCAATGTTTGACTCTGATTCCTTTCACCCACTTGTGAGTTACTTTTTCTCTACTTTTACTTTGTATATATTAATTCTTTAATTTGCAATAATTAAATACTATATAATATACAATAATACATAACATCTTATAAACATTTGCTTTTCTTTTTTCTGTTTCAGGTTCCAGATTTTTGTCTGATTCCATTTTTCTCAGTTTAAAATAGAGTGCCCACCCCCCCAATCCTGATCCTGGAGTGAGGTAATCCCTCCCTCAGCTGCAGGGCATGTGGGCTGCCATAGGCCCACACAGCCAAGTTCCTCTCAGGGAATTACCCACGGCATAAAAAGTGTTGTATTTTCCAAGATGTCTCCTATTCTCCCCTGTCATTAGGGCAGCCCAATGGCAAAGGGAGTGAGGAAGGTGCAGAAGAGATTATAGGACCTGACCCTTATGCCTAGTTTGTGACAACTTTGAAGGGACCCCCAGCTCCCATGCTCCCCGTGCCAGCAACTGAGTCCTCGTTACTACTACACAAGAGCCCTACATTTCCCTTTGTCAAGTTCTCCTTCCCTTAGTCTCTGTTAGGTATCCTTCTCCAGAATGCTCCCCCCAGATAAACCTGCTACACACACATCACCATCTTGGAATCTCTTCCCAGGAAACTCAGCCTATGACACAGTGGAAGTCTATCTTTCAACTCTGTTCTGTAAATATCAACCTATTTAAATGTGTCCACGTTGGTTGAACCTTTACTAAACAATCCATTCCAGTTATTATGTTGTTTTCCAATCTGAGCTAAGTGCTCTTGATGTTAAGGCCTATGGCTTGAGATTCTGAGGCAAAATCTCTTCCTCTAACTTCACAAATGGACATTCCAGAAATAGCATGAGGTACAGAAGGAGAAACGCTCTTGGGTTGCCTTCGTGTACATCCACACGGTGAGCAACACAGCCCAGCTCTCCAGGCTCTCTCCTGCCTTGTCCGCCATTGCTCAGAAACTCAGGTACCCACCACACAGATGGTCTAAGGGATTGTAGGTGAAGCGCCTATGCCCTGCTCACCACTCTTGACCTAAAAGTTCCTCCAGCTAAAGGAACTTTCTAGCTCTCTGACAAAATTTTAATTTTTTTCCTATTTGGGTGACAACAGCTAAGGTTTTAGTCCCTACTACCTTTGCTCCGCTCCTTTTATAGTCTGCTGCTATAAAAAAGAGAGGAGATATGTTTTTATAATGTTGGAGCAGGGAGTGGGGGGGGGAGGATGACTGGCTTCGTGTGTTCTCTGAGACTGCTCACATTCCACAGTTTATGTGCTGCAACCAGGACATGTTTTGTGAAGAAAGTTATATTTGACTAAATTGTTCTTCTGACGTAAACCTATAATTTAAAAATTATATATATTTAGAGAACAAGTCAAAACAGGAAACACATTCCCAAAGTGGATAAAGATATTTGAGCATTAAAATACCTACTGCTATCACAGTAGACCCAGGTCCCTGTGTCTAAATAGAAAACCCCTGAAAAGTACAGAGGAAAAGGTGTGAGCAGGAAAGTTAACCTAGAACTCCAGGAGAGCCAGAGTGGAAGAAGAAGAATCTGAGAGTTGGGGGCACAAGTAAGTAAGATTGTGCCCCTAGAAGCCCTTCAACTGATCATCCTAGGTTTGTTCTCCTTAAATTGGTTCTATGTAGGGGCACCTGGATGGCTCAGTTGGTTAAGCATCTTCCCTTGGCTGAGGTCATGATCTCAGGTTCCTGGAATCAAGTCCCTCATCTGGCTTTTTGCTCCAAGGGGAGTCTGTTTCTCTCTCTGTCTCTGCCTCTGCCTCACCAGAGCCTTTTCCAAGATTTCCACTGATGGAAGCATGGCTGGGGCCGTGGTTGCCCACTTGCCTCACCTCGTCCTTCATGACATCTGGTCACTGTGTGGTTTCACACTTCAACAAAAAAGACAACTTCACTATCAAAGGATACTTTACACTACCCACTTTGTTCACTTCTTTGGCCTTTTCAAAGCATTCTCCACAGTGTCTTGTAAATAACAGGTATGCAGTAAATATTCCCAAATGAGAGAATGAAAAAAAAATTTAATGTGGTTTTCAATGCATGAATAAATGTTGTTCTACTTAAGGGAAAGGGTGAAATTTCAGAGACTTCTTATTACCTAGATGCATGTTCCCTCTGATCCCTTAGACTGGCCATGACTAAGTCTATGGAAAGCAGCCTTCAACATGGTCCAACAATCTCTGTCCTCTGTGGCCATACCCATATGTGATCCCCTCCCCTGGGGCATGGCTGGACCTGGAAATTTGCTTCTCGTGAATAAAACAAGACTAAGGTAAGAGAATGTCACTTTTGAGATCAGGCTGTGAACAAACAGTGGATTTTGTCTTTCAAGCCTGCTTACTCTCTTGTTTGCTCACTATGTTAGAAGCCACATTGTGAGCTGCCCTATGGAGAAACCCACGGGGCAAGGAACTGTCAACAAACCACCAAGAAGTAAGGCACTCGATCCAATAAGCTGGGAGGGATTGAATCATGCCAACAACCATGTGAGTGAGCTCAGACATAGATTCTCTCTCAGGTGAATCTTCAGGTAAAATGGCAGGCCCAGCAGACAACTTTATTGCCATCTTTTGAGTGACTGGGAGACAAAGTTACCCAAAGGAACCCTATCTGGATTCCACAGATGTGGACTCAACAAAAATTGTGACCTGATAAATGTTAGTTGTTTTTAGCCTCTAAGTTTGGGTGCAGTTGTTTAAACCAAAGTACAAAAGACTAAACACGTTTTGCATTGGCCACCCAGAGAAGCAGTAACAACATAAGAAATGGAGTTTAGATACAAGTTAATTCCAAGACTTGTTTTCTCCTAGACAGACAACAATGACAACATTTTCTATGGAACAAATAGAACAAATTTTCTGTGGAATCCATGAGGTCGGCAAGCACGCATTTCCCCTTTTACTTTGCTTTGACTTCCTCTCTGAATCTCTGAATCTCTGGAAATCTCTGAATCCCATCAGCACTGGGCCTTATCCCAGGGAATATTATTCCTTTAACAGGATAACTTTCTTTTCCAAAAGAGAGATTCTAGGCATTCAGTGTGCCTTCTAACAAAATGTTGAAGCATAGGGGGAAAAGTAAGTTTCAAATAAGCACGTAATTATCAAGCTGTCTTTTTACCTACCCTGCTGAGAGCTGTCATAAATTTTTCACTCTTAAGAATTTTGTTCCAAAATTGACAATGCTTTGAGAAGCACCTCTGAATGATACTTTCTTCTTATTTAATTAAGTGGAAGGAAAAGTTATGATAAGTGGAACCTCTTGAAGTGAAGTGGTTAGCCAGGATCCCCATCATTCTTCTCTCAGAGAAATAATATAGTTTTGATACATCACTCCTGTGAATGAGTTCAGCACTTGGATATAAGAATGCTTCACTTCCATCAGGCCAATTTTTAAAGTCATTGAAGAAATCCAACATGCACTGAAAATGAAAGAGGCATCTCATATGGTCAAATTCTAAACTTTGAGTATCTATGTACTAAGTGTTCTTTTTTGAAAATTTCTTAAGTATATCATAAAAGGAAAGCACTAAATTCTTGATATAGTGAGGTCCTCATATTTGGCGATCATCTTTGTTAAGCTGACATTGGACAAGCTTCAAAACATAGTCATTTTGGGCTGCCTGGGTGGCTCAGTGGGTTAAGCCTCTGCCTTTGGCTCAGGTCATAATCTCAGGGTCCTGGGATCAAGTCCCGCATCAGGCTCCTGCCTACTTGTGATCTCTCTCTGTCAAATAAATAAAATCTTTAAAAAAAAAAAAACAACATAGTCATTCTACAACAGACATGGTTATGACAAGGTTTAACGTATGGAATGGCCCATTAGTAAGGAATTGGTAATCCTGGCATTGGAAGAAAAATAATCTCATCTTTTGAGAGAAAATACCAACTCTAAGACAACACTGTCACTAATCTATTGCTCAAGGTCAGTGTGGTGTCTACAGTACTTCCATTGGCTAAGGGCTTTAAGTTGGAAGAGTGACAAGCACCATATCAACAATGACATAGATACCATAGTCTCTGATATTCATTTTAACAACCTTGCCATGGAAGTGTTACTTTCTCCATCATGCAGATGGGGTACTAGAGATGAGAAAGGATGTAATTTGTCTAACACCAAATACCTAGTGAAGGGTTGAGGCAGGATTCAAACCCAGATCACTTGTATTCTAAAGCATGGGTGCTTCCATTGGTACCATATTGACTTTAAACCCCTGACTTAAGAGAAAATGAGGCCTCAGGCCTTTAAGTTTGACCCATGCGAGGGTATACAATGGCTCTTGGAAAAGAGTAGACATAAAATCGCCATGCTGCTCCATGTGTAGAGGAGAATGGTTTTCTGGGGTAGTCACTCTGTATCGTAAGATACAGAGGAAAGGTCTTGAAACAATGGCTTCCAGAAAGGTCAAAGAGTTATTCTTGAAAGTCTTTTCCCCAGAGTAGTTCTAAGAGAGGAGCCCAGGCCATTTTTCAATCAGGAAGAATTCACATGAAGGCTTAGAATAACATAATAGACTCATATTTTATGTTTATGAAAGGCTTTAGATTCACCCATTGTCTGTTTATCATTATTGAGAATGTTGAATATTTTAATATTCTCTGTCTTAATTGGAGAATAATATTGTTTTCCCCCATTAGAGACACTCACTCTGATGTATCATAAAAAGTATTATAAAATCTGATATTTTACGTGTCATTTTCTCAGTAAATAAAATAGCCTGACTTGTAACTTCAATAAATTACTAAGATATTGTTTCAGGAAAAATACTAAGGCTCCCCTGACATTTAGAATCAAAGAAGAAAAAACATTAATGTGTGCTTACACCAGTTTCCATTTTCTATAGTAATTCTTGCTCCACTTGGTCATTCCTCCCCAAGTGTTGTTGTACCATTGAGTAGAAAGCCCATCTACCTACAGGTGTTCTTTTAATGTCTATTTTTAAAATCACATTATGTACATTATATCCTGTCAGACTGTCCCACTTATGGTGAATTTCTTAAATTTCCTGTCATTCCCTCCGTAGCTTCTATTTTCCATTCATTAATCCTTCAAAACCCCTGGGAGGTAAGGTTGTACATATAATTTCATCCCTGTTTTAAAATACTGTTTAGAGATTTGCTTTGAAATTGCTTTTAGGGCTGAATGTTTGGCTTTCTTAAGTGAACCTGTAATAAACACTGTTGAATTCTCTCCAAATTACCTCAAAGAATTATCTGCTTATCTGGAAGAACCATCAGTGTAATTTTAAGGGATTTTGTTTTTATTCAGTGACTCTGAGTCTTTGAACTTCTCTGCCTCAATTTTTCAATCTTTCCACAGGAAGGGCTCTGCCGAGAATGAGCGCTCTGCAGCACTTCTCCTCATAAATGCCGAAGAGAGTGTTTTTGTTTCTACTTTGGTACTTGTGATGTTAGCTCCAAAGGAAGCAAGATTTCCAAGATTAGGACAGTTTAGTCTAGAAAGGAGACTGGTTAATGGAGGTGAGATTAAAAGGTAATTAGGGTTTTGAGAATCTTGTGAAAATGATCTGATCCAATTTTGTCCTCTCACAAAACTCAACAAGGAAATACTGCATGCACCAGAGAATCAGCAGACTTAGGTACAGTCATGGAGAGTAGGACTTTTAGAGAGAGATGTCATTATTAGCCCTATTTTGTGGAGAGGAAAAATAAGACGCAAAAAAACCCCTAGGGAAACTGCTTGCTTGGGTCGCAGGGTTAGAAGCAGGGTCTCGGAGTTGTGTCCATGGTTGAATTCCAGAGGCCAACCTGTTAATTAGAGGGTTATATTTCTATGATATGATCGTGACTCTTGCAAACCAGCTAGTAACTACCATGAGAAAATAATTCTAACAGAAACATTTAGTGAGCCTTCCTGCTGATCCAGGCGTTCACATGGTGGAACAGAGTCAAGGTGCTGCCCAGGATGGAGCTTGATGGTGTACTCAGTTGGTGAATGCCATTTTTCTGAAGATAGATTAGTGCAGGGAAATAGGAGCACTGGGTAACAAGGTTCGGATTCTGACTCTTCTAGCTGCATGACTCTGGGGATATTTTACAGCCTCTCCAAACCTCAGGTTTTTGGTTTTTTTTTTTTTTTTTACATGTCAATAAAGATAATAATTATAACTGTCTCAGAGGAGCCAATGAAGGATTAAGTGAAGGAAGACAACAATGTTCCCTAAATATTAGCTACTTTCACTGTTTTCTTCAAAAGGACATATGAGGGCATGGTGATGCTGATAAGTGGGTAGTGGAGACATTGTATTCACTCTTGGGAAGAAGGAATTGGTGGGGAGAGGGCACTGATTTTCACAGGGTTCTCCATGTGATGGCTTTGCAAACAGTAGTGACAGAAGTCCTCATGCCACCTTTCTAAGTTTTGTTTTGGATTGCTGGAAAACAGTTTAGATAAAAAATGATAGGTAGAAACTTCAAGTAATGAGTGTAAAATTGAATTCAGGTGGTCAGACTGGAATCACCAACAGAGTGTTAGAGATGACATAAGGCAACTGTAGCAAAGTGGGAGTGAGGCCAAGAATAGACATTAGAATTACATCTAACCAAATCTGTGCAGGGGAAGCTCATTTCAATTTCCTAGTTCAAGGTTCAGAGCACTAGTGGCCAGAGCACTTGTCAGACTGAGAAAATTCATTTCTATTCCCAGATGAGTTTTAGATTTTTTTAAAGTATCTTCTCTATATTTATGGAGAGGATCCAGTATTTTTTCTTTTGTAGTTTGTTAATATGGGAAATTGCATTGATTAATTGTTGAATATTAAAGTGACTTTGAATTATAGGGATAAAGCCTACTTGATCATTGTGGCAGACAGATACAATGTGGTCTCTAGAATCCTTACCTTCTGGTATTCACACTCTCATATCATCTCCTCCACTTGGCTGTAGACACAAACTGTGATTTGTTTTAACCAATAACATACAGCCAAGGTGATAGGATGCATATGATGTATATGGTCATGTGATTACATGACATAAAATTATAGCATTCATCTTATAGGACTCTTTCACTTCCTTGGGGTTTTGAGGAAGTCAACAGCCATGTTGCCTCCCCCATGGCAAGAAACTGAAGCTCACCGCTAGGAACTGAGGGCAACTTCGGGCCACGAGCCATCAGGAAACAGAATTCTTCAGTATTACAGTCACAGAGAACTGAATTCTGCTAACAAATGCACAAGTTTGGAAGCACGTACCTTCCCAGATGAGAACCTAGTCCTGGCCAACAGCATGATTACAGAGAGGCCAAACCATGCCCAGACTCCTGACCCACAGCACTTGAAAGATAATACATGTGTGTGTTGTGGTCTAAGCTGCTAACTTTGTGGTAATGTTGTTGTTGCATAAGATAACCAATACAGATTTTGGTAATGGAAGCAGAGCTTCAATATGATGAATGTCTAAAAATGTGGGAGTGGCTTTGGAACTGGGCAGTAGACAGAAGCTAGGAGAATTTGGAAGAGCATAGTAGAGAACACTTATACTGTCTTGAACACACTGTTAATAGAAATCTGAACATTAAGGATGTGCCAGTGAGGACTCAAAGGAAGAGAGGAACATGTGGGAAACTGGAGGAGGGAGGATTCCAGTTAACTAGCGATGGAGAGCTTAGCACGGTTTTCTTCTGCAATTAAGTGGAAAGGGTAATTTGAGAGTGATGAACTTAGTTTTCTAAGGATACTTTCTGGCAAAGTGTTGAAGATGCCACTTGGTTTCTTCTTGCTACTTAGAAGAAAGTGTGAAGAGAGAGATAAATTGAGGGAAAAACTATGAACTAGAAGGAATCATTACTTGATGATTTTGAAAATTCTCAGCCTCTCAAACTGGTAAAACATGCTAATATTGAGAGACAGCTTCCAAGCACCCTTTGGAAACTGCACTACAGAGAAAAAGCTGAGGGTGTGACTGTGTGATTTTTTACTAAAATTTCAGAAAGATCAAAAGGTCATGGTATTCAGCCAAACAAAGAGCTTTTCAAAGATTGGGGATGTGCCTCACAGATCTTAATCCAACCACAGATCCTCTAGGAAATGGAAGGGCACTGCCCCTTAGCCATCTATATCAGCAGAAATCCAAGAATCACACTTTTTCAAAAAGATCTGTAGGTGCAGCTTTTGTCTAATGGAATGAACCCCAGGAAAATCCATGGGAGGCCCACTAAGTTTTTGAGAATAATTGTTTCAGAAGGAACACTCTCAACTTGGATTAAAAAATACAGAGAGCATCTCTCACTTTCAGGGTAACTATTGAAAGATATGAATTTATCACACTAATGGACATCAAAATAAAGCTGGGATGGTACTCCTTATATCAGACAAATTAGATTTTAAACTAAAGACTGTAATAAGAGATTAAGAAGGACACTATATTATAATTAAAGGATCTATCCAACAAGATCTAACAATTGTAAATATTTATGCCCCTAACATGGAAGCACTCCATTACATAAACCAATTAATAACAAAATCAAAGAAACACATCAATAATAATATAATAATAGTAGGGGACTTTAGCACCCCCCCTCACTGCCATGGACAGATCATCTAAGCAGAAGATCAACAAGGAAATAAGGGCTTTGAATGACACACTGGACCAGATGGACATCACAGATATATTCAGAACATTCCATTCCGAAGAAACAGAATACACAGTCTTCTCAAGTGCACATGTAACATTCTCTAGAATAGACCACATCCTGGGCCACAAATCATTTCTCAACCAGTACCAATAGATGGGGATCACTCCCTGCCTATTTTCAGACCACAGTACTTTGAAACTAGAACTCAATCACAGGAAGAAATTGGGAAGAACTCAAATATATGGAGGCTAGAGAGCATCCTACTGAAGAGTGAATGGGTCAACCAGAAAGTTAATAAAGAATTTTTTAAAATGTATGGAAACAAATGAAAATGAAAATACAACTGCTTGAAATCTTTGGGTTGCAGTAAAAGCAGTCCTAAGAGGAAATTATATAGCACTACAAGCCTTTCTCAAGAAACAAGAAAGGCCTCAAATTCACTACCCAACCCTACACCTAAAGGAGCTGGAGAAAGAACAGCAAAAAAGCCTAAACCAAGCAAGAGAAGAAAATAAATAAATATAGGAGCAGAAATCAATGAAATAGAAACCAAAAGAACAGTAGAACAGAAATTTATGGTTCCCCAATGTTGCCAGTGTTCCAAGCCATAGGAAATCTTTCTTTGGCTTATAGCCTGGCTGCCAGTGTCACTGGAACTACCCCCAAGTTTTTGTCCTTCTGAAACATGAAAGCCTGGAGAGGCTGTTCCCTCCCATTTGGTCACTGAAAACCCACAGTGCCTCAGATGCTCTCTCAGCTCTCCTGCCCTGCCCTCCATCTTTAGAAGGCAGCTGCCTCCCACTTGGGTAAGATCCTTCACACTTCATGGGGGAATCTCTCAGTTCTCTGCTCCCAGTCTTCAACACATTGCCCATCAACTTGGTAAAAAACTGTATTAAAAAGTTGAAAGGTGGTACAAATTTGCTCTGTGGCTGGGCTTCTTTGGCATTCTACTTTTTCATGTTATCTCAAACTCTGTCATTACAATTTCTTACAAGTTTGGTGGATTTTTCTCTACCGTCTATAGTATCTTTCTCCTCTTCCCATTGATTCATCTTGTTTTGGTTGTTAGGATAAGGGTGGAAGCCTCTTTTTACTTTCTATGCCATAATTAGAAACAGTGGTACCCTGAGATGCCTGGATGGTTCACTTGATCAAGCAGGCATCTCTTGATTTTGACTCAGGTCATGATCTCAGGACAGTACGATTGAGCCCCACTTCGAACTCTGTGCTGGGCATGGAGGCTGCTTAAGATTCTCTGTCTCCTTCTCCCTCTGCCCCCCTCTTTCTCTCTCTCTCTCTCTCTCTAAAAAAAAAAGAAAGAAAAAAAGAAATAGAGGTACCCTAAACCTTTCTCTTATTACCTTACTTTATAGATATGAAACATGCCTTTTCTCACAGAAGTTCAGTTGTGTGGGTGTTTTTTTAGTGTCTGGGTGTGAGTCTCTGACTGCAGTTGACCCAGGAATTCCCACTGTACAGTGGCTTATTTCTTCTCTCTGAATTTTGAACATTAAACCAAATCAACATCCAGAAAACTTTCCATGTTCTCAACCGGCTTTGTCTGGTCTGGCTTACACTCTGGACTGGAATTTGGCTTGTGCCATCTTTTTTTTTTTTTTTTCCCCAGCTTAGATGGATCCATATGAATCCAGTATTTCTGGTCTTATTTGATTACTAAGTTGCTTAATTGGGGCTTGGGGTGGGGGAGGGTTTGGTTGTTTGTTTTATTTTGTTTTTGAACACATACCCATTAGATTTTGTTTTGTTTTATTTTTCACTTGGTGGTCTGTTGTGGAAATAAAAGTTTAGAAGAAGCCTAGCTCATGGTAACAGACAAACACTCTTTAATAATGGCTTTTTATATATTTAAAAACAGGACCTACAAATCCCTAATGATTTGTCATTTTATTGGCCTAGTGGAAATGTACTGTGGTTAATGTAGTTATACAAAATTATGTTAGTTGTTTCCTCACAGTGGCAGTAAGTACTAATAGGAAACATGTGATTTTACTCATTTATAAGACACAAATTAGCACATCCTGTGACCACAATTTAATTTGTTCCATGATAAGAGAATGCTAGTGTCTCTAATGTATCATTGCAAAGTGAGAGCCTTTTCTCTGACCTCAGCAGATCTGTATCCTGTTGACCATTTTGAGCTTCAAGTAAATAAACTATTTGCCAAAAGTTGGGATTACCTGGCAGCAATAATAAGCTACAACTGTATATTAAGTACATATTATAGGGAGTGTTGGGCAGTGCAAGAGGTCTTTCACATATATTATCTCATTTAAACCTCATTACATCCTTGATTGATAGCCTCCAAATTATTACTCCAATTCAGCTGATGAGAAAGCTGGGAACATTTCAAGGTCATATAGCTATCGGCTGAGGATCCAAATCCAGCTCTGCCTAACCCCAGATTGTTTTCTCTGAGACCATACTGTCTTTCACGACTTAGACAGGTTTTTCTCATCCATCTTTTCTTCT